>NC_059116.1:72317293-72964793 GCF_020740685.1 Jaculus jaculus | reverse complement strand
TTTTGACAAGGTCTCTCTCATTCACCAGTTTGGCTACACTAGCTGGCCAGTGTGCCCCAGGGATACTCCTGTCTCTACCTCCCCAGTGCTGGGATGACAGGCTCATGCCCCCCCCCCCACCAGCACTTACCACACGGATACTGGGGATCGAACTCCGATCCTCATGCTTGGGAGGCAAGCACTTTCCTCACTAAACTGCCTCCCCAGCCCCACTTGCTCATTCTGTGGAGCATTTTGCAGTCGATGGTGACTCAGCATTTAGTTTTGGTGGTGTCTTAGTGTGCAATTTAAATCCCACCTGGCAGAGCTGCTAGTTGTGAGATATATTTTCTTTAAGATTTATGCAGCCTGGGCTGGAGAGATGGCTTAGCAGCTAAGGCATCTGCCTGCAAAGCCAAAGGATACCAGTTCGATTTTCCAGGACTCACATAAGCCAGAAGCACAAGGGGGTGCATGCGTCTGGAGTTCATCTGCAGTGGCTGGAGGCCCTGGCATGCCCATTCTCTCTCTCTCTCTCCCTCTTTTTCTCTCTCAAATAAATAAATTTTGTTTAAAAAAAAGGGGGGGGGCTGGAGAGATGGCTTAGCGGTTAAGCGCTTGCCTGTGAAGCCTAAGGATCCCGGTTCAAGGCTTGGTTCCCCAGGTCCCACGTTAGCCAGATGCACAAGGGGGCGCATGCGTCTGGAGTTCGTTTGCAGAGGCTGGAAGCCCTGGCACGCCCATTCTCTCTCTCCCTCTATCTGTCTTTCTCTCTGTGTCTGTCACTCTCAAATAAATAAATAAATAATTTAAAAAAAAAAGACTTATGTAGCCTGTGTTCAAAGCTTTTCCCAAGCAGCAATCACAAATTCACCATTAAGCCAATTAAATAGATGTGTTTTACTGTCACAAAAATGGAAGCCTTTGCTTTTTTAAGTATTTTATTTATTTGCAAGGGAAGGGGGTGGGAAGAGAACATGAACACGGGCATACCAGGGCTTCTTGCCACTGCAAACAAATCTCAAATGCATGAGCCACTTTATGCATCTGGCTTTATGTGGGTATTGGGGAGTCAAATCTATACTTTCAAACAAGCACCTGTAACTAACTGCTAAGCCATTTCCCTAGTCCCAGAAGCCTTATTTTGGAAAAAAAAAAAAAAAAAGGGTGGGGGGGGGGTTTGGATCTCCATGTTGGCATTGTCACCAGCTGGTCCCAACTGAACCTATTTCCAGGTCCTGAGTGACTGGTACTGAGGAACTGAGCTGTGACTGGGGGAATCCACAGAACCGGGGGCTCTGAGCAATTTTCCCTGCACAGGAGCCCAGAGGCAGCAGCTTGCAGAACTCCTATTAGAACCGCTCCTTGTGCAAGGCTCAGGCAGTTCATGCAGGTAATGGCTGAAACAAAACAAAGCAGACAGCAATTCCCTATCTCAGGAGCAGGAGACAATGAGGTCAGCTTGAAACTGTAGATGACTGTTAGACTCCCTAGCAACAGGACAGACATCACAAGCTGTTCCCAGCATTCCAGGATAAGCACAGGTGTCCTTATTCCCAAAGCATGGCATCAGCAGAATCACAAAGTGTTCTGCAAACCAAGCTTTTACTAGGATGGGCTAAAAGACCTCTACCTCCCCAGAATGCACACCAAGCCCGACATGGTGGCAAGTGTTTAGAATCCCAGCATGCCTACAGTGAGCTGGAAGGTGGAGGATGCCCAGAAGGCTGCGGCCAGCTAGCCCGGCTTACACAGCGGCAAGCGAGAGACCATCTCAAGTAAGATGGGAGGCAAGAGCCAGCCCGAGGTCGTCTCTGCCCTCCACAGGCTGTGTGGCACACGCACACACGCACATGCAGTAAAGTTCTGGGGCAAATACCCTGCTCCTCGTCTCTGAAACCACCGATAGCTTCCCGTTTCTAGTCCTTACTCTGCCTCTTATCTCCACAGCCAGCATAGCCTCTTCCAGCATCTGACAGCAGAAGTGGTCAGCTAGCTCCACTCTCACTCCAGGCAAGAGCTCCCAGGGACTGGCATACAACCCTGGTGGGACCAGTCCAAACACTTCCTTTGAAGTGATCTGTCCTAGTGTGGTAGACAAAATGAAATTCCGGGCTTCTTTGTGACTAGTTACAGAAGACAACGGCTTTTCACTGGTACTGCTAATAGGCAAGCCAAGCCCGGGGAGATGTGGAGCCGTGTTGCTCTTGAAAGAGGACCTGAGCATGGAGCCAGCACTGAGAAAGCCAGACACGAGGAACGAGCCCCGGTAAGCCCATTCACGCCACCCTGCTTACCCAGGCATGTTCAGGTGGGCACCGAGCCCCGCTGCACCTTTTATTTCATTTAAGTGAATGATAGCTTTCCTTTCTGATGGTGGTGTGAGGTGGCAGGCAAGAAAGTACAAGGTAGGATTCCTGTCTTTAGCACCCCCAAACAACATACTGCTCTATTTTTAAAAATGTGCAGTTCAACAATGTTGGCACGATGTATCACACGATCCTGTAATTCTGAAAGCATACGTCCACAGAACCCTATAAAAGTGCATGTCCACCACACAAACCTGAGGCATAAACATCGGACAACATTCTCAAGAGCCACAAAGAGTCTGTCAATGAAGGGCTAAGCAGGTGGTGTATCTACATGATGAAATATTGTTTGATAATAAAAAGTAATAAAGTTGAGAGATCTGTGAGGTCCTCAAATCAACTTAGGCCATTGCCAAGCACTTGGTTACCCAACAGAGCTAAATGGTAAGACCCCATTGCTAAAGACACCACGGGCTGCCATCCTAGGGCACCAAGAGCCCATGTGGAGCCCAAGAGGAAAGCCAGTCCTGCCTGATGAACCCTCCTGGGGCTGGAAAGTGCTGTAGGAGCTACTGTGTGAGAAAGGTCACCAGCAGCACAGCAAGCAGGAGACCCTGCACACCACGCAACCACGAGATGGGTGAGAAACACACTCACGCAACAGTGGCCCGCAGCCCCCGGGGCTAACCAACTGAACCTCCAGGTGGACAAGAGCTCCACTCAGTGGGAAAGAACTCCTATCCGATACTGGGAACCAAGTCAGTGCCCCACAGACAGGAAACTCCCAGGTCCCTCCCCGAGAGAAACCCCCACAGTTCTCTAAACAAGTCGAGTGGGTTATCATCACTAAACCGTCTCTTAAAATCACACGCATGGGGCTAGAGAGATGGCTTAGTGGTTAAGCACTTGCCTGTGATGCCTAAGGACCCTGGTTCGAGGCTCGACTCCCCAGGATCCATGTTAGCCAGATGCACAAGGGGGCGCATGCTTCTGCAATTCATTTGCAGTGGCTGGAAGCCCTGGCATGCCCATTCTCTCTCTCTTTCTCTCTCTGTCACTCTCAAAAATAAAAATAAACAAAATAATTTTTAAAAAATTACATGCATACCCCTCTCAATCAAAGTTGCTCTCACCCTCGGTGGGAGAATCTGTTTTATTTTTCGGATGGCAGATACTAGGAGATCCAAGATCCTCCGATACAACAAGACAGCCGACTGCTCACCACGAGACGGGCCACCTCTACGACATTCGTGCCACTTCTTCCACATTGCCCGGGGTCCAGGGGAGACCACAGAGGAAGCAGCAATTGGGAGCACTCTGCTCCCAGTGCTGGCCTGACAACCGCCTCCAGGGACTCAGCCATGAACACGGAGGGGAACTGAAACACATCCTCACAGAAACGCAAAGGCTCCAGTGACTCCGCACTAAAAACAACCTGCCAACGCACCCAAGGCGCAAGAATTGTTGTGGAAGGGGAGTGGGAAGATTGTCAGAGCCACAGGGTGGACAGAAATATCCTGAGGTACAGCCCAGCCCAGAAACTAACAGAGGCCCTAACTAGCCCACAGTGATCACCAAGGACCCTGCTGAGGAGGGGCCCAATGGGAAACAGGGGCCTGGGGTGAAGGGACATAAAACTATAAGCTATATAAATAATATATATATTTTAAACTAATGAAGGGTTGCTGGCCATGCTGGTGCATATCTGTATTACCAGTGCCCAGGAGGTGGAGATAGGAGGATTAGGAATTCAAGATCATCCTTGGCTACATACTGAAGTCCAGACCAGCCAGAGTTACAGGAGCCCTGTCTCAGAAAATAAAAGCAAAACAATAAACGCACCCACGTGATAAATATGGGGTAGCTCTTGAAACAGCATGTTAAGTATCAGAACCAGTCATAAAGCCCATAGGCATCATTCTATGTATGTAAGAACCCAGCATGGGCAAATCCACAGGATGGGCAAATCCACAGCGACAGAAGAGAGGCTGCTGGCTGCAGGAGACCGGGGTGCAGCGGAGAAGAGACTGTGTGAGGGTGACAAAAACGTCCTAAACACTAGATACCGGGGGCTGGACAGATGGTTCAACAGTTGAAGGCTCTCTTGCTTGCAAAGTCTGATGGCCCAGGTTCAAATCCCCAGTACCCACATAAAGAAGGCTGCAGTGAAATGTGAGTATGGAGCACCCAGGTGCGTGTGTGCATTCTCCCTACCCCCCCCCCGCTTGCAAATAAATGATAAAATATTGTTTAAAAAATTAGATACTGGGCTAGAGAGATGGCTTCATGGTTAAGGCGCTTGCCTACAAAGCCTAAGGACCCAGTTCTACTCCCCAGTCACCACATAGGCCAAATGCACAGGATGGCACATGTATCTGAAGTTCGTGTGCAGTGGCTAGAGGCCCTGGCATGCCCATTTTCCCTCTCTCTCTGCTTGCAACTAAATAATTTTTTTTTAATTAAGATATTGTGCCCAACTCTGTTAATACACAGGAAATCATTGATTTGTTTATTTTAAATAGGTAAATTTTATAGTATGTGAATTATATCACAAGTGTACTATTACATTTATAGTTTGGCTTTTTGAACTTTAATTATATTTATAGTTCAACTTTATTATTCTAATACTAAAATATATCTAAAGTGTATTAAATATTTTTTCAATTATGATTCTAAATTGTTTTATACAAATACTTTTTACAACATTTAATGATAGAAATCATCACGAAAATATTACAAAGATAAAACTACAGAGTTTTGACATTTTAGGAGACACAATTGGATTTTTAGCTAACAACTATACAGTAATATTTAAATAAATCCATTTGTTTTATATAAATAAATACCCTAACACAGTAGAGTCTCATAGTGGCTTGACAATCATCAATTTGATGCTTTGGAGTTCATGTTGTTAATAACTGTTCAAACTCAGGCAAGTTTAGATATGTCTTCATATTGAATTCCTTCAACTCTGCGTCCTTTCAAAGGACCCTACAAATTAAAGTAACATAAGAAAATGTTAAACACACATACACTTAAGAGACCTAAGAATGGTCTGCAGAGATGGCTTAGCAGTTAAGAAACTTGACTGAGAAGACTAAGGACCCAGGTTCGATTCCCCAATAACCACATAAGCCAGATGCACAAGGTGATGCATGTGTCTGGAGTTCATTTGTAGTGGCTGGAGGCCTTGGCGTGCCCATTCTCTCCTTTTCTCTCAATCTGCCTCATCCTCCCCCATTACAAATGAATAAAGTATTTTTAAAATAAAAATAAAAATTTAAGCTGGGCATGGTGGGGCATGCCTTTAATCCCAGCACTTGGGAGGCAGAGGTAGGAGGATCACCGTGAATTCAAGGCCACCCTGAGACTACATAGTGAATTCTAGGTGAGCCTGAGCTAGAGTGAGACCCTACCTTGAAGAACCAAAATAAATAAATAAATAAATAAAATAAACATTTTAAAAAAGAGACTAAAGAATGATACTATACTCATGGACTCTAAATTATTATCACCAAGGCAGTGAACACTTCTATATATTTAAGAATTTTTTAAAACCCTAGGGCATTCTAATTAACAACCATCATGTTTTCCTGAATGCTATTAGAATGCGCTTCCAGTAGATCCTCGCTAGTGCCAGGATCACTATGGCTTCCCAGATACAGAGCTCCAGTTACGAGCTGCCCTTGGGAGCCAGGGTGTCCGCAGACGGCGCTCAGCCTCGGCGGTGAGCAGAAGGGACGGCTCACCGCGATGCCGGCTTACAAGCAGCCCGCCAGGACGTGGGCTTGGTAAATGGAGATGGCATCTGCTGAAGATGGTGAGGCCATCTCTTGGAAGGACCCTGGACTCACTCCTAAGTCACCACTTACAAAAGAGTTGTAACCCAATCAGGAAATCAATTCTTGGGGCTGAAGAGATGGCTCAGCATCTAAGGCGCTTGCCTGCAAAGCCTAAGGACCCAGGTTTGATTCCCCAGGACCCACATGAAGCCAGGTGCACACTGTGGCACGAGGGTCTGGAGTTTGTTTGCAGTGACAAGAGGCCTGGTGCCCGTTCTTTCTATCTGCCTCTCTCTCTCAAATAAACAAATACAGACAAATGAAAATATTTTTAAAAGCATATCAATTCTTACCTCAAAATTGCTTTTTACTGTGCTGCTATTATTATTATTATTGGTTGGTTTTTTGTTTGTTTGTTTTTGAGGTAGGGTCTCACTGTAGCCCAGGTTGACCTGGAATTCACTATGGAGTCTCAGGGTGGCTCGAACTCATGGTGATCCTCCTACCTCTGCCTCTCGAGTGCTGGGATTAAAGGCGTGAGCCACCAAACCCAGCTTGCTATTTTAAAATAGACTTGTAAAATGCTTAAACTTGTCTGTCTGGTTTAGTTGTGGTAGAGTTGGTCCATATGGCAGAAAATGGGTCAAACTACATTTTGTTCAATTCTAGCAAACAAGAGAAAGGGGAATTTTACAGGCGGTCACAATCTGGGAGCGCTGGCTAAGACTCAGGCCCCTGACCACAGCGCCAAGTCCCATTCCGCTCTCAGGAAGTGACTGAACACCTGGGCTTCAGTTCCTCTCTCTGAGCCCAGGGTTCCTCACTGGGGCACAGTCACGCCTGTGTTATTGAGTTGTTGGAAAATACAAAGGGTTTTTATACATTAATACCTAGAACTTCATACGTATATGAGTTCAAGAATTTTCAACTTAAATTGTTAAATTATTTGATTAAAATTTGACAGCTGGTACTCTTCATTGTATGACATCAACGACGTCATTATGATGACGAAATAATAGTGACAACAAGGATGACTGCGCCCCTAGGTTCCAGTTCTAACAATTTTTGTTATTTTATTTATTTGAGAGGGAGGGAGAGAAAGAGATGGGGGAAGAGGCAGACAGAGAGGTAGCGAGAACGGGCACACCAGGGCCTCTTGACACTGCAAACAAATTCCAGACCCATGCACCACCTTGTGCATCTGGCTTACATGGGTCCTTGGAAATCGAACCTGGGTCCTTAGGCTTCAAAGCATTTAGATATTTTTGACTTTGTATAAATAAACTTACAGTTTCAATAACTATAGTAGCTGAAAAAGTCTTCTCATTGATGGATTCAAGGGTACCTTCATTTCCTCTGTAGCCACCATTTAAAACTAGAATTCTTTTTCCTGCAACACAAAATACACAACTTCATGCAAAGGAAATGTTTACTTCTTCTGCCTTGCTATGCAGCAAAACACATCACATGCGGGGAACATAATGAAAAGCAAAACTCTTCTCTCACCAGCCCCTGCTCATGTTGGAAACTGCATTAGGGGCTGAGGAGGTGGCTCCATGGGTAAAGGGCTTGCCAGGCAAGCATGAGGACGAGTGCAGCTCCCCAGTCCTCACATAAATGTTGAGCATGTAGTACACGCCTGGAGTCCCAGTGCTCAGAAGGCTGACTAGCATATTGGTAAGCCCTAGATTCAAAGAGACTCTGTTTCAAAAAGTAATGCGGGGCTGGAGAAATGGCTTAGCGGTTAAGGCGGTAGCCTGTGAAGCCGAAGGACCCAGGGTCGATTCCCCAGGATCCATGTAAGACAGACGCACAATGGCACATGCACCTGGAGTTCGTTGGTAGTGGCTGGAGGCCCTGACACACCCATTCTCTATTTGTCTCTTCTCTATGTCTCTCTGTTTGCAAATAGATAAATAAAAAAAATTTAAAAACTAATGTGGAAAGTGATTGAGGGAGACACCTGACACTCATCTACACGTATGCATCACACTCACATGTGCACATACATACACACACCAAACACATACACCACACACACATACAAAACAAGAAACAAACAACAATGTGTATTAATATTTTCTTTTGTAGTTTTGTGGTGGTGGAGATTGAACAAGCCTTTCTATGCATGGTAGACAGGTGTTCTATCATTGAGTGACGTTCCCAATCTCTATTTTGATCACTCTAACATTTTAAGACTCTTCATTTTTCCTAAAGACTTCATACAGGGATGTATTTTAAGTTGGTATATAAGGAATATAAAGTACTTGGAGAAAATGATAAAAGAACAGAAGTACTCTGAAAAAATTTAGTTTACTTTGTCCTTTCTAAATTTTTGTTTGTTTGTTATTTATTTATTTATTTTGAGTTAAGGTCTCACTCTGGCCCAGGCTGTCCTCTCTAAGTGGTGGGATTATAGGTGTGAGCAAACAAACCTGGCTTTCTTTCTAAACTCTGTAACACCGGATGAGCATGTGGCTCACACCTGTAACCCTAGCACTCAGGAGGCGCGGGGGGGGGGGGGGGGGGGGGGGGGCGGGCGGGCAGCAGGTTCCAGCCAGCAAGGGCTCATAGCAAGACCTGTCTCAAACAAATTAGTAACAATTTATAACATGGATTGGCAGTTTTATAAAAATTTAAACTGTTTGCCACCTGGTTGAACTACCTGAAGCATTTACCCAAGAGAAATCATAGAGCCATATAAGGACTGAAACACAAATATCCATAACTTTTATCTGTATCTTCCAAAAGCTATGAGCAGCCTAAACTGCCATCGACAAGTGCCTGCATAAATAAATTATGCAGTGTTATCTATACTATGACATATTATTCAGCAATAAAAATGAAATATATGTGTGTATGTGTGTGTACACACACATAAGCAAAAATTTAAAATACACACACACAGGCTGGAAAGATGGCTTAGTGGCTAAGGCACTTGCCTGCAAAGCCAAAGGGCCCAGGTTCAATTCCCCAGGACCCACGTAAGCCAGCTGCACAATGTGGCGCATGAATCTGGAGTTCGTTTGCAGCTGCTGGAACCTGGAATTGGCGTGCCCATTCTTTCTTTCTCTCTCTCTCTGCATCTTTCTCTCTCTCTCTCTCAAATAAAGAGAAATAAAATATTTTTAAAAACCATACATACCCACATACGCAACCATGACAAATGACATCAATTTTATCTATATTAACGTCTAGAAAAATATGAACATCTACAATGACAGCTGGTCTGCAGTTGCATGGGAAAAGGCAGCAGAGGGTGTGAGGGAGGGCTCAGCAAGGGAAGTGAAGGGATATGTTCATTACCCATCTGTCACAGCAATGATTTCACAGGAATATTCACATGTTAAAGCTGGTCACATTTTGTTATTGTGTAATTCATGTACAATAATTAAATGTTAATAAACTCTTAATATTTTTCTAGTCTAGAACAAGTTTTACTTTAGGTAGAAAAGAATAAAGGCTGTGACAAATAGGATTTCCAAGACTGACATCAGTGCATCACTGCCCCCAGGGAAATCCCGAGTCAAGAGGCAACATGCTAAGGACTAGAGCTGACACTGAGACACGGACTAAGACAACTAAGGGGAAAATAAGTGAACAAGCAAAACAGACCCTGACTCAACGACCTCAGGTAGTAAAGATCACACCCAATGTGACTGATTTTACCCATACAGGTGTTCAGAATCAAAAAATTGTACCATAGAAAGGGAAAATTCACTTCTTTCATAAAATAGCTTTATTGGAGGACTGGTAAAGTACTCACCACCTAAAGTCGCTTGAGGATCAGTTACATTGGCAGTTAGTATTTCTGAAAAGGAACTGTGTCTATAGCCATCAAGTAATGTCAAAAGCTACAAGTACAGGTAGGGTATTTGCCTAGCATGCACAAGGCCTGAGTTCAGCCCTCAGTAACACGAACACAAAACCAAACCAAACCAAACCTAAACACTACACGTAAGAATGGATTACACTCTTTGTTAATAGCATATGTATGTGATAGTAGATGCGTACAGGTTTATTTACCTGGTGCTGGAATTACCGTCTCTAAATGAGTCTGGTCAAGTTTCAGCCTGTCTCCAGAATCAATCATCTTTACAACAGCTGTGTACTTGTCAATTACTTCCTGTCATGTAAAATAAACATATTTAAAATGAAAGAAAGAGGTAAATATATAAAAAAAAATTCCAATCAAAGAGTAACTCCTATAATTAACAGCTTTTTTTAGATTCTACATAGGATTTCTCAGTCTATGGTTCTTTTTTTCAGTATTTTATTTTTATTTATGTATTTGACAGAGAGAGAATGGGTGTGCCAGGGCCTCTAGCCACTGCAAACAAACTCCAGATGCATGCATTCCCTTGTGCATCTGGCTAATGTGGGTCCTGGGGAATTGAATCTGGGTCCTTTGGCTTTGCTGGCAAGTGTCTTAACAGCTAAGCCATCTCTCCAGCCCATGGCACATGCCCTTAATCCCAGCATTTGAGAGGCAGAGGTAAGAGGATTGCTGTGAGTTCAAGACCACCCTGAAGCTACATAGTGAATTCCAGGTCAGCCTGGACTAGAATGAAACACTACCTAGAAAAACCAAAACCAAAACAACAACAAAAAAAAAGAATTCAAAGTTTGATTAAGGTTTTTATCCAGAAGGAATAAGAGATTTGCTGATCTTAGAATAAGACTTAAAAGAAAAGCAATTTACATATGGACATATTTAGGAAAGACAAAAGTTAGAAAAGGACCAGAATTTCAAAACCAAAGGAGTAGCAAAAAAAAAAAAAAAAAAAAAAAAAAAAGGGACAGTAACCCAGGCAATTCACAAGAAAGTGCTTTGAGATGGGGGGGGGGGGGGGGCATAACTACACCGCCCAGCCTTAACGAGGAGAATGTGTTTTACTGATTAATTAGCAAGGTGTTCACACTGAATCTTTTAAGTGGTACCGACGGGATATCACCCATAGTAGCGCCCTAGTAAGAAAATAGAGCAAGGTTAAACATAAAAGCCACAGTTGGAAGAGAAGTATTTTTCTAGTCATGGCTTCAGGTTTCCTCTTAGGGACCTGTGCACCGTCACACACAGACACGTGCGCTGTGGGCCTGGACTTTCAAGGGACCCTACAGCGGCCTCTCCGTCACTGCTAGTTCTTCTTACGGACTCTGTGCCTTCATGTCCTCACCTTCACAACTCCCTTTCTCCTGTGATATTTCTCTCCAAGTTTTTTAGTTATGATTTTCACGATGATTTCCTAGAAAAGAAAAACAAAGGAAAGACATAAATTTTCTTTTGCAATTTGCTGCTTCTTTTTACACCATGTTTCACCAAAACCTATAGCAAGATGTGACTGTCCTAAGAAGTTATGGGATTCTAACTCATTCCAACAATGGCAAACAATGCATCAAGAACCCTTCCTCAGGCTGGAGAGATGACTTAGTGGTTAAGCGCTTGCCTGTGAAGCCTAAGGACCCCAGTTCGAGGCTCAATTCCCCAGGACCCACATTAGCCAGATGCACAAGGGGGCACACGCATCTGGAATTCATCTGCAGTGGCTGGAAGCCCTGGCGTGCCCATTCTCTCTCTCTCTCTCTCTCTCTCTCTCTCTGCCTCTTTGTCTGTTGCTCTCAAATAAATAAATAAAAATAAACCAAAAAAATTTTCAAAACAGAACCCTTCCTCTTCTCCCACTTTGTGTCCAACATAGTCACCACGAAGGAAAAAGATAAACATAGTATGTGGCTCCCACAGTGAGAGCTTCTTAAGCACTCTTGCTTCAATTTTTGTCTCAGCTCCGCTAGGCCATGTCTTCACAAGGCATTTTCTCTCTCTCCACTGAAAACACCAGCCATGCTGATGGGGACTTTACCACAGTCCTACCAGGGAATTATAAGGAGTGAGCCTTTGAGCTTACATATGACATTTTCACAAGACTCTTTTCTCATTTAAAATATTATATATATATACAAAATAACTTTTTTATTACTAAGAACATACTTTGTATGGATGCATCATGTGTTGGTATCATCTTTGCCCTCCTCCCTGCCCTTACTCCTCAGGTGGCCCTTCTCCATGGGGTTGCTGGTATCACAAGGCCCATTTTTATTAGGCTGCCTTGAATATTTTTGTTTATTTTTAATATTTAATTTATTTATTTGAGAAAGAGAGGATAGAGTGAAGAGAGAGAAGAGACAAGAGAGGAGAGAATGGGCATGCCAGGTCTTCCTGCCACTGCAAATGAACTTCAGACACATGTGCCACTTTGTGCATCCGGCTTTCCATGGGTGCTGGGGAACCAAACCTGGGCCATAAAGCTTTACAGGCAAGCGCCTTTCCCTCCCAAGCCATCTCTCCAGCACAAGCCAGCTTTAGCTAGTGTCTCACCTTCAAATGGGAGACGATCCAGGCTCACTAATATGAATGAATTCTAGATTTGCTGCTCTAGTTTGTTATGGTCTGGATTAGCTGTCTAAGGCTGATAATAAAAATTGCATTGCTGGGCTGCAGAGATGGCTTAGCGGCTAAGTGCTTGCCTGTGAAGCCTAAGGACCCCGGTTCGAGGCTCAATTCCCCAGGACCCACATTAGTCAGATGCACAAGGGGGCACACACGTCTGGAGTTTGTTTGCAGTGGCTGGAAGCCCTGGTGCACCCATTCTCTCTCTCTCTCTGCTTCTTTCTCTGTTTGTCACTCTCAAATAAATTTAAAAAAAAAAAAATTTTTTTTAATGTCATTGCTTGGGGGCTGTAAGATTGCCCAGTGGTTAAGGCACTTGCTTGCAAAACCTAACAGCCCATGAGGCTCAATTCCCCAAGACCCACGATAGCCAGATGCACAAAGTGGTACATGTATCTAGGGTTTATTTGCAGTGGCTAGAGACCCTGTAACACCCATTCTCTCCCTTCCTCCCTCTCTCTCTCTCAAATAAGTATACTTTTAAAAAATAGCAAGAAAAAGAAAAACTCTATTGACAGAAATTTAGTGAAGATTTTAGAGGTAGGATACTTAATAATATAAAGATATGTGTAAGCAAAAAACTTCACATTCTCTTTCATTTTGCAAATAAATAAAAGAAAAAAAAAACAAATATTACTTCTGGGCTGGGGAGATGGCTCAGAGATTAAAGACACCTATTTCCAAAGCCTACTGGCCTGGGTTCAATTCCCACGTAAAAAGCAGATGTTTAAAATGACACATGCGAGCCCTAGGGCTGTAACATCTGCTGATGTCTGGAAAAATATATATACTGTGCTTATCAAACTGCCCAGGAAGCACTTCTCTTAATATTTATACCCTTATATTAATGCTACTCTCACTTTGGGTAGAGAGTCTTCTCTTTTCAGATGGCAGTGACCTTGGGATGACTCAGAAGGTATCATAGTGCTGGAAAGAAGTGACTGGAGTATTGAGTAACATCTAAATCACACCTTCCAAGGCTCAGGGTCCTTGCGGAAGAGGCGGTGGAAAGAATGTAAGAGCCAAAGGAAGGACAGAACTCCTTACAACGTGCTCCTCCAGACATAAAATGGCCTGGATATCCATGACCTCACAGTGCCCAACACTACCTAAACAAGACCATCATAAGAGGAGGAAAAGATCATGACATCAAAATAAAAGAGAGACTGATTGAGATGGGGAGGGGATATGATGGAGAATGGAATTGCAAAGGGGAAAGTTGGTGGGGGGAGGGAGGGTATTACCATGGGATACTTTTCATAATCATGGAAAATGTTAATAAAAATTGAGGAAAAAAAAATGACACATGCATCTGGAATTTCTCAGCAGCAGCACAAGCCCCTGGCACGTGTGCACGCTCTCTCTCCCGCCCTCCCTCCCCTTGCAGATAAAAGAAGAAACTGAAATGGTCTTCTTTCTTTAGTCTGTTCTACTAAGACTTTCTAAAGAAGCCAATTAATGCCAAAAAAACATCACGCCCGCTAAGCCGTAGTATTTCAGGCAAAATACTCAAAGACCCTGCTGGGTTCATACACTTGTAATCTGAAGGTGACTCAGGACATCACTGTGCTCACTGGCCTTGGCCTACAGTAGGTCTGTTCAAAATATTTCACTTCTGAGTATAAAAATAAAGCCCTCAAAGTCATCTCTAGACTGCTGGTTATTTGAGCACACTAGCAGAAATTACTTCAAGGACACACACTGAGCCACCAGTGGCCTGTCGCTGGCCAGCACTTTTCACACAATACTGTCAGACAAAATGTGAAAAATATGAATCTAAACTAAGAGAAACTATGAAACAAAACATTTAATTGAAAATACTGTTAATGCAAAGAGAAATTGATAATTAGCTAAAATTTTTTAAATTATTTTTTAAAATTTATTTATTTGACAGACAAAGAGGGAGAGAGAGAGAGAAAATAGGCGCACCAGGGCCTCCAGACACTGCAAATGAACTCCTGACGCATGCACCCCCTCTGCATCTTGCTAACATGGGTCCCAGGGAATCAAACCCGGGTCCTTTGGCTTTGCAGACAAACGCCTTAACCGCTAAGCCATCCTCCAGCCCAAATTAGCTAAAATTTGATAGGTCTTATCTTTTTTGTTTTTGTCTTTTTTGTTGGTTTTCTTTCCCCAGAAGCCCTTAGTCCAAGGCTCCTATCAAAATCACAGGGGAGGAGAGTCAAATTCTGAGTTTCACCCCAAGAGATTAGATGGCAGTAAAATTAAAGCACATATGGTTTCAAAATACTATTCTAAGAAGTTCAGAATTATCCTCCCGTTAGCGCCTACTGCTTTAAGCAAGATTCATGCTTTTCATAAATAACATACAAAACGATTAATTTTCGAATGCCAGCTGTTCTGACAGGGAAAGCAAACCAAAATAGCTCATAGATGGCTTCTCACAGGACTTTTACTCACTAATCTTTTAAGTAAGAAAGCTACATATTTTGTTTTTATTTCTTCTGTGTGTGTGTCTGTGCATATGTGCACACGTGTGAGAATGTGGCATGCCTGTACCACAGTGCACGTGTGGAGGCTAGAGAACCACGGGTTGGGTCCTGGCTAATTCAGTGCGGGAAGCAGGGTCTCGTGCTGGTTGCTCCTACATCCACAGGCTGGTGCCTTGCAAGATTCCGGGGATCTTCCTGTCTCCGCACCTCCCATCTTGCACAGGAGTGCTGGGGTCCGAGACGCTGGTGCCACCACACACAGCTTCACACAGCTGCTGGTATTTGAGTTCAGGTGCTCACACCGCACAGCACGCACTTTTGCCCTTGGGGACGTCACCCTGCTCAAAGGTTAGCTATTTCTATCCCATGACATGATTTCTGAGTTGACAATGACAGACCCAAGATTGCTCGGGAACAGAGGCAGTACCATATAGCCAGGCAGAGTACAAGCTAGGATTCTGGACAGAGTGGGAAAAAAAGAAACCAATAAAAAAAAAGGGGGGGCCAAGACAGGCATGTTGGCACACGCCTTTAATCCCAGCACTTGGGAGGCAGAGTTAAGAGGACCACCATGAGTTCAAGACCACCCTGAGAATACATAGTGAATTCCAGGTTAGCCTGGGCTACAGCAAGACTGTACATCAAAAAAACAATAAATAAATAAATAGAAGAAGAAGAAGGAAGCCAGCTGAGCAGCAGAGTGTATTTCCCTCTGCTTCTCAGACTGCAGACACAAAGACCAGCCACCTGTCTTCAGGTTGTGATGTCCTGTCTCTCCTAAAACTGTGAGCCTAAAAATAAAGCTTCCTTTAAGTTGTTTCTGTCGGGTATCTTGTCACAACAATGAGAAAAGCGACTCATACTTCTACCTGTGTAATTTACATATAGTGGAGAAGTGTACTTATTTATATCAGGTGCTATTTAAATCATTTACCGAACATAAATGTAGAAGTGAGCAAGCTCGCACTGAACACTTACAGGTTGTAGCCAGTAGTCTGTTCGGGCAGTTCTTTTCTTTTCCTCTTCAATCTACAGTAGATTCACAAGATACGCATAAAATTATTTCTTTAAAATCCTGTTTGCTTCAAAATACCATTCTGTTTACCAAGCCGACATGCGACTCCTGCGCACCACAGAGCAGTGGTGGCACTTCAAGCTCTGACGACGCGGACGTTACGTGATAGGGCAGGTAAGCGACCCAGAGGACAAAACAGTGCAGGCTGCGCGCGCGAGGCCGCCTGCGACCCGTGACTGTCAGCAGCTGGAGCAGGGACATTTGCTGTGGCAGAAAGAGCACACAGACCAGCCTAGCCAGCATGCTCTGGGAGACAATAGAAAACAAAGGAGAGGCCCCTGCTGCACAGCTCATGAATGAAAGGAAAGAAAACTATCACCAAAGGACCAAAAAGGAAGTGCTGGGGGGCCACCACAGCTGCGTGTCACATCCTTTCCCCCTTTTCACTGTCTCAACTGCGCATGCATGCACAGGCCAGAGGACCTACCTAGGATGTTCTTCCTCAGGAATGCTATCCACATATTTTTTCAAGGCAGCATATCACTCTAGCTCAGACTGACTTGGTTCTCATTCTATAGTCCCAGGCTAGCCTTGAACTCACAGCAATCCCCCTACCTCTGCTTCCTGAGTGTGGGGATGAGGTAGGGTTTCACTCTAGCTCAAGCTGACCTGGAATTCACTATGTACTCTCAGGGTGGCCTCGAACTCACAGCGATCCTCCTACTGCTGGCTCCCCGAGTGCTGCAACTAAAGATGTGTGCCGCCATGCCTAGCTCCCATCTACCTTTTTTGAGAAAGGGTTTCACTTGGCTGCCCAGCAAGTCGCAGGGACCCACCTACCTCTGCCTCCTCAGCACCACAAGCACTCACTACGTACTGCGCCCAGCTTCCTAACACTGGTTCTGGGACTGCGCTCCAGTCCTCACACCCATAAAGCAGTTTTCTAACTGGGCCATCTCCCCAGCTCCCTCACCTGATGAACACTCCTTAACAGAGGCTGTGCTTTCGCTCCAACTCCACTCACCTGGGACTGCGCATAATGACTGGCACATAAATGCAGCTCAATGACCACAGGATGATGGAGTGACATCATTTACAGGGGAGTCACCTTAAACGTTTAAGATTTTTGTGTTGTCCTTAGTGTGAGGACTAGTATCAGAAGGCTAGCTACCTCCTTTATAAACATACATATGAAAATTTCAAGAAGTAAAATAAAAGGGAAAAAAGTATCACGTATCCATTAGCTTCCTTTCTTCTCCTCTTGAGCTTCCTTGTAAACTCACTGCTAGGTGGGGCATTGGCAGTTCACACCTATAATGCCACCATGTGGTAGGCAGAAGCAGGATTAACCAGGCCTGCCTGGTACACATAGTGATTTCCACGCCAGCAAGAGCTATGTGTTGAGACACTGTCTCACAAACAAACTAAACAACAAAACATTGGTAATATTATGAATATGAATTTAAAGGGAGAAAGGGTTTCTTGGGACTGTATTAAGAGCCTTCTGGCTAGGCATGGCGGCACATACCTATAACGCCCGCGCTCGGGAGGCTGAGGCAGGAGGAACGTTGTGAGTCTGAGGTCAGCCTAGGGCGAGAGGAAGACCCTGCCTCAAGAATGAAGAGGAGGGTACGGCCGTGTGCACGGGGGCCGTGTGGCTTCCACACCCCGCTACCCGGTACGGCGGGGCTGGGAAACCACCCTGAGCACAGAACGTGCCTCAAAACCAGGACTGGAATATTAATGCGGGTGATTTAACCCGTGACGGGGGTTATCTGACAGCTGCAACGAAGAATGTGATCATCCCATTTTAGATGAAGACGGAGGCTTATAATGAGAAGAAACTAGTGTCCAGTGTGAGACTTTCCAAGTTCTTTATGAAGAAGAAATTGCCCAGCAATGTACCCGAAGAGCTAGAGGACAATATAAGCCAGATCCTGAAGGGGATTGAGCAGTGGGCCAAAGATAATAAATAGCTCTTGACTTGTAAGACTGGCCATGTGACAGTCACTCTTGCTGAACGAAATCTTTCTAGCCACTTAAATGAAATTTCCCAAGGATCAATAAAATTATTGCATAATGGTAGATAATGTAAAGGCCTGTGCCCAATTTCCTTTTCTACATGAGAAAGCTAAACAATCTCAAATATCATCAATATATTACTAAGGACTGAGAGCAAAGAAGAAGAAGAAAGGAGGAGGAGGAACAAAAAAAAAAAAAAGACAGACAAAAAAAATCTTCTAGGGCTAAAGAGATGGCTGAGCAGTTAAGGTGCTTGCCTGCAAAGCCCAATGACCCAGGTTCGGTTCCTCAGTACCCATATAAGCCAGATGCACAAGGTAATGTATGTGCCTGGAGTTTGTTTGCAGTGGTTAGAAGCCCTGATATACCCATCTTCTCTCAAATAAGTAAATAATTTTTTTTTTAAATCTTCTGAAGAATTTCTCTGGAGTTTTGGGCGGACTCCAGGCCCGACGTGGCCCTGCCTCCAGATACTCATACGCTCTCAACGCTTGCGCAAGTAAACCCCAACATGAGGCCACATCAAATCAAAAGCATGTCACAGCTTTCTTTTGTAGCAAGGAGGTGACAGGTACAAGTTGGAGGTAACAGGAGATGTACAGAAGGTCCAGTTACCAACTATGACTAATGCCCTTGTAACTGAACCCCACTAAGCTAACTGCACAGAGTTCTACAAACAGCACTGAGAGGTTCCAACAGGCTTAGAAGAAGCTGCAATGGCCTTTTCAAACTTCATCTTTTTTTTTTTTAACAATTTTTTTTATTTGCAAGCAGAGAGACAGAAAGAATGGGAGTGCCAGGGCCTCCAGCCCCTGCAAACAAACTCCATATGCATGTATGACCTTATGCATCTGGCTTTACATGGGTACCCAGGAATCAAACCCAGGTCGTCAGGCTTTGTAAGCAAGTGCCTTAGCCACTAAGCCATCTCTTCAGGCCCTCCTTCCCTAACTTTACGAACAGCGAATGGACTCTGCACCGTGCCTGTGCCTCCCGAGCGTCCACAAGCAGTCAGTACCGCACCTCCATGATTTCATCCAGAGCAGACTTCTTTTTCTTCTTCTCTTTAGACTGAGCTGAGCTCTGCGACGAGTCTTTCCGCTTCACTGACGCAGCGCTCCCGAGTGTCTTCAATGCACTTGGTCCCAAAGAACTGGCGAACAGAAGAACTGGGCTTGTTCATAAGAACTTCACAGACAAAGGGTTTATCATGTGCAAAAGTAACAGGACAGGGCTGGAGGGATGGCTTAGCAGTTAAGGCGTTTGCCTGCAAAGCCAAAGGACCCAGATTCGATTCCCCAGGACCCAAGTTAGCCAGATGCACAAGGGGGCGCACATGTCTGGAGTTTGTTTAGAGTGGCTGGAAGCCCTGGTGCACCCATTCTCTCTCCCTCTTTCTCTGTCAAATAAATAAATAATATATATATTTTTAAAGTAACAGGATAACTGTGCCATGGTGAAACGGCACCACGCTAATTAAAATGACGTGCACACCCGTGCAAGGCTATCAGCACTACCCGAACATTCGCGCTGGCCTCTCCCAACTCCCCTCGCTCGCTCGCCCCTTTCTCTGTCAGCCGCTACAACAAAACGACAGCCTCAGCCTGGGCCCATCAAGGCTGCGGCTGCTTCCGTGAGGACGCGGCGACCTCCACCACTTCAGTGTCTGCCGGTCGGAGTAACGGCGCCACGCTCCACCCCGAGCCGCACACTTGTGTCGGAGCCCAGCACGTCGCCGCAGGCCCTGCTGGCGTCTGTGGGGCTGAGCACCGAGCCCAGGGCTCCGCGCGGCTGGCCAAGCCCTGCACCCGGGAGCCGCACCCATGCCTGGTGCTGTTTGGGCGGGTGATTTACATGCGTCTGCTGTGTGCCCCAATATGTGCTTGTTCCCGTGTGTGTGGGCACAGCTGTGGGGAGCCGTGTGCGGGGAAGACAGGCTGACGTCGGGGTCTCCCTCAGTCGTTCCCCATCGTCTTTCCTGAGGGAGCCTTGCTCACCTGAACCCCGCTAGCCAGCCTGCCCCGGAGATCCAGCGTGAGCCTCCTCTGCATAGGAGGTACAGGTGGGCCACACACCCGAAGGCGTTGACGTGGGTGCTGGGGAGATGACTCTTGTCTCGGTCTCCCCATCTCCAGCCCCAGTTCATTTTTTTTTTCATTCACAAAGAACAAGTCTCTCAAGGTTAAAAACCTAATCAACCCGCGTCTTTCTCAGCTGGGTGTGTAGTGCGCATCTTTAGTGTGTGCTTGGAAGGCTGAATCAGGAAGATTACATGAGGCCAGGAGCAGGAGGTTAGCCAGGGCAACACAGAAAGACCCCACTGTAAACAAAACCAAAGAAAGTGATCACAAATTAAAATAAAATGAGCCCTTCCTCCAAACATAGAATCACCTCATTACAGGAAAGAACAGCTGCTAAGAGCCAAATGAATCAATAAAGAAAAACTCCCAGGGGCTGGGGAGAAGGCTCAATGGATAAAAGTGTTTGCTACGGCTGGGAGCGGTGGCGCACGCCTTTATTCCCAGCACTCAGGAGGCAGAGGTAGGAGGATTGCCGTGAGTTGGAGGTCACCCTGAGACTCCACAGTGAATTCCAGGTCACCCTGGGCTACAGTGAGACCCTACCTCGAAAAACCAAAAAAAAAAAAAAAATGTGTTTGCTACGCAAGTATGTGGCCCTGAGTTTTATCCCTAGGAACCACATAAAAATCTGGGCATGGGGGCTGGAGAGATGGCTCAGCAGTTAAAGACACTTGCTTGCAAAGGTTCAATTTCCCAGTGCCCACACAGAGCCAGATGAACAACGTGGTGCATTCATGGGGTTCATATGCAGTGGCAGGAGGCTCTGGTGTGCCACCCACCCATCCATCCGTCCATCCACTCATTCTCTCCCCCTCTCCTTGCAAATAAATAAAAATTTAAAAATAAATCTAGACATGGCTATGCACCCCCCTACACCCACCCCTCTGCAGTGAGGGGTGGACACAGAGTTGTTGGGGCTCCAAGGTCAACCAATCTAACTTAAAACCATCTGGGTTCAGTATGAGACCCAACCTAAGGAAGTGAGGTAGAGAGAGGGGGTGTCTGCATGGGGCCTGTGCACATGTGCACACAGGGCACGTGCACCTGTACACGCCACATTCCCACACCAAACAATAAAAATAAGAACCACCAACCAAACCACAAACACAGACCACGCAAAGAAACTATAACCAGGAAAAGAGTCCCCACACACTGAGAAACAGGAAGCAGCGTTCTCACAGTTCCGCGGTTCTGAGGCAGGTCTTCCCATAGCTCACCTGGACTTGGAAGAGGTTGCTGCTGAGCCACACGCTCCTCTGTTCAGATTAAACGTAACTGCAAGAAAAATTATTGGCCATGTGTATCTCTGCATAGGGAAAATTCTGATAAAACATCCCAAAGGGCTGGAAAGATGGCTTAGCGGTTAAGGCGTTTGTCTGCAAAGCCAAAGGATCCCAGTTTGATTCCCCAGGACCCACGTAAGCCAGATGCACAAGGGGGCGCATGCATCTGGAGTTTATTTGCAGTGGCTGGAGGCCCTGGCGCTCCCATTCCCTCTCCCTCAAATCAATAAACACATTTTTAAAAAATAAATCCCACAGGCATTGAAATAGGAACTTAAAACCATTTCATAGCTGGGCGTGGCAGCAAATGCCTTTAATCTGGCGCTCGCGCTCAGGAGGCAGAGTGGGAGCGTGGCTGAGTCCAAGGCCTGCCTGGGCCGACAGGGCAGCCCATGTCAGTCTGGGCTAGAGTGAGAACCTAGCCGAAAAAAACAAAACCAGAACAAAACCTTTTTTTTCTTTTTTTATGCAGTCACAATCTGACGGTCTTCCTGCCTTAGTCCTGAAATGGTGGGCTTATAAAGCTGTGCCACCAAACCCAGCCCTATGCATGAACATTTTGTATGAATGAGGCCAAAATGCTCCTGTCCCGAGGTCACAGACTCCTGTGTAATGTCCAGGCTGGCAGGACCTCACACGTCACGTTGCTGTGGCAGGCAGCAAGGCCGCTTCGCCACTCCATGGCCCCCTTTCCCTCTCTGTCCAGGTGTCCATATGCCTTCAGCTCTGGGGTAAACCCCCACGGTCAGAAGCAATCACGCTGCGCTTCAATCCCCGTGATTGCTGTTAAGGTGGACATGTGACTCTGAAAGCAAGTCCACTGGGAGAAGTGCTGTCTCCTGGGACAAAAGGACTCCAGCAGAGGTGCCCTTGCCACCCTTGGAAGTGCTACGTGGATGTGCCACCTGGACTGCTGGCAGTTACTCTGCATGCCCAGATCAAGGCAGCAGCGTCTGAACTCTGGACATTCATTTCCTGGGCATTGAAATTGATTCTGTACAGTTTTGTTACTTTTGGTGGAGGGCATCCCATCCAACTCAAAGTATTACCTTTTCATTTTATAGATAAGAACAATGCAATTCTGACTGATTAAATGTCTTCTTCCCAGACATGATGCCAGCTTTTAGCAAAGTCAATACAAAAAGTCCATGATTTTAAAAGGGATAAAAAAGGAAATAAAAATTAAAACCACCTTTTTCTTCATCATTCTCTCTGCTTAATTCTGTAAAAACAGGGACCTCCTAAAAACAAACAAACAAACAAAAGATTTTTAAGATTCACCTTAGTTGCTTTATTATCAACTCTACAGTTATTACAAGTCTCATTATGAAAGTATGCAGGGTATATTGATGCACATCTGTCATCCCAACTTGAGAGGATGAGGTGGGAAGATGGAGGGTTTGAGGACAGTCTGGACTACCCAGTGAGACCCTGTATTAAAAAAGAAACAAAGGGGCTGGGAGAGATGGCTTAGTAGTTAAGGCACTTGCCTGCTAAGCCAAAGGATCCCTGTTCAATTCTCAAGTAACCACATAAGCCAGATGTACAAGGAGGTGCATGTGTCTGGAGTTCTTTTGCAGTGGCTGGAGGCCCTGGTGCACCTATAATCTCCGTGTCTCTCTCTCTCTCTCTCTCTCTCTCTCTCTCTCTCTCTCTCCCTCTCTCTCTCTCTCCACCTGCCTACTTCTGTTTATCTTTCTCTCTCAAATAAATAAATAATAAAATATTAAAAGAAAAAGAAACATAGGGGCAGGTGTGGTGATGCATCATGACTTTAATCCCAGCACTCGGAAAGCAGAGGTAGGAGGATGGTTGTGAGCTGGAGACCAGCCTGGACTACAGAGGGCTAGAGTGACACCCTACCTTGAAAAAAAACAAAGAAAAAGAAATGTCGAGGCTGGAGAGATGGCTTAGCAGTTAAGGTGCTTGCCTATGAAGCCTAAGGATCCAGGTTCAATTCCCCAGTACCCACATAAGCTAGATGCACATGGTGGTACATGCATCCGAAGTTCATTTGCAGTGGCCAGAGGTGCTGGTGTGCCCATTCTATCTGCTTCCTTTGCTTTGTCTCTCAAATAAATAAATAAAATATTTTTTTAAATGTATGGCAAATCTGTAGTTAAGATTTATGCTAAGCTAGATGTGGTGGTGCACGCCTTTAATCTCAGCACTTGGGAGGCAGAGGTAGGACGATCACTGTGAGACTGAAGCCACCCTGAGACTACATAGTGAATTCCAGGTCAGCCTGGACTACAGTGAGACCCTACCTTGAGACACCCCCCCCCAAAAGAAGATTTATGCTAAAGAGGTGAGGGAGGGGCGGGCTTGAGAGATGGTTTAGTGGTTAAAGGCACTTATTTACAAAGCCTGATTGCAGGTTTGGTTCTCCAGTAACCATGTAAAGACAGATGTACAAAGTGAAACATGCATCTGGAGTTCATTTGCAGTGCAGGAGGTACTGGCATGTCCGTTTTCTCTCTTTCTCCAACAAACTCAAGGAATTTTAGCTCCAAGATTACTTTTACAAAAGCAAAACTGGAGCTGGAGAGATGGCTTAGTGGCTAAGGCGTGTGCCTACAAAGCCTAATGACCCAAGTTTGATTCCCCAGTACCCATGTAAAGCCAGATACACAAAATGGTGCATGCATCTGGAGCTCATTTGCAACAACTAGAGGCCCTGCATGCCCACCATTCTCCCTCTCTTCCCGGTGTGGTGGTACACCCTTTAAATTCCAGGACTTAGGAGGCTAAGGTAGAAGGATCACTACAAGTTCAAAGCCAGCTTGAGCTAGAGCAAAATGGGCTGGTGAGGTAGCTCAGCTGGTAAAGTGCCGACAGCGCAAACGATACGGATGTGACTCCCAGAACCCACGTGAAGTGTGGGGCAGGGTGGTGCAGCCCTGTGAGTCCAGCACTAGGGAGTTGGACACTTGAGGATCCCTGGGGCTCACCGGCCAGCTACTTCGGCCTTTCTGGTGAGTGGAAAGCCAATGTCGCAAATGTGAACGGTGTTCTTTAACATGATACCCAAGGTCATCCTGTCACCACCTATGGGCACACACATGCGCACCTATGCACACATATAAACACTCAGACACACAAACACACAGAGCATTTTTAAAAATGCATGACTGGAGATATGGCCTCATAGATAGAGTGCTGACCTATCATGCATGAAGTCCTGGGTTCGATTCCCAGCAGCACATGAAATTTAGGCATGGTGGCACATGCTTGTAATTTTAGCATCACTTGAGAGGCGGAGACGGGGTTCAGGAATTCAAGGTCATCTGTAGCTACCTAGGGAGCTGCATGCCAACCTGGAACTACATAAGACTGTCTAAAAAAGCGAAAGCCTAAACTGGGCATGGTGGTGCGTGCCTTTAATCCCAGCATTTGGGACTTAGAGGTAAGAGGATCGCCATGGGTTCGAGGCCACCCTGAGTCTACATACTGAATTCCAGGTCAGCCTCAGCTAGAGTAAGACTGTACTTGAAAAACCAAAAAATAAATAAATAAAAGTAAAACCTTCTATATGAAGGGACAATTGTGCATAATGATTAAGAACTTTGGATTAAAAAGTAAAATCAGGGCTGGAGAGATGGCTGAGTGGTTAAGCGCTTGCCTGTGAAGCCTAAGGACCCCGGTTCGAGGCTCAGTTCCCCAGGTCCCACGTTAGCCAGATGCACAAGGGGGCGCACGCGTCTGGAGTTCGTTTGCAGAGGCTGGAAGCCCTGGTGCACCCATTCTCTCTCTCCCTCTATCTGTCTTTCTCTCTATGTCTGTCACTCTCAAATAAATAAATTTAAAAAAATAAATAAATAAAAAAGTAAAATCAAACCACAGCCACCTTGGTAACCTATCAGCTTTGTCAGCTGCATCAATCCCATCTGCTTTAAGCCTCAGCTATGCATGAAAAAGGTGCATGTTATTTAAAGGGTTAAATAAATAGTACAATGGGCGGAGGAGACATTCAGCTTAATGCGGCCATAGGAAGTATTGTACAAAGACTCACTGTTGGGGTGCAGCTCAGGGACACAGCATTTGACTGCAGATACTGTCAGTCTCAGGGGTGTCCAGCCTTTTGACATTGCACCTTGATACTGTCATTTACAAATGGGTTGGGCCATAATATTCAGGCTATCCTGGGATATATATAGCCTGTGGATGGACATGCCAGGCTCGATTAATTAAAAAGAGATGTCTTTCACATCTAGGTAAAATATTTTTCCTGTGAATGTTATATAGGCTTTTGAGCAGAAAGGTATGATAAATCTTATTATAAAACGATCAGTATAGTTAAATGTAGAACAAGGATGTGTGAGCAGCAGGGTTTCCCCCACTTTTTAGGGTAAGGACACGATTGGTACATGAGGAGGGCAAGAGAAGCCGGAGGTCTGGGTGGGTTAAATCTGCTGCTGCAGTCAGCACTGCCCTGCTGGAACAAGCAGCCAAGCAGACCAGGTGATGGGAAGACAGACGCTTATCACAGCCTTACAGAGTCCAGGGAACACTATCAATGAGGGAAGAGGCCGCCTCCCTTTCGCAGACACAAGCAGAGAGACACTGCCAACAGGCAACACCACAAAACGTGACCAGCTAGAGCCCAAACTGCTCAGGATGCAGCGGAGGCTGCACTTCAGACCCTCCTCCAAACGCGCCGCAGCAATAGGCTCCGAGACCCATCCCTGGTGACTCCTCCAGTAGGGTTCCACCCACTGGAGACTTCAGATTCAAGTCCAAGTCTATGGAGCCATGCATGCAAATTACCACAACTACCAAGCAATCATGCTATTCTAAATGGTAAACTAAGATATGGCCCCACGTACCTACATACCTACATTTGTAAGCACAGACAGACAGACTAGCAAACAGAATGGGCATGCCAGGGCCTCTAGCCACTACAAATGAACTTCCAAATGCATGTGCCACTTTGTGCATCTGGCTTTACGGGCCTTAACGACTTAGTCTTAACCAGAGGCATTTCTCCAGACCAATATATGGTCCTTCTCAATTCCTATAATAAGAGATTATAATATTCCTTCTACAGGCAACACGGGATTAAATTTTAAAACAAAGAGAAATGTAAGGATAATGGGTTTCAATTTTAAGCAATTTAACATTGTTCATGTTTTAAACCCATAAAAATTATTTAAATATGTACATATTAATGTAATTAACACCATAATATACACACATGCATTCTGTGTCTTCTCCTTTTTCTCTCTCTCTCTCACTAATCAAGATTCAATTAACAAGGTATAAAAGCTGATATAGGGCTGGAGGGATGGCTTACCAGTTAAGGTGTTTGCCTGCAAAACTAAAGGACCCAGGTTCAATTCCCCAGGACCCACATTAGCCAGATGCACAAGGGGGTGCACATGTCTGGAGTTTGTTCACGCTGGAGGCCCTGGCGCACCCATTCTCTCTCTCTCTCTAATAAATAAATAATGCTAAGACATTTAGCCAAAAAAAAAAAAAAAAGCTGACGTAATGGCCAGGTGTAGTGGTGAACAACTTTAATCCCAGCACTCAGATTGGGAGGCAGAGGCAGAAGGATGGCTATGAATTCAAGGCCAGCCTGAGACTATATAGCCAGCCTGGGATAGAGTGAGACACTACCTCAAACAAAACAAAAAATGCCAGAGATGGCTTAGCAGTGTTTGTCTGGGAAGCCTAAGGACCCATGTTTGATTCTCCAGATCCCACATAAGCCAGACGCACAAGGTGACAACACAAGTGTGTGAGATTATACATGTGCCCAAGATGGCGCACGTCTCTGGAGTTCAACTGCAGTGGCTACAGGTACTGGTGTGCCAATTCTGCACTCCTCTTCTCTCTCATAAAAAGAAACAAAGTTGAAGTAGCCAGGCACGGTGGCACACGCCTTTAATCCCAGCACTCGGGAGGCAGAGGTAGGAGGATTGCCTTGAGTTCAAGGCCACCCTGAGAATACACAGTTAATTCCAGGTCAGCCTGGACCAGAGTGAGACCCTACCTCAAAAACCCAAAAATAAATAAATAAATAAATAAACAAATAAATAAATAAAGTTGAAGTAATGGCTGGTGGTATATAGTTTGGTGGTATAGCACTTCCCTAGCATGTATAAAGCTCTGTGTTCCAATCCCAGCACTGGACAAAAATGAATGTTGATTCATTTCTGAAAATAGGTCAGATGTTCCTCAGCCAAAGTATGGACAGTTTTATAATCATCAAATGGGCTATATACACATATTTATCAATTTTGAAAAAGAATGAGCAGGGTGTGGTGGCTCGCACCTTTAATCCCAGCACTCGGGAGGCAGAGGTAGGACTGCAATGAGTTTGAGGCCACCCTGAGACTACAGAGTGAATTCTAGGTCAGCCTGGGCTACAGTGAGACCCTACCACGAAAAACCACAAAAAAAAAAAAGAAAAAATAGAATAGTAAGTGTCTGAGAGGATGGATATGTCTAACTTAACTACATACTGAATACATGTGTGTAATTACTTGTTGCTTGGTGCTGTGAACAAATACCTTAGGGAAGTTATGGCAGGAAAGGGCTTTAATTTGGCTCACAGGCTTGAGGGGAAGTTTCTTGGCAGGGAAGACAGCAGGAGAGCAGAGTTGGGCACACTGTCAGGCAGGAAGCAAAGGGAGACCAGGAGGTAGAACCTGGCCACAAAAACCTAAAGCCTGCCCCTAGTGAGCCACTTCCCCCAGCAAGGAGCTACCTCGTGAAGTTCCACAGCCTCCCCAAACAAGCCCAGCATGTAGCTAAGGAAAAGGGGACAGTGTGAGTCAGAGACCAGCCAGGGCTAAATAGCAAGACACAACCCCCCAAAAAACATGTGGAAGTTCATTGAGCTATATACTTATTTTATATATTTATATCAGGCCTCATCTTTTTCTGATTAAAAAATAACTTAGGGCTGCAGAGATGGTTTAAGTGGCTACGGTACTTGACTGCAAAGCCTAAGGACCCAGGTTCAACTTTCCAGTACCCACATAAGCCAGATGCACAAAGTGGTGCATGTGTCTGGAATTTGTTTGCAGTGGCTAGAGGTCCTGGCATTCATTCTCTTTCATTCTCTCTCTCTCATAATATAAAAAGAAAAAAAAAAATTGGGTTAGAGACATGGCTCAGTGATTAAAGGTTCTTATTTGCAAAACCTGACAGCTCAGGGTTTGATTCCCCAAAACCCATCTAAAGCCAGATGCATAAAGTGGCACGGGCATCTGGAGTGTCCTCCCCCCCACCCCCGTCTCTCAAATAAACAAAGATATTTTTAAAAATTTTAATTCCAGCCGGGCGTGGTGGCACACGCCTTTAATCCCAGCACTCAGGAGGCAGAGGTAGGAGGATCGCTGAGAATTCGAGGCCACCCTGAGACTACATAGTGAATTCCAGGTCAGCCTGAGCCAGAGTGAGACCCTACCTTAAAAAAAACAAAAGCAAAAAAAATTTAATTCCAAGCCAGGTGTGATGGTGCATGCCTATTTTAATCCCAGCAGTCAGGAGGAAAGGTAGTAAGATTGCTGTGAGTTTGAGGCCAGCCTGGGACTTCAAGGTGAGTTCCAAGACAGCCTGAGCTAGAGTGAAACCCTACCTCAAAATCCCCTTCTCCCCCCAAAAATTGGTTTTGTTTTTGTTTTTCTGTTTTTCAAGGCAGGATCTCACTCTAGCCCAGGCTGACCTGGAATTCACTATGTAGTCTCAGGGTGGCCTCGAACTCACACTGATCCTCCTACCTCTGCCTCTCGAGTGCTGAGATTAAAGGCATGTGCCACCATGCCCGGCTTCCCCCAAAAAATTGAATAGGAAATGGCTAACAGTTTCACACACACACAAGGCTATGGTTTTGATTCTGGGTGATGCTGGGGCTGGAACCCAGGGCTCTGGTGTCACAGTCAAGCACTCTGCAACTGAGCCGCACCCTTAGCCCTTTCCAAGACGCATTTCCTGCTTCCATACAACTGACAGAGAGTCCGGGGAAGGGTTTGAACGCATGTTGTTCATAATGGATTCCCAGCACTTAGAAACACCCGGCACACAAGAGGTACTAAGAACTTGGCTGAACTACATGCCTTGCTGTAGTTGCCCTGGCACTTGAGCCCTTTCCCGCCAGCTCCCTGCTCACGCTGCTCACCTGGCTCTCACCCCGTCTTCAACCCTGGGCTTGCTCGGCCTGCCGGCGCTACTCTCTTCCCTCTGGAAGAACTGTTCACTCACAAGGTTAATCTCCAGCCTGCAGTAATTACAATCAGGGGAGGCATCTGTCTATATATCTTCCCTTTAGGTACTGTCTCTTTTAGAGATAAGAAGACTAGGTTTAAAAAGAT
The DNA here is from genome assembly GCF_020740685.1 of Jaculus jaculus. Taxonomy (NCBI): domain Eukaryota; kingdom Metazoa; phylum Chordata; class Mammalia; order Rodentia; family Dipodidae; genus Jaculus; species Jaculus jaculus. The sequence goes on along the minus strand of NC_059116.1, from coordinate 72,935,100 downwards.
AATTTAAACGCAGGCGTGGGGGGGTGCACACCTTTAATGCCAGCACTCAGGAGGCAGAGGTAGGAGGATCACTGTGAGTTCGAGGCCACCCTGAGACCACATAGTGAATTCCAGGTCAGCCTGGGCTAGAGACCCTACCTCAGAAAAGCAAAAATAAAATAAAAAGATTAGTTAGAATACAAGACCAAAAACTAAACCAAGGTTTGCTATAACTCCAAATTCTATGTTATACCATGTTGCTCTTTCTCTTCCAAAACAAGAGAAGGACTAGAAGCGATTCAGCGCCTGGAAAGCAGGCCGCGTGGCTGTGCCCGGCTCTGCCGTGATCACTCTCAGAGTGCCAGGGGCGCTCACCTGCTCCTTCCCCTCCAGCCCTCTTCTCACTTGTTCCTCAATAAACTTGGCAGTTTTTTCTTCATCATCAAGGTCCTGTTTCTTCTTTTTTTCTAATTCCAGCTGCCGGCGAATAGTTTCTGGATCTCTGTCTATGTACTGAATGTACCAGCCTTTTGGTGTCTCATCCACTTTACATAAGCCTTAAAAACATGACAGACATCATAAATATGCATCATAAATATGCAAAGCAAAATTAAGGAAAATGTACTGTCTTCATATTTACTCATTCAGATACTGTCAGGTGTAACTGAATACATTTCTGAAGGAACTGTTCAAATTTACCGTAAGGAAATCCTTTATGTGCTAAAAAGAAAAGAACTGCCACGTGTGGTGGTGCACGCCCTTCATCCCAGCACTCAAGAGGCAGAGGTAGCATTGCTGTTAGCTTGAGGCCAGCTTGGGACTATACAGTGAATTCCAGGCTGACTTGGAATTCACCCCAGTCTCAGGGTGGCCTTGAACTCATGGTGTTCCACCTACATCTGCCTCCCAAGTGCTGGGATAAAAAGCGTGCACCACCACACCAGCTTTTCTTTAAAAAAAAAATTATTGACTGCATGCAAATAGAAGGGGGGGGAGAGAAAAAAATACGGGGTGCCAGGGCCCGTAGCCACTGCAAACAACTCGAGAAGCAGGCACTCTCTGAGCAGCTGGCTGCTACACGAGTACTGGGCCTGAGCCCGGTTTTTAGGCTTTGCAGGCCAGCATCTAACCACTGGGCCATCTGTGCAGCCCTGCTTCGCTCTTCCTTTGCCTCTCAGCTGCTTTCGCTCCAGCACCATTCTGCCTCAGCACAGGCCTAGGTACAAGGGAGCCAGGGACCTTGCGCTGAAACCTCTGAAACTATGGGCCAAGTGAACCTTCCTCCTTGCAGACAGTCTCTTAGCTCTTGTGTGACAGCGATGAAAAGCACCTAACACAGAAAAGGTGCTTCAGTGATAAATCTCTGCAGTGCCGCCAAAAGGAATACTCTAACGAGATGGCTCAGTGGTTAAAGGTGCTTGTTTGTTTGCAAATCCTGCCCGCCTGGGTTCAATTCCCCACTAGCCACCCACATAAAGCCAACTGGTATTTGAATGCAGCAGCAAAAGAGCCTGGTGAACCCACACCCACACATAAATACATTTAAAAAAAAATCTTTAAAAAATATTCTAGCTGGACACTGTGACTCCTGTCTGTAACCCCAACACTTGGGTGACAGAGGCAGGAGGATCATGAGTCCCAGGCGGGCCTAGGTTACATGAGACCCTGTGTCGAGGAACAGGTAAAACAAAGCAAAGTGACACCGGAGTGTCCTAGGTATTTGTGCTCAGCTCAGATCAACAAACTTCCCACTCCAATACCACACTCCCTCTTCCAGTTGTTTAGTTGTCCTGGGTGTCCCCTTTCCCTACAGTTAGGCAGAAATGACAATTATTCCCCCCACTTCCACAAAGCCACAGGACAAGCGGCTCCGTCATCGCCTCACCCTCTCTGCCCAGCCACTTGGTGAAGTCCGTCAGCGTTTCCCACTGCGTGGCGTTCATGTGGATGTGCTCTCGGTGGCTGATGTACTCGTTGTACACGATGTTGTTGTGGACTCTCTTAGTGCCTGAGAACAAGACACGACAGTCTTGATCCCGAGAAGGTTACCAGCTGTAAAAGTGTTATTTGCACAATACTCAAGATAAGTGTGTTTACCGAAACGCCTCCTGAGAAGTTCTAGAAAGTCGTTGCGGAATTCCCTGGTGAAGAAAAAAAGGGAAACTTCTAAGTGCTTTCTATAAATACACAGCATTACCCTCTTGAAATTTAAGCAATTACAAACCTTAATGTTGAAGTGATACATCAAACACCTATCTTAGCATGTGCTAAACTGTGTTAAACTGAACAAGGAAAAGCTCCAAAGGATTAGCTTGCACAGACTACAGCTACGAGTCAGCTTATAATTGGAGTGTGTTATCTCGGTGAAGCACCACGGGAAAGGTAGCTTGTGTCTTCAAAGAGGATGCCTCACAAAGTCACTTCCTGCTCAGGAATAAAGCTCAATAATGCCATATCACCAAGGGAAAAAAACACATGGTGGCTTCCAAGAAATTCCAATGAAGTCAGCTGAAACACAACAGGCGGCTTTAATAAGGACAGTGCCATGCGGGCAGGGCTGGCGTGGGAAGGAGAGCAAGCCCTTCCTAGGTGACGGCAGGAGAGCGCGGCATGTTGCAGCAGTGACGCTCAGCAGCAGGCCAGAGCGGCACCACCGTGCTGAGTGTAGGCTGTGAGAGATGCAAAGTCGCGTGTGTCTTTCTGAAGTACCTGTGACGTCGAGTTCATTGACCGAGTTTTAGGCATGAAAGTAAAAACCACTTCCAAACTAAAACACTAAAGAATTCTAAAGCTTTGGGCTTCTGCGTGAGAAGGAAAATACTTGGTAGCAGAGGCCAGTAAGTTAAAAAGGAGACATAAAGGGAAGAGAAAGGAAGGGAGGAGGGTACTTAATAGGTTGGTATTGTATATATGTAAGTACGATGATTGTAATGGGGAGGTAATATGATGGAGAATGGAATTTCAAAGGGGAAAGTGTGGGGGTGGGGAGGGAGGGAATTACCATGGGATATTTTTTTATAATCATGGAAAATGTTAATAAAAATTTAAAAATTAAAAAAAAAAGAATTCCAAAGCTGATTTGTTAAAAATCTGGAATTTGAAAGATAATCATGGTTAATACTGTCATAAAGAAAAACGAAATCATGACATTTGCAGGAAAACTGGTGGAACTGGAAATCACTAGGTTAAGTGAAATAGACCAGACTCAGAAAGACAAGTATCACATGTTTTCACTCTTATGCAGAACCTAGACTTCAAATTACCTGTGTGTGTACATGGATGTATGTGTGTATATATGTATGTACGTGTATGGATGTGTGTAATGAAACCAGAAGGGTGAAGGATCATGAGAGGAGAAAAGCAGGGAGGGAAGGAGGGAGAAAGGAAAGAAAGCATGATAGGCAACAAAAGACAGCGATTTTCCAATTGTGTTCCCTAAACCAGCAACATCGCCACCCCTGCGAACTTCACAGAAATGCACAATCTCTAGCCTCATTTAAGAGCTGCCAATCTGAAGCCGGGTGGGGGTCTGTATGCTCTTACTCTCTCAGCTGATTCTGCGCACACATGACGTATGGGCCACTGGTGTAAAACCCACACAGGGGGGCCAAACTTGTAGGCTGCACAATCCAGTGAGGAAGTCATGGAAATAGTTCTGGTGAAAGGCTAAGAACTCTTTCTTACCGTGCAGACAGAATGGAAAACTAAAGATTAAGGACATTGTATAGGAGAATAGACAAGGTGTTCCAGGCAGGCCTAAGGACCTCTTAGCTGACAGGGTAGGAAGTAAGTTTGTTAGGGAGAATACTGAGTTCAATGTTAGAAATGCTGACTCAGATGCAGCTTTCACAAATATGTAGCACAGTTGCCAAGAGAAACGTCTGTAACTCAAGACAGAAGTTAGACATGAGGGCTGGAGAGATGGCTTAGTTGTTAAGGCACTGGCCTGCAAAGCCAAAGGATGCAGGTTCGATTCCTCATGACCCATCTAAGCCAGATGCACAAGTTGGCACAGGCATCCAGAGTTCGTTTGCATTGTCTACAGGCCCTGATGTGCCCATTCTCTCTCTCTCTCAAATAATAAACAAAAATTTTTAAAAAAGTAAGTTAGACAGTATCAAGGTTTACAAGGCAACCAAGCACAGAGGTAACAGTTAAAAGAGTAACATGACCTGTAGAAACGGAGGACTGGGGTGAAAAGCAGTCAAAAGAGGCATGCAGAAGAACTCAGAACTCAAGAGAGAGAAGTGCTTCAGTGAAATTACAAGCATCATCCACTGAAGAAAGATCAAGGAAGATGAAGGTGGGAAATGTCACAAGGCACTCATCAGGAGAGTGATGGGCAGAAGTCATCCTACAGCCGACAGCAGAGACCAGGAGAGGAGAAGGAAGATAAGCATCTTGCTCTTGCCAGAATGCTCTTTTCCCGAAGTGTGGCATGTGTCCTGGTAGTATTCAAGAGAGGTGGTTCACAGATAAAACAATTTGTGCCTTTGTTGCTATGTCATTTGCACCAACAGTTTAAAAGCAATGGAAGGAAGCTGGGTATGGCTACGCAAACACCGGGAGCTCGGGCGGGGAGACTGCTGTGAGCTTGGGACTGGCCTGGACTGCAGCATGAGCACGGCGTGAGCCAGAGCTACAAACGAAACCTGGTTTCAGCACACACGCGCGCGCACGCACGCGTGCACACACACACCCACCCAGGCTGACTTGGAACTCACTCCGGGATTAAAGGCATGTGTCACCGTGTCCAACTGATCAGTGGATTTTACCCGAGGAGAAAAAGTTTGCTGACCTGCTTTTCATTATTCCCATCACAACTTATCTTTAAGAAACTTCCCATACTGTGTTTTAATGTAGAATCCAAGTAGGGCATGTAACTTATTTGAAAAGATTGTTAAAATACTCCCCTTTTCTCACCAGGTGTGGTGGCACTTGGCTTTAATCCCAGCACTTGGCAGGCGGAGGTATGAGGATCACTGTGAGTTCGAGGTCAGCCTGAGACTACATAGTGAATTCTAGGCCATCTTGGACTAAAGCAATACCCTGGGGGGGGGGGGGGATTACTTTCTCTAATTATGTATCATTGCAAAGGCGAAATTTCCTTTATTTGTGTCAATCAAACAAAACAGTATTTCGGGCTGGAGAGACAGCTTAGTGGTTAAGCGCTTGCCTGTGAAGCCTGAGGACTCTGGTAGGGGCTCGTTTCCCCAGGACCCACGTTAGACAGATGCACAAGGGGCCGCACGCGTCTGGAGTTCATTTTCAGTGGCTGGAGGCCCTGGCGCGCCCATTCTCTCTATCTGCCTCTTTTTGACTGCTGCTGTCAAGCAAATAAATAAATAAAGAGAACACTGCAGAACAGGACAAATGCTGAGGGAAATATGAGAATCCAACTGCCTGCAATTAAGTGAGACCATTGAAGAGATTTATAAAAATTTAAGGAAGGGACTGGAGAAATGGCTCAGCAGTTAAGGTGCTTGCCTGCAAAACCTAGGGACCTGAGTTCAATTCCCCAGTATGCATATAAAGCCAATGTGCAAGGTGGTACATGTGTCTGTTCATTTCAGAGGCTAGAGGCCCTGGCCCACTCATTCTCCCCCCCTCTTTCTCTCTCTCTCTCAAATGAATACATAATTTTTTTTTAAATATATAAAACAGTTACCCTTTTAGCACAGTAGGCAGAATGTCAGTCTCCTAAAAATGTAAAATATGTATTGTAATTTGGAAAATATGGTGTTTCCCCACTAAAATTCCCAGCCAGGTGGGTAGAAAACACCTATAATCCCAGCACTTAGGGGCTGTGGCAAAAGGCTGGTGAGTTTGAAACCAGTCCGGACCACACAGTGAGATCCTGTCTCAAACAAGTAAACAAAGAAACAAGCAAGCAAAGACAAACAAATACTGTCTATTTTAACATGTGAAAAGAATATTTTTTTTGAGACAAGGTCTCATGCAGCCCAGGCTAACCTTGAACTTGCTATGTAGCCTATGCTGACCATAAGCTTCCGATCTTGCTTCCACCTTCCAAACTGCTGGGATTACAGCACTGCACAACCACGCTTGCTATGTGAGTGCTGGGAATCAAACCCAGGGCTTCATTTATGCCAGGCAAGCACTCTATCAGCTGATCTTCAGCCCCAGCCCTGCACGTTACTACTTTCAAATGGACTCGTAAGTAGTATTTGTTATTTGTTAACTTTCTTAGATTCAATTTCTTTCTTTTTATTTTTCTTTTTTTGGTTTTTCAAGGTAGGGTCTCACTCTAGCTCAGGCTGACCTGGAATTCACTCTGTAGTCTCAAGATAGCCTCGAACTCACAGCGATCCTCCTACCTCTGGCCTCCGAGTGCTGGGCCACCCTGAGACTACTAGATAGTGAACTCCAGGTCAGCCTGGGCAAGTGCGAGACCCTACCTCAAAAAACTGGGAAAAAAAAAGAAAGAAAGAAAGAAAGAATAGAAAAAAAGATAAAAGTGTGAGGAACTCTTCTGTAACAATTTCATGCCATTAATTTTCAAAAGAAGAGAAAAACTATTGTGACGGGTAGGTAATATGATGGAGAAAGTGGGGGGGGGAGGGAGGGAATTACCATGGGGTTTTTTTTTTATAATCATGGAAAATGTTAATAAAAATTTAAAAATTTTAAAAAAAAGAAGACAAAAACTATTGTGATGGGGAGGTAATATGTTGGAGAATGGAATTTCAAAGGAGAAAGTGGAGGGGGGAGGGAATTAACATGGGATTTTTTTTTTTATAATCATGGAAAATGCTAATAAAAATTAAAAAAAAAAGACAAAAACTGAGCACAGAGAAAAATACAACCATGTTAACAGACTTGCCATATATAAAATAGCAGGGATTTACAGTGAATGTCCAATTGAATAAAGCTTATAAGAATGTTTTTAAGTTACTTACTCTGAAAAATAATCCATAAACTGCTGAGGATTTTCTGAGGCCAGCAGCAGTTGTCTCTGATGAGATTCAGACATACAATGACACTTAAAGCCATTCTACAAAAAAATGCAAGGTGGTAGTTAGCTCTGAGTTACAACATCAGAATGGATTCCAAAGAGAAAGATTTAATTAAGTCCTACCAGTCTTTAAATTCCTCAGTGATACACTACATTCAGTACATCTAATCACTAGCTACCAACACCTTTCTTTCTTATCTCTACTTCCTATGGAGTTGATTTTTGTTACTCTGTTAAATCAAAGGGTAACTGCTAAGACCAAAGAGACTGAAAAATAGTGATGTAAAAACCACACACTAGGGCTGCAGAGATGGCTTGACAGTCAAAGCTTTAACCACTGAGCCATCTCCTCAGCCCCACACTTACTTTTTTTTTGTTGTTTTTCCTCAAGGTAAGGTCTCACTCAAGCCCAGGCTGACCTGACACTTTAACTCTATAGTCCCAGGCTAGCCTTGAATTCACACCCATCCTCCTACCTCTGCTTCCCAAGTGCTGGGATTAAAGGCATGCACCACCATATCCGGCTATGCAGCCTTGTCAATAACTCATGTTCCATCCCACTGCCACTGTTTAGATTTCAACAATTCCACTGCTACTGTCCACATTTCCACTTGATTTTCTAATCTAATCATCTGTAGACAACCTTATAATTTTTGCCTCTTCTGTGCACTATCTAAAAGAATGAGTTATTTAAATTTAACTTATAAAGAAATTAGGCATCAGGGCTGGAGGGATGGCTTAGCTGTTAAGACATTTGCCTGCAAAGCCAAAGGACCCAGGTTCAATTCCCCCAGGACCCACGTTAGCCATATGCACAAAGGGGCGCATGCGGCTAGAGTTCGTTTGCAGTGCCTGGAGGCCCCAGCAAGCCCACTCTCTCACTCTCTTCCTCTTTCTCTGTCAAATAAATATTAGGCATCAGTCTCATAAGTGAAAGGACAGTATTGCTTTCCATAAATTCAAAAACAAATCAGTAAAATTAAAATAAAGTAATGTTACTAAATTCTAGAGACTCAAAGAAATGGACGGATGGGGACAAATATTGCCACCATCTTCCTCCCGTTCAACCTTCTAGTAATACGAGACAGGGCCAAGGGAGGGAGCGCGTGAGGACCAACACTTTCCTCCGAGGAGGCAATGAATCAACCAGACAGCAAACAGGGCCAGAGCTACAAGAGCTTCTGCAAACTGGCAAGTGGACAGAGAGAACGTGGCATCATTTATCCTACAATCACCGTCACAGCTGGCGAGTAAAAGCTGATGTTCACAAACTTACAGCAGCCAATAATCAAAGTACACAGAATTAACTGAGTCGGGCAAAGACACACTGACACACCTAAGCATAGGCTTCGGGGCCCAGCACGGTAGCACACACCCGCAATGCCAGTACTCGGGAAGAAAAGGAGGGAATACCACAAGTTCCAGACCATCCTGCACTACAGGGTAGGTACAAGGACAGCCTGGACAGTATGAGACCCTGTCTTCAAAATGTAGACAAAATAAACTTGGTGTGGTGGTGCACGCCTTTAATCCCAGCACTCGGGAGGCAGAGGTAGGAGGATCACCATGAGTTCAAGGCCACCCTGAGACTACCTAGTGAATTCAGGTCATCCTGGGCAAGAATAAGGCCCTACCTCAGAAAAAATAAACAAACAAATAAATAAATAAAGACAAAATAGTAGCCAGGTGTGGTGGCACATGCCTTTAATCCCAGCACTTGGGAGGTAGAGGTAGGAGGATCGCCATGAGTTCAAGGCTATCCTGACACTACACAGTGAATCCCAGGTCAGCCTGAGCTAGAGTGAAATTCTACCTCAAAAAAAAAAAAAAAAAAAGACAAAATAGAAAGCTGTTAGTAAGCTAGATGCAAGGGTAGGCTTTCAAAGTATTACCTAGTTCTTGTTCTCATAAGAGGAGAGGGAGAGAGAGGGAGAAAGAGTGTGTGTGTGTCTGCCCTCCTCAAGCCTCCCTGGCCCCCTCCTCTGGTCCCCTTCCTCCTCAGTAGGATTTACTTTCTAATACTACCTTGTAAGCAAGCTGTTATTTGTAGTTGGGCCTCTAGCCCACACTGGAGACATTATGGGTTTAGGTGATATAGTATGAAACACAAAGGAACGCCTATAAGGTTTTCTTTTTTTAATTTCTTTTGGTTTTTCAAAGTAAGGTATGTAGTCTCAGGCTGGCCTCCAACCCACAGTGACACTCTTACCTCAGTCTTCCTCCCTAATCCTAGGATTAAAGGCATGTGCCCTGCTCTATAAAGTTTTCTTCCCCAAAATGTTTTACCTAAACCTAATCTTGTCATATACTCTTTTATAAGAGCTTGACAAAAGTGGCAAATAGACAACCAGAACAAAACAATTCAACAGAATGGTGGGGTATGTGATTGGACAACGAATTGAGTTTCATCTCTCCAACAAGTCAATGCCAAGAATAAAAGGGTCAGGGATGGGGGACAGGGTTCCATTCTTCTAAATAAAGAATTTTGAGATGAAAGTCCTGGCTACATAGTGAACTCCAGGTCAGCCTGAGATACAGTGAGACCATACCTTGTAAAACCAAAAGCATTTAGGGGAAGGGACTCAGGAAACAGCTGAAAGGCAGAGCACCTGTCTTAGTACGGGTAGAAGCCCGGATTCAACCTCTAACACTGCAAAATAAATACTCACAAGTACCCTTGGGAAACAACCGAGAAAGTGTCCATGTGAAATGTGTATTAGATGATGCAAAGGAATTAATTTTGACACTTTCTGGGTAACTGCATGCTTGTATCCCCGCAATGGCATGGCAGAGCCTTGGAGAGGCAGCTAAGTTTAGAGTAGGTTTTGAGAGTCGAGTCCGTGCACATGATGGGCTTAGCCCACTTGTAAGAGGTCTGAACTTGTTCCCTCACCCTGTGGACACCAAAGGACTGCAGAACAAGAGCAGAGCCCTCACTGAGATTCCACCACGACAGCTTTTGGATCAGGGACTTTACAGCCTTCAGAGCCGTAGGAAACAAAGTTCTGTTGTTTAAAGCACTTACTCTTGTCTTCCACTACAGCAGCCCAAGCTGGCAAGTACATGATGGATATATAGATACCTATTGCACTTGTTTCAAATTTTCTCTGTAAGAATTTCACCATAACTTAAAAAAAAAAAAAAACACCATTGTATTTATTTGCAGGGGGGGGGGGGAGAGAATGGGCATGCCAGGGTCTCCATGTGCTGCAAATGAACTCAAGATGCACGTGCTACTTTGTGCATCTGGCTTTATGTGGGTACTGAGGAGTCAAACTCAGGTCCTTAGGCTTTGCAGGCAAGCATCTTAACTGTTGAGCCAACTCTCCAGCCCTCACCATGATTTTAAACAGGAAGGAAATAAAGAGATTTAAGTCCTACCTAAAATATCTCATCACTCACTTCTTTAATTTTAAAGATATTTATTTATTTATTTCCAAGCAGAGAGAGACAGAAAGAAGAGAGACAAACAGGGAGAGTGGGCGTGCCAGAGCCTCCAGCTGCTGCAAATGAACTCCAGATGCATGGGCCACTTGTGCATCTGGCTTTATGTGGGCACTGGGGAACTGAACCCGGGTAGCTAGGCCATAACCACTGGGCCATCTCGAGCCCTCATCTGTCATTTCTGCAAAGCTTCGAATTATGTTACCCCTGCTGCCTGTGCGTTCTTCGCTGCTGCCCAATCCAGTCTCCAGAGGGAAATGCTACAGCCCTAACCTGCCGAATGTTCTTTCCGAGGCTCCACCACGCCCACCTCGTCACTGGGAAAAAGTACACTCCTTGGCATGATGTAAGATCTGCCTGACTCTGAACTTGACACATAACTCACTCTAAAGCTCAGCCACAGTCATACAGTTTTTATTACCACTTTTCCAGTAAGAACTTAAAATCCCCTTACCCACGACCCTCCTGCCTTTCAGTGGCGTACTGCCTGACTTCATGATGTTGACAGTCTGATTCCAGGTAAGTCCATAATTTAAACCAAAGTGTCCTTTGGGGCATTGGCACACTGTTTAAAAGCACAATAAGTGCTTGGTTTGGTTTCCCTCCTTTGTGGGGTTGGGTGTGGGGTGTGGGGTGAGGGGCAGGGAACTGTCAAGGCCCCCTGTGCCCCGCTGAGATCGCTGACTGCGGGGAAGGGCAGCTCCCCAGAGCTGGGGGGCAGCACCCCTGCGGATCCCGGGTTCGGCGGGGATTTGCCCGGTACTGCGGCGGGGCCCTGGGGCGCGGGTGTCCGGGTCCCCCCAGGCCCGCTTACCTCGTCCCGGCACTGCTTCTGGCACATCTGGCAATACCAGCGCAGCTTCTGCAGCCCTTTGGATTTGATCCTGTTGGCGATGGCCTTGGGGGTCAGAAAATCGGACTTGCCCATGGCGGCGACCCGGGGCAGCCACCACAGTCGCCAGGCAGGGGCGCGGAGCTCCGCCGGCCGGAAGCGGAACTGGAAGTGGGCCGGCGCGGGGAGGCGGGACTAAGCGCAGGGCAGGGACTAGGTGGGGCCTGGGAACGCTCGCGAGACTTCGGGAGCCCGAGGCTGCGAGCGGGGCCGCGAGGACGCCCCGGGAGCCTCCGCGCGTGCGCAGCGCGGCCCGTCTGCCCGACCTTCAGCAAGGTAGGTGCCGAGGAGCTCCCTCGGGGCCCCGGGGCCGTGCCGAGGGCCGGGGCCCGGCAGCCTCCGCGGCGTGGCAGCTTGCGGAAGGTGGGCGAGCGGTGGAGACGATCGGCTCGTGGGGGGGGAGCGGGCACGACTGGGGTGCGGGGTCGGGCCGGGCCCGGTCTTGGGGGCGCCCCGGGGCTGCGGAGCGGGACCGCCGGGCGCCAGGCTGCAGCCGCGGTCACGGGAGCGAGGTCGCGTCCCCCGAGGCCCACGCGTCCTGCGGGACCCCGAGGCGGGACTGGAGTCCGGGCGCCGGCCCAGGCGGTCTTGGCGTCGTCGGGCTCCCGCCACGGGCCAGGAAGTGCTGGGCAGGGCCCGCGGAGAGGAGAGCCGAGGAAGGAGTCCCGGACCCTCCGCCGGCGCTTCTTGCCCTTGGCGCCGGGGAGACACTCGCCCGCCGGGCGCCGTGACCTTGCGCGAGGGGCAGTCGCCCGCCGCGGGGAGCATGCGCTGCTGGGCACTGCCGACCCGGAGGGGCAGCTCTCGGTCGTGCAAAAGGGACTTGGAAGGCCTGCGAGTGTCTTCTCGCCATGGGGTTGTAATACACCCTGCAAGGTCACCAAGTTGTCCCGGGACTCCTCAGCAGGGGGAGGAGGCCAGGTGGGCTTTAGTAAAGTGACGTGTGTTAACTACTGTGCTGGTAAACGTTGCTGTAAGTTTTGACGACGTTGAGCATTCATTCTCTGCGCAAAAAAAAAAAAAAAAAGCAAAGCATTTTAGAACGTCTAGGGATAAGCAAGTAAAATTGTTTTGTGGGTGGTTCTGTATAATAAGATGAAATACTTTCTTTACTTATTTTTGCGAACAGCTCTATGTGGGTGGGTGCTGGGGAGGATCAAACTCGGGCAAGCTTTGTAAGCAAGCACCTTTAGGTGCTGACCTACCTCTCCAGACCCTCGGCTTTTACTTTTATTTTTTTACTAACTTCCATAATTATAGACAATAAATCATGGTAATTCCCTTCCCCCTCACTTTCCCCTCACAACTCCACTCTCCATCATATCCCTCCACCTCTCCGTCAGTTTCTCTTTTATTTTGATGTCATCATCTTTTCCTCCCATTGTAAGGGTCTTGTGTAGGTAGTGCCAGGCACTGCCAGGTCAGGGATATCCAGGCCATTTAAAAGTGCGTTGTAAGGAATCTTAGCCTTCCTTTGGCTCTTACACTCTTTTTATTTTATTTTTATTTGAAAGAGGGGGAAAGGCAGAGAGAGAGCCCGCGAATGGGCCCACCAGGGCTTCCAGCCACTGCAAAAGAACTCCAGATGCACTTGCCACCTTGTGCGTCTGGCTTATGTGGGTCCTGGGGAAACGAACCAAGGTCCTTTGACTCTACAGGCAAGCACCTTAACCGCTAAGCCAGCCCTCATATGCTTTCTGCCAGCTTTTCCGTATTGGACCCTGAGCCTTGGAAGGTGTGGTAAAGATACTTCAATGCTGAGAACTCTGTCACTTAGCACTGTGGTACCTTTTGAATCACAGGATGAATACTTTAAGTTAGACAGTTTGGAAGAATTAAGCAAAGATTTTGTAGCAAAGTACAGGAGTTTCAGGGCAATGAGGAAATTTAAACATGTGAATTTGCTACATAAATTTTTTTGTTTTGGTGAACTAACTTTGGAGGTTGAATTGTTTCCTGATACTGGAAAAGGACATTCATGACAATTAAGAGGGGTTTTCTCATTTGTTAACCAGTCAGCAGAGATTTCTGAAGTGCTGGTCCTGCACCAGTTTGCACCATATAGTGTTGAAATGTAGAGGTGAACAAACAGATCCACTGTCTTTGAGCTTCCGGACACAGAGCTTGACTCATGCATCAGCTCTTTTCCCATTCTTCCCTTCTTGCTGTGCCTTGCTGTTACCTTAGTATTTTAGAACCTGAAGATAAATAGGGTAAGATGTTTCACATGAAGTCCTAGAAGTAACTTGATAAACCACCTGCAAGATCATTTGAACATGCTTAAATAAAGGATTATTTTAAATAAGAATTCTCAGTCTGACATAACTACTACCAGGAACTTAATTGGCATTTTCGTCAAGTAAAGGTCATAGTGCCTGCTTTAGTCACTGTTGGTTTCAAACAGCAGTGCTCCACTGTGGAGTGCATCTGCTCTCCTTTCCATGTATTCCATCAGTCCTGCTACCATTCTCCGCTTTCTGCCTGTGCTCTTCCCTTTGTTTGCCTGCTGAGTTAAGAAAATAAAACCTTGCCAGGTGTGGTGGGTCACGCCTTCAACACTTAGGAGGTTAACACTCCGGAGGCAGAGATAGGAGGATCTCTGAGAGTTTGAGAACACCCTGAGACTACCTAGTGAATTCTAGGGCAGCCTGGGCTAGAGCAAGGCCCTACCTCAAAAAACCAAAGGGAAAAAAAAAGAAAAGAAAACCTTAACGTTTGGGCTGGAGAGATGGTTCAGTGGTTAAGGTACTTCCCAGTTTGATTCCCCAGTACCCACATAAAGCCAAGATGCATCAAGTGGCATTAGAGTTCATTCACAGCAGCTAGAAGCCTTGGCATGCCCATTAGTCTCATTCATATTCTCCCTCTCTCTGCTTGCAAACAAATAAAAAATAATTCCTAAAATGGAACTATTCTATAACAGAGTGTCAGTAGCCGTAAATCAGACTGTATGCACAGAAAAGCGATCGTATCAGGATGGATTAGGCAGGCTGCCATTGGTGGGATGGAAGTGCATAACTTGGAGGTCGGTGTCCACTGGGAGACCTGCAGCACAGTCTGGCACGTGGCTCCTGGAGTGAAATGCTGGGGTTGAGCCTGATGCTGCCATTCCACCTGCGCACGCCACTTCATGTCCACCACTGGTTGCTCATCTTTCATTCATCTTAAAAATTTTATTTGTTCAGCTACAAGTTCCTTATCTACTGCACCTAGTACAGTCTGTTTTTTAGGATCTTCCATATAAGTTTGAACCCTAACCTGGCTCAGTGCTTCAGCCTTCATCCCATGGGAAGGTTGCTGCCCCTTGCTATTTCTCTCAATAAATAGCCTCTGCAGAAAAAAAAATTATTTGTTCATGTGTATAAGCGCACCAGGGTGTCTTGTAATTGCAAATGAATGCCCTTCTGGCTTTAAGTGTGGTGCCTGAGGAATAGAACCCAGACAAAGAGACTTTGCGAGCAAGTACCTCCAACTGAGGAGCCATCTCCCCAGCTCCACCTCATCTTTTCCTTTTGTAATATTACTGAACTTTTTTTTTCATTTATATTTTTATATTTATTTATTTATTTGTGAGATAGAATGAGCATGCCAGAGCTTCTAGCCACTGAAAACAAACTCCACACACATGCACCACCTTGTGCATCTGGTTTACATGAGTCTTGGGGAATTGAACCAGGGTGCTTTGGTGTTGCAGGCTAATGCCTTAACCACTAAGCCATTGCACCTTGTCTTTTAAATGGAGGCAATAAATAGTACACAATTGTGTAAGTGTAAGGATTAAGTATTTGTAAAGAACCTAGCACAGTGGAAGAAATGATGGTATAGCTGTAATATGAAAATAACTCCAGACACATGCACCCCATTGTGCATCTGGCTAACGTGGGTCCTGGGGAATCGAACCTGGGTCCTTTATCTTTGCAGGCAAATGCCTTAACCACTAAGCCATTCCTCCAGTCCATTATACATTCCTTTAAAATTTCCCACACAGGGCTGGAGATTTTAAGGCAAATTAAGGCACTTGTGTGCTAAGCCTAAGGACCCAGGTTGGATTCCCCAGTGCCCATGTAAGCCATATGAACCAGGTGTAGCATGCATTTGGAGGTTATTTGCAGTGGCTAAAGGCCCTGCCATGCCCATTCTCATTCTCTGTCTCTAGTAAATAAAATAAAACATATCCAGGCTGGAGAGATGGCTTAGCGTTTAAGTGCTTGCCTGTGAAGCCTGAGGACCCCGGTTAGAGGCTTGATTCCCCAGGACCCACATTAGCCAGATGCACAAGGGGCCGCATGCATTTGGAGTTCAGTTTGCAGTGACTGGAAGCCCTGGTGTGCCCATTCTCACTTTATATCTGCCTCTTTCTCTCTGTCTGTCACTCTCAAATAAATAAAAATAAACAAAATTTAAAAAAAATAAGCCGGGCTTGGTGGCACACGCCTTTAGTCCCAGCACTCAGGAGGCAGAGGTGGGAGGATTGCCATGAGTTCGAGGGCACCCTGCGACTCCACAGTGAATTCCAGGTCAGCCTGGGCTAGAGTGAGACCCTACCTCAAAAAAACCTAAATAAATAAACAAACAAACATCCCACGCTAGTTTATTTGGACTGTGCCTCGTGCTGAAGCACTCCCGTGCTGACTGTAGGTTGTCTACAATGCTGTGCTTTCAGGGCAGACGCTGGGGAGCCACAGTCCATGTGATTCTCCCTCTGCTGCATTCGGCACATGTCATCTTTCTCAACTCCTGCAGGATTTCTTGACAATGAAGTGATTCAGAACTTGATTATCAGTGCAGAATTCCGTACACTAAACTGCCATTCAAGCAGCTCACGGCATTCAGTGATCAGGTTGTACTCTGAAATAGATGTAAAACTTACACAGCCGTCTTTCACTAACGGCTAGACGAGGCAGCACCTCAAAGCACACGAAATTACAGCATGTGCCCAGCATTCGGAACTGCAGAAGACACTTCCTCTTCATACCACATACTTGGAATACAGAAACCAAAACAAATACAGTAATTTGCTCCATACAGTCTTCTTTAATAAGAAACTCATGTTAGTTAATTGAAGTATCTGCCTACAACCAAACTACCCAAATGCCTGTGGTTAATAACCCATACATTTAAAGAGTTGGGGTAAAGTAATTCTGCGGGAAGAAAAACAGTTAAAAATGGTATTTACTTTTCCAGTGCCATTATGAGAAAAGTTTGTTACCAGAACAGCCATATGTCCTGTAGTCTACTGTAGCACTTGTCAGTATTTTCCCGCTCTTATCTTCTTGAGCACGTAGATTTTTATGCCAGGCGTGGTGGCGCACACCTTTAACCCCAGTCAGTACTCAGGAGGCAGAGCTAGGAGGATCGCTGTGAGTTTGAGGCCAGCTTGAGACTACATAGTGAATTCCTGGTCAGCGTGGGCTACAGTCAGAGCCTACCTTAAAAAAAAAAATTATAACCAACCCTAATATTTTCTATATTGTCTGCTTGCTTTTTATTATCTGTGACTAAAAGCAGTATTAAAGTATATAAGTCAAGAGGTTACCTATTTTTGACTTTGCTGTGCTAGGGGTTGAACGCAGTGCTTAGGACATGCCAGGCAAATGATTGACCGCTGCACTGCCTCCCCAGTGTGTGAGCCAAGAGCTGGTTTTGTTTTTAACTGTTTTGAGTGTGATCTTCTATGCACATAATCAGAAAAATGAGATGTGACGTACAATTCCATAAACTTTATTAAAATTTAAAATTATAATTAATAATAGTATTACACTTATGAAACTTGAATATTCAGTACAGAGTCTTTATACCTAACCACCACTGTGGACAGTTTTGCCGTTATTACTCTGTAGGATTAAGTGATATAAGCGTTATAGTCAATGAACCATGCTGATGCTCCTGCTACTGCCCACAGCCTAAGAAGCACCACACCATCTCGCATGGTGGGTGGACCCTTTGCACTCCCAGTAACAATCAGTGAGGGCTCCTGCTACCAACAGCCTTACTGTACTTGTGGGTTTTGCTGAACTTCACCCAGCCTTGTAGGTTTGTGTCATCTCTCCTTGTTCCCATCTGTAACTCCCAGTGAGCATTGCTCTGTCTGCTCATCTGTCACTTGCATGTCTGATGCCTAAGTCTCAGCCATTTTATTTTATTTGTGTTTTTATTTTTACCGTGCCTTAAGGGTAATATAAAAATGTTACAGGTCAAGTCCTTTTCCCAGAGTAGTATTTTGTACGTTTTTAATTGCAATAGTTTGCAACTTACTTGTTCACTTTCATAGATAATCCTTTTGGTATCTAAAAACTCATTGCTATTCTCAAGATACCTAAACTTTCTTTTCTTAGCCTGCTTTATTATTCTGCTTTTTTTTTTGGTCTTTTTGAGGTAGATTCTCACTCTGGTCCAGGCTGACCTGGGGTTAACTATGTATTCTCAGGGTGGCCTCGAACTCCTACCTCTGCCTCCTGAGTACTGGGATTAAAAAGGTGTGCGCACCACGCCCAGCTTGTTTTGTTTTTATGAGGCAGGGTCTCAGGGTGACCTCAAACTCATGGTGATCCTCCTACCTCTGCCTCCATATGCCACTATACTGGCCTTAATTTGCTTTTTTTTTTATTTTTTATTTTATTTGAGGTAGGGTCTCACTCTGGCCCAGGCTGACCTGGAATTCACTATGTAGTCTCAAGGTGGCCTTGAACTCACAGTGATCCGCCTCCCTCTGCCTCCCAAGTGCTGGGATTAAAGGCGTGTGTCACCACGCCCGGCTTAATTTGCATTTTTATATTGAGGTCTGTGACCTATTTAAAGTTACTAAAATGTATAGCATCACTGTTGAATTTTTTGTATGCAGATGTCCAGGTGTTTTTGTTGTTTTGTCAATATTCTGTTGCTTGGGTTGGAGAGATGGCTTAAGGGTTAAGGCTTTTGCCTGCAAAGCCAAAGGATCCCTGTTCAATTCTCCAGGACCCATGTAAGCCAGATGCACGAGGTGGCACATGTGTTTGGAGTTCCTTTGCAGTGGCTGGAGTCCTTGGCGCACCCATTCTCTCCCTCCTTCTCCTCTTCCTCCCTTTCCCCCTCCTTCCCTCCCCCACTTCTCTCTCAAATAAATAAAATATATTTAAAAATAATTGGTTGTCTGTGTGTGTGGGGCTATTGTGTGGTTCTTTTCTGTTCTGCTGATCTTCACTGTTCTTTGACCAGTCCTTGGCTTGACTGTAAGTTTGTAGTAAGTCTTCGTATATTAATCTTCTGATGTTGCTTCTCTTTAAGATCGGTTTATTGATGTCCATATAACTTAAGATTTTGATAGATGCACGCACCATTCTGTGCTTCTGTCTTTATGTGGGTACTGGGGAATCAAACTCAGCTTGTTAGGCTTTATGGGCAAGCACCTTAACCACTGGGCCATCTCTCCAGCCCCTACATATAAAACATAAGTACAGGGCTGGAGATATGGCTTAGCAGTATGGGTGCTTGCTTGGAAGCCAGATGGCCCAGGTTCCAGTAATCATGTACAGCCAGATTCACAATGCACAGGATGGTTCACCTGTAGTGGCGGGGTAAGGAGGGCGTTAGTGCGCCCATTCTTCCCCTCTCTCTCCCTCCCTTCCTGCTTACAAATAATAACAAATAAACTTTAAAAAATTAACTTCAGGGGCTGGAGAGATGGCTTAGTGGTTAAGCACTTGCCTTTGAAGCCTAAGTTCCCACATTCAAGGCTCGATTTCCCAGGACCCCCGTTAGCCAGATGCACAAGGCGGCTCATGTGTCTGGAGTTCGTTTGCAGGGGCTAGAGGCCCTGGCGCGTCCGTTCTCTCTCTCTCCCTCTGCCTCTTTCTCTCTTTGTTGCTCCCAAATAAATCAATAAAAATAAAAATAAAAACAAAGGTTTTTTTAATTAACTTCAGATTCCCAGTTATTTGCTGATACAACTGGGTATTATTGCTTGTGGCTTTTACATCACAGATGCAACCATATTATGCCATGTTATATCAGGAACTTGAGAGCAACAGGGTTTGGTTTTGTCTTATAATCCAGGAAGAGTTCTGAAACCAAATCCCTTGGTTCTGAAGGATAACTGTATATAGAAAAGGTAATTAGCGGCCGTGGTAGTGCACACCTTTAATCACTTAGGAGGCAGGCGTAGTAGGATCACTGTGAGTTTGAGGCCATCCTGAGATTACATAGTGAATTCCAGGTCAGCCTGCGCCAGAGTGAGACCCTACCTGAAAAAACAAAAAAAAGAAGAAGAAGAAGAAGAAGAAGAAGAGAAAAGGCAATTAGCTTAGTGTACATTGTCTGTATCTCCTGAAGGCTTGCTCTAATTATTGGTTCTAGAAGGCTGTTTTTAAATTTTTTATTCTTTGGGATTTTCTGCATAAACGTTTATGATCTGTTTACCTCCTGAGCTATTTTCCTGTTTTTCTTACTACTGCATTAGCTGTGACAGTGGTGAGAGAGAGGATTTATTCCCAGTCTAAGGGGAAAAGCTGCTCTGCCTGTTGATGTGATAAATTAATTTGATTTTTTTAAATATGTTTATTTGAGAGAAAGAAACAATGGGCATGCCAGGGCCTCTAGCCACTGTAAATGAGCTCCAGACGCATGCACTATTTTGTGCATCTGATTTTATGTAGTACTAGGGTATCAAACCTAAGTCCTTTGGTTTTACTGTCAAGTGCCAAAACTGCTAAGCCATCTTTCCAGCCCCGGTTACAGTTTGATTTTTTTAATCACCAAACATTTCAGACCTGAAGTAAGTCCTACCTGATCATGGTGTCTTAGCAGGTTGTTGAATTTGACTTACATTACTGAGTATTCTTGCATCTGTGTTCATGAAAGATTCCGTGTGAGTGTGTGTTTTGGGCATTCACTTGTTTGTGCCCGTAGAGGGAGGGCATAAGCTCACCTGTGCTGGTTGGAGGGGAACATCTTGTTTTCTGTTCTCTCTTCCCTCTAATGGAGTCTCTTACTGATCTTGGAGCTTGCTCTTCCCTCTTTTCACCTGCCAGCAATACCAGGGTGTCTGCTGTCCTGCAGGACTGGGGATCCAGACACGTGTGGCCACACCCAGTGCTCGTGAGGGTCCTGGGGGTTGGACTGGAGCGGGCTCGCAGGCCCTTACATTTGCACTGGGAGTGCTCTCCACTACGAAGCCATCCCTCCAGCTCCGATGTGCCTTCCTTGTGCTAAGTTAGGTAGTTTCGTTGTCAATTTAATTCTTGCTTCTTGCGCTATAGAATTAGGAAGTTTTCCTTGGCCTTTAGTGTCCACCACCATCTCTAAAAATGGTTTTCAAAATTTCAACTCAGGCCAGGCGTGGTGGCGCACGCCTTTAATCCCAGCACTCGGGAGGCAGAGGTAGGAGGATCACCGTGAGTTCAAGGCCACCCTGAGACTCCATAGTGAATTCCAGGTCAGCCTGGGCTAGAGTGAGACCCTACCTCGAAAAAACAAACAAACAAAAGCCCTTGGGTAAGTCTTTGTTTTCCTTTCCTCTAAGAATTTTCTCATAAGTCTATTCTATTATTTTCCCACTCTTTTCTGGAAGCCTCATCTGCCTCTGTCTTGTGTTCACCATAGTTTGACTTCATTTATCTGAAAACTATAAACTCGTTTGTGGGCTTATAAACATCATTTCCATACTATCTGCTAATAGTGCTTATATTAATTTGCTTTGGAATATTTAAAGTAATATTTAGATACAACCTACATTTCTAGTTTCCCCTTCTTCTATTTCTTACTGCTCCATAAACATACCATTGTCTTTTGGAACTACATTGTATTCTGAGGTTGACAACCTTAGGCCTCATTTGTGCACATATTCATTGATTCTTCAATTACCCCACATGGCTTGCCTGTCAGCACAAGTAATTTGTATAGATTCTGAGACTTACGGTAATATAACACATTATCTTTCCCATTGGAGCAGGGGTCTTCTCATATATCCTTCACTAACATTTAAATCTAACCTTTTATTGGCACTTAATTTTAAAGACCTCATAAATATTTAAATTTTCTGAGTATCTTGAGTTTTCATGAATCTTGTCTATTATACGATATTTATGGTGTTCAAAGAACATATGATCTTCATTAGTATCCCATGTAGAAGCTGCTTGTAAATGTTTATAGAATTGAATTGAAAAAAGCTGAAAGTCCATTCACATAAGTGTACTACTATTCATGTGGCCATCTTAAGGTAGCTGACAGTAAGAATTGTTTTTAAAGGTTGCTATGCGTCATGGGAGTCAGAGATTGCATTTTCAGTATGTCTTGCCTGGATTTTAAGTATAGTTAGATGATCCTAACAAGGGGAAAGACTTTACTGTCCTGAAAATAATGTAAGCAAAGATGTGGCAGTGGAAATAGTGTTTGTGAATGTCGTTACAACTTCACGGGAGTCTCTGATATAGTTAGGTCATATAACACAAGGCCTTTGTGGCAGGGCTTGATATTAATATTAGCATTTAAATATGTAAACATTTCCAGTCATATACATTCAGAGCCCATAATAGACTGTTTTATAGCATGTTCGAGTAAACATTAACTGAAAATATTTCTTGTGTAACAATGCTACTTTCAAAAAAAACTGAAAGTTTTTTTTAAATCTTTATTCTCAGGATCCAAGTTTGAAACATGGCAACTCTGAAAGATAGTAAGTATGGTATTTACCGCAATATATGAAATTAAGAAAAATCACATTTTTATTTATATATATAACTTTTATTTATTTATTTGAGAGAGAGAGAGAATGGTCACACCAGGCCTTCTAACCTCTGCAGATGAACTCCAAACCCAAGCACCACCTTGTACTTATGGCTTTTGTGTGTACTAGGGAATCAAACCTGGGTCCTTTGGCTTTGTAAGTAAGTGCCTTTACCACTAAGCCATCTCTCCAGCCTGAAAAACCCAATTTTGACAAATAGAAATACTTTAAAAAATACACCACTTTAAGGGGTCTGGGAAAATGGATCAGCAGATTCGAGTATTTGTCGTGCAAGCACGAGGCCCGATACGGCCTAATTCACTCTGGGTTTGATTCCCTCGTCCCCAGGTAAAAGCTGGGCGTGTCCATGCAAGGCTATAACGTCGGCCTTGTGGGGAGCAGAGACCAAAGAATCATGGAGGCTCCCTGGTCAGCTAGCCGGACCACAAAAGCACAGTAGGTCTGCATTCCGGTACACAGAGATGCAGTCAAGGAGGACCCCGAGGTTCTCCCTGGGCTTTTGCACAGAACACACACAGTACACTACTTTAACCCATTCTGTTGGTCAGAATTAGCAAAACTGAGGTATATTATATGCAGAATACAAGAGGAAGTGACATGAGAATGTTTTGTCTTTGTTTTATTACCTGTCGAATGATAATTCTATAACTAGAAAGCCTCCTATTTTGTTATGTTTATATAAAAGCAGTTTAAAAAATAATGTTAGGCTCTGTGACCACTTGGGAACTTCCAGCTATGGGTGAGTTTTCCCTCTGCATGGCCTGGGCCTAAGCCCAAGCCCAGCCGGGAGGCCTCCAGCCCTTACTCTCCACGTGGCCTCATTTATCCCCTCCAGCTCCCCACATGGCAGGAGCTCCTTGAATTTTCTTTTCCCTCTTTTCTTTCCATGGTTTTTTCCAGTCCATGTGGGATCTCTAGTCACATGGGTGCCTTTCCTTGGCTGTGTACTTCCCTCAGTACATATAATAATTAAAAATATATATATTAGGAAATATGTAAGGCTGCTTTCAATATCAAGTTTAATAATGTTTAATGTACTGTTTTCTTGTGTTGTTATTCTTATCATGAATAAGTAGCTCCTAGACTTGATCCTTCATTAGCACCACTTTTAACGTTAAGATTAGTTTACCATCATACAGTTTACTGGTAGTCTCAAATGCTGATTATTCTATCTTGCACTTCAGAAACATCATTCTCTGACTTCATAAATAAAACTACTGTAACACCTTTGTCTAACATAGCACTTCAATGTTTCAGTTACCAGGCGCCTGAAGTCAATCAGAAACATCCAGAAAATTACCAAGTCTATGAAAATGGTAGCAGCAGCAAAGTACACCCGGGCTGAGCGGGAGCTGAAACCAGCCCGAGTGTACGGGACGGGAGCGCTGGGTAAGAGAATGGAATTCACAAATCATGAAGCGCATCACATAAAGAAGACCTAGAGTTAACGTGATGCCAGGCTAGATCCAGGAACCATGTGCATGTATGGCACCTGCACACAAAGTTAAATAGCTTGCCCAAGGTCACATGAATGGGGAAGCCTTTGTTTGGTGTTTTGTCATTAAAGCTTGTGTATTAACCACTGAATATGACTATGTTAACTTTAAACAATCTGAAACGTTTCCTATATTTTCATATATACTTGTAATACTTGGAAACATGGTGTATGGGGTAAAATGCCAGGTTTCATTCTGCAACCTTGCGTGGTGCGCTGTTTTAGGATGGCAGAGTGGGGTGGGTGGTGGGAAGGCAGGACCCTGTGGTGGAGAGTGGAGGGTTCTTGCTCTGATCACGCTGAGTTGCTGTGAAGTGTCACAGGATGAGTAAGCCAGCAATAGTAGTCTCAGCAGGGCAGGGCAGGGCAGGGCAGGTGGGCCTTTGCGATGACTTCCAGGTGAGCTGCTGAGAGCCTTGGAGTGGAGCATCAGGCGCACGCCCAGCCTTGGCTGCCCTCAGGAAGAGGAGAGCGCCGACCGAGGGCTAAGGCCCCGCAGCGTCGTCCTGTTGATGCGCGCTGTGTTGCGCACGCGAGACCACTAGGCATTTGTTGCACTGTCAGCGAAGAGCACATGGCCGCAGGCGGGTCGTGGTGAACGATGGACACTGTGATAGTGACAACTACACTGTCTTTCAAGTTTTAGCTGCCGGCGTAGCCACAGCATGGTGTTCCCACCAACACCACAAAGTCAAATATTTTTCTGTAGAAGAATCGCTTTTAGCCAGGCACCTGGGATGCTGAGGTAGGAGGATCGCCGTGAGTTTGAGGGCAGCCTGGGACTACAGAGGGAGTTCTAGGTCACCTGGGCTAGAGAGTGAAAGCCTGCCTCAAAACCAAACAAAAAAGTCAGCTGTAGCCAGGCATGGTGGCGCACGCCTTTAATCCCAACACTCAAGAAGCAGAGGTACGAGGATGGCTGTGAGTTCAAGGCCATACTACAAAGTGAATTCCAGGTCAGCCTGGGCTAGAGCAAGACCCTACCTTGAAAAAACAACAAATTTTTTAAAATGTCACTTGTGGGCTGAAGGGATCTTAGTGGTTAAAGCATTTGCCTACAAAGCCAAAGGACCCAGGTTCAATTTCCCAGGATCCACGTTAGCCAGATGCACAAGGGGGCGCATGCATCTGGAGTGTTTTTGTAGTGGCTGGAGGCCCTGGCATGCCCATTTTCTTTCTCTCTCTCTCTCCCTCTCCCCCTCTTTCTCTGTCAGATAAATTTTTTTAAAGTCACTTGTGGGCTGGGGAGATGGCTCAGTGGTTAAAAGCACTTGCTTGCAATGTATGCCAGCCCATGGTCTATACCACTGTATCCACGCAAAGCTATGCCCACATAGTGGTGCATGTGTATAGAGTTTATTCGATGCACCTGAGGCTCTGACATTGCACACTCTTATTCTCTCTCAATCTGGCTCAAATAAAGAAATAAATAAAAGCCGGGCGTGGTGGCTCACGCCGTCACTCGGGAGGCAGAGGTAGGAGGATCGCCGTGAGTTCGAGGCCACCCTGAGACTACATAGTGAATTCCAGGACAGCCTGGACTAAAGGGAGACCCTTCGTGGGTGGTGGTGGGGAGTGGGGGGAGAAAGAAAGAAAATTGTGTATAGATTTCTGTTTTACCACTTAACCTAAATCCCAGCTGAAGGCCATCTGGATTTTAAGTTTTGAGCTCCTATCTTCCCCAGGGAATATTTTTCATTTTGAGTAAATTAGTCCCTATTGCTCAATCCAGCCTTCTAACTAGTACTATTATTTTTATTTTTTCAGAGTACGGCTTCACTCTAGCTCAGTCTGAGCTTGAATTCACTATGTAGTCCAGGCTGGCTTCAAACTCATGGCAGTCCTCTTTGCCTCCACTTCTCAAGTGCTGGGATTAATGGCATGTGCCACCCTGCCCAGTTACTGACTGCTTCCAGTTTTGCCCCTACAGAACTGTCAGTCAGTTCATTCTGCCGCTGCCCAAATATTTTTTCTTTCCATTTAGAATATATTTAGTAGCTTTGGTGGCTTCAAGAGTACAGGGTCCTAGGGCTGGAGAGATGGCTTAGCAGTTAAGGCGCTTGCTTGTGAAGCCTTAGGACCCAAGTTCAGTTCCCTAGTACCCACATAAGCAAGATGCTTAAGGTGGCACATGCTTCTGGAGTTTGCTTGCAGTAGCTGGAGGCCCTTTTGCTGCAACCATTCTCTTTCTTTGTCTCTCTCTCTTCCTTCCCCTCCCTCCCTCTTTCTCTCTGAAATAAATAGTTTTTAAAAAGATTACCAAGTTCTGTTCCTACTGTGCCTGCCACGCTCACACTGCTGCTCAGCCCTCCTGCTCCTTCCTTGTGCATCTTTCTCCTCAAATATCTTCTCAACAGGACTTCTCCAACCTTGTTGTCTGTCCCCAGTGGCATTTGTCCATATGACTTCATGTACTTGGATTATGCTTCCTTATTGATTTCTCACTTGTCACTGTGTTACAAAAGACTCTTGGTTCTTGTCTTCTTGAAGGATAAAATCATTTGGGATGCAGAACATTTAAGTAAGTGTATATTTAGCAAAGCAAAAACCTCCAAAGAGGTTGGACTGTACCAAAGGGTGGGAAGCAGCACAGTGTAGATTTTCAAGCTTTATGAATGAATGATTTTGAGGTAGGTGGAATACTTATGAAGTGAACTGACTCACTCTCTCCAATACCATAGTGGACCGGATTTCCCTTTTAAGATATTTCTCCCATGGTCCTTCAAAAGTTCCCTGAGGATGGAGTTGGGGGGTTCAGAGAATTCCAAATGCAGATGTTGTTATAATGAAGCACAGACCCTTGGCTGCGTGCATGTGTAGGAAATGTCGACACATTCATTTTTCCTACAGTGAGAACAGCTTGCCTGCAGTCTGCAGGACATTCAGCACACGGGCCAGGCTCCTTTTGGAAACTGCTCAGGGTCCTTCCATGACTGGTCTCAGGATCTGTGGCTTGAGGGAATTAATGAGGTCGGTTTTACAGTTGTTCTTCAGGCTGCACAGTCAGGGTCAAGGCTTGGGCTGTCTTCTAGGGCGCTCGCACCTGTCTTTTACCTAGTAACGGTGATGCAGCACGTTGTGCTCTTGTTTGTGGCTTTGTTGTTTGACTTCCCTACTAGGATGCAGGCTCCACTCCTGTGGGCCCAGTACCGCTAACAGCACATGCTCATTGCCACAGAAATGGGTGAGGCCGGCTGGAGAGAGGCTCAGCAGTCAAGCGCTTGCCTGTGAAGCCTGAGGGCCCCGGTTCACCAGCGTTAGCCAGATACAGATGCACAAGGCGGCACACGTGTCTGGAGTTCATTTGCAGTGACTGGAGGCCCTGGCACACCCATTCTCTCTCTGTGTCTCTCTAAAATAAATAAAAATAAACAATTTTTTAAAAAAGAAGGAAATGAATGAGGCCAGAAGAAATGGGTCTTCACCAGGATCCATAAGCTTTTGACTTAATGAAGTTTCCTTACTTCCAAATTGAAGACCTGTATATTGATTGCCTGTATATTATATAATAGCACTTCTATTATGCATTAGATGTAGAATTGCCTTCCATACCTCTTTAAACATAAACTTATATGGCTGAAGCTGATTTTATGTGGAGAAACAGTAGTATACAGGCCTCAGATGAAATGGCTCCCTACCACAAAATTTACCACATTACCTAATACACACAGAGGAGGTAAGCTACAAGCTTGCCACTCTGACCAGCTGAAACCTGTTGATAGTCATGTGTTAGTAGTGATTGGTTGACCGTTGATTGAGCAAGTCCTGTTTAGAGTAAGGTAAAGGGATTTTCAGTTTATACAATACTATATTGTTTAAATTTGTATACTTGGTTATCTACTGTACATAAAATGTCTGCCATAGTGGGCACTCAGTAATTTTATTTCTTTATAGAATGGAACAGGGCCTCACTCAGGCTAGGGCAAACACTTAAGCTATATGTCTGGCCCTCCAAATAGTCCTTACTACTGGATTTTCTTAGCCCTTGGCTCAGTAAAAGCAGATGTAAGGTGCTGAAAAGATAGCTCAGGTGGTAAAATACTTGCTTTGCAGGTGTGGTGGACCTGAGCTTTTATCTCCAGAACCCCGTGTAAAATGCAAGGCATGGTGTCGTGCACCTAAAATCCTGATGCAGGGAAGGTAAATGCACATAGGAGGATCCCCAGTCTTTCTGGCTAGCCAGTGGGAAACTGTCCTGGCCAGGGTGGACAGGCTCCTAAGGTGTCCTCTGGCCTCCACATGCTCCTATACCTACACACGTTACAAAACATTCAAGACAAGACTTCTTTAAGCTGAAAAGATACTAACTACTAGATAGTAAGTTGGTAATAACTAAAAAAGTTTTGAGCAAGCATTTTATGCTATGTAATATAAAGCAGAAAGAGACTTCAATGTTTCCCGCCCACACACACTGCCTGGACTTTGGTATATAGTACTTAGTTTTGGTGAGAGGAGGAAGTACTCTGAGATTCACAAGAACTGGGGAAATGCTCAATTAATAAAGTGTCTACTTACCATGCAAGTATGAGGGGACCTGAGTTTGATTCCCAGAATCCATGTGAGAAAAAGCTGAGAGTGGTAGGTAGCACACGCTTAATTATTTGTAAGAGAGAGAAGAGAGTCAGATAGAGTGGGCACACCAGTACCTCCAGCACCTGCCAACAAACTCCACATGCACGCGCCACCTTGTGCATCTGGCTTTACATGGGCCATGGGTACCAGGGAACTGAACCCAGATTGTTAACACTTTGCAGGCAGGTGCCTTAACCACTGAACTCTCTCTCTCTAGTACCCCCCCCCTTCTTTTTAAGCAGAGTCTCCACTCAAGCCCAAGCTGACCTTAAATCACTCTGTAGCCCAGGCAAGTCTTGAACTCACAGGGATACTCTGACCTCATTCTCCTGAGTGCTCTTACTAAAGGCATACAACGCCATTCGAAATAGAGATAGCTGTTACTGGACGCCGGCAAATATTGCAGCTTTGAGACTCCCTGGAACTGCAGGGAGTTCCCTGAGAACATCAGTTGATGGAAGCCACCCACCCCTTGGGTCTTAGCCAGGCCAGGGGCGGCTTCGACAAGTGACTGAACATAGGCAGATGGTGATGTTGGGCTGTTCATGGGAGACCTGGGTTCCCTGACAGCCCTGCTTAGCCTTCTCTAAGCAGGCGGCTCTGCAGAGCGGCTCTGAGCCTCTTCCTCCTCTGTGGGGCAGGCTTTCATGTTGGCCCTTCAGCCTCTCTTGACGTCTTTTGCTTTCTCCCACGGGCATTCCATCCAGTGAGATCTGGCTGTCTTTAATCCCACTGAATTGCTCCTTGGCCTCTGCTGCTTGGAAAACTAGGCCAGGAAAGTTGGTGAAGTTATGCCAAAAATACTTATTCCCTACATTTTTAGTTAGATGTTGGAAGTTTGCATTCTGTAGAAATCTGGTATCTTCTACACTTCTGTCCTCTAAGCTCTTTAATTGTACTAGAAATTATCAGTATTTTTAGAAATTTACTGTTAATGATCCTCATAAATCTTTATGGTTTTTCAGCCTGGTTTATAAATTAAGTACACTGGCACTTTTTATTATAGTAGTCAAGTCCCACTTAAATATAAATGTATACATATTATTGCTACAATAATATAGACTAATACTCTTGCCCTGTTCTTTTCCAGCTCTGTATGAAAAGGCTGATATTAAGGGGCCTGAAGACAAGAAGAAACACCTCCTTATTGGTGTGTCCTCAGATCGAGGGCTCTGTGGTGCTATCCATTCCTCGATTACTAAGCAGATAAAAAATGAAGTGGCCTCCCTTACCGCAGCAGGGAAAGAAGTTATGCTTGTTGGAATTGGTGATAAAATCAGGGGCATACTTCATAGGTAAGGGAGATAGAGTCTCTTTCAGAATGGTACAGACAGGAGCCAATGGAATTCTCTGGGTGTTTAAGCAAATAACATTAATATGCTCATGTTTTATTTTCATTTGTTTGAGGATATAGTAGAGAATATATCTGTGTCTTGTGTTTTACTTTTTTCGTTAATGTTTCTACATTCACATCCTAAGTGAAATACAATGAGAATACCCAGAGCTATTAGCATGAAACCAAACAGAATTTGAGCAGCTGTCATAGTCTAGAAATGCTAGAGAGGAACAATAGTTCATTAGGGTTGAAAAGGACAGTCAAGGGGGATATAAAATAAGATAGGCCTAATATGTAGTTCTTTACAGTTGCTGAGATAGGAGTAATGGTAATAGTGTGTGGAACAGTGTGAGTCGGTACCACATTCTTCCCCAAAGAAAATACGACCCATGTGATAACTTTTTTCTTGTTTGCCATTTTGTTTGGACATATTTCTCCATTAACCTATCTTATGTCATTCTAGTACTCATTCTGACCGGTTTCTGATGTCATTCAAAGATGTGGGACGAAAACCCCCTACATTTGGAGATGCATCAGTCATCGCCCTTGAATTACTAAATTCTGGATATGAGTTTGATGAAGGTGCCGTCATCTTTAATCGATTCAGGCAAGAAACATTTAGAATTCAGTTTTATGTTGATACTTTAAGATAATTAAATGTCTGCTTAGTTCAGAAATATTTTTTAAGCCAGGGATGGTGGCACACGCCTTTAATCCCAGCACTGGGGAGGCAGAGGTACAACAATCACCATGAGTTTGAGGCCAGCCTGAGACTACATAGTGAATTCCAGGTCAGCCTGGGCTAGAGTGAGACCCTGCCTCAGGAAAAAAGAAAAGAAAATTAAAGGAAAAGGGTGTGGCACTGGGGAGGTGAAGCACTTGTCATCCAAGTGTGAGGAGCAGGGTTTAGACCCCCGGCCCCATGTAAACACTATGAGCAGGGTGGTGGCCGCCTGCAGTCTCAGCATTGGGAGGCAGAGACACTGGGTCCCCGCGGCAGACTGGCCTCGAAGCAAGCTCTGGCTTCAACTGAGAGAGACTGCTTCAATCAAATGAAGAGAATAATCAAAGATAACTTGTCTCCACATGAACATGCACCCACTGCCCACTACGCATTTGTTTGGAGATTAACATTTGTCTTTATCATTGCTAGGTCTGTTATCTCCTACAAGACAGAAGAAAAGCCCATCTTTTCTCTTAATACCATTGCAAGTTCTGGTAAGTCATTTATGTATGACAAGTATTTGGGGGTAAAGAATGGAGGGATCTGTACATGAGGAAGAGTGCTTGTCAGAATGTGTTCTTAGAGCTGCAGCAAAATGATTTGGAGCCGTCCTGTTTGGCATTGCGTAGTCTCACTGTGGAGTCCAGGCCGGTCCTGGGTTCCCATGCTCCTGTTTGGCATTGCGTAGTCTCATTGTGCAGTCCAGGCCGGTCCTGGGTTTCCATGCTCCTGTTTGGCGTTGCGTAGTCTCACTGTGGAGTCCAGGCCGGTCCTGGGTTCCCATGCTCCTGTTTGGCGTTGCGTAGTCTCTCTGTGGAGTCCAGGCCGGTCCTGGGTTCCCATGCTCCTGCCCCAGCCTCCCGAACAGGCTCGTATACCCTTGCCTGGGTTGGGACTGTTTTTAAGAAACACCATACATTAGTGACTTCCATGACACCTTAACTCCTGTTCCATTCCTTCATTAATAGAATGGATAAATGTCTATTGAGCTTTCTAAGCATGTGTTCTGACCTCCAGAGCTGAAGAACAACCTCCCTCGCAGTTGGGTTTACACTGCACGTTGTGAACTCCCAAACGACCAGAAGGTCTAGAGCAGCGATTCGAAATGTTCCCAAATCACTGACATTGAGCTGCAGGACCAAGCTGTCTTAGTGCAGGAATGAGCCATCCCTTCTCAGGACAGATCTTGGAAGTGATATGCCTAAGTGGTTATTTTTTTCCAAGGGCTTTTCCTGCTTGTATTTACTGTGCTTCACTTATTTTGAGTTGTATGGATGTTTGTGTTTTCTTATGTGTATACATGTACAGGTCTGCATGTATGTGCATGAATGTGGAGATCAGAGGATAGCCTTTACCTCTTTTTGAGACAGCGCGTCTCATTAGCCTGGAGCTTACCGTCTGGGATAGGCTAGCTGGCCAGCAAGCCCTAAGGAAATCCTACTGGGTCTGCTGACCCTGCATTGGGATATAGCTGTGCATCCAAACACCCCTATTTTTACATGAGTTACTATGATTGAGCTGAGATCCATAGACTTGCAAGGGAAGCACTTTGCCAACTGAGTTTTTTTTTTTTTTTTTTTTTAAGTAGTGTCTTGCTCTAGCCCAGGCTTACGTGAAATTCACTGTGTAGTCTCAGGGTGGCCTGAGGCCTCAAACTCAGGGCAATCCTCCTACCTCTGCCTCTTGAGTTTTTATTTGACACAAATTTACACCCAAGCCACCCTCAAGCTCTCAGTCCTTCTGTCTCCAGTTTGTAGATGCAAAAATAGAAGTTGGAATGAATGCTTTATAAATCCGGTTCTATAGAAGAACATAACTGATAGAACAAATTGGCATTAAAAAGGGAATTTAGCCAGGCGTGGTGGCGCACACCCTTCATCCCAGCACTCGGGAGGCAGAGGTAGGAGGATCACTGTGAGTTTGAGGCCACCCTGAACTACAAAGTGAATTCCAGGTCAGCCTGGATCAAAGTGAGACTCTACCTCGACAAACCAAAAAAAAGGGGGGAGATTTATTGGATTCACTTACAGCATTCCAATGCTAGCTGTGTGCAGGTTTGAGGATCAGGTAGCTGCTCAGTCCACGTGGCTGGATGCCTCAGCCGTCCTCCCCATCTGGTATTGAAGGCCTGAAGGCTTCCTGGAGAGCTGCTGGTCTTCAGTCCATATTGGAAGGCTGAGGAAAATTGGCTCCACTGCTGAGGAAAGATAGCCAGAAGGCAGCCAGAAGGAAAAAGGGACCATTTCCACTCCAGCTTCCCTGTGCATGGCCCACCACTGGGAGGCCCCTACTCTGGAGAAAGGACTTCCACAAGATAAGCTTTCCCGGAAGCAACCTAGAGACTGTCTAGATTCCTCATCTGATCAAGTTGACAACAGAACCATCACAAACACTATCTAAAGTTTCCCACGCTAGCCTAATGAATGAATTTGAAATGAGATGATGAAATTTCTGCATTAAAACCAAGATTCAGGCTGAAAAGCTAGCATAACATTTAAGGGACTTGTCTGTGAAGCAGGTTCGACTCCCCAGAACCCAGATGCACATGGTGGCCCATACATAGGGAGTTCGTTTACACTGGCTAGAGGCCCTGGTGCACCCATTCATTCATTCTCTCTCTCTCCCTCTAATAAATAAATGAAATATATTTTTTAAAATCATGTCAGCTTCTAGTTCTCCCATTCTTCTGTGTGCTCAGAAAGATCTTTCCTCACACTTTGTCAGGTTGACACAATCCTGTTTCTTGATTGCTTTCTATAGTTGTGATACTCTGATGGATATTGTTCAGAGGAATTTATACCCAAAAGAATTAATGACTTGGGTAATTATAAAGGATTTTTATACCAGTAAGCTTTTTTTTTTTTTTCTTTTTTTGGTTTTTCGAGGTAGGGTCTCATTCTGGTCCAGGCTGACCTGGAATTCACTATGGAGTCTCAGGGTGGCCTCAAACGCACAGTGATCCTCCTACCTCTGCCTCCCGAGTGCTGGGATTAAAGGCATGTGCCACCATGCACAGCTGGTAAGCTATTTTTGATGAAATCAATCTTTGCTTTTTAAAACTTGAAACAAAATGCTTGTTTTAACAGAGAACCTGAGTGTGTATGATGATATTGACGCTGATGTACTACAAAATTACCAAGAATATAATCTGGCCAACATCATCTACTACACCCTGAAGGAATCCACCACCAGTGAGCAGAGCGCCAGGATGACAGCCATGGACAACGCCAGCAAGAACGCCTGTACGTGTGCCTGGGCTGGGGTCGCGCTAGAGGACGCTCGTTAGCCGTGCTTGGAGCACATGAGTACCTGTGTGGTGTCTCTGTTAAAGGTCTGTCATCCAGACTAGTATCGAAGGTCCTGACACAGAAGAGCCTCTTACTTGATAGGTGGTAGACTTGCACGTACCATGTAAAGAACAAGTTTAGGGGTCAAATATACCAGAATCTCTTAAGCAACCCAAGTTATTCTTTTCTAGTTTTAGATGTTGTATAATCTTTTCTTTTGTTTGTAGCCGAAATGATTGACAAATTGACTTTGACATTAAACCGCACCCGCCAAGCTGTTATCACAAAAGAGTTGATTGAAATTATCTCTGGTGCTGCTGCTCTGTAAGTAACTGTAGATTGTTGCCTTTAGAGGGTGTTTCCCTCATCTCTGCATGTCTACTTATTAACATAGGGGTGCTTACGTTTTCTGTGTTGTCTGTTAAACTTGAGATTAGTTGTTGCAGAATCTTGTGTGCTTACTCTCAGAAAGCAAAGATTTGATCCAAGTGGACTCTGTGGTTTAGTCTTACTGTTTCCCTGAAACTTAGTTCTTGTTTCTTCTGTTGAAGAATCTTATGTTCAGCAAGGTCCCACTTTCCTGAAGTGTTAGGAACAAGGCTGTGCATACTCGGCTATCATTTGTAAAATCTGTCTTTGTAAGTTAAGGCACTTTCAGGTGAAGCTTTCTGACTTGCAAGACCTTGAAACTGCTGAGTGTTGGAATATCTTCACTATTAAACATTCTGCACGAGTGCCATTAGATAGTATGCTGCTTTCCTTTAGAAGACTCAGCATTGGGCATCTGCTGCGTGCCAGGTATAATGCTAGGCACAGTGTGGGCTTGAGAAAGGCACCTGAGGTGTGAGGAGCGATGAGGTGTGCAGGGAGTTATCTTTGACTCCTCGGTCTTACCTCCTTCTAACTGGTCACCTCGTTGACCTGCTGAATACCTCTTCAGTTTGTCTTATGCAGATCATGGTGCCTCTTCTCTCCGGAATTACGAAAGGTTAGGTAGGCTTTGTTGGTGATGGGCTCTCTCTGTGTTGCCCAAGCTAGCCTTAAATGCCTAAACTTAGGCAATCTTCTACCTCAGTGTTCTCTCTGGCTGTGCATGATGGCACCTGGTAACAGAAGTTTGGTTTTTTTTTTTTTTTAAGATGATGTGGTGACGGTGTTTGTTTTCAGAGTCCTCACAATCTTGACAGAGAAGGTTTTTTGTTTGTTTGCTTATTTTTTATTTATTTGAGAGCAACAGACAGAAAGAAAGAGGGAGGGAGAGAGAGAGAGAGGGCATGCCAGTGCTTCAAGCCACTGCAAATGAACTCCAGACACGTGCACCCCCTTGTGCATCTGGCTAACATGGGTCCTGGGGAACCGAGCCTCGAACCAGGGTCCTCAGGCTTCACAGGCAAGCGCTTAACCGCTAAGCCATCTCTCTAGCCCGACAGAGAAGATTGTTAAATAAGAAGATACGGCAGAATTATACCCCTAGCAAACTTGGGCCCTGAGCTCCATTTTTAAGGATTATAGAAAGACAGCATCAGGTTTTTCAAGACCTATAAAAACAACGTAGCTTCATCTGTGTGTTGCTTTGCTCGTTGTCCAGTCTGTGCTCTGTCCAGTCCAGTCTGTATCTTTTCCCACCTGCTTGGAGCTCAGCCCCTCGATCTGTTTCCAGGTCTTCAAATATTTCACACCGTCCTCCCCTCCAAGGTGGCCTGCACTTTTGCTTCACATGCCAGGTGTTTTTTTTTTTTTTTTCTGATTGAGCCCCTCACTCTTCATCTGACTCCCTAATTCTGGGTTAGGGGAATCCTTCCTTCCAGAAACCTTTTCTCCATTAATTGAGTAAGGTATCCTTGAGTATTTGGGCTTTACTTTTGTCTTGGCATTTGCACCATTCTATCAGGACTTACCTTTTATTGGTCTGCGTGTTCCTGGAGGCTAAGCCGAGTTCACGTCCTCAAACTGGCTGAGCCAGCAGAGTATTTATTATATTGTTGCAAGTCCACTTCATCCTGGTCTGCACTTACTTTGCTTCTAAGCATAGCTTTGTTAGCAGTAGCCCATCTTTCAACCATTGCCCTATTAGCATCATGGAATATAGTCTCCTGATGTCCTCATGGTAAACTTGGTTTGAGATACTGTGATTCAGCTTTTTCATGTGTAACATAGAGATAATATGAAGACTAAATGTAACTACTCGTATTTTTCCATGCCAAATGTCCTGTCCTGATGCTCTAAGATGTTAAGTGTGACGTGGCTTGGAAGAAAGCACTGCCTTTTGAAGATCTAGGGACTGGATGAGAGCCAGAGAATTAAGTTATTTTGTTTTTTTGCTTCTAAAAAAGGGAGATGCTAGGTAGGAATTGACAATAATACAGATTATGAAAAGTTGAGAATCAAGCTTTTCTTTCCTAGGAAGGTAGGAGAGAAACCTAATTTAAGATAGTAAAATTAAAAGAAATGGAAGGAAGGTGTTAGAACATGAAATTAAGAATTTGGTAGCAAAAAAATGTAACTAATCTGAAATTGACTATAGCTTTTCATTTTCTGGAAAGGGCATGTTAATCTTATTCACAGTTACCTATGTATTCCCAGTATTACATTGCTGAGATGAGTGGCTGCATGCTGTGTAACCTAGCATTTAACTACCATTCAGAATTTTGATATAAACACATTTGGCTATTCAGTAATAAAGTAGAAAACATGAATGAATCATAAGCAAGTTGCTAGCTTAAATAGTTTTTAGTATTTAGGCTGTGCTCTTTTCTAAAAATAAAGTAATGTAAATTATATATTGGTTTGCCTATTTGCATGAACGTGTTTTTATTATATCTGCCTAGAATGAAATCTAGTTTTTCATATCACTAGGTTGGTTTTAAACAAATGTTTTGGTATTTATATGATGTACTTAAGGTAACATGCAAAGAAATGGTCTGTGATTAACTAGCATGGATTGCTTTTTGACCTGCTTGTTTTGTGTTTGTCTTTTTTCTTCTAACACAATAACCAGGGATTAATGAAAATCAAGTATCGCCCTCAAACAAGAGGTAAAATTTATGTACTTCTCCTATGCCTTTCACAAAGAAACCTACTCCGATACAACTGAAACTAATTAGCAAAAGTGAAAATGATTTTTCTAAAAGGTTATAGATGCTAGTAAATGCTTTTTTTTTTTTCTATTTTTGATTTTTCAAAGTAGGGTCTCAGTCTATCTCAGGCTGACCTGGAATTCACTGTGTAGTCTCAGGGTGACCTCAAACTCATGGTGATTCTACCTCTGCCTACTGAGTGCTGGAATTAAAGGTGTACACCACCACGCCCAGTATGAGTGCTTTATTTATTTATTTATTTATTTTATTTTATTTTTCATGGTAGGGTTTTATTCTACCTCAGGCTGACCTGGAATTCACTATGTAGTCTCAGGGTGGCCTCAAACTCACAGCAATCCTCCTACCTCTGCCTCCCGAGTGCTGGGATTAAAGGTGTGCACCACCACGCCTGGCACATGAGTGCTTTTTTTAAAAAAAATTATTTTTTCATTAAATGTGTTGTAGAAAATGTAGGCATAAGGTGATAAAATTTAAGGGTAGAGAATTAGCATTGTTTTAAAGTATAAAATGTGGGTAGTGTGGACTGATCATTGACAGACCTTTTGGTCACAGAGCCCCTTTCACTGTATGATTTAACAGAAGAGAAAGAATCTGTTGCAGTCATGTTTGCCTTGCTAGGATAAATCACCTGACAAGAACAACCTTTGGAAAAAAGGGATCTATTTTGGCTTACAGACTTTAGGGGAAGCTTCATGATGGCAGGGGAAAAGGATGACATGAGCAGAGGGCAGACATCTCTCAATTGCAGCTGAATGGGTCATTTCTGTGCCATATCTTTCTGCTCATACCAGTCCATTTCTATGCAAAGCAACCCTGCACAAGTTCTCAGGACATGGGCATAAGAGCAAGCTTTTTACACAAACTGCTAGCCCAGTCCAAGCAAAGCTCTTTCTCACCCTCACAAACCAAACTTCACAGTTCATAGTTCTTACTGCATTCAGGTCTTTCAACTCTGACCAGAATAGTCCATCAAGCTGTACTTACAGCACTGCAAGGCATCTCTTAGGCCAAGGTTTCTAATCCTCCCACATTCCTCTTGAAAATCAGCTCCAAAAGGCCAAAGCCACACAGTCAGATGTCTAGCAGCAAATGACCCCACTCTTGGTACCAACTTTACTGTTGCAGTCAGGTTCACATTGCTAGCATAAATCACCCGACCAGGAGCAACTTTTGGGGGAAAATGAAGGTCTATTTTGGCTTATAGACTCTAGGGGAAGCTCCATAATGGCAGGGGAAAACGATGACATGAGCAGAGGGTGGACCTCACCCCTTGCCCAACATAAGATGGACAACAGGAATAGGAGAGTGCTAAACACTGGCAAGGGGAAACTGGCTATGATACCCATAATCCACCCCCAACAATATGCTGCCTCCAGGAGGCACTAATTCCCAAATCTCCATCAGCTGGGAACCTAGCATTCATAACACCTAAGTTTATGGGGGACACCTGAATCAAAACACCACAGCATCTCATTTATTTTTACACTCATCTTGTGGATAACAGGCACCGTGTAGCCTCTGAAAATGACCATCTACTCTGAGTTAGATAGAGTGAGGATGCAGTGAGAAGCACTAATGGGGAAATAGTTTTGTCCTCACAAACCGGAGAAAGTCTCAATACCAAAACTTGAGAACCACTGAGTTGTGTTTTTTCAAGGTAGGGTCCCGCTCTAGCCCAGGCTGACCTGGAATTCAATATGTATTTTCAGGGTGGCTTTGAACTAATGGTGGTTCTCCCCTACCTCTGCCTCCTGAGTGCTGGGATTATAAGCGTGCTCCACCATGCCCAGCTAAATTTAATTCTTTATATCCCACTTAAATATATATAGTAGGCTGCAGAGATGGCTTCACGATTAAGTCACTTGCCTGCGAAGCCTAAGGACCCAGGTTCGATTTCCCACTCCCCATGTAAGCCCGATGCACAAGATGGTGCATGCATTTGAAGTTCATTGACAGTAGCTGAAAGCTCTGGTGTGACAATTCTCTCTCATATAAATAAATAAAATATTTTAAATATATAGCCCCCTCCCAAGGGAAAAGAAAAACGCTGTTTGATTTTTATTTGTTCTGTACTTTGTTTTTCAGGTAAAGAAGGAAAATTCAGCGAGCAGATTTTATGCTTAACTGATGGCTGTCTTTGTCAGAAGAAATTTAGTCCATTGTTTGAATTACTAAAGACAGCAAGATATTTGTAAATGATCTTACAATAAAGTTACAGTGAGGAAAAGAGTCTCGTGATTAACTTGCTGGGGCTTGGGCAGGGCCACTTTGTACTGCTTGCCTGCCAGACACAGTCCTGGGCTCGCTCTTCCGCACTGCACAGCACCAGGGCTGGGGTGCACGCATGTCATCCCAGCGCGTGGGAGGTAGAGGCAGGAGATCAAGATTTCAAGGTTATCCCCAACTACATGAGAAGTGTGAGACCAGGCTGAGTTACATGCAAGGCTACTCAACAACCAAACAAAATGCTCCCATGCTGCTGTTCAGACGTCGTAGGGAAGGTAGCTTAAGATGTTCTTGGGTTTTATGGTTCTGGACTCACCTTAAAGTGTCGCGCTCTGGGCTGGGGTAAGAACGGCAGCAGCCATGCTGCTCCTAACAGCGCTTCTGCCGCCTTAAAGAACGGGCAGGACAATGCAGTTAAAATGCCACTTTTAAAGTTTATTATTTGGTTGGTTGGGGGGGGTGGAGCCATTCCTTCCACTGTGTCGTGCTGTTTGAGAGCTTCCAGGTTCTTCTGGCTCTTCCATTGTCATAGGCGCGCTGGGATTCCAGACCTCGTGCCTTGCAGCGTCTTTATGTGGGTGCTAGCTTGCAAGCAAGTGCGTTTAACCACTGAGCCGTGTCTCCAGCCCTACTTTTAAATGTTGTAGTTATCAAAAAACTTGTAAACAATAAGAAACCAATGATGGGGGCTGGAGAGATGGCTTAGCGGTTAAGGCACTTGCCTGTAAAGCCTAAGGACCCAGGTTTGATTCCCTAATACCCACGTAAATCCAGATGCACAAGGTGGCACATGCATCTGGAAGTTATTTGAGGTGGCTAGAGACCCTAGCACACCCATTCTGCCACTTTCTTATAAAAAATTAAATTTTAAATTATTTTAAAAAGAAACTTTAAATATGATAGCCACATTTAGATATCCATTAAGACTTGAATACCTATTCACTGAGAAGTCAAGCTAGGGCTGAGCTGGAAATCTCCTTCCTGTAGAGCCCCTGACAGAAAGCTGGAAAAAGCTATGCTGCATGTACCTCTGTGGGAGAAGTCATCGGTGGTGAAAACAGTGGACACGGCAAACCTCAAGTTTGGCCAACCAGGCCAAAAGACCAAATGGGTGCACTGGTGGCATGTCTTTTTTTTTTTTTTTTTTTTTACTTTGAATTTTATTTATTTGAGACAGAGGGAGTGTGGTCATGACAGGACCTCCCACCACTGCAAATGAACTCCAAACACATGGCACACTTTGGTTAAAGCTAGGTGGTCAGGCTTTGCAAGCAAATACCTTTAACCACTGAGCAATCTCCTCTAACCAGCAACCTGACTTTTTTATTTATTTGAGTTTTTAGGTAGGGTCTCGTTCTAACCCAGACTAATCTGGAACAAACTATGTAGTCTCAGGCTGGTCTTGAACTCACAGCAGTCTTGCTACCATATGGCTCCCAAGTACTGTGTGCCCTGGGTGGCATGTCTTTTATGAGGGAAACCAAGTGCTCTCGAGTTGGACTAGAGGTCTTCTCTATAGGAGGGAGTACATGCCTGGCACTGAAGATGTAACCAAAAGCATATGGAGTGTAACACCTGCTCTTGTCTGGCTAAATGCGTATGTTATGCTCACCAAACTGCCCTATAAGCACCTTACCTAACATTCATTAACATGCATTAACATTACCCTCGCTTTTGGTTAGAGAAACTTCTCTTTTCAGATGGTGGTACCACTGGGATGACTCAATCCACCACCGTGCTGAGAAGTGACAGAGGAGTGCTCAGCACTGAAACATCTCTATCACATCTTCCAAGGCTCAGGGTCCCATTGCAGAAGAGGTGGCAGAAAGAATGTAAGAGCCAAAGTAAGGGTAGGACTGTGTACTATGTAATTGTCCAGACAGCATCTGGCCTCGATATCCATGACCTTACAGTGCCAAGTGCTATCTTCACAAGACCCTCATGATAGGAGGAAAAGATGATACCAAAATAAAAGAGACTAATAGATGGGGGGGGGAGGGCAATACGATGGAGAGTGAAGGTGTGAAGGGGAAATGGGGGAGGTGAGGGAATTATGATTTACTATCTGTAAGTGTGGAACTTGTCAAAAAATAATCCAAAAAATATATTTGGGTACCTGAGCTGATTCCTTGCACTATTCTGGCCATGCCATTGGTCAGGGTTTTTCCTGTTTGTTTGAAAGACACTTAGAGCCACTATGGAAATCAGTTGAGTTCCCTCAACAAGTCAAACAGCAGTGAAGAGCCTAGTACCAGGTGCCTTTCTGGACTACTGGCCAGGAAGTCAGTATTTTGTGGGTCTTTTGTCAGTTTGGGATTTTGTTTCTAAACAGGTTAGCAGAGCATGTGAGGGTGGACTGACGTAGACCTGGAAAGGAGGAAAAGCTGAGTGGAACTTGGTAGCAAACTGCCTAGGTCCAGAAGGGAGCCAGGCACAAGCAAACATGTAACCCTCGCACTTGGGAGCCTGGGGCAGGGCGAAGGATCACGAGTGTGAGGCCACAACTTGCTTTCCCCACCAAAAACAGGGAGACTAAAGGTCTTACAGTAACAGAGCTCTGTGTCTCAAGCATCAACCAGTTTCTACAAGTGTTCCTCTGTAGTGCACATCATCTCTGGTCCTCATTGCATTGCTATCCCAAAGATTGCCAGACCTTTCTATATGGAGTGTCATTGTTTTTTTTGAGGTGGGGTCTCTCTCTAACCCAGGCTGATCTAGAATTCACTATGTAGCCTCAGGGTGGCCTCGAACACTTGGCTATCCTGCTACCTCTGCCTCCCAGGATTAAAGGCATGTGCCATGCCCAGCTCAAGTATCATTTCTTACAACACATTCCATCCATCTTAAAAGAAATACATTTAGGGCTGGAGGGATGGCTTAGTGGTTATGACATTTGCCTGCAAAGCCAAAGGACCCTGGTTTGATTTCCCAGGACCCACATTAGCCA
Organism: Jaculus jaculus; assembly: GCF_020740685.1. Lineage (NCBI taxonomy): Eukaryota > Metazoa > Chordata > Mammalia > Rodentia > Dipodidae > Jaculus > Jaculus jaculus. The sequence goes on along the minus strand of NC_059116.1, from coordinate 72,893,404 downwards.
AATGCACAAGGGGGCGCACGCAGCTGAAGTTCCTCTGCAGCGTCTGGCACGCCCATGCATTCATATTCTCTCTCTCCCTCCCTCCCTCTTTTTCTGTCAAATAAATAAAAGTAAAATATTTTACCAGGGAGGTCCCGCATGCCTCCCAAAACATTACAGGCCATTGCCGAGGCCCTTGGTTTCCCACCAGGAATAGATGGTAAGGTCCTATTGCTGAAGACTCCACATACTTGGGCTGCAAGGCCACTGAGAAATCCTGCTGGAACTGAGCTGATAACGTCCTCCATAGATCAGCACACAGAAAGCTGGAAGAAGCTATTCTGCATGCAGTTCGATGGGAGAAAGAGTGAAGATACTCAGCAGTAGACACTGCAAGCCTTATATTTGGCCAGCCAGCCCAAATGAGCCAACAGGTGCAATAGTGGTACGTCTGTCATGGTGGAAACCAACTGCCCTCTAATTGGACTGGCAGCCCGCTCCATGGGAGGAAATACATCCCTGATACTGAAAACTCAAAACAGTCATGAGCCCTAGGGGTGTAATGACTGCTGCTGCCTGGCTAAATGTATATACTATGCTTATCAAACTGCCCAGTAAGCACTTCTCTTAGTGTTCATACCCATATATTAATGCTACTCTCACTTTTGGTGGAGAATCTTTTCAGATGGCAGTGACCTTGGGATGACTCAGAAGGTATCATGATGCTGGAAAGAAGTGACTGGAGTGCTCAGTACTGTAATATCTCAATCACACCTTCCAAGGCTCAGGGTCTAATGTGGAAGAGGTGGTGGAAAGAATATAAGAGCCAAAGGAAGGATAGGACTCCTTACAACGTGCTCCTCCCAGATACAAAATGGCCTGGATGTCCATGACCTCACAGTGCCTGACACTATCTACACAAGACCATCATAAGAGGAGGAAAAGATGATGACATCAAAATAAAAGAGAGACTGATTGATGGGGAGGGGATATGATGGAGAATGGAGTTTCAAAGGGGAAAATGGGGTGAGGGAGGGTATTGCCATGGGATATTTTTTATAATCATGGAAGTTAATAAAAGTTTGAAATAATAAATAAATAAAAGCAAGATATTTTAAAGAAAAGAAATATATTTTTATGTTGTCTGTATGGGTGTGCCAGGGTTTTGGCGCCTGGCTTTGCATGGATGCCAGGGAGCAACCTGGGCTGGCGCTGGCAGGCTTTGTAAACAAGCTCCTTTAACCCCTGATGAGTCATCTCTCCAGCCCACAGGGTTTCTTGTTGTTTGTTTGTTTTTTTTTTTTGTTTTTTGTTTCTTTGCTTTTTTTTTATCTGTTGTTTGTTTGTTTCTTGAGGTAGGGTCTCACTGTAGCTCAGTAAGTCTCAGGGTGGCCTCGAACTCACAGTGATCCTCCTACCTCTGCCTCCCGAGTGCTGGCATTGAAGGCATGCACCAACACGCCAGGCCAGTTTTTTGTTGTTGTTGTTTGTTTATTTAATGTACGAATCAGCCAGGCATGGTGGCACATGTCTTTAATCCCAGTACTTGGCAAAGTAAGAGGATCACCGTGAGTTGGAGGCCAGCCTAAGACTACATAGTGAATTCTGGGCTAACTTGGGCTAGAGCGACACCCTACCTTGAAAAACCATAAAGAAAAACACATCGTCCTTAGTAACTGGGGTCTTGGTCCTGGTATACCTGGCAACCCCAGTTCCAGTTGCCTAGAAATCCTCGTGCAGGTCCCTATTTTGAAGGCTCATTAGCTCTGCAATTGTGAGTCCTGCTCTGACCATAATTTTCACTAGTGTCATTTGGTTGGGCCATTTACTGGACCACTCTCCATGATGCTGGGTCAGGAGGTGCACAAATAATGAGGCACAGACTTCTTGAGCTCAATAAAAACCAGAAAAAAAGTATATTACAGCCAAGGTAAGACAAAGCCGATGGATCAGGATCAGCTGCGACCCTGAAGGGGTGGCTCACAGGCTTTTTAAAGAAAAACCACAACCAAATGCTGGGATCCAAGTGCTAGGCAAACAAGATATAGCCAGGGCAGGAGTTGGGTGACCTCTAGCAGGATTGGTGGGTTCCATGTGGAGAAATACATTGTGACCATGTAACTGTAGTTAAGGAATAGTTGTTTTGGTTCCTCCGGGGTATTGGCAAGCGTAGAGGGTATTCAAAGAGGGGATCTGACTTTCTTTTAATATTGTTTTGTTTACTTTTTATTTATTTATTTGAGAGCGACAGACACAGAGAGAAAGGCAGATAGAGAGAGAATGAGAATGGGCATGCCAGTTCCTCCAGCCACTGCAAAGAAACTGCAGATGCGTGCGGCCCTTTGTGCATCTGGCTAATGTGCACATCTATAGTCTCAGCACTAAGCAGGCTGAAGTAGGCGGATCACTGTGAGTTCAAGGCCACCCTGAGACTCCATAGTGAATTCTAGGTCAGCCTGGGCTAGAGTGAAACCCTACCTCAAAAAAAAAAAAAAAAAGTAAATAAACAATAAATGCTACCATCTGGGAACCAAGTCAAAGTGAAGAGTGGGTAGGCAGCTAAAAATCTCAACTTTGAGGCGGGCGTGGCAGCACATGCCTTTAATCCCAGCACTTGGGAGACCAAGGTAGGAGGATAACTGTGAGTTCAAGGCCACCCTGATACTACAGAGTGAATTCCAGGACAGCTTGGACTAGATGGAAACTCTACCATGAGAAAAAAAAAAAATCTAAACTTCTATAAACTCTTCTTCCAACCAGCATGTGCATCCTGTGGCCATCAACCTGTGAAAAGCCACATGATTTACAGCCCAGTCTTAATTCTCTCCGAAGACTGGATGTCTCTCAGGAGTAGAAAGGGGCTGTCACATAGAAGAGGAAGGAAGCAGAGCGTGTTGGCGCACGCCTTATCCTAGCACTCGGGAGGCAGAGGTAGGAGGATCTCCGTGAGTTCGAGACCACCTTGAGAATACATAGTGGATTCCAAGTCAGCCTAGGCTAGAGTGAGACCCTATCTGAAAAAAACAAAAGAAAAGAAGAAGAAGACTAAGGATCTTTCTACAGGACATACAGTTGTTTGCTCTTTTCACGTTTGTGAAATTGTCTTTTGGGGCAAAAGAAAAAAAATTATTTTGCTTAGCCAGGCGCAGTAGCACATGCCTTTAATCCTAGGACTGGGAATCAGGGGTAGGAGAATAGCCATGAGTTCAAGGCCACCCTGAAAAATCTACCTCGGAAAACCAAAAATAGATAAATAAAATATAGTTTGCTTAAGTTTGGTAGAGTATAGCACAAAAGGAATTGCATATATGCAGGTTGACTTTAGTATCCTGAAGTGGAAATCCAGGGGAAGGTTTTATAAGATGCCATATTCGCATAGCTTTAAGTTTGGACACCCCATATACATCCACAACCATTGATAGAAGGGTTTCCAATTTTTCAGTACTTTAAAAGTGTTGAATGAGCTCCCTTACGCAAATATTTCAACATTTTTAGCAGTAGGATGGAAGATTCAAACTCTACATTTAAAATTTTGAATAGACACTATCAAATTGTTAGCAAAAAGATTATAGGGGTGGAGAGATGGGTCAGCAGTTAAAGGCACTTGCTTGCGAAGCCTGTAAATTCAGGTTCACTTCCCAGCACCACCATAAAGCCAGATGCACCAGTGGTACATGCAACTGGAATTTGTTTGCAGCAGCAAGAGGCTCTGGCACGCCCATTCTCATTCTCTCTCTCTCACAAACACACACAGATATGTTTAAAAAGAACAAACACTTCAAAAGCAGACAAAGGCATCAGAGGATAAAGAATCTGTCTGACATGTCAGAAGCTGGGCTTCTCCCTGAGAGAGATGAAAGATGCAAATCTTAACCCGGGTGTGGTGGCACATGCCTTTAATCCCAGCACTCCAGAGGCAGAGGTAGGAGGGCGGCCATGAGTTCGAGGCCACCCTGAAAATACGCAGTGAATTCCAGGTCAGCCTGAGCTAAAGTGAAATAAAGAAAGAGGCAAATCTGACATGGGTAGAATACAGGAACACGCCATTTCCAGCTGAGTAGCTGTTAGTACGTACTACTGCTCTCTACTTTCTGTTGGCAGGAGGATGCGGGTGTGTTCACCTGTAATCAGGACCCCATAGCAAAAGCAGGAGGGTCACCTGGTCTAGATGCTAAGTTTCAGGCCAGCCAGGGCTAACACTGAGACCCGGTCTCACAAACCAAATAAAGAAATGAGGGCTGGAGAGAGAGTTCAGTGGTTAAGGCGCTTGTCTGTAAAGCCTAACAAGCTGGGTTTGACTTCCCAGCACCCATGTAAAGCCAGATACACAAAGTGGTGCATGCATCTGGAGTTCATTTGCGACAGCTAGAAGCTGGTGACTCATTCATTCATTCATTCATTCATTCTCTCTCTCTCTCTCCTTGGAAAAAATAAGTAAAATATATGTAAAAAATACTGTCTGGAGAGGTGGCTTAGTGGTTAAGGTACTTGCCAGCAAAGCTTAAGGACACAGGTTCAACTCCCCAGTACCCACGTAAGCCAGATGCACATGATGCATGCATCTGGGGTTCATTTGCAGTGGCTAGAGGCCCTGGCATTCTCATTCTCTCTGTGCCTCTTTCTCTCTCTCAAACAAATGAATAAAAAAATTAAAAAAGAATAAATTGGTTAAAAATATATAAAGAAATGAATAAAATGAATGAATGTCAAAATATCTGATTCAATATTTTCTAGTTCTGTCCACTTCAAGGCCCCTGAAGCAATGAGTCCCCTGTAGTAAGGCAGGACAGCTAGCACTCACAGCTGGCCTCTAAACATGACCCTTCACCAAGAATAACTGTGCCCCTCACAGTCCCTGCAAGCTCAGGGCAGAGGAAGCACACAGCCTGGAAGATCAAGAGTCACAAAGTAAGGATACGCTTGGTGAGTGTCTGTATCCTGGCAGCATAATACAATGGCTGCCTTAAAATCTCCCACAGGTAACACATTGAGGTAGTGGCCTTGACCACACTAGGATGTCAGAAATGGCAGGGAATTCCTTTTTACAGAATGCTGGCTGACAAATATAGAGGAAATCAATAGCACTTTGAAAAATAACCAGTAAAAAAAAGAAAGGGGCTGGAGAGAGAGCTTAATGATTTAGGCCCTTGCCTGCAAAGCCAAAGAACCCAGGTTTGATTCCCCAGGGCCCATATAAGCCAGATGCCCAAAGTGGCACATATGTCTGGAGTTCATTTTCAGTGGCTGGAGGCCTTGGTGAGCCAATTCTCTCTCTTTCTTTGCCTTTCTCTCTCTCTCTCTCTCTCACAAATAAATAAATAAAAATATTAAAAAGAATGAAAGATCACCACTTACAACCAACATAATAATTCATGTAAAAAGAGATCAGAGGGCTGGAGAGATGGCTTAGCGGTTGAGCGCTTGCCTGTGAAGCCTAAGGACCTCAGTTCGAGGCTCGGTTCCCCAGGTCCCACGTTAGCCATATGCACAAGGGGGCGCACGCATCTGGAGTTCGTTTGCAGAGGCTGGAAGCCCTGGCGCGCCCATTCTCTCTCTCTCCCTCTATCTGTCTTTCTCTCTGTGTCTATCGCTCTCAAATAAATAAATAAAAATTTAAAAAAAAAAAAGAGATCAGAAATAGCTTCAGTGAAACCACTGAGGAAAAAGTTGCAGACAAGCCTCTTTGGGGGGGCTCAAAGAATCACTTTACAGATTAATTAGTAATTTCAAAGTAACAACAGGTGACTTTATAAAGGAGGGATGGAATCTTGACAGATGGCACTGATGCAAGTGATCAAACTTTGTCATCAATAAATGGAACGCCTAAGGGCTAGAAATATGGCTCGGCAGTTAAGGCACTTCCCTGCAAAGCCTAAAGATCTGACTTCAATTCCACAGTACCCACGGAAAGCCAGATGCACAAAGTGGTGCATGGTGCATGTGTCTGGAGTTTGTTTGCAGTGGCTGGAGGCCCTGGCATGCTCATTCTGTCTCTCTCTCTCTCTCATCTATCTGTCTCTACCTTTCTATCATCTATCTATCTGTCTATCTATCTATCATATATCTATCTACTATCTATCTATCTATCATCTGCCTCTTTCTCTTACTCTCTCAAATAAGTAATAAATAAATAACTGGACAGTATGACTTCCCTGATATGATTCACTTCACTTCCAACACCTGATGCACGTGGGAGTACAAGTTTGGTCTCCCTGCCTGACTCAGGACAACCCAGAAAGGCCATCTTAGCGCTAAAGGTCTCTGTGGGGTTGGCTGAGTGTGAATGCAGTCACCTTCTAGTCTCATCCTTCCCTTCCATTTCTCCAGTATCCTATCCTTCCTTTCCCTCCAGGGGAGGGACTAGCCACACATTTTGTGGACTGCTGATCAGAGGCTGCATTGAGAATGAAACCAGCCACAGTGGACCTGCTTGTAGAAGTAGAGCGTGAGACCAAGAGATTACCCGGAATGTTGGCCCAGGCATGGCTTATATTGGATACCTGGGTTCATGAGCCCCCCCCCCCCCCGTGACACGCTTCCTCCAGCAAGGCTCTACCTCCTAAAGGATCCACAAGTTATGAGAACAATGCCATCAACTGGGCACTAAGTATTTCAACACAAATCTGGACTGAGGAGATGGCTCAGTGGTGAAAGTGCTTGCTTGCAAAACCTGCCAGCCTGGGTTCAACTCTCCAGATTCTACATAAAGCCAGATGCACAAAGTGGCACATGCATCTGGAGTTCATCTGCTGCAGCAACAGGCCTTGGCACACCTATATTCATTCTTTCACTTTCTGCCTCCAATAAAAATATTTAAACATGAATCTATGGGGGGCATTTTATATTCAAACCACCAAAGACATGATCATGCAGATCATCCCAGAAGAGAAAGAAGTGGCCAATGGGCTGGAGAGATGGCTTAGCAGTTAGGCCATTTGCCTGCAAAGCCTAAGGACCCAGGTTTGGTTCCTTAGAACCCACATAAGCCAGGTGCACATGATACTACATGTGTCTGGAGTTCGTTTGCAATGGCTAGAGGCCCTGGTGTGCCCACACCATTCTCTCATAAATAAATAAATGAAAAAAAATTTTTTTTTTTTTTAAAAAGAAGTGGCCAGCACAATATAGTAAGACACATTACAGAGGGTAGGCAACTAAACTGTACAAATATTCAAGGGTCTACCATATCAGTAAGATTGTTAGGGGCCTAGAAGTTCTCAAGAAGAGGAGAAGAAAACTCTCGGTGGTTGGCACAGAATGCATCATTGCTATCACACTGGCCAGGACTCAGGGAACCTTGTAGAGGAAGTGGTAGAAAGACTACAGCTGCCGCTCTCACTGTGAGCCAGAGAAGCCTTTTATGGAGATGGCAGTTGACACAGGAGATGCAAAACTCATCAAAGCTGAAAATTAGAGGCTGTTGAGAGCTGAACACTAAATGAAACACTGCCACCACACCTCCACAGCTCAGGAAACACTGTGGATGAGGGGTTGAGAGCATCTAAGAGCCACAGGGATGACGGAGTGCTATGGCTGTTGTCCTCCCTACACGGACCGACTGGTGCATTCATAACCTCACAGTGGTTGCCAGTAACCCCACAAGACCGCCTGAGACCATCAGTTTTAAAATTTATTATTATTATTTTGTTGATTTTTTTTTTTTTTTTTTTTGATGTAGGATCTCACTCTAGCTCAGGCTGACCTGGGATTCAATATGTAGTTTCAGGGTGGCCTTGAACTCACAGTGATCCCTCCTACCTCAGCCTCTGGAGTGCTGGGATTAAAGGCATGCATCAGCATGCCTGGCAAATTTTTAATTTTTTTTATTATTGACAACTTCCATAATTATAAATAACAAACCATAATTCCCTCTCCCGTCACTTTCCCCTTCACAGCTCCACTCTATTATATCCTCTCCCCCTCTCAATCTGTTTCTCTTTTATTTTGATGTCATCATATTTTCCTCCTATTATGATGGTCTTGTGTAGGTAGTGCTGTCCCTGTGAGGTCATGGATACCCTGGCCATTTTGTGTCTGGAAGAGCGCATTGTAAAGAGCCCTACCCTTCATTCTTTCTTACATTCTTTCTACCACCTCTTCTGCAATGACCTCTGAGCCTTGGATAGAGATATTTCAGTAGTGAGCACTCCTCGATCACTTCTTCTCAGCACTATTATGCCTTTTGAGTCATCCAAGTGGTCACTGCCATCTAAAAAGTGAAGCTTCTCTAACCAAAAGTGAGAGTAGCATTAATATATCGGTATGAACATTAAGAGAAGTACTTAACAGGCAGTTTGGTGAGCATAGTATATACATTTAGCTAGGCATCAGCAGATGTTACACCCCTAGGGCTCATGACTTCCCTGTCACAGGTTTTCAGTATCAGGGATGTATTCCCTCCCGTTGGGTGGGCCTCCCAGCCAATTAGAGAGCAGTTGGTTTCCCCTATAACAGACATGCCACTATTGCATCCATCAATATTTTGAAATGAAGGATGGAAGAGGACGAAAGGAATGAGACATCAAAGCAAAGCAAGGGGGCTGGAGAGATAGCTTAGTGGTCAAGCGCTTGCCTGTGAAGCCTAAGAACCCCAGTTCAAGGCTCAATTCCCCAAGACCCACATAAGCCAGATGCACAAGGTGACACATGTGTCTGGAGTTCATTTGCAGTGGCTGGAGGCCCTGGTGCGTCCATTCTCTCTCTCTCTCTCTCTCTCTCTCTCTCTCTGTTGCTCTCAAATAAGTAAATAAAAATAAAACTTAAAAACAAAGCAAGGGCTACTTAGAAAGAGAAGGGTTCTCAGTGGATCAGGGTGGGGCAAGCAGACAAAATAGGGTGGAACAGAAGCATGATCAGAGTACGGTGTGTTCCTGGACTAAAGTTCTCAATACAGGTGTACAGAAAAGAAGACCATCAGTGATGGAGGACAAGACTGACAAAGTATATGTGATTACGTTTCCTACTCAGTCCTCAGCTTGGAACATCTGGGAGGTGGGGCCCTGCGGGGAAGTTGTGTCCCCAAGGGCAGATGTTGGGCTGGAGTGGGCCATAGGTGTGTGTTCAGGGTCAGTGCACGCTGGCGGGACGGGATGGAGTGAGTTGGCTTCTCCTGCCCTGAAGCCTCTTGCAAGCCTAAAAGAAATCCTTTCCTCCTATAAGCTGCTTCTGGTCCAGTGTCTGTCTCCACAATGAGAAGGCAACTGCAACAATACTGTATCCTAATAACAAGAAGAAAAAGACACACATGAAAATGAAGATTTTTTTTTAGGGGTATAGTGATCTGAGAGACATGTGGGTACATCTGCAAAGTAATAGGTAAGTAAACAATTACATTTTATACCTCCCACTATGAAATGTCAAATTTGGTAGAATTCTTTGGCTTCTGGAAGCAGCTCTCTATGAACCATATACTGATGGCATCGATGGGTGCCAATCTGAGTGGAAGCACAGGGCAGGAAAGGGTTCTGAAGCAGGTTCGGGCGCCATGCCAGCTCGCGTCCACAAGGACCACGTAACCTCATGCGCTCTGTTATTCCAGGTCCCTAAGACGGTGATGATCCACATGGGGTGTCTGACAGGCACAGACGAGTGAGCTGCCACGCCCCTGCCCAGTGTGCAGGAGTAAGGCCACGGCATGTGTGCGCAGGGTGGTACACGCCCTTGGAGCAGCAGTTTTCGCCGTGATGTTGGGCCAGGCTAGAGGTGAAGCATGTGTCTTAGGAGACCCTGTAACTTGAAAGCTGGAGCTGCTCGACTCAGCTGGGTCTGGCAGAGCTCCCAAGTCAAAGCGTCTGCACTTGGGCTGGAGAGATGGCTTAGCAGTTAAGGCGCTTGCCTGCAAAGCAAAGGACCTAGGTTCTATTCCCCCAGGACCCACATAAGCTGAATGTGTAAAGTGGCACATGCGTCTGGAGTTTGCTTGCAGCAGCTGGATGCCCTGGTGCACCCATCCTCTCTCTGTCTCTCCCTCTGAAATAAATAAATTTTAGCTGGTGTGGTGGCACATGCCTTTAATCCCAGCACTCGGGAAGCAAAGGTAGGAGGATCACTGTGAGTTCGAGGCCACCCTGAGACTACATAGTTAATTTCAGGTCAGCCTGGACCAGAGTAAGACCCTACCTTGAAAAAAAAAATTAAATTAAATTAAATTAAATTTTAAAAAAAGTCTGCACTAGCAACAACCCAACATAAGTGCACACCCAGAATCCACCACCATCAGGGCCCACGGAGCACAAGCTTTGCGGTCAGGAAGACCCGTCTCCCTCTATGTCATTCATGTTACGCCAGCTCTCCCTCACCTTAGGACAGCGGCCACACAGAAGTTTCTTATGACCAGCTCATTGCGAGGACACAAAAGCCGAGCTTTGTTCATAAATGGGGAGGCTTGAGGTACAGATTAAGTAAAAGTGGACTTGAATTATGAAATGACCTCACTCTGTGTGGCTGTGAAAGAGGACTGAGGTCATAGCTTTGGGCAATATCTACGCTGATTTCTTCCTCTGTGTGATGGATGTAAAGTCCCAATGCCAGATACATGCCAGACAGAATGGATCTGGTGATGGGGCTTTTGAAGAGGTAATGTAAGGGCTGGAGAGATGGCTTAGTGCTGGAAGCACTTGCCTGTGAAGCCAAAGGACCAAGGTTTGATTCCCCAGGACCCACATAAGCCAGATGCACAAGTTGGCACATGCATTTGCAGTGGTGAAGATCCTGGCGTGCCCATTCTTTCTCTCCCTGTCTACCTCTTTCTCTCTCTCAGATAAATAAATTAATTAAATACTTTAAAAAAGAAGTAATGTAAACTGGGTATGGTGGCTTATGCCTTTAATCCTAGTACTCAGGAGGAAGAGGTAGGAGGATCACTGTGAGCTTGAGGCCAACCTGGGACTCCAGAGTGAGGTCCAGGTCAACATATGGAGTGAGACTCTACATTGGGGCGGGGGGAGGGGAGAGGTACTGTGTTATAATGGCTATATCCTGACCTGTTATGCCCAGTTCTTGGCACCCCCAGTGACCACCAAGGAGAACCAAACACATATGCAAGGGCAAGGAGCTATATTTTGGGCTTAAGCTCGGTCTCTTGACTTCACCAACGCAGTGGGTCCATACAAGAGCCCCGACTAGTGGGAGGGTAGGGTTTTATAGGGATTTGAACATAGAAGAAGGGGATGGGCACATGATTGGTTGATTTAAACAGTAACTGCAGTTGGACTCTTCTGGTTGGCTTAGGAATTTGGCGGGCAAAGTTGGCGGGCAGGGGCTAGGGGAATTGAACTTATCTATGACTACAGGAATGAATGGCGTAATCAGTTTCCAGTAAGTGTTAAGCCCACCCTTACCAGAAAATAAAAGCTTAGATATTGCCGAGAAACAGAAACTTGGGCCTACTGAGGACTCCGAAGCCTGTCATGGCGTCCATCTGGTTCCTGAGTTCCTCAGACGCACTGGGTGAATGGAACCAATGTGACAGAGGTGTGCTTAGAGAGCGAAGGCCATGTAAGAACGGACAGAAAGCAGCACTCTGTAAACCAGGGAGGGAGGTCTCACAGAAAGCCAAGCTCGCTAGCACCTTCATGCAGACTTCTCACCTCCAGAAATATAAAAACATCAAGTGCTTGTTGCTTAAGCCACTCAGTCTATGGTCTTGTGTTAACAGAAACCCAAGAGAAGGTGTGGGACTGTCCAAGAAGACCAAGGCGACTGCATTGGGTCCCTTCCATCCTACAAGGAGCAGCCATTTGTTTTGGTAAGAAGCAGACACATAAGGGCTGGAGAGATGGCTTAGCAGTTAAGGCACTTGCCTGTGAAGCCTGCAGACCCAGGCTCAGTTCCCTAGTGCTCATGTAAGCAAGCCAAATGCACAAGGTGGCTCATGCATCTGGAGTTTGTTTACAGTGGCAGGAGGCACTGGCATGCCCAATCTATCTGCCTTTTCCTCTGTCCCTCAAATAAGTAAATAAATAAATATTCAAAGAAGTAGACATATAATCTGGGTTTGTACTTTCCTGTCATGGTTTCTGACTTACTGGTGGCTCCTATCATGTTGCTTCAGCCAAAAGGACCTATTTTACCAGCAGATGTGTGGAAGAGGCAACAAGGTATGAAATCCCCTGGTAGTGTGACATACTATTCCACTCAGACAGTGTCATCCTAAGCAGAGGAATGGAATGGCCTTTTGCAGGCACAGCTAACGCACCAGCCCATGGAACGTACCCTGTGAGGATGGAGTTCAAGCCCCCATGATATGTGTACTTTTTTTTTGTTTTGTTTTTTTGAGGTAGTGTCTCACTCTAGCCCAGGCTGACCTGGAATTCACTATGGAGTCTCAGGGTGGCCTTGAACTCATGGCAATCCTCCTACCTCTGCCTCCCGAGTGCTGGGTTCAAAAGCATGTGCCACCATGTCTGGCACGATACGTGTACTTTAGACAAATGTCTTTTCTATGATGCTCGGGGGTTCTCAACAAGTAGACAACAGGGGTGGAGGCTAGAATTTTTCCACTAATCATTGCTCTAATGCCTACTTCTCTTGGTTTTGTTATGGGGTGCGGTGTAGCACAAGTTAAGACCATCCACTCATGGAATGTGGGGCAAATTTTTATTGGGTAAAAAAAGAAAAAGAAAAGTCTGGTATGCCACTCTGTGGCCTAGAGGTAATATCCGGGGGCAGTTGTTCAGAGTGTCAGCTTTTATTGTTAATAACCACATGATATTAGAAAAAAAAAAGGATAGGAGTTAAGCCCTAAATCACAATTTACATATGAAAGTTACAGCCATAGAAGTAAAAAAAAAAAAAAAGGAACTTGTAAACAGATCTGTTGGTCAGTCACAGGAAGCACATCCTGGGGGGCGGGGGGGGGGGGTACAGGTAGGTAACAATGCAGCCCCGGAAACGCTATTCATCCCAGCAGAGCCTCCTGTTTGTCCACCATCAGCAGAGCCTCTTACAAGGAAGTGACTTCTATATTTCTCTAGGCTAGGTATAAAGAAACGTAGAGAAATATAACATTTTGTTCTCTTTACAGTGTTTAGGTCTAATTTCCAAAACGGGCAATGTTCTAACAAGAGGATATAGTAGAAGCCCTGCTGGAATATTAGCTGTAGGTCTCAGCCAAGAGACAACAGCACATCACCAACCAGACAGAAGCCACGGACCCTGGGCAGAAGGTCTAGCTGCTGCGGTGGCAGGAGCAAGAAGCGTCTCACTGTGCAAGCCATCTGCTTGGGTGCCGCCTGGGCCTTTCTTGTTCCATGTTCATGGTGCTCTCACGGAGTCTGAAAGGACATGGAAACTAGAGGGTCAAGAACTCTTTTGGGGGGCTGGAGAGATGGCTTAGCAGTTACGTGCTTGCCTGTGAAGCCTAAGGGCCCCAGTTCGAGGCTCAATTCCCTAGGACCCACATTAGCCAGATGCACAAGGGGACACACTCTCTCACTCTGCCTCTTCCTCTCTCTGTCTGTCGCTGTCAAATAAATAAATAAAACAAAAAAATTTACAAAAAGAACTCTTTTTTGTTTGTTTGTTATTTTTTTTCAAGGCAGGGTCTCACTCTAGCCCAGGCTACTTTGAGGTAGCCTCGATCACACCGTGATCCTCCTATCTCTGCCTCCCCAGTGCTGGGATTAAAGGTGTGCACCACCACGTGTGGCTGGCTGTAGAACTCTTACACAGGAGGCCTAGCTCATGCCACCAGTTAAGCCACTGAGGCTGGAAGTTAGAGGATCTACAGTGGATAATAGAGGGAAAAGACAGTGTCAACTGGGGTCCATCTCCAGCAGCATGAGTAGAATTTACCTCCCAGCCTTCCGCTTTAATGGATGCCCTAAGAGAAGAGAACAGTTACCACCAGAAGAGCTGCTCCTTAAACTTAAACCAAGCAGTGAACTGTGGTGACTTGTACACACTGTTCAGGCCGTCTCAGATGTGAAGGAGCCTTCTTCACAACTGCCTCCTCTTCAGACAGCACATTGGCCTCACATTCCACCCTTTCCTGAGCACTCCTCATGGCAGTGGCCTCTCGATTTGGCAATTTAAAAGTCAAGCACAGGAGCTGGGTGTGGTGGCGCACACCTTTAATCCCAGCACCCGGGAAGCAGAGGTAGGAGGATCAGTGAGAGTTCGAGCCCACCCTGAGACTGCATAGTCAGCTTGGACAGGAGTGACACCCTACCTCGAAAAACCAAAACAAAAAAAGTCAAGCCCAGGTCTTCAGCACTCACTCAGATCAGCTGAGGCCTTTCTGACAGTGCGCTTCAACCCTGCTCCTCCCTTCCCCTCACTCCCATGCTTGGTATTCTAGGAGTTTCTGCACAAATCTGCTAGAGGCTTATCTCCATCCCCGGGTTGGCTTCCTAGGAAACCAAAGTTGTGACATATGGTCCTGCATATGGTTATGCATGGGAATATGCTTGTTTGGGGGAGATGTGTGCTAAAGTATTTTGGGGTTAAGTGTCATAAAGTTTGCAGTTTCTTTTCAAACTGTTCTGAGGAAAAAGTCTGCATAAGTATATGCAAAAATAGAGCAAGTGGCCTGGGGAGAGCGTTCAGTGCTCTACTGTTTGCTGTTCTAGCGTGAGGACCTAGTTTGGATCCCCAGAACCAATATTTATAAAAGTCAGGTGCAGCACTTCAAACCTAAGCAATGGGTAGGTGCCTGGGGTGTTCTGGACAGCTGGTCTAGCTAAACTGTTTAACTCCAGGTTGAGTGATTGTCATGGTTTGATTCAGGTGTTCCTCAAAAACTTAGGTGTTCTGAATGCTAGGTTCCCAGCTGATGGAGATTTGGGAATCAATGCCTCCTGGGGGCAGTGTATTGCTGGGGATGGTCTTATGGGTGTTATAGCCAGTTTCCCCTTGCCAATGTTTGGTACCCTCTTCTGCCACTGCTGCCCACCTGATGTTGGCCAGGAGGCGATGTCCAACCTCTGCTCATGCCATCATTTTCCCGTGACATCATGGAGCTTCCCTTCAAGCCTGTAAGCCAAAATAAACTTTTTTTTTTTTTTTTTTAACCACAAGCTGCTCATGGTCAGGTGATTTCTACCAGCCATGTGAACATTTCTGCAGTAAATTTGGTACCAGAAGTGGGGTTGCAGCTAGCCATTTGGCTGTATGGCTTTGACCTTTTGGAGCTGATGTTCAAAAGGAATGTGGAAGAATTTGAAATCTTGGCCTAAGAGAGGCCTTTCAGTGTTGTAAGTACAGCTTGATGGATGAGTTGAAATACCTGAATGCAGTAGGAACTATGGCCTCTGAGGTTTGGCTTGTGAGGGTGAGAAAGAGTTTTGCCTGGACTGGGCTAGAAACAGTTTGTGTGAGAGGCTTGCTGTTATACCCATGTCCTAAGAAGTTGTGCAGGGTTGCTTTGCATACAAACAGATTCATGTGAGCAGAGGGTTATGGCACAGAAAAAAATAAAATCTTTGGGCCCAAACTGCTGCCTGTTTAGCTGCAATTGTATGAGAGATCACATCCATCGACTTAGGCCAGCTGACCTGCATTGAGACAACAGGAAGAGTGCAGGCTCTTTTGCAGGGGCCTGCATGCTGAAGGAGCGTCCTGTTCATCAAAGTCTGCTTTATTCCCCCCTGGATTAATAAATTGGCACTCTACCTGGCATTGTAGAGTATAAGAAATGTAGGAAAGAGATAGTCATTGAGTTTGCAGCAGTCTTGTGTTTTGGAAATGGCCATGGGCAGTGTGAAGCAGGTTTGCTGGACGCCTTCATGGAGACTTGATGGAGCCATGATGGACTGAGGTTTGCAGTGGAGACCCAGTGGAGATGCCGGGACCATGAGATGGCTGCTAAGGTGAGCTTCTGGCCCCAGATGAAGTTTTCCAGGACTGTGAGTAGCCTAGTTGGAGGGGCAGAATTGGAACTCTGGAGACTTGAAGCTAGTTGGAATTATTGGATTTGGAGACCTGTCACTGACTAGAGCTGTTGGGCTTGGAGCCATGGAGTTTGATGTTTGCTCTTCTTATGCCTTGTATCGGTTGAACATTTCTTTGCTATGCCCAATGCCATCTTTTGAAGTGTGAATATGTACTCTCTGCCATTATGTTTATTTATTTTTGTATTATAGCTCAGTTAAAAGATCTAGGACTATGGGAATGTTTGAACATCATTAGGAGTGATAGAAACTATAGGGTTTTTTTTAAACAAATAAATTAATTTTTTTAAATTTATTGACAACTTCCAAAATTGTAAATAATACCCCATGGTAATTCCCTCCCTTCCCCCACTTTCCCCTTTGAAACTCTACTCTCCATATACCCTCCCCCTCTCAATCAGTCTGTCTTTTATTTTGATGTCATGATCTTTTCTTCCTATTATGATGGTCTTGTGTAGGTAGTGTCAGGCACTGTGAGGTGATGGATATCCAGGCCTTTTTGTGTCTGGAGAAACATGTTGGAAGGAGTCCTACCCTTCCTTTGGCTCTTACATTCTTTCTGCCACATCTTCCACAATGGATGCTGAGCCTTGGAAGTTATGACAGAAATTGCAGGGCTGAGCATTCCTGTCACTTCTGTCACAGCACCATGATGCCTTTTGAGTCATCCCAAGATCACTGCCATCTGAAAAGAGAAGGTTCTTTACCAAAAGTGAGAGTAGCATTAACATATGGGCATGAACATTAAGAGAAGTGCAGTTTGATAAGCATAGTATATACATTTATCCAGACGTTACACCCCTAGGGCTCATGACTATCCCTGTTTTAGGTTTTCAGTATCAGGGATGTATTCCCTCCCATGGAGAGGGCCTCTAATCCAATTAGAGGGCAGTTGGTTTCCACCATGACAGATGTGCCACTATTGCACCTGTTGGCTCATTTGGCCTGGCTGGCCAAATATAAGGCTTGCAGTGTCCACTGTTGAGTATCTTCACTGGTGATTTCTCTTTCTCCCACTGAACTACATGCAGAATTGCTTTTTCCAGCTTTCTGTTAGCTGGTCTACATGGAGGAGGTTATCAGCTCAGTTCCAACAGGATTTCTCAGTGGTCTTGCAGCCCAAGTATGTGGAGTCTTCAGCAATAGGGTCTTAGAAACTATGGGGATTTTTAAAGTTGGATGAATGCATTGCATTTTAAATCACATATGCTTATCAGTTTATGGGGGCCAGAGCAGAATGTGGTGGTTTGATTCAGGTGTCCCCAAAAAACTTAGGTGTCCTCAATGCTAGGTTCCCAGCTGATGGAGATTTTGGAATTAATGCCTCCTGGAGGCAGTGTACTGTTGGGGGCAGGCTTATGGGTATTACAGCCAGTATTACTTTGTAGTGTTTGGCATACTCTCCTGTCACTGTTAGCCATCTGATGTTGGCCAGGGGGTGATGTCTATCGTTTTCCCCCTGCCATCATGGAGCTTCCCCTCAAGTCTGTAAGCCAAAATGAATTATTTTTCACAAGCTGATCATGGTAAGGTGATTTCTGCCAGCAATGCAAACCTGACTGCACCAGTGACAGACTATTACTCAAAATCTAAGTTGGCTAGGTATGGTTGCACATTCCTTTAATCCTAGCACTTGGGAGATAGAGGTAAGAGGATCGCTGTGAGGTTAAGGCCTGACTGGGACTACAGAGTGAGCTCCAGATCAGCCTGGGCTAGAGTGAGACCCTACCTTGAAAAAAAAAAATAAAAAGAGCTAAGTTGGACAGCAACAGAAGAAGACACACAATGTCAACCTCTGGGTTCCACACACGCACATACACAGCATATACACACACCAACCTACAATCACACATACATGCATGCATACCACACAAGACATATGCACATGCAAAATATATATATTTAAAAAGTACAGAAAGTGCTAACAATTAGTGAGTCCAGATTGAATTTATCTTTTTCTGCGGGTTTGAAATTTTCTAGCTCCAAACAGGCAAACAAAAACAAAAACAAAGTATAAAACCCAAGGTACAGCTGGTGTGGTGGTGCACACCTTCAGTCTCAGTACTCGGGAGGCAGAGGTGGGAGGATCATCGTGAAATAATTGGAGTCCACCCTGAGATTCCATGGTACATAGTGAATTCCAGGTCAGCCTGAGCTGGAGAAAGTCCCTACCTCAGAAAAACAAACCAACCAACCTAAGGTACAAAAGTTTTTCTTTTCTTTTCTTTCTTTCTTTTTTTCTTTTTTTTTTTTTTTTGAGGTAGGGTCTCACCCAGCTCAGGCTGACCTGGAATTCACTACGGAGTCTCAGGGTGGCCTTGAACTCACGGTGATCCTCCTACCTCTGCTTCCTGAGTGCTGGGATTAAAGGTGTGCACCATCATGCCCGGCTTCCAGGTACAAGAGTTTCAAAACAGGAAATGTTCAAATAGCCATAAAATGATTAATTAGTGGTGAATATTTTCAAATATTTGTAAAAATGGTTAATTAGCTGGGCATGGTGGCGCATGCTTTAATCCCAGCACTCAGGAAGCAGAGGTAGGAGGACTGCTGTGAGTTCAAGGCCACCCTGAGACTACTTAGTAAATTCTAGGTTACCCTGGACTAGAGCAAGATCTACCTTGAATATCAAAAACAAACAAACAAAAGGCTAACTAAGGGTAGGATTGAACAGTGTCCCATAGATTTAGCACTAAAAATGCTAAATTGAGTCTGGTGTGGTGGCCCATGCCTTTAATCCCAACACTCGGGGAAGCAGAGGTAGGAGGATCACCGTGAGTTCAAAGCCACCCTGAGACTACAGAGTGAATTACAGGTCAGCCTGGTCTACAAAGACTGGATAAACAAACCAAAGAAAACAAAAGATGGTATAATTGGCCAGGTGTGGTGGCACACGCCTTTCATCTCAGCACTCGGGACGCAGAGTCAGGAGGAGCACTATGAGTTTGAGGACAGTCTGAGAGGACATGCTGAATTCCAGGTCAGCCTGTGCTAGAGCAAGACCCTACCTTGATAAAACAAACAAATAAACAAAAAAGCTGGGCATGGTGGTGCATGTCCTTAATCCAGCACTTGGGAGGCAGGGGTAGGACTGCCGTGAGTTCGAGCTACCCTGAGACTACATAGTGAATTCTAGGTCAGCATTAGTCCCTAGCTCAGAAAACAAAACAAAGAAAAGTGCTACAATCTTGGGGACACGGATGTCTGTCCCTAATGATATTTGGGACAAAAGTGTAAACGGAGTAAATACTACAGGCATAATGCTACCTAGTTCCTTCAACATAGCTTGTACTTCAGCTGAAATAACATATTTTCTGCTTTATTGAATTTTCAAGACTTAAAAAACTGATTAGCATGTTCACCGGTCCTGTAGGAGTAGAAAGCTACTCAGAAGCAATTTACTGCCAGGGCCATAGTTCAATGCTAAGTATGCGGTGATGAGCAGAGGCAATATTCCAGAAATGGTGGTCAGCCTTACAACCTGGCTACTCTCCGGCTGAATGTAGCCAAGCTATATTTTAATTAGCCAATGAACCCTCGGGATTAGTTTGGCATGTAAATTTAAACTTTTCAATTGTGTTCCTAATAGGCTGGGTCTGGTGGCACACACCTGCAGTCCTGGCTTTTGGGAAGGCTGAAAGGGTCACTTGAGCCTAGGAATTGAGATAGGTCTAGTCAAGACAGCAAAAACTCAACATAAGAAAATAAAAATAGTATTTTAGGGCTGGGGAGACAACTCAGTGTTTAAAAGGCATTTGCCTGGGTTCCATTCCTTAGTACCCCTGTAAAGCCACACACAGTAGGTAACCTATGCATCTAGCGTGTAGCAGCAAGAGGCCCTGGTGGACCCCTGCACACTGCCTTTTTCTTTGTGTCTCACTGGTAAATGAATAAAAGTATTTTAAACTTTATTTGTTTGAGAGCGAGAGACGGGCAGAAAGAGAGAGGGAGAGAGGGGGGAAGGGGGAGCAGGGGGCGGGAGAGAATGGGCGTGCTAGGGCCTGCAGCCACTGCAAACGAACTCCAGATGCATGTGCCATCTTGTGCATCTGAATGATGTGGGTCCTGGGGAATTGAACCGAGGTCCTTTGGCTTTGCAGGCAAATGCCTTAAAGTATTTAAAAAAATCAAATATTTCACACCATTTAAAAGCAAACCATAACAACATCCCAATAACTGGCATCTTGCAAACAATCGGGCAGTACTTGGCTTAGAGCAGAGGAAAGGATGGGAGGCAGGCCTCCGTTCTCAGAAAACCTTTCCTGGGGATGTAAAGTACCGTTTGAAAATCAGGTTTCCAGTGCTCAGGACCGGTCATAGTGGCTTGCACTGTCCAATCAGCAAACGGGAACTTAAGATTTTTTTTTTTTTTTTTTTGGCTTTTCCAGGTAGGGTCTCACTCTAGTCTAGGCTGACCTGGAATTGTTTGTCGTCTCAGGGTGGCCTCGAACTCACGGCGAGCCTCCTACTTCTGCCTCCCGAGTGCTGGGATTAAAGGCGTGCGCCACCACGCGCGGCTGTGAATTTAAGACTTTTGTTTTGTGTCTAGAAAGCTGATTAAAACGTTATAGCTGTTTGGAACCCCCACGAGCGGCTCGGTTGCTCAGCAGCTCGATGGCGCTTTCCGGAGCCGCGGAGTCTCTCGGCAGCTGGGGTCAGCCTGCAGCTCACGGTCCTCCAGCCTTCCGAGCTTGCGTTTCCATCCAGCCGTACGGCGGGAACACTCCGGTCTCACATTACTTACTTCAATCTATTTTATTCTGGCAGAGGCAAGGCGGAACGGACGCGCGTTTGGGGAAGCGGCTTAAGTTGCCATGTCCCAAACGGAAGGCTGACATCATTCATGATATTCACGTTTGCATTAAAGCGTCTGGCCGGCGCGTCCTCGTCATAAATCACCTCCGTCCGCGGCGCCCGGGCACCCCTGGCTCCTCCCGCGGCGGGCAGAGCACGGGCCCGCGCCCCGCGCCCCGCGCCCCGCGCCCCGCGCCCCGCGCCCCGCGCCCCGCGCCCCGCGCCCCGCGCCCCGCGCCCCGCGCCCCGCGCCCCGCGCCCCGCGCCCCGCGCCCCGGCTCCCGCGGCCCCCGGCACCTGCGCTCAGCCGCCGCGTTTCCGGCCAGCCTCCCAGGCCCGAGCGTCGATAGCGAGCGCATCGCTTCCGCTCCCACGGGGCGGGGCTCCCCATCGTCGCCCTCGGCTTTCGTCTCGCGCTGCCTCGCCCCGGCGGCCGTCCAGCGGGAGGCGGAGCGAGCCCAAGATGGCGGCTCTCAGGCTGGCGCGCTCCGTGCTGCCGACGCTTTGAGGCGGTCGCCGGGGGTCTGTGTGGACGGGGGACGACCTCCCCGCCTCGGGGGCCCTCCCCCGCCGGACAATGAGTCGGGGGCCGCGCTGAGGGCGGGCGGCGGGGCCGGAGCGGAGCGGCGGCGCGGGCGGCGGAGGCGTGCAGCCCAGCGGGATGTGCGAGAGTTACTCGCGGTCGTTGTTGAGGGTCTCGGTGGCGCAGATCTGCCAGGCGCTGGGCTGGGACTCGGTGCAGCTGAGCGCCTGCCACCTCCTCACCGACGTGCTGCAGCGCTACCTGCAGCAGCTGGCCCGCGGCTGCCATCGCTACTCGGAGCTCTGTGAGTACCGGCGCTGCCCGCGGGACGCCCGCCCCGAGCCCGCCACCGGCGACACCCGCCCGGCCACCGCCGCCGCGGCGTGGCCTCGCTGCCCGGACCGCCGCTGCCCGGCCGGGCTCCCCCTCCTCCTCCCCGTCCTCCTCCCGCACGCTCGCTCGCTCGCTCGCTCTCCCCCTCGCCCGCCCGCCGGGCGCTCCTCCGCTAACTTCCCGCCTGCAGCCTGCAGCCGGCTCCGCGCCCCGGGCTCGCTCGCTCGCATTGTCTCACGATCGCCGCGGCCACGGCCACGGCCACCTCCCCCCCGCCCATCACCGGCATGCTCCACGCCCGCCTCACCTGGCTCCCTTTCCTCCCTCGCTCGCCAACTACTACAACTACTTGTGTCCCGGGCGCTCCGTCTACCGGCCGGCGCGTCGCGAGCGGGCTGCTGCCCGGCCTCGAGCCCCCTGCCCGCGCCCAGGCTGCCTGACAGCTCTGCTGGGCGCCCGGGACCCCGCCGCGGCGCCCGGCCCCGCGCCTTTCGCGCACGCCCGCCCCGCTCTGAGCGGCTCCCCCGAGGCCGGCTCTGGTCGGTTCTCGCCGATCGATTGGCACCCAGCTCCCTCCCGCCCCCCGCAGTGACCCACCGGCTTCCTCGGCCCCGGTTTTGTCATGTCAGTGGTCTCCAAAGTGCACTGGAAGGGAGGAGGTCATAGGTACAATTGCAAGGTTCCCCCGGGCAGTCTGGGCCGCAGGCTTAGTGGTACTTTAAAGGAATCCTCACCAGTGTGTATGGCCAGCGGTAGAAAGTAACTTGGAATGATTGACTGGAAGCATGCTTATGTGTAAGTGCGTTGTGGCTTGTCACCGACTTAGACGTCATCACAGGGTCTGGGGGCATGGAGTAGCGGTTTAAAGGTGCTTGTTTGCAATGCCTCCCCGCCAGCATTCAGGTCCCAGCACCCACGTTAAAGCGCGATGCAAAAAGTGGCGCACGTATCTGGAGTTTGTTGCGGTGGCTGGAGACCCTGGTGCACACCCCCCCCCCCCCCCCGCCACTAAGTATCAGCCTATGACTTTGAAGGTAGTTTACTGGAGAGCTAGAGGAAAATGAAGCGCTTCTTAGACAATTTTGTCCTGTTAAGTTGGTTCCTAGATTTAAAAATTGAGATTTGCTATATTTCTTAAGACTCCAAATTCCATGCCATTTTCTGTAGTGCGGCCAGAACAACCTGACCACAACACAAATCTAATCTTGGCCCTGACAAATCTCATCCTGCCAGTCTTCTTACAGATACCTCGGTTGCGTTCCATTGGTTACAGCTGAGGACTCGAAACTCTTCGCAGCACACGGCGCCCTTTGTGCGCTAGTGCTTCTCTTATCTTCTGCCACCCTGCCATAGTAATCTGCGGCCATGCTGAGCCACCTGCCTATGCCAGCCCATCCAAAGCTGCCCGGTCCTCCGTGCCTGCTGTCACTGAGTGTCCTTCTCCCTCTGGTTCACCAGCAGTACTACTAATAGTCTGAGATACACTTATCACTTGCTCTAGGGAATGAGTGTTATCTGCTGTCATAATCCTCCGTGTATTTCTGCCATGTTATTGTCTGCATTTGTCTCTCTCCTTCCTCAGGAAACAACATGATTACATCTATATTCTGCCTAAGTACCTACTACTAACCAATGGTGCCAGTGAACATCCAGAATATAGTTGTATTCTATAACCTACTGGGGCCAAAATACAATAAGTGCTGGGGAAATAGTTGTTGACTACATGAATGAACTGATAATCAGTGACAAAATAGTCACTATTGACTTTACGTGGTGAGGTCCTAAAATGCCCCCTTTTTTTGTTTTGTTTTTTCAAGGTAGGGTCTCCCGCTAGCCCAGGGGGTCCTGGAATTCACTATGTAGTCTCAGGGTGGCCTTGAACTTATAGCCATTCTCCTACCTCTGTCTCCTGAGTGCTGAGATTAAAGGCGTGCACCATCGTGCCCTGCTACAATGGCCTCCCCTTTTTAATGTTCTCTATTCCATTGCTACTTGTGGAAACTCTGAAGTGGTGTTCATTCATCGTCAGCGTGAAAACATGCCTCAGCAGAATATTCTGCCATTGCTTTTCCTTCACCTTCCTGGGGTCCTTGGGTAGATGGCTGTTATGGACAGGACAGATAGTATTTTGCTACATAGTTTACTGAATACAGATGTCTACTTTGTTAGTCAGAGTCTCCCTTGTATAGATTACCTTTTGTGCCTAGCGTCCATGCGTTTTGGCATTCCAAAGTTGGGAAAGGATCTTTGTAGTGCTTTAATGTGAACCTTATTTCTAATTTCTTATTTTTAGTGAGAATACAATTCTTGGGTTCATTATTCCCCATTCTGTTTTGATAACTTGTTAGAAATGTTAATTTAGGTGCACTTATTAAGACAGACATGTTTAGATTCTTTTTCCTTGTTTAGTTTGTGTATTTGTTGGTAGACACATGTATTCACAGATGCAGAGGTCAACATTGAGGGTCATCTTCAACTCCACCCTAATATTCATTCATTTATTTGCACATATGTGGGTGGTTGTGTGCCAGCAACCCCTGCCACTGCAAACTGTTACCTGTCTAGGGAATTGAACTCAGGCTAACAAGCTTTGCAAGCAAGCGCTGTAAACTGCTGCTCCATTTCCCCAGCCTCTCCATCTTACTTGCTGAGTCAGGGTCTCACATTGAACCTACAGCTCACCGATTCAGCTAGCACAGCTGGCCAGCAAGCCCGAGGATTCTGCTAACCTCCAGGCCTCCAGTGCTTCAAGGTTGGGATGATGACTTTCACCTGTGCTGGAGGTCCTGAGTCCGTCCTCTGACTCACATTGCAAGCACTTTCCCAGCAGGCCGTCTCCCCGCCCTAGATTTTCTTTCCCGTATCATGCTTATTTTCAAACTGAGCTCTGGAACTTCAGGCTACTACTGTGCACTCTTGTGTTTTTACCCTATAAATTTTTGCATCATTTTAAAAAACTTTCTTACTTAAAAATTTTTAAAAAATAATTTGCAAGCAGAGAGAGACAGACAGACAGAAAGAATAGGCACACCAGAGCGTTCAGCCACTGCAAACAGATTCCAAATGCATAGGCGTCTTTTGCGTCTGTCTCTACGTGGGTACTAGGAGATCAAACTCAGGTCATTAGGATTTGCAGGAACACACCTTAACTGCTAAGCCGTCTCTCCAGCCCCCTTATGTTACTTGCCACCTCCCCTCAAGGTAGGCTCTCACTGTAGCCCAGGCTGACCTGGAACTCACTAAGTAGTCTCAGGCTGACCTTGAGCTCAGAGTGATCCTCCAGCCTTGGCCTCCCAAGTGCTGGGATTAAAGGTGTGCACCACCATGCCTAGTTTTATTGCTTTTTTAAAAAATATTTTTGTTTATTTAATTGAGAAAGAGAAATAGGCAGGGAAAGAGAGAGAGAGAGAAAATATATGGGTGTGCCAGGGCCTGCAGCTGCTGCAAACAAACTCCAGATGCACTCTTGTGCATCTGACTTACATGGGTCCTGTGGAATCAAACCTGGGTACTTTGGCTTTGCAGGCAAGCACCTTAACCTCTAAGCTGTCTCTCCAGGCCTTTTACAATTATTTATTTGCAAGCAGAAAGAGATAGAAGAGAGGCAGACAGAGAGAATGGGCATTCTAGGGCCTCTAGCCACTGCAAACGGACTCCAGATTCATGCACCTCTTCATGCATCTGACTGTTATGTGGGTATTGGGAATTGAACTTGGGTCATTAGGTTTTGCAGGCCAGTGCCTTAACTGCTACCCCCTACCTCTGTCTACCTAGTGGTAGGATTAAAGGCGTGTGCAACCACACCCAGAAAAATATTTTCTTTATTTATAATCAAACCTGGGTCCTTTGGCTTTGCAGACAATTGCCTTAACTGACTGGTAAGCCATTGCTCCAGCCCATTTCATTACTTTAAAAAAAATTTTTTTATTTATTTGCAATCAGAGTGAGAGAAAATGGGTGCTTTGCATCTTTTTGACAAGCATTTATTGAGAGCTACTTATGAACTAAGTCTTGTGTTGGTGTTGGGAAGCAAAATGCATCTCCGTCTGCCAGGACATCATGATATCCACAGAAACAATGACGTGTGGTTTTTTCTCAGATTAACGCAGGAACTAGAAGCTTCTCACTTTCTTTAAAAATTTTTTTTGTTGTTCATTTTTATTTATTTATTTGAGAGCGACAGACAGAGAGAGAAAGAGGGGGAGAGAGAATGGGCACGCCAGGGCCTCCAGCCACTGCAAACAGACTCCAGATGCATGCGTCCTCTTGTGCATCTGGCTAACGTGGGTCCTGGGGAATTGAGCCTTGAACTGTGGTCCTTAGGCTTTACAAGCGTTTAACCACTAAGCCATCTCTCCGTCCCTAGAAGCTTCTCTTAATTCAGCAAATAATGATTTTTTTTTAATTTTATTTATTTATTTATTTATTTGAGAGCGACAGACACAGAGAGAAAGACAGATAGAGGGAGAGAGAGAATGGGCGCGCCAGGGCTTCCAGCCTCTGCAAACGAACTCCAGACGCGTGCGCCCCCTTGTGCATCTGGCTAACGTGGGACCTGGGGAACCGAGCCTCGAACCGGGGTCTTTAGGCTTCACAGGCAAGCGCTTAACCGCTAAGCCATCTCTCCAGCCCAAATAATGATTTTTAAAAGACTTCCCCAGATGGCTTCGTATTCGGAGCCTAACTTGTGGTTGTGTGTGAAGCACGTGTACAGGGTGCCTCACGCAGCTGCTGGGTCTTTGAGGCTGACACTTGGAGACTGGCGCTGGAGCTCGAGTGTCTCCAGACGCGAGTGAGGGAAGCTAAGGAGAGCGACTTTGGGCTGGAGAGTCCAGGATAGGGTTACTTCAAATAGAGGTGAGGTGTGAGTTGAGTAATGGGTTTTAATATGGTAGAATTCTACATTAGACAGTACATAAAATAAGATGCTCATGTGAAAGCAGCACAATACACTGTTGAAAATGACCAACTTGACATGTGTAGCTCAATCATTTAAGGATATTCGAGGAAAATATTCAACAGAAGGAAACCATGTTATGGAGGGACTTAAGGCTTTGCAATTAGAAGCCAGGAGCGGTGGCTAAGGCAAGAGGATCACAGAGAGTTTGAGACCAGACTGAGCTTCATAGCGAGCCCCTGTCCCAACAAAATCACAAAAGCCTTTGTAGGAGCGGGGTGTGGTGACGCAGGTCTTTAATTCCCAACTTCAGCCCTCAGCGATGGAGGTAGGCAGAATCATTGTGAGTCTGACGGCATTCTGGAGCTACAGAATGGGTGCCAGGTCAGCCTGGGCTAAAAAGTAAAGAATTTTACTCATAACCCATAACCTCATGGTGAATAACCCCACTGAGGACGGCCCTCATAGAAAGAATACAGATTTAGAAAAAACTTTTGAAATTATAACAAGAAAAAGAAGAGGGCGAGCATCAAAAAACCTTGGATTGAGCATGTAGAAAAAGTTAACATGGCTGTATTTTTTACATTTTTTTAAAAGTTTTAATTTTTTTATTGACAACTTCCATAATTGTAAACAATATCCCATGGTAATTCTCTTCTTCCCTACACT
Source organism: Jaculus jaculus (assembly GCF_020740685.1). NCBI lineage: Eukaryota > Metazoa > Chordata > Mammalia > Rodentia > Dipodidae > Jaculus > Jaculus jaculus. The sequence goes on along the minus strand of NC_059116.1, from coordinate 72,866,319 downwards.
TTCCCTTTGAAACTCCACTCTCCATCATACCCCTCCCCCTCTGAATCAGTCTCTCTTTTACTTTGATGTCATGATCTTTTCCTCCTGTTATGATGGTCATGTGTAGGTAGTGTCAGGCACTGTGAGGTCATGGATGTCCAGGCCATTCTGTGTCTGGGGGAGCACGTTGTAAGGAGTCCTACCCTACATTCTTTCCGCCATCTCTAATGCAGTGGACCCTGAGCCTTGGAAGGTGTAAAAGAGTTGTTTCAGTGCTGAGCACTCCTCTGTCACTTCTTCTCAGCACTATGGTGCCTTCTGAGTCATCTCAAGATCACTGCTATCTTAAAAGAGAAGGTTCTCTAAACAAAAGTGAGTAGCTGTAATATATAGGTATGAACATTAAGAGAAGTGCTTACTGGACAGTTTGTTGAGCATAGTATACACATTTAGCCAGACACCAGCATATTTTATACTCCTAGGGCTCATGACTACCCCTCTTGTAGGTTTTCAGTATCAGGGATGTATTCCCTTCCATGGAGCAGGCCTCCATTCAAATTAGAGGGTGGTTGGTTTTCCCTATAACAGACATGCTACTATTGTACCTATTGGCTCATTTGGCCTGGCTGGCCCAATATAAGGCTTGTAGTGTCTACTGTTGAGTATCTTTACTGTTGATTACTCTCTCCCATTAAACTGCATGCAGCATAGCTTTTTCCAGCTTTCTGTTAGCTGGTCTACATGGGGGAGGTTTTCAGCTCAGCTCCAGCAGGATTTCTAAGTGGCCTTGCAGTCTTAAGTATGTGGAATCTTCAGCAATAGTCTTACCATCTATTCCTGGTGAGAAACCAAGGGCCTCGGCAATGGCCTGTAATGTTTTGGGGGTATCAGGGACCTCCATGGTTAACAGTCACTGGAAGGTATCCCATCTCTGGCACTGGAAATTTTCTAGTAACAATCTATGCCTTCTGAGTGGTCCATTGTCCAAAAATGTAGGTTTCCATGTGACTTATTTATATCCTCTTAGATTTTGATTAGCCCTCCCTCCACCTTTCCTTTACTCAGTCTCTTCCCCTGACCTCTCTTAGGCCTTTTCACCCCCATTAATCTGTTGTTCTACTTATATATATGGAATACCATCCTATTAAGTCCCGCCTCTCCCATTTTATTCCCTAATAATCTCCTTTCTAGCTTACTGGCCTCTGCTACTGAGTTTTGTTCCTACTCGCACAGAAATCCGATCATTTGTAGGTAGGATCCACATATGAGAGAAAACATGTGACATTTGGCCTTCTGGGCTTTGGTTACCTCACTTAATCTAATGCTTTCCAGATCCATCCATTTTCCTGCAAATTTCATAGCTTCATTTTTCTTCGCCACTGAGTAGAACTCCATTGTGTTTGTGTGCCACATCTTCATTATCCACACATCAGTTGAGGGACATCTAGGCTGGTTCCATTTCCCAGCTATTGTGAATAGAGCAGCAGTAAACATGATTGAGCACGTACCTCTAAGGTAGAGACACAAGTCCTTAGGGTATATGCCTAGGAATATAGCTGGGTCATATGGTAGATCAATGTTTAGCTGTTTTAGGAACCTCCACACTGATTTCCACAATGGCTGGACCAGATTGCATTCCCATCAACAGTGTAGAAGGGTTCCTCTTTTTCTGCATCCCCGCCAACATTTATGGTCATTTGTTTTCATGATGGTAACCAATCTGACGGGAGTCAGATGGAATCTCACTGTAGGTTTAATCTGCATTTCCCTCATGACTAGGGGGGATGTAGAACATTTTTTTAGATGTTTATATTCCATCTGTATTTATTCTTTAAATTTTTTTTGTTTATTTTTATTTATTTGAGAGTGGCAGATAAGAGAATGGGCACGCCAGGGCCTCCAGCCACTGCAAACGAACTCCAGATGCATGTGCCATCTTGTGCATCTGGCTTACATGGGTCCTGGGGAATTGAGCCTCAAACCAGGGTCCTTAGGCTTCACAGGCAAGCACTTAACCGCTAAGCCATCTCTCTAGCCCTGTATTTCTTTTTGAGAACTATTTAGTTCCATAGCCCAATTTTAATTGGGTTGTTTGATTTCTTACTATTTAATTTTTTGAGTTCTTTGTATATCCTAGATATTAATCCTCTGTCAGAAGTATAGTTGGCAAAGATTTTCTTCCATTCTGTAGGTTGTCTCTTTGCTCTATTCACATTGTCCTTTGCTGTACAAAAGCTTTGTAATTTCATGAGGTCCCAGCAGTTGATCAGTGGTTTTATTTCCTGAGCAATTGGGGTTATATTCAGAAAGTCTTTACCAAGACCAATATGTTGAAGGTGCCCCTACTTTTTCCTCTAGCAGTTTCAGAGTTTCAGGGCTGATGTTAAGATCCTTGATCCATTGGGACTTAATTCTCGTGCATGGAGAGAGAGAAGAATCTATTTTCAGCCCTCTACAGATACATATCCAGTTTTTCCAGCACCATTTGCTGAAGAGGCTGTCTTTTCTCCAATGAGTACTATATTAAATAAAAGTGGGGACACTTAGCTGGGTATGCTGGCGCATACCTTTAGTCCCAGCACTTGGGAGGCAGAGGTAGGAGGATCACCATTGAGTTTAAGGCCACCCTGAGACTACATAGTGAGTTCCAGGTCAGCCTGAACTAAAGTGAGACCCTACCTTGAAATCCGGAAAAAAAAAAAAAAAAGAAAAAGTGGGGACAGTGGACACCATTGTCTTGTTCCTGATTTTAGTGGAAAAACTTCCAGTTTTTCCCCATTTAGTATTATGTTGGCTGTAGGCTTGTCATAAATAACCTTTATTATGTTGAGGTATGTTCCTTCTATTCCCAGTGTCTGTAGGACTTTTATTATGAAGAGATGTTGGATTTTGTCACATGCTCTTTCTGCATCTAATGAGATGATCATGTGATTTTTGTCCTTCAGTCCATTTATATGATGTATTACACTTAACGAGTTGTGTATGTTGAACCATCCCTGCATCTCTGGAATAAAGCCTACTCTGTCGGGATGTATTTTTTACATTTATTTAACATATTGTGTATTAGTCATATTCTCATGAAGTTATTCTTCTGAGGCCCCTCCTCAGTGGGGCTACAGTATTCACTGGTGGGTCATGAATATACTAGTTGGTCTCTGGTGGGGGCAGTTCCTGAGGGTACTCCTTACCTGGTGGCTCTTAACATTCTTTCCGCCCCTCCTCCACAATGTTGGAGGTCTAATCTCTACTTTAGTGTTGAGCTCTCAGCAGCCTCTGGTTTGCTGCTGTGATGAGTTTTGCGACGCCTCAGCATCTGCTGCTGTCTGCCTGGAGGAGGCTCTCAGGCTTGCCCCATGACGTGACGTCTGCTGGGCCCTGGCAGATGAGGTGGAGATGGCTGCTCTCATGCAGGCAGTCAGCTTTTTTTCCTTGTTGTACTGATGGGTCTTGGGTCTCCCTGGTGTTTGCTAAGATGTTCTTTTTTTTTCTTCAAATTTTTATTAACAACTTCCATGATCATAAAAAATATTCCATGGTAATGCCCTCCCTCTCCCCACTTTCTCCTTTGAAACTCCATTCTCCATCATATTCCCTCCCCATCTCAATCAGTCTCTCTTTTGATGTCATATCTTTTCTTCCTCCTATGATGGTGTTGGGTAGGTCCCGTCGGGCACTGTGAGCTCATGGATGTCCAGGCCATTTTGTGTTGGGGGGAGCACATTGTAATGAGTCCTACCCTTCCTTTGGCTCTTACATTCTTCCTGCTACCTCTTCTGCATTAGACCCTGAGCCTTGGAAGGTGTGATACAGATATTACAGTACTGAGCACTCCAGTCACTTCTTTCCAGTGCTATGATGCTTTCTGAGTCATCCCAAGGTCACTGCCATTTGAAAAGAAGATTCTCTACCAAAAGTGAGAGTATTATTAATATATAGGTAGGAACATTAAGAGAAGTGCTTACTGGGCAGTTTGATAATCATAGTATACATGTTTAGCCAGACAGCAGCAGATGTTAGATCCCTAGGTCTCATGACTACTCCTGTTTTAAGTTTTCAGTATCAGGGATGTATTCCCTCCCATGGAGCAGGCCTCCAGTCCAATTAGTTGGTTTCCACCATGACAGACATACTACTATTGTACACATTGGCTCATTTTGCCCGGCCTCCCAAATCTAAGGCTCGCCATGTCCACTGTTGAGTATCTTCACTGGCTATTTCTCTTTCTCCCACTGAACTGCATGCAGAATGGCTTCTTCCAGCTTTCTGTCATCTTGTCTACATGGAGGAGGTTATCAGCTCAGTTCCAGCAGGAATTTTCATTGGTCTTGCAGCCCAACTATGTGGAGTCTTCAGCAATAGTGTTTTAAGAGATGGTTGTTTTTTATACTGAGAGTAATAAATAGTTGAAATGCATACCTATGTTCTGGGAAAGAGTTAGTATTTTTTACCTTTTTTTCTCTCTGAATCTGGGACTTGCCCTTCTGTGATTTGGTTAGTTACTGACCAGCAAGGTCTAGAGACCTTCCTGTCCCTGCCCCCTTGTGCTGGGGTTACAGACATGTGGGGTTATATCCAGCTTAAAAAAAAAAAAAAAAACCTTTAAAATATATTTTACTTATTAGAGTCAGGGGGAGGTAGGAGGCTGATAGAGAAATAGAATGGGTACACCAGGGCCTCCAGCCACAGCAAAAACTCATGTACCCCCTTCTGCATTATCTGGCTTTATGTGGGTCCTGGGGAATTGAGCCTGGGTCCTTTGGCTATGCTGGCAACCATGCTGACGTCTAAGCCATCTCTCCAGCCCATGTTTAGGTTTTTATGTGGGAACTGGAGATTAGACTCAGGTCCTCTGCCTGCACAGTACGTGCTCTTACAGGCTGAGCCGTCTCCCTAGCCCTGTTCACCTTTGTTTGTGTTTGAAGTTAGTGAGTCTCTTGTTCCCTGGTATTACAGCTTCTGCCATTTTGAACTTCGGATCTTTTTTTTTTTTTTTTTGGTTTTCTGGCCTAGGCTGACCTGGAATTAACTATGCAGTCTCCAGGTGGCCTCGAACTCATGGTGATCTGCCTATCTCTGCCTTCTGAGTGCTGGGATCAAAGGTGTGTGTTACCACACCTGGCTTGAACTACTAATCTTTGACCATATATTATAATCTTCTCATGACTGGCATAGCTGTAATGTGTTTTATTTTATTATTATTATTATTTTCGGTTTTTCGAGGTAGGGTCTCACTCTAGCTCAGGCTGACCTGGAATTTACTATGTAGTCTCACGGTCGCCTTGCTCAGTGATCCTCCTACATCGGCCTCCCAAGTGTTGAGATTAAAGATGTGTGCCATCACATCTGGCTTGACTATATATTCTTTAAGACTATTTTTGAAACTGTCACTTTTTAGCACATGATGACCTTGAGTTTGCTGTCCTTTTGCCTTAGTCTCCCAAGGCCTTGGATTAACAGGCATGTGCCACCATGCCTAGTAGCATCCTTCCAGATCTTTCTGGATCAGTGCCAGCACATGTGTATCTTCTTGCCAAAATTTGATTCTTTTTCATTTTACAGTGTGATTTACATAGATACACTGTGTTAACAAGACTCTGTACTGCTGTTACAAATATCCGAGGACCAGTCAAAAGAGGACAGGTCTGTTCAGCTCGTGGGTTTTCAGTCGTCGTCAGCTTGCCCAGTGCGACGCTGTGCTGAGGCAGAGTCCTGGCGGCAGCGCCCAGAGCAGCGCAGAGTTGCTCACCTCACGAAGTCCCCACTCCGAGCTAGTGGTGTGAGAGGCTAGGGACAAAAATAACTGCAGAGCCATGCCCTCAGTGTCCACCTCTCGGCAATGCCAGCAGAGTATGAACACATCAAGAAAGGCGTCCACTGGTGAAGGCCGAGCCCTTTTCCAGCCACCTCTCAGTGACTGGACCCACCAGCTAGGTTACAGCTCATCTGCCACCAGTAACACACGTACTGAGTGTGAAGTGACCACAGACCAAAACCCTTTATGTCTGCCAGTGGCGGCACACTCCTGGAGCCCCAGCCCCGCGTCTGGGGAGCTGAGGTAAGAGGATCAGGAGCTCTTGCCAGCCTGGCCTGCTACACTGTCTCAACAAAATAGTAAAAGTAAAACGAAGCAAAATCCCTTAGGTTATTTTGAAATTGAGAACTGGAATTTAAAAAAATATTTTATTTTTATTATTTGACAGAGAAAGAGGGGAGAGAAAAAGAGACAATATATGTGCCAGGGCCTCCAGCCACTGCAGTTGAATTCCAGATGCGTGCGCCCCCTTGTGCATCTGGCTAACATGGGTCCTAGGGAATCAAACCTGGGGGTCCTTTGGCTTTGCAGGCAAACACCTTAACGGTTAAGCCATCCCTCTAGCCCATTTAAAAAAATATATTTTTATTGGGAATTGGAATTTCCATAGAAGTTTCAAAAGTATTTTTAAAAGGCCTTTAAGATAGGCATAGGTAAAAGTTGCTTCTGTAGCTGGGCATGGTGGCGCACGCCTTTAATCCCAGCATTTGCGAGGCAGAGGTAGGAGGATTGCTCTGAGTTCCAGGCTACCCTGAGACTACATAGTGATTTCCAGGTCAGCCTGGGCTTGAGTGAAAAACAAAAATCAAACAACAACAAAATCCTGTAAAGAAAATCTCACTAGGGCTGGAGAGATGGCTTAGCGGTTAAGCGCTTGCCTGTGAAGCCTAAGGACCCCGGTTCGAGGCTCAGTTCCCCAGGTCCCACGTTAGCCAGATGCACAAGGGGGCGCACGCGTCTGGAGTTCGTTTGCAGAGGCTGTAAGCCCTGGCGTGCCCATTCTCTCTCTCTCCCTCTGTCTGTCTTTCTCTCTGTGTCTGTCGCTCTCAAATAAATAAATAATTAAAAAAAAAAAAAGAAAAGAAAATCTCACTATATTTTACTTTTTATGTTTTAGTATCTTCTAATTACATTTGAAAGTTGATGTTTAAATTACCTTCACAATCTAAATCCTTCTTTGTAAATTCTTGGATTAAAAAAATGGCTTGGTGGTATTCAGCAGTTTATTGAATGCCCACCGTGTGTTAGCTGTTGTTATAAGTTCCAGGTATGTGTTAGTAATAACAGGAAAATGGAGTGGATACTTAGTCAGCATGGCGGGAGTTTGAAGAGTGTTCATTAGACATTTACGTTGTCCAGCCTCTGTTCTGGATGCTTTGGATCACCTGCACATTATTTTTCATTTATGGAAGGGTGTGTGTGTGTATATGTGTGTATGTGTGTGTGTGTGTGAGAGAGAGAGAGAGAGAGAGAGAGAGAGAGAGAGAGAGGTTTGTGTGCTGGTGCAGTACCCTGTGCACTCACCTGTAGCCCCACATGGTTTGCCTGCATGTGTCCGAGGAATCCTAGGGAGTCCCTGTCTCTGCTCCCCTGTAGAACTGGATATACAGGTATGCATGTCCACGCCCAGCTGTTTTACATGTCTTCTAGAGATTAAATTCGGGTGGTCTCTGGCCCTCACACTTGGACAGGAAACACATTTAATCACTGAGCCACCTGTCTAGCCCTTGTAAATTAAGGTTGATACCTGTTCTGTACTCGATGATTGTCAGTGGCGTTTTGGTTAGTTCAGTCATATCTAAAATTGACTTTCAGAATCAACTTCGTAGCGCTTGGAAGGTAGAAGCAGGAAGATCGGGAGTTCTAGATAATTTCCCATTGTGTAGTGTGTTTGAGGCCAGCCTAGGCTACATGAGACCTTGTCTCAAAACAAACCCAGAAAACGATCAGCTTTGTACTTGGAAATGATGTGCATGCCTGAAATTCAGGTATTCAGGAGACAAGGCAGGAGGAGTGCCGTGAGTTTGAGACAAAAAGAACCCGTTTCTAAAAATAAAAACAAACAGAGAAGGAGGAGAGGGTTTAGCTTTGTGTTATGTAAGTAACAGTTAATCTTAAAACTATATTGTACACTTGATTCTGAGCTGCGTATTTACTTAATACATTTTTCATAATATTTTGAAATACATTTATGGGATTTCCTTAAAATGATATGATTTGCTTTGGACTTTGTTTCAGATGGCCGAACAGACCCCATTTTGGACGATGTTGGTGAAGCTTTCCAACTTATGGGGGTTAATCTACATGAACTAGAAGATTATATTCATAATATTGAACCTGTCACTTTTCCACATCAAATTCCTTCATTTCCTGTCAGCAAGAATAATGTCCTTCAGTTTCCTCAGCCTGGAAGTAAAGATGCAGAGGAAAGGAAAGAATACATCCCTGATTACCTGCCACCCATTGTGTCTTCTCAGGAAGGTTTGTCACTGTTTGATGCTCATATTCATGACGGCTTTGTTGGACTTTCCATCGTCTCATCCTTCCCCACTGTGCCAATATACAAATTTTAGAAATGCAATCACAATATTATTTGTGCAGATACATGTTTGGGTGGTGAGGGGAATGCCCATGCATACATGTGTACAAGCACGTGGAGGCCAGAGGACAACCTTGGGTATCATTCCTCAGGAAATACCCAGTTTTGGTTTTTTATTTTAGACAAAGTCTTATTGATTGGAGATGGCTGATTAGGCTACACTGGCTGGACTTTCAGGCTCCAGGGATCCACCTGTTTCTGCCTCCTTAGCATGAGGATTATAGGCATGTGCCTGTAACCCACCATGTCTTTTTTTTTTTTTTTTAATTTTATTTATTTGTGAGAGTGAGAGAGAAAGAGAGAAGAGAGGGAGAGGGAGAGAGAGATATGGATGGATGAAAGGAGGGAGGGAGAAGGCCTCCAGCCACTGCAGACAGACTCCAGACACACGCGCCACCTTGTGCATCTGGCTCATGTGGGTCCTGGGAATTGAACCGGAGTCCTTTGGCTTTGCAGGCAAATCCCTTAAGCTCTCAGCCATCTCACCATGTCTGGCTTTTTTTGTAGATGAGTTTTGGGGATCCAACTAGTATCCTCATGTTAGTGAAGCAAGCAGTTGACTGATCCAGCTGTCTGCCCAGCCCACAGTCAAAGTCATTTATGAGCTATTCTTACCCTTACACAGACAGACAGAGGGACCAAGCTAGAAGAACTTTGAAACAAAAAGGAAAATTGAGTGTCTCTTCTCCTCCCTTTATCATTAGCGTAAGGTGAATGCCACTGCGGTGCGTTGCATTGTGAGCACTCATTGACCTTAGGTAGACGGACCGCTCTTCTAGGGTGAGCGCAAACGTTTCTTGTTCGCTTTGTGGAACTCGTGATTTTACAGTGACAGTCAGGCTCAGTAGTCAGTGCCGGTGCACAGTACCAGTCTTTGTGGAGGAGTTTATGTACATGTCGATTATTGACTTGACTAAGATTTTGAGGAGTCATTTAAGTGATGTGTGTAAAATATAAATATATATACAGAAATATTTTGGTTTTTTCAAGGTAGGGTCTCACTCTAGCCCAGGCTGACTAGGAATTCACTATGTAGTCTCAGGGTGGCCTTGAACTCTTGGCAATATTCCTACCTCAACCAACCTCCCAAGTGCTGGGATTAAAGGTGTGAACCACTATGCCTGGCTAATATCTTAATAGAAAAGTTAACATACATGTTTTTATGTTTTTCTAAGTCTCTGTGTATGTGTTCATGTATATGTAGCAGTGTGCCACAGTTTTTTTGCTGCTATAAACAGATTGCCAGATGCTTATGCCACTATTTTGCTTCAGGCTTTATGTGGGTTGCTGGGGACTTGAACCTGGGCTGGTAGGCATTGCAGGCAAGTGCCTTTAAACTGCTGAGCCATATTCCTAGCCCCTAATATTTTTCTATTTTTCTATTCTATTTTTCTATTTTTCTGTAGATATATTTCAGAACTATGTAAACAGCGCTAGAATAAACTTCATTCATGTTTTCCTTTTGCTATGGTCATAAAGTTAGCCATTTTAGTAAACTTTTGGTGTTCATTTCTGTGATATTAAGTATGTACACATTGCTTTACAACCATCACTGTCACTGTTGCAGTCAGGTTGACATTGCTTGCAGAAAAAACCTGACTGGGGCTAGAGAGATGGCTTAGTGGTTAAGGTGCTTGCCTGCAAAGCTGAAGGACCCAGGTTCGATTCCCAGAACCCATGTAAGCAGATGCACAAGGTGGTGCATGCTTCTGGAGTTCGTTTGCAGTGGCTGGAGGCCTTGGAGCACCCATTCTTTCCCTTTCTCTCAAATAAATAAATAAAAATTAAATATTAAGAAAAAACCCATACCCCCCAAAATAAAAACACCCAATCAAGAGCACCTTATGGGAGAAGAGGGTTTATTTGGCTTACAGACTCAAAGAGAAGCTCCATGATAGCAGAGAAAACTATGGCATGAGCAGAGGGTGGACATCACGTCCTGGCCAACATAAGGTAGAGAGCAGCAAAGGAGAGTGTGCCAAACACTGGCATGGGGAAGCTGGCTATGACACCCATAAATCCGACCCCCAACAATGTGCTGCCTCCAGAGGCTTTAATTCTCAAATTGCCATCAGCTGGGGACGTAGCACTCAGAACACATAAATTTATGGGGGACACCTCAATCAAACCACCACAGTCTTATATTTCCAAAACTTATTTATCGCCCATAACAGACAGTAACTGTCCTTATTAAACATAATTATTTCTCTTCTGTACTTCTCCCAGGCCCTGGCAAATGCCATTCATTTTCTGTGTTTTGAGTTTGTTCTTCCCCAGCCCTTCTTGAAACAGTTTCAGTTAGTCCAGGCTGGTCTTCATGTTCACTGTGTGTGAGGATGACCTTGAGCTTCTGACCCTTAGCCTCCTCGGCCGGGTCTGCAGGTGTGTGTCTCTACACCTGTGTGAGCTTGTTTGACCCAGGAAGCAAGTGCGACCAACCGAGTCACATCCTCACTCCTCCATGTCTCTTGTAAGTGGAACCGTACAGTATTTAAAAAATAGTTTTTGAGCCGGGCATGGTGGCACACACCTTTAATCCCAGCACTCGGGAGGCAGAGATAGGAGAATTGCTGTGAGTTTGAGGCCAGCTTGAGACTACATAGTGAATTCCAGGTCAGCCTGGGCTAGAGCAAGACCCTACCTCGAAAAAAAAAATTAAAAATATATTTATTTAATTAATCAATCAATTAATTAATGAGATTGGCAAGTAGAGTAGAGAGAGAGTGGGCACTCCAGATGCATGTGCCACTTTGTGTATCTGGCTCTGTGTAGGGACTGGGGAACTGAACCCAGGTCATTAGGGTTTGCAGGCATGCGCCTTAATTGCTGAACCATCTCCTCAGCCACAGTATCTTGATTTTTTTTTTTTTTTTTTATTCTTGAGGTAGGGTAAAACTCTAGCCCAGGCTGACCTGGAATTCACTATGGAGTCTCAGGGTGGCCTCCAACTCATGGCGATCCTCCTGCCTCTGCCACCTGAGTGCTGGGATTCAAGGTGTGTGCCACCACGCTGGCCCAGTGTCTGATTTTGAAGAAGGTGCCAATGTTTCTACATCAGGTGCCATCGTCTCATATTCCAGATGGAAATTTGGGGTTGCAATGTCTTGTGCACCTCATTTTGTACAGTCTCTTGTCCCACTTTATTACTGTTTTGAAGTGTTACCCATTTATTTCGTACTTGACCTGTGTTTTACACAGTCTGTGTGGCCATGCTTCTCATCTGAAAAACTGGGCCAGTGCTGGCTCTTAGTTGTGGTTTGGTGGGTCTCCCTGCTCTTGAGGGCAGTGGTATAGTACTAATGCTGGAACCTTGGGAGGTGGCTCATTGGTTAAAGGTGCTTGCTTATAAAGTTCCCCAGTACCCACATGAAGCCACATGCACAAAGTGGGGCATGCATCTGCAGTTCGTAGTGACAGGAGGCCCTGGTGCACCCATTCTCTCTCTCTCTCTCAGCTTCTCTCTCTCTGCTTGCAAATAAAGAAAACTTTAAAAAAATTATTTATGTATTTATTAGAGACAGAGAGAGGGAGAGAGTGAGAATGGGCATGTCAGGGCCTCTAGCTACTGCAAATGATCTTGAGTTCATCTGGAGACGCCTGTGCTACCATGTGCATCTGGTTTATGTGGGACCTGGAGACTCGAACTTGGGTCCTTAGGCTTTGCTGGCATGTGCCTTAACTGCTAAGCCATCTCTCCAGCCTAATAAAACTATTTTCACAAAACCCTAGTAGCATGCTGTAAATCACTGTGCTGAAGTTGAGCTCCCGTACCCATGCTTGACAGTTGTGTGGAGGTAGGGAAGGTACTGGTTTGAGTCTCTTAGGAAACAAACCCTGCTCAGTAATGCAGCACTTCATTTCAAGATACTGTGGATTACCACTGGCTGAAACAGTATCAACAGGGCCTAGGATGGTGCTTCAAACAAAATACACCTTCAGTAAATGCTCTCGAACTGAGTTAAAAGCTATTTGTAGAATTTGCCTGTTTAAGTTCTTGTTTCTTATTCACTCCAGACCTAGTGGCATTACTACCAGGACTTGGAAGGAGACTACACTGTACCTCAGTCACTGTCAGCTTCCTTTAGTAACAGCTCAATGTTCTACCACCTTTGATCATTTGCATTTATAACTGTTAATACTGTGAGGAAACCTCACTTCATATAATCGTTTTTGTTACTGCTTAATTGATGTTTTTGATATTAGAAACCTACTTTTGTTATAACTTGTGTGTATATGAGTGTGGCTTGCATGTGTTTATGTGTGTTTTATATTTGGTCTGTGTCTTGTAATCGGAGCCACTCAAGTGCGGGGACTACAGATGGCTGGCTTACTTTTGTTTATTATGACAAGTATGGATTATCTAAAGAGCAGAAATATTGCCGATTTATAGGTTATGCACATCCGTCCTAAGGACAGTATAAATGATAGACACTACAATAAGATGCTTATCCAAACTTTACTCTTCTGTTCTTGGGAAAATAGTATAAAATATATTCCTGTAGTTATCATTTTTAAACCATTTATTTAAATATGGTCACATGTCAACTTAATAACTTATTTACAGACAAGCACCTTTGAGCCATCTCTCCAGCCCCAATAAATTATTTACAATTGAAATTTTTTTTTTTTTTTTGGTTTTTCAAGGTAGGGTCTCACTCTGGTCCAGGCTGACCTGGAATTAACTCTGTCATCTCAGGGTGGCCTTGAACTCATAGCAATCCTCCTACCTCTGCCTCCCGAGTGCTGGGATTAAAAGCGTGCGCCACCACGCCCGGCTCCTACAATTGAAATTTTTATGGGCACATCATGTCAAAATATTCTCAGTACTGTGGTCGGTAGTGCAGAGTGTGGCATGTGCAGAGGTGAGCGACGTGGCTCTGACGTTGTTCACTAGGGTCTTCATTTCTCAGTACTGTGGTCAGTGGTGCAGAGTGTGGCATGTGCAGAGGTGAGCGACGTGGCTCTGACGTCGTTCACCAGGGTCTTCATTTCTCAGTACTGTGGTCGGTGGTGCAGAGTGTGGCATGTGCAGAGGTGAGTGACGTGGCTCTGACGTCGTTCACCAGGGTCTTCATTTCTCAGTACTGTGGTCGGTGGTGCAGAGTGTGGCATGTGCAGAGGTGAGCGACGTGGCTCTGACGTCGTTCACCAGGGTCTTCATTTCTCAGTACTGTGGTCGGTGTTGCAGAGTGTGGCATGTGCAGAGGTGAGCGACGTGGCTCTGACGTTGTTCACCAGGGTCTTCATTTCTCAGTACTGTGGTCGGTGTTGCAGAGTGTGGCATGTGCAGAGGTGAGCGATGTGGCTCTGACGTCGTTCACCAGGGTCTTCATTTCTCAGTACTGTGGTCAGTGGTGCAGAGTGTGGCATGTGCAGAGGCGAGCGATGTGGCTCTGACGTTCACCAGAGTCTTCGTCTTCCTTTGACTTCCTGTACAGTAGACAGCCAGGCTTGCTCATAAAATATCAGCAGGGCACTGACTCCCTTCTTGTCAGTCATTTAACTTGATTTATGTCAAAAGATTCTTTGTGGGCTGGAGGGATGGCTTAGCAGTTAGGCCACTTGCCAGCAAAACCAAATGACCCAAGTTTGGTTTCCCAGGACCCATGTAAGCTAGGTGCACAAGTGGCGCAGGCATCTGGAGTTCTCTTGCAGTGGATGGAGGTCCTGGTGCGCCCATTCTGTCTCTCTGCCTCTCTCTCTGTCTCTGCTTCTTTCTGTCTCTCAAACCAATAAATAAAAGATAATTTTCTTTAAAAAAATAACAGACTTTTGTCAAAAGTGCTATGGTAGCTGGGTGTGGTAGCTCACGCTCACTTTTAATCCTAGCACTCAGGAGGTAGAATAAGAGGATCGTTGTGAGTTCTAGACTAACCTGAGACTACATAGTAAATTCCAGGTCAGCCTGGGCTAGAGTGAGAACTTACCTCAAAAAACCAGAAATAACTAAATTAGCAAATAAAGTGCTATGGTGAGTGGCAGCATCCTGTAGGAGAAGAAACATGGACTTCATGGCAGTCATTGATGTGACTTATTCTGTCTCTGTGTTTTTTTCCCAAGTAATTTTATTTTACTGAAGTTAATCTTTTTTGACTTAGGATTTTACCCTGTAGCCCAGGGTGCTCTGGAACTTAGCATGTAGCCCAGGATGACCCCCAATACTCATGGCAGTCCTCTTGCTTCTGCTTCCTAAGTACTACGAGTATGTACAAGTATTATGGATTAAATATGAGCCACCGCATCTCACTCTATTTTTATGAAGTTTATATCCATCATCTGTAAAATAGGTGCAGTAATTATGCATGGTGGCACACACCTATAATTCCAGCACTTTGGAGGTAGAGGCAGGAAGATAAGGAGTTTAAGACCAGCCTTGGTTATGTAGGAAGTTCAAGGCCAGCCTGGTCTACATGAGGCCCTATGGTTGTGTGTGTATGCATGTGTATATATGCACATGCATGCATAATAATACATATTATATTGACACTTGAGAGGGTTTGGTAAGTTACTTATTTATTTTTTGTTTTGTTTTGTTTTTCAAGATAAGGTTTTGCTCCAGCCCAGGCTGACCTGGAATTCACTACGTAGTAGGATGGCCTCGATCTTATGGCAATTCTTCTACATCTTCCTCTTAAGTGCTGCTATTAGAGTTGTGTGCCACCATGCTTGCCTAAGTTGTTTGTTTGTTTACAAGCTGAAAGATACAGACGTGGGGGATGTGGGGGAAAAAAAAAGAAAATAGGTATGCCAGAGCCTCTAGCCACTGTAAACAAACTTCAGACACATACCACTTGTGCATCTGGCTTTACGTGGGTACTGGGAATCAAACTTGGGTAGTTAGGCTTTGGAGGAAAGCACCTTAATCACTGAGCCATTTCTCCAGCATGTGTGTATGTATTAAGTCGTATGTATTAACTAGAACCTTTGTATGGACACTTCATGTGTAGTACCTTCATTTCCCTGTTCCCTACCCCACTCCACTGAGGGGCGTCCTTCGTGGGATTGCTGGTATTCAGCATGTAGTTGTGGATTATGAGAGGTGAGAGCAGTAGTGTCATGTGGAGAGGACTGTGTCTCTGGATAGTCCTTCCTAGCCTGTGGCACTTACATCTTTCTGCCCCCCTCTTTAGCAAACTTCTCTGAACCTTGGTGGATGTGCTTTAATTCTACTTAGTGCTGAGTTCTGAGAAGTTTCTGGATTTCTGTTTTGGTGTATTTGAGTGTCCTCAGTGTCTGTCTGCATCTCCCTGGCGCAGGTTGTCAGGCTCACTGTGGAAGCAGCACCCTTGCTCATCCTGCCGGTTCCTCTGTGGTTTCACCTGGGCCCTGGCTGCTGTGTGAGGGGTGGCTCATCTCCTGTCTGGGTGTCAACTGTCTATTGTCTTCTTGGTAGATTATGGTTGTTCTTAGTACTTGCTGCCTTCTGGAAAAGAAAAGCAGATTCTCCAATATAGATGAGATCAGGGGAGGTTAAAGGGGATAGGTATTATTAATTTAGAAAAATTTTGATGGGTGTAGCCTCACTTATGGATCAAGGCTAGTGGGAGCTTCTCATTGGAGTCCATTGTCTTGGTTTCCATAGGGTTCTGATTTGGTCCCTAGTTCCAGTTATGGGTTCCTTTCCACTGAGTGGATCTCATAGTCAATCAAACAGCCATAGGCTACTCCATAGCCTGTGTGCCACTATTGCACAGGTGTGTACATCTTATCAGGTTGGTTGTTTTCATATAGCAGTGTCCCCTGCTTGCTTACAACATTGGTGGCCAGTTTTCCCCAGCAACACAGCACACTTCAGCATTATACGAGCTGACCATCTGGGAACTGGCTTCCTTTCAGATTTAGCTGGATTTCTCAATGTTCTGCATTGGCAGCGTGTGGTGTCTTCAGCAATAGGGTCTTACCTTTTGGATTTTATTTATTTTTTTGGTTTTTCGAGGTAGGATCTCACTCTAGCTCAGGCTGACCTGGAATTCACTCTGTAGTCCCAGGCTGGCCTTGAATTCACAGTGATTCTTCTACCTCTGCCTCCTGCTGAGTGCTGAGATTAAAGGTATGCATTGGTATACCTAATTATTATGCCTGTTTTGCAGGTGATGAATACAAATTTCAGAAAAATAAGTGATTAGGTAAGGTATTTTAACAAGTTTCTTATTTATTTATTTGAGAGTGACAAGAGAGAAAGAGACAGCAAGCGCGCGCGCGAGAGAGAGACAGACAGACAGACAGACCGACAGAATGGGTGCATCAGGGCCTCCATCCACTGCACACAAACTCCAGATGCATGCACCACCTTGTGCATCTGGCTTATATGGGTATTGGAGAATTGAGCCTCGAACCAGGATCCTTAGGCTTTCACAGGCAAGTGCTTAACCACTAAGCCATCTCTCCAGCCCCATGAGTTTCATTTTTTTGTTGTGTTGTGGTTTTTATTTGAGACACAATCTTAAGTAGGTTTTGAACTTACTTATCTAGCTAAGGATGATTCTGAACTCTTTTTAAAACTATATATTGGGGCTGGAGAGATGGCTTAGCAGTTAAGCGCTTGCCTGTGAAGCCTAAAGACCCCGGTTCGAGGCTCGGTTCCCCAGGTCCCACGTTAGCCAGATGCACAAGGGGGCGCACGCGTCTGGAGTTTGTTTGCAGAGGCTGGAAACCCTGGCACGCCCATTCTCTCTCTCTCTCCCTCTATCTGTCTTTCTCTCTGTGTCTGCCGCTCTCAAATAAATAAATAAATAAAAATTAAAAAAAAACACAAAACAACAAAAAAACTATATATTAATCAATGTATTAGTTATTAATACATTGATTCATTATTAATATATTATTGTAATCATTAATTATAAATATATTTTATATTAATTGTTAATATAATATGTTATATATATTTTGGTTTTTCTAGGTAGGGGTTCATTCTAGCTCAGGCTGACCTGGAATTCACTATGTAGTAGTCTCAGGGCGGCCTCAAACTCACGGTGATCCTCCTACCTCTGCCTCCCAAATGCTGGGATTAAAGGCGTATGCTACCATACCCGACGTAAAAATTTTTATTTTTATTCATCTATGAGAGAGACAGAGGGGGGAGGGGAAATGAACATGCCAGGGCCTTTAGCCACAGCAAATAAACTTCAGATACATGTGGCACCATGTGCACCTGGCCTATGTGGGTTTTTTGGAATTGAACCTGGATCCTTAGGCTTTGCAGGCAAGTGCCTTAACTGCTAAGCCATCTCTTCAGTCTGACCTTGAACTCTTCTTCTGCCTCCTCCTCTTTTTTTTTTTTTTTCTTTTCTGGGTAGGGTCTCACTCTAGCCAAGGCTGACGTGGAATTGACTATGGAGTCTCAGGGTGGCCTCAGAATATGGCGCTCCTCCTATCTCTGCCTCCTGGGTGCTGGGAATAAAGGTTTGCGCCACCACGCCTGCACTGACCTTGAACTCTTCATCCTCCTGCCACTATCTCCAGAGTGCTGGTATGACAGGTGATGACAGGTGTGTGCCACCAGTCCTGGGAGAGAGAGAGAGAGGGAGAGAGAGAGAGGGAGAGAGAGAGAGACAGAGAGAGAGAGAGAGGGAGAGAGAGAGAGAGAGAGAGAGAGAGAGGGAATGAGTGGGTGTGTTAGGGCCTCTAGTGCTTGCAAAATACCAATTTTTTTGCTTCCTGCTTTCTTGTACTGAGGAGTGTCAGAAATTATTGTAATATATCAAAGCCATTGTTTGGTTCTGAGAGTGTGATTGATCAGTAGATCTTCCTCGTGGTCTCTTGACTGGTATAAATATATGCATGAGAAAGAAAAGGGAGAAATAGAAACAATATGCTACTTAAGAAATTTACCAACTTCAGTTTAAACTTGCAAAAGATACTGGAATGTTGCTGTTTTTAGGATTTTGTCTGTGTGATGTATTCATGTGAGATTTCATGTGTGTGTGTGTGTGTATGATGTCGTCATGTAGGGTTGTGTGTGTGTGTGATGTATTCATGTGTGTGTGTGTATGATGTAGTCATGTAGGATTTCATATGTGTGTGTGTGTATGTGATGTAGTCATGTAGGGTTGCGTGTGTGTGTCATGTATTCATGTGTGTGTGTGTGTGTGTGTGTGTATGTATGATGTAGTCATGTAGGGTTGCATGTGTGTGTGCGCAGAAGCCAGAGGAAGATGTTGAGTGGCTTCTCTGTCGTCTTGTCTCAGTTCTCCGAGGCAGTCTCACTGGACTCGGAGCTCCGTGCTGTGGGTAGGCTGGCTGAACGACAGGAAAGCGTGGCCGTCCTGTCTCACGCTCAGTGCTGGGGTCACAGACGCGCAGCCATGCCAGCTTCTTACGAGTGCTGGGCACTGAACTGGGTCTTCATGCTTGCTCAGCAGGTGATTGTACCTGTGGAGCCTTCTCTCCAACCCAGATTTCTGTTTAAGAAATTTGTTTGATCGAGTGTGAGGGTGTGTGTGTGTGTGTGTGTGCACGGCAGGGCCTCTTGCCACTGCAAATGAACTCCAGTTGTATGTGCCATTCATGCATTTGGTGTTTTGTGGGTATTTATTGATTTATTTTAATTTTTTTGTTTATTTTTATTTATTTGAGAGTGACAGAGAAAGAGAGAGAGAGAGAGAGAGAGAGAGAGAGAGAGAGAGAGAGAGAGAGAGAATGGGCATGCCAGGGCTTCTAGTCACTGCAAACAAACTGCAGATGCTGTGGCCCCTTGTGTATCTGGCTAACATGGGTCCTTGGAAGTCAAGCCTCGAACTGCGGTCCTTAGGCTTCACAGGCAAGCACTTAACCGCTAAGCTGTTTCTCCAGCCCAGTATTGGGTATTTAAATCCAGGCCATCAAGATTGGGAAGGTTAAGGCCATATAGGTGAAGTACCATTTTTTAAAAATATTTTTATGTATTTATTTACTTGACAGCAAAAGAGGGAGAGGGGGAGAGAGAATGAACGGGCGCTCCAGGGCCTCCAGCCACGACAAACGAACTCCAGATGCACGCACCCCCTTGTGTAGCTGGCTGACGTGGGTCCTGGGGAATGGAACTGGATCCTTTGGGTTTGCAGGCAAATGCCTTAACCGTTAAGCCATTCCTCCAGCCCCGAAGTACCATTTTTATCACATCACATCACATCACATCACATCACATCACATCACATCACATCACATCACATCACATCACATCATGGATGTTACCTGTCAACATGATTTATCACTAGTAAAGTTCACCTTGATCATGTGATCAAGGCAGCGACTGCCATGTTTCTCTTGTAAACTTACTCATTTTCCCCTTTCCATATTGTACTCTTTAATTAGAAGTCATCAGGCATGAGAAATTATACCTCCTCCCCCTTTGAAGGTAGCATATGAATTGTTTGGGTTTGAATACCCAATGCCCACATAAAGCCAGGTGTACCACTGACACGTGCATTTGGAGTT
The DNA here is from genome assembly GCF_020740685.1 of Jaculus jaculus. Taxonomy (NCBI): domain Eukaryota; kingdom Metazoa; phylum Chordata; class Mammalia; order Rodentia; family Dipodidae; genus Jaculus; species Jaculus jaculus. The sequence continues at coordinate 72,846,514 of NC_059116.1, read as the reverse complement.
CATTTGCAGTGGCAAGAGGCCCTGCTGTGCCACACGCACATCCACACCTTCTCCCTCTTTCTCTCTGTCAAATAAAATTTGAAATACTCTTTAAAAAGTAACCATTTCTATGTTTGCAGCATATTAACAAAACTAACACAAACTTTAAAAATCTTTTATTCATTTATTATTTGAGAGAGTGAGTGAATGCACTTGCCAGGCCTCCAACCACTGAAAACAAACTCCAGATACATGTGCCACCTTGTGCATCTGGCTTTGTGGGTATTGGGGAATCAAATCTGGATCATTAGGTTTTGCAGGCAAGCACCTTAACTGCTAACCCATCTCTCTAGCCCTAATCCAACTTTTTGAAAAAAAAAATTTCCCCAGTCTTATTAAGCAAATAAAGAACAGTTCTTACTTTACTCATAAGCTTCTTTTCCAAGAATAACACCCCCTTTTTATTTAACAGGTGTGTACTGGGGAGATGGATCAGTAGGTAAAGGGCTTGCTTTGCAAGCTTGAAGACCTGAGTTTTATCCCCAGTACCCCCATAAAAAGCCAGATTTGGGGCACATACTTGTAATACCAGTGCTTGGGAGGCAGAGATAAGTGTATTCCTGGGGCCTGCTGGGCAGCCAGTCTAGGCTTCTTGGAGAGTTCCAGGCCAGTGAGAGACCCCATCGCAAAAAGCACATGTTAGTCCGGTGTAATGGTGCACAGCTTTAATCCTAGCACTTGGAAGGAAGGCAGCGGTAGGAGGCTTGCTGTGAGTTCGAGGTCAGTCTGGGCTAGAGTGAGAGCCTACCTCGAAAACAACCATCAAAGGTAGACGTCCTGTGAGGATGACACCTGTGGTTGCCCTTTGGCCTGTACACATGCACACAACACACATACCCCACACATGCACACGAAAACAAGCGTGAGTCATTAGAGCTTATCTGTGTGAAACTGAGATTTCTTAGACTCAAATCTGTGTTCACTCCAGTATGTGCCATTACTTTGACAGGACTGCTACCACATTTGGATTGCAACTCCTGTCCTGTCCTGCTTTCTTACCTCATTTTCTTATTTCTAGGTGTTCTGTTACAGAAACAAACCATCCTTTTCATGGAACAGATCTAGCTGAGATCACCAATTACTACCAAATTGGTTGATATAAAAGATACTTTTTTCCAGGGCTGGAGAGATGGCTTAGCAGTTAAGCGCTTGCCTATGAAGCCTAAGGACCCCGGTTCGAGGCTCGATTCCCCAGGACCCATGTTAGCCAGATGCACAAGGGGGCGCATGCATCTGGAGTTCGTTTGCAGTGGCTGGAGGCCCTGGCACGCCCATTCTCTCCCTCCCTCCCTCCCTCCCTCTCTCTCTCTCTCTCTCTCTCTCTCTCTCTCTCTCTCTCTCTCTCTGCCTCTTTCTCCCTCTGTCACTTTCAAATAAATAAATAAAAATAAACAAAAAAATTTAAAAAAAAGATACTTTTTTCCTTTTAGAAAATATTTATTTATTACTTATTTACAAGCAGAAAAAGAAGACAGACAGAGAGGAATGCACCTCTTTGTGCATTTAGCTTTACATGGGTACTGGGGAATCAAACTCAGGTCCTTAGGCTCTGTAGGCAAGTGCCATAACTGCTGAACCACCTCTCCAGCCTTTGCTCTTATCAGCTTGTATATGGAAACATACTTGACAGATTTCATTCGTTCTGACTCTTTCAACCTTACTCCATCTCTGGTGGCCCGTCTTCAGCCAGTGACAGTTTCTTTACTCGGGCTATGAGTCCTTATGCCTTGACACTAGTAGTCTTTGATAGTGGGTCTGTTGTATAAAAATGTTCTGGACTCATTGTGCATGTTCATGTCTAGCACTTTCAATCAATCATTTTTCCCTGATACCCTAGTATCATGAAAACTAGTATTTGTTTGTAATTTTAATTAATTCATTTGTGGGAATAGTTATATCAAACTTATATACCAACTTTTTGTTGTTGTTTTTGTTTTCCGAGGTAAGGTCTCACTGTAGCCCAGGCTGACCTGGAATTCACTATGTAGTCTCAGGGTGGCCTCGAACTCACAGCCATCCTCCTACCTTGGCCTCCCGAGTGCTGGGATTAAAGATGTGTGCCACCTTGCCCAGCTCCCATCACCAACTTTTGTTCTTTGTGTTTTTCAAGGTAGGGCCTCGCTGTAACCCAGGCTGACCTGGAATTCACTAGGTAGTCTTAGGCTGGCCTCGGACTCACAGCCATCCTCCCACCTCTGCTGTGATTAAAGGCCTGTGCCACCATGCCCTGCCTTGTCTTTTTTTATAATAGCCCCCGTTTCCTTTTTTAAAAATCACTGCTATTTAAAAAAAAATAATTGGACAGAGAATGAATATATATGGCTTCACCCAGGGCTTTTTCCCCACTGTAAACAAACTCCAGCTGTATATGCCACTTTGTGTGTCTGGCTTTACATGGGCTCTAGAGAGTCCAAGCAAGCCAGTGCTTAGCCATTGAGCCATCTCCCCAACCTGATAATCGTCCTTTTATAACAAACATGAGGCGATAGTGTGGCTTCAGTGTACAGTTCTCTAACGGTAGTGATATTGAGCATGAAAAAACTTTACTTATTTGAGAGAAAGAGAGGAGAGAAATAGGCAGATAGAGAGAATGGGCTCACCAGGGCCTCCAGCTACTGCAAAGGAGTCCAGGTGCATGCGCCTCGTTGTGCATATGGCTTTACGTGTGTCCTGGGGAATTGAACCTGGGTTCATTGGCTTTGCAGACAAGCACCTTAACTGCTAAGCCATTCCTCCAGCATGAGCATTTTTTCAGCATGTGTATTAGCTATTTCTATGCTCTTTTAGAAATCCCAATTCTGCTCATAAAAGTATCTCCCAAGTCAAATTCAGGCTATAGAGATTTTGATTTTTTTTTTTTTAAAGTATTAGAGAGAGGGAGGTAGAGAATGAGGTAGACAGAGAAAGAGAATGGGTGCACCAGGACCTCTAAGCATTGCAAACAAACTCCAGACACATACGCCATCTAGTACATCTGGCTTTATGTATGTACTGGGGAATCGAACCTGGGTCCTTAGACTTTGTGGGTAAGTGCCTTAAGTGCTAAGCTCCAGCCTGAGATTTTGCTTTTTCTGTTGTATCATTAAATATTTCTGCCTGTGCCAAGAATTTTGATTCTCAGGGTTAAAGCAGATCATGGCATTAGGATATTCTGTAATTACATGTTGGTTTTTTTGGTGACTACACACACAGTATTAATACTGATACCATTGTTAATGTTACTAAAATGGTCTGGGAGAGATGGCTTAGAGGTTAAAGACACTTGCTTGCAAAGTCTGTTGGCATGGGTTCAATTCCCAAATCACTCAAGTTATTGGGCTAGAGAGATGGCTCAGCAGTTAAAGGTACTTGCTTGCAAAGCCTGATGGCCCAGGTTCAGTTTCCCAGTACCTATACAAAGTCACATGCACAAAGGGGGCACATGCATCTGTAGTTCTTTTGTAGTGGCAAGAGGCCCTGGTGGGCCCATTCTCTCCTTGCAAAAAAATAAATATGGGACCGGAGAGATGGCTTAGCTATTAAGACACTTGCCTGCAAAGCCAAAGGACCCAGGTTTGATTCTTCAGGACCCATGTAAGCCCACATGCACAAGGTGGCATATACATCTGGAGTTCTTTTGCAGTGGCTAAAGGCCCTGACACACCCATTCTCTTTCTCTTTAATAAATAAATTAAAACATTTTTTGGCTGGTGGGATGGCTTAGCAGTTAAGGCATTTGCCTGCAAAGCCAAAGGACCCAGGTTTGATTTCCCTGGACCCACTTTAGCCAGATGCACAAGGGGGCACACATGTCTGGAGTTCATTTGCAGTGTCTGGAGGCCCTGGCATGGCCAATCTCTCCCTCTCTCTCTTCCCCCCTTTCTCTGTCAAATAAATCAAATAAAATAAACAGGTAAAACTTTGTGTTTTGCTTATATCATCTTACTCCAGTTTTGATAATTACTGTATGTACATTTTTAGGTCATATAGCTACTATCTTGAACTTTGTCACTTTCTGAATTTTTCTAACTCTGACCTATTTCTATTTCTTCTGGCTAATTTTGAATGGAACATGCATTATTCCTGATTTTCATTGTTGGATTGATGAGACTATTTGAAGATGTCCATTTTCACTGTGGATAGTGAATGCCTCTTCTTTCGCTGTTTGCTTTCTAAGATAAGGTGTAGCTGTGGAGCTCAGTTTAGCCTTGAACTTGCTAGCTTCCTGCCTGTTTCTCACAAATGCTGGCGTTACAGGTGTATGTGACTGCCTGTTTAGTTCCTGAACAGAAATTACATTGCTGAAAACCTAAAATATATATTCTGCTACAAAAGATAAAGATCAGCCTTGAGTGGTTTGCATTAGGGTTAGAAATGTTTCTGTCCACATTTGTTCAGTGGTACCTGATACCCACAGTTGCCACGTGATGTGTGTGCCGAAGACTGTTAGCCTGGCACTGCCTTGCAGTATACCAGCTTCAAAGTCAGTTTTAAAATTATCTCAAATATGACATTGCTATTAAATGGGTGGAAAATGTATGAGCTGGTCAAATGGCTATAATTACCTCTAGGGGATTGTGACTGAATGGCATTAATTATAATGCCATTATTGTGGCATCATTATAGGTCTTAGGTATAGTTTTCTGAAATCTGGCCCACATTTGTAACTTTTTTCCTGAAAATCTCTGAACTTGGTGAAATGGCTGTCATAGCATTGTCTCGAAAACAAACATAGTTTAAGAAATGTGTTTGTATCACTGTCTGCCCTTCTTTCTAATCCGGGATTTTCAGCATGCTGTGTGTGGCGTTGCAACACGTGGTACAGCTTACTTCGCTTCTGCTGCAGGTTCCTCTGCACTCTGGTTAAGTGAGGCCCTGCTTTACCTCACGCCAAAGCCTCTGCCTGGACCCACAGCCCAGCCAGTCTCGGAAATGGGGAGCTTGGAAAGAAAGCCAGTGGAGATAGATGCGTGTGAATGTGCAGGTCGAGTTGATCCCATCTTGATGCTGGTCTTCAGTTTCTGTGTTTGCCTTCCATTGGTTTTAAAAAACTTTTTTATTTAAGAGAGTGTGGGCACACCAGGGTCTTGCTGCTGCAAGTGAACTCCAAAATGCATGCCACTTTATGCATCTTACTTTATATGGTACTGGAGAATCGAACCCAGGGCCAACAGGCTTTGTAAACTGTGGCTCTAACCACTTAGCAATCTTCCCAGCCCCCAGAATCTTTTTGAACCCATGGACATATGTAAGAAGCTGGGTGTGGTTGCACGCCTTTAATCCCAGCACTCCGGAGGCAGAGGTAGGAGGATCACCTTGAGTTTGAGACCACCGTGAGACTACGTAGTAAATTCCAGGTCAGTCTGGGATAGAGTGAGTCCTTGCTTCAAAAGCCACTAATAATAATAATGATGATAAATGGGACAAGAGAAAAGATTGTTTTTATTTTAAATAATAATGTAAATGTAGTAATTTGCATTTTACTTTACCATGAGGTAGAAGGGGGGTGGGTATTCACTTCTCTCTTTCTGCCTCACCCTTATTCCTGGGCTTGTTTGTGTGATTGCTCCCCCTCTCCTCCCCCCACATTACTGCATTGTTTTTTGGTGCTTATATTCCAGTGCCATGTGCATAGTTAACACTTTTCTCTCATTTTATCTGATTTAGTTTCAACTTACAATTTATTTTTATCAAATCTTACAGTCAAGATGTAATGTTTAAGTATGCTGTACTGTTAATAAAATTTTATCCACTTTACTTTTGGTGAAGACATGAAGTTCTATAGTAGAAGTAAGAAAATTGGTCCTTTTTCTATGTGCAAGCCATTATAGTTCAGTAGGTGATAGTCTACCTTTTAAAAATTTATTTTTATTTATTTGCAAGCAGAGAGAGAAAGAGAGAGGAGAAGAGAAACAAACAGAGAGAATGGGCCCACGAGGCCTGTAGCCACAGCAAACAAACTCCAGATGTATGCGTCCCTTGTGCATCTGGCTTATGTGGGTCCTGGGGAATTAAACCTGGGTCCTTTGGCTTCTCAGGCAAATGCCTTAACCACTAAGCCATCTCTCCAGCCTAGTCTCTCCTTTCTTGTTAGTGTTAATGAATCTCGATTAAATGCCAAAAACTTTTCAAAATTTTGAATAAAAACAACTTAGACCATTCATGGCTTATTTTTCAAGGTATTTAGATCCTGTGGGATGGGTTAGGATGATTAGATATGAACATAATATTTATGTTCCTGAAGGAAACATCTGTATGGAGGCTCGAACTCTTTTTTAACAAAGTACTTTTTGCTCTGTTCACAAGCCAGATTTTCTTTCTAGAATTTGAATTTATTATTTATAGTTACCTCCCTTTCCTTCCCTGTTTTGATTTCAAATATTAATAATTTAAAGTTCCATTAGAAAATATGCTAGAAATTAACTCAACATTTCTCCCATTCTAAAATGGCAGCTGTAGCAGACAGCTTCAGGTTCGCTGAGATGAACTTCCAGACCAGGCATAGTCATGGAGAAAGGGATATTTATTGAAGCTTTTAGATCCAGGGCAAGTTCCATAATGGCAGAAGAAGCTGGCCTGCCTTCATTGGCCCAAGCAGAGAGAGAGAGAAGTACAAGCTTAAAGCCACACAGCACAGCAATCCATTACAAATTTAACCTTGATCAAACTCTCTGGGCCTGGGCAGCAGGATGCAGCCAGCCCTTATGTCAGTAGCCCAGTTCCAACAAAGTCCTCTGCAGTCTTTCCTTCCCCTTAGAAAGCACATAAACCAAGCCTCAAAGTTTAATGCTGTCTGCACTTAGCATTCTTAGACTGTCATCAGAATAGTCCATAAAACTTGGCTTACCACTCCAGAAGACATCTTCATTTGCAAGCACCAAGTCTATGCCTGTTCCTCCCAAACAAAGGTTCCAAAGGATCAACATCCACATGGCCAGGTACATCTCAGCCCACTCCTTGGTACCAAGTTCTGTAACAGACAGCTTCAGGTTTGCTGAGATGCACTTCCAGACCAGGCACAGTTATGGAGGAAGGGATATTTTTGGAAGCTTACAGATCCAGGGGAAGTTTCATAATGGTAGAAGAAGCTGGCCTGCCTTCACAGGTCCAAGCAGAGAGAGAGAGAAGTACAAGCCTAAAGCCACACAGCACAGCACACTTCAGGAACTCCAGCTAGGCACACTTTGCATACCTTTAGATTGAAATCTCAAACCCATCACCACACCTTAAGATCCACCCAGTGACACTGCCTCCAGCCACGTGGCTGCAGATACAAATTACAAACAATAAAACACTGGGTATATTGGGGGCCATCTATTCAGACCACTACAGCAGCATTCCTAGTTTTCATGTGGCCTTCTCTTATTACATTTTGAAAGAGTATTTGGGTAAATAATTAATATGACTTAGTCTTTTGCTCATTTTATTAACATTGTATATGTTTCTTTTTTACATTTGTTAGTATTTGTTATGGCAGTTAGTTGCTCCTATGAGTTTTGTTTTATATTTTGTGCTTTTTACAGAATGTACCTTAAGTACTTAGGTATTGTTGAGCTTTTTAATTATTTGGAATAATAGGGCATCACATCAGGGTGCTTCTTCTTCTTCTTCTTCTTCTTATTATTATTATTATTTTGGTTTTCTGAGGTAGGGTCTCACTGTAACCCAGACTGACCTGGAATTCACTATGTAGTCCTAGGCTGTCCTCAAATTCATGGTGATCCTCCTACTTCTGCCTCACGAGTGCTGGGATTAAAGGCGTGCGCCACCACGCCCAGCCGCAGTGTGCATTTTTTTTTTTTTTTTTCTTCGAGATAGGGGCTCACTCTGGCCCAGGCTCACTTGGAATTCACTCTGTAGTTTCAGGGTGGCCTTGAATTCTCAGCGATCCTTCTACCTCTGCCTCCTGAGTGCTGGAATTAAAGGTGTACGCCACCACGCCCCACCATATTTTTATTTTATATTATTTCCTTGTGACAATCCTCAGGAGTTTTTAGGTCAAAGCTATAAACACATTTATAGGTTTTGACACATATTACACATTGCTTTCCAACAGAATTGTATCAGTTTACAATGCTGTAATTAAGGTGTGATCATGTGGGCATCCTAGCAGTCCCATTGGAATTGAATTTCAAAGCCAGATTTTTTTTTTAAACTGGCATAGATTAAACATTTTTGAAGGCAGTGTCATTTTGTTTCAGATTTTTTACTTGAAATGTGGGGGTATAAAAAAAAATCTCCCATTGGAATTCACCAATGGGCATTGTTTAGGTGTACATTTGGATGTGAGCATGTGCCGCGTGTGTGTGCACTGCTTGTTCAGTGCAGCGTCAGGCAGATGGCTTGTATGTGGGACATTGGTTTTCTCTTTGATTAATGCGTCTTGCACATGCTAACCATCAACTGTTTTCTCTTTGTGGGACAGTTTTGGCCTAATGATCAAAAGGAGAACTGTGTCAGATAGACTTAGTGGTCTGGTTTCAGTGCTTCTGTTAGTCGCGATAGGTTGTACAGAAATAAGAAATTAAGATTAGTGACAATTGTATTCCAGTCTTCTACCCACAATATTTTTCAAATTTAATACATGCTTTATTTGTATGTTTGTATTTGTATGTTGGCTACGGGGTTAAATTTTTTTTTTTTTTTTTTTTTTTTTTGAGGTAGGCTCTTGCTGTAGAGCCCAGCTGACGTGGAATTCACTATGTAGTCTAAGGGTGGCCTTGAACAACTCCTAGTGATCCTCCTACCTCTACCTCCTGCGTGCTGGGATTAAAGATGTGTGCCACCATACCTGGCAGCTATTGGATTTTTAAAAAAGAATCTTTGTTCGAGAGAGGCAGATAGAGACAGTGGGCACGCCAAGGCCTCTAGCCACGACAAATGAACTCCAGACACATGTGCCATCTTATGCATCTGGCTTACATGGGTACTGGGGAATCAAACCTGGGTCCTCAGGCATTACAGGCAAGCACCTTAACTGCTAAGGCCTTCTCTCCAACCCCTCAATTTTTAAAATATTTTATTTATTGAGGGGGGGGGAGAGGGAGGGAGGGAGGGGTAGGTGGATGATAGAAAATAGGAAACGTCACTCCTAATCTGGGGAACTGCTGGTGCTCCAGAATCAGAGGAACACGGGCCAGTTCATGGGGGTCCACGTGAAGGGACCTCTTGTGGGGGAATAAAAGTCTCGTAAACTAGGTTATAGGCTGTGAGGAGTTGCAGGGCAGCATATGGAAGCTCCGACCCAGTGATACCCTTTCTTCACTTTGTTCTGATTGATGGCAAGAACTCTGAGGCTCCCAGTCAGACCAGTGTCCAAATCTGCCTGTCAGTTTTGTAGCCTTTAATCTAATCAGAATGTTCCTCTGTAAAACAGAGAAAGCTTCACGCAGAGTACTTCCCTCTACCCTTCCCACTGACAGCCGCCCTCTAGTGCCTGATGGTGTAATGGCTGAGGCTGCCACCGTCAGGCCATTTCTCTCTGTTCCCCCAGGGATATTTGGGCTGTGCTTTGTTTCAATGGAAAATTAGCCTTAGCAGACAGGGGGCCAGGAGACTGCTCCCCTGTGTAGGGTGAAAGAGAAGTATAAGCTTGAGTTACCCTGGCTAGATGTCTCTGGCAGGTCTCGGCTGATTCCTGAGTGAGAGGATGCCTCCCCTCCAGGCTCTGTCCCTGTTCTGTGGCCAGGGAATAGGGTCTTCCAAGGTCTGGCTGCGGTTGAGGCTGCCGTAGCAGTGTGACCTTGCCGCTTCTCCACCTTCTTCCTTTCATACTTCTGTCATCTCTGACGCTTTCATTTGCGGAAAGCCTCAAACTAGCCAGACCCAGGGCCAGTAGGCTGAGGAAAGGAGCTTCTCCCTGGGATGGCGCCTTCTCACGTGTGTGAAGCAAGTACCAATCAGAGTCAGAGAATGCACATCCCTACCTTACCCGAAGAAAGCGATGGCAAACAAAACAAAACAATGAAACAAAACCCTCCAGCCTCACAGTGAGCAATAAAGATGACATAAAAAAGCGGTTTCTTATTCTCAACTATGGCCATATATGTATACATTTATGGGGCCCATAGTGAAGAAGTAAGGGACAGAATGTTTAAGCAAAAGGAGGTACTGGGGAGTAAGACTCAGTTTTCCTAGTAGTTATATAGATATGTACATAGCTATGTTGACTGAGCATGTGAAAGCCTGTTTTTATAACGTGAGTTAACCAGTATCAGTGAATGGAGTTGAATCTGAATTACATTCATGACATCATGTAGCAGATTAAATGACCTGTTCACATATTGGTAAATTATAAAATTCTACCTTGCTGTAAGCCTTAGGCAAATCTGTTTGTTTTTTTTAAGAGGTTTGTACTTAAAAGCTATTCTAGCAAAAAATGTTGGGACCTTATTGACCTGACAGTTGTGTTTTCAGTAACTGAAGGCAAGAGAGATGATTCATAGAACCAAGTCTCTCTCTCTCTCTCTTTTTTAAATTTTTTTTTTTGAGATAAGGTTATACTCTAGCTCAGGCTGGCCTAGAATTCACTATGTAGTCTCAGGGTGACCTTGAACTCATAGTGATCCTGTTACCTCTGCCTCCCGAGTGCTGGGATTAAAGGTATGTGCCACCATGTCTGGCTAGAACCAAGTCTGTATATATGCTGTTTGCTCTCTTTCCCCTTGATATTGAACTAGGTGGCCAAGCCTGGCTCAAGGGAAGGTTGTGGGTTACATAATAGGTCAAACTTGCTTGGGGTCTAAGATGAGGCAGGCACCAACTGTCTCAGAATCCCGCTTCCCCATGAACGTAAACAACATATGATGATTTATTAGTATAATGTACATTACAGTGAGTTCTGTAGAAAAACTAGAAAACAGCGTAAAAAATTTCAACATGTTGACCCCAATTTAAAGTCTTAAAGCCTTGTGAGGCATTTACTTAGAAAAGTAAGGCCTTGGGGGTCTCAGGCTCCTTCTCCAAGCCAGAAGTCAGCACATGTGGTCCCATGGCCGCCAAGGCCCCGCAGCGGCATAGCGTGTCAGAGCAAAGAGCGCCTGCACTTACACACTGTCCACGTCACACTGTTAGGGAAGACCGGAGTCTGGGTCCAGTCTCTTACCATGTGAACCTGAATAAGCCTGGAGTCCACTGATTCCTCTCACTGATGTGACTCTAAGGAATGCCCTGTGGTCTTGCATTTTGCCTGTGGACTATCCATAAAGCAGTGTTGATGACAAGAGGCAAACAGCAGCGTCTCGAGTAGGAAGAAGGCAAGCACACCAGCACTCAGTGACGTCCACTCAGGCGCTGGGCTGCTGAGAGTAAGAGCCATGTTCCATAGTTACCACATGCAGACAGGAGCCAAAACTATCCGCAGGAAAAACATCCTCTTCCCAGCATCAGATGCCTAATCCATTAAATCATGTGGCCATCTAAGCAGCCCGTTCCCTGTAAAACAAAAAGACAGAACAGAACACATGGAACAGGCTGTGGTCACTCACAAATGTCTCTAAGCATTGAGTATTCTTTAAGCTTCGAGGTGATGGACTTCAGGACCCAGTGGCTAAGCCTGCTTCGTGAGCCTCCGCCAAGCTGGTTGCAGTGTAGCCACACTGTCTTTGTGTGTGGGCTTTGGCTGTTGCATGGTGGCCTGGAGGCCGCTTTGCCTCCTCGTCTTCATGAGCTGCCTGGTGCAGGTTGCATCCTTGCGGGCTCTGGGCACCTGTGGAGGTGTCACGCCTCCCTGCACGAGGCTTTCACCAGCGCAAGCCCCAGTCCGCGCACTGGGAAACCGTGGAGGGCTGGCTGAGTTCATTCTGTCGAGGTCTCGGGAGTTCTGCTTCCTTCTGCCAGGGACAGTGAGGCCAGCCGCCCATACCCAGGGAGGAGGGAGCCTTAAGGATATATGGAAAAGAAACCCAGCTTGGGAACTCAGCCCTGCTAGTTGTGACTGGGGGAGTGGGGAACTCTCACGATCACTCCTGGTTCCTTCCCAGTTTAGCTTGCCTCATACTATTTTGTTTTTTATTTCTTTTTTTTTTTGAGGTATATGTTCATTTTTTAAAAATTTTTATTAACATTTTCCATGATTATAAAAAAAATCCCATGGTAATTTCCCCCCCCCCCACACTTTCCCCTTTGAAATTCCATTCTCTATCATATTACCTTACCAACTTGTTTTTTTATTTCTTTTCCCTGTCCCTTCCCTTCTATTTCCCCTCCCTCCCTCCCTCCCTCCCTCCCTCCCTCCCTCCCTCCCTCCCTCCCTCCCTCCCTCCCTCCCTCCCTTCTTTCTTTCTTTCTTTCTTTCTTTCTCTCCTTTCCTCCCTCTTTCCCTTCCTCCCTTCCTCCCTTCTTTCTGCCTGCCTGCCTGCCTTGCTTTTCTCTTCTTTTCTTTTTTTCGAGGTGAGGTCTCACTTTAGTCCGACTGAACTAGAACTCATTCTGTAGTGTCAGGTTGGCCTTGAACTCACATCCATCCTCCTACCTCTGCCTCCCAAATGCTGTGATTAAAAGCATGCGCCACCATGCTCTATGTGTACTGACTTTTAGATGAGTGTGTAAGTTAGTGGTCTTCAGAAAGCAAACCCTGGACAGCCCCTCACAAAGACATTACCCTCTGAGGTTTTGGGAATCTGTTTTTTCTGCTGATTAAAGATTTAAAATGCAGGAAAGAGTTTCAAAGAACAAAGTTTATTTTAAAGTAAAAAGTCAAGTAAGCAGAGAACACAGACTCCTCATGGAGGAGGGGACCCCAGAGCTGGAGATCCATGAATTTTTATTTAATAATTTGTTTTTCTTTTTTTTTTTGAGGTAGCAACTCACTCTAGCCCAGGCTGACCTGGAATTCACTATGTAGTCTCAGGGTGGCCTTGAACTCACAGTGATCCTCCTACCTCTGCCTCCCAAGTGCTGGGATTAAAGCCATGAGCCACCACGGCCGGCTCCATGAATTGTTCTATTCCAGAATGATAGGGGCTGCAGGGATGTCTCAGTGGTTATGGCACTTGCCTATAAAGCCAAAGGACCTAAGTTCGATTCCCCAGGACTCATGTAAGACAGTTGCACAAAATGGCACATGCATCTAGAGTTTATTTGCAGTGGCAGGAGTCTCGACTATACCTGTACTCACTCTCTCTTCCTCTTTCTCTCTGCTTACAAATAAATAAAATATTTAAAAAATTGATATAACTATAAAAACAAACAAATAATATTCTCATGTAGTTTGCCGTTCAACAGAAGAGGTTTTCATTGGCAATAATAATTTTGCGACAAGATCATCCTATTATAAAATATTTTCATTTTTATTTATTTATTTATTTGAGAGAGTGAAGGAAAGAGAAAGAGGCAGCTAGAGAATGGCACCCAGGGCCTCCAATCACTGCAAACGAACTCCAGATGCATGCATCCCCTTGTGCATCTGGCTCATGTGGGTCCTAGGGAGTTGAACCTGGCCTGGGTCCTTTGGCTTTGCAGGCAAGCACCTTAAAGGCTAAGCCATCTCTGCAGCCCTCACCCTATTTTAAAAAGGTATATGACAACATTAATTTTTTATGTTATGTACTAGGACTTACATATAATGGATTTCATATATTTAAGTTGGAAGTAATGTTTTAAATTTTATTTTATTTTTGAGACAGGGTCTTACTCTATATGTAACCAAGAGTGTCCTAGAACTCACAGTGTAGCCCAGGTTGGCCTCAAATTCAGCAATGATCCTTCTTTCTCAAATTCCCAAGTGATGGGATTATAGGTGTCAGCCACCATGTCCTGCTTGTAGTAAACTTTCTAATAAAGCTTTTTAAAAATTATCCTTTATACATACTTCTGTAAATTAGATACAAAATGGCTTATCAATGTAAGGATTCCATTAGATCTATTTGTTAAATGGTAAGGGCTTTTCTTCCTGACACACTGAGGGTTAAAGTGAAAAAGCAGTACTTGTCAGATCTAATGGTATTATTATGTGTTAACACTTCTCTTTAGTGTACAGCCTTAATTATGGCTGACAGACACAATTGGGAATAGTTAGAAGGAAATAGTAGTTCTAGACCAGTCAGCAGTGGAATGAAAAAAACTCAGGAAGTCCCAGGGCCGTGATAAAGGAGAAAAACTCATTTTTCATTTCCTTTCATGTGCGGTGTGTGCAGATTAACTTTAAAGGAGCATGTAGACTTTGTCTACAGTTGAGTCTTACCTAAGTGTGGAACCCATCTCAGCAGGCATCTCGTCATCAGCTAACCAGCCTCTCTAGGCCCCTGGACAGCGGCCAGGTATCCTGTTGCAAATTAAATATGAAGCAGAGATGGACTTAAAATATTTCTTAAAGTTCAACTTCAAATGAAGTTGTTGGTGCATATATTTTTATTAAAGCTGGCTTTGTTGGGAAGGAAAGGATAGCTTGGCTGTCTCTGTGGTATTATAAAAAATGCTATGGGAAAATAGAGTGAGTGGTATAAAGTTCTATACCTTTCTATATCTGTATTGTAACAGTAACTCCTTATAAACGCCAGAGAATCATCAAGCCTGTGAAAGTGATGTTGAACCTGTGGTGGCAGTTGCAGCCCATGAGTAAACCTAAGTTTGTAGTTTATCTGATGGTAAATAGTTTTTTTTTAAAAATTTTAAATTTTATTTTATTTAGTTATGTGGAGGGGGAGGGAGAGAATAAGGGTGTCCTAGGGCCTCCAGTCGCTGCAAACGAATTCCAGATGCAAGTGCCACCATGTGCCTCTGGCTTACGTGGGACCTGGAGAATCAAACCTGGGTCCTTAGGCTTCTCAGGCATGCACCTTAACCGCTAAGCCATCTCTCCAGCCTTCATGTTAAATATTTTAATAACTTTCATGGCAGAGTACTTTTGAGGCTTTCTTCTTCTTTTGGTTTGTCTTGATAAGTCTTAGTATCAAAAAGAAATAAAACACAGTGTGTCATCACTTGAGGGACAAAGAGGCTGGATTCTGAATTCGTAGCAGTATTAACTGCAACAACAGTAACATTTGCGTACCTTTACTTAGTGCCACACACTGATCTGAGAGTCACAAATCCACAGTGGTTGTTTGTTTGTTTGTTTTTGGGATGCTGGGCATTGAATTTAGGGCCACACACATGCAGGGCCAGGCTTTATCACTGAGCCATATCCCCAAACCTCTCTTTTGTTTTTATTTTGAGATAGGCTCTTGCTAAGTTAACCATGCTGGTTTTGACCTTCCTTTCTAACATAGACAGGCCTTAAACAGATGCTCCTGCCTCAGGCTCCCAAGGAGCAGATGACGAGGAGTACTGATTGATCTTTTATTTTCTATTCTTAGTGATGTACTTATGGATTAAAGAAACAGACTTGATGGTACTCCTCACTGATTTCTGCTCATGAATGAGAACGTGCTGCATTCATTTTAATTTGGGGCTGATAAGACAGTTCTTGTTGTCAGTTTGAGAAAGTGATGTGGGAGGCAAAATCCATAGCAAATGTAAATTTCAAGTTAAGCACTAATACTGTTTAACATACCAGCTTTGCACGACTCTAGTACTTAGAGGTAAGAGCTTGGCTTTGGGGTTTTAGTTTTATTTTCCAGTTCTTCCAAACTTCTGAGTCAGTTGCTCTGGCCTTTATGCTGTTAGGGTAGTTTGCACATATTCGCACCATGTTGTTTTGTGGCTTAAATATAATTTGTAGGTTAAAAGCTTGGCTCCCAGTGTGGTGATGGTGGGATTTTAAGAGGTGGGCCCTGGTAGGAGGTCTGTAGCTCACTGAGGATACTGTCCTTAAAAGGGATTAAGGTATATAATCTCATGGGAGCTCTGAGCTCTCCTGAAACTGGCTTGTTGTGAGTAAAGCTGGCCCCTGAATGTAACTGGCTCTCCAGGCACAGTCTATAATCCCAGCAGTTGGGGCTGAGGCAGGAGGGTCACGAGGTTGAGAGCAGCCTTAGCTGCATAGCAAGGTGTTGTCTCAGAACGAACAGTGGCACAACAGATAGATTTACTTCCTTGCACATGTGCTTTTGCCATTGTAACACCAAATGCTAAATAATCTTCTCTGTTTTTATTTTTCTGTAGTTTTCTTGAGGCAGAGTTTCCCTGTAGCTCAGGCTGACCTGGAACTCTGGAGTCCAGGCTGGCCTCTACGCACAAGGGCCTGCCTTCCCTCCGAGGGCTGGGACTGCTCGCTCTTGTTTTAGTTGGCTGACCTCTGCTCTGGGGTCAGCCCGCCTCAGATACTTGGTATCAAAACAAAATTCGGCACTGATACTACTTGTTTGTTTCAGCTGGTGCACTTTTTAAAGATTCTCAGAAGTACCAAGCACTATTGCAAAATCAGAAACTATAAAACTGAACCAAACACATAAACATCTTGTTCTTAGCAGGGCAAGGTGGTGCATGCCTTGAATCCCAGCACAGAGGAAGGAGGACTGCTGAGTGCGAAGCCACCCTGAGACTACAGAGTGAGTTCCAGGTCAGCCTGGGCTAGAGTGAGACCCTACCTCGAAAAAATCAACAAACAAAAAGATAAAACTTGTTATGTTTAAACTTAAGTAGTGGACTGGACAGGAAATGATGAACATAAATGAATAAATTATAATATATGTAGGAGCGAATAAGTACTCTGAGAAATAAGTAGAGCATTGTTGAGAAAAGGAAAATTCTAGGATATGTGGAGCAAGACTGTCATTTAAAACATTCATCATCTCTTTTTCTTCTTCTTCGTCCTTTCCCCCTTTTCTTTGTCTTTCCCATTTGTATTTGCATATTAGGTGCAGAATCTGAGTTATTTGTCTTGTACTTTTTCATAGTCTGCAATTTGTTAATAACCTCCTGATCCTTGTGTTTCCTGAGAGTCTCTATATACCCCGTAAGTTGATAGTTGGCTCTGAAAGCCTGATCAGATACTAGGTTTGTTTGGGAGAGAGTGCTTCATAGATGGGAGTGTATCATTCTGTCAGGGACTTGCACCATGCTGAATGCGTATGAATTTAACCAGCATTCTACCATTAAGTCAGTACAAGTGGAAAGTGGTGGCAGTCTAATCGTACATTTCCTTTTTTATTGTTTGTTTATTATTTGAGAGAGACAGAGAGGGACAGAAAGAGGCAGATAGAGAGAGGGAGAGAGAATGGGCGTGCCAGGGCCTCCAGCCACTGCAAACGAACACCAGACGCATGCGCCCCCTTGTGCATCTGGCTAACCTGGGTCCTGGGGAGTCGAGCCTCGAACCAGGGTCCTTAGGCTTCACAGGCAAGCGCTTAACCGCTAAGCCATCTCTTCAGCCCATTTTCTTAATTAGCTTAAATATGTGTTACATAAACAGAAACTTCCCTTCATGTACTCTTTGGGTGACTACTAATATGGTTTAATATACAAATGAATGAGTTTTTTTCCTTACCAGTTTAAAAAATATTTTTATTTATTTATTTATTTATTTATTTATTTATTTATTTATTTATTTATTTATGTATGTGAGAAAGAGAGAGAGAGAGAGAGAGAGAGAGAGAGAGGGAGAGAGGGAGAGAGGGAGAGAATGGGTGCACCAGGGCCTCCAGCCACTGCAAACGAACTCCAGATGTGTGTGCCCCCTTGTGCATCTGGCTAATGTGGGTCCTGGGGAATCGAACCTGGGTCCTTTGGCTTGGCAGGCAGGCAAACGTCTTAACCTCTAAGCCATCCCTCCAGCCCTTCTTACCAATTTTTACTCTAATGAGTTGATTTCCTAGCTGCTTTAGAGTGGTCACCGACTAGTTGTAGTTTTAAAATATCTTTATTATTATTATTATTATTATTATTATTATTGGTTTTTCAAAGTAGGGTTTCATTCTAGCCCAGGCTGACCTGGAATTCACTGTAGTCTTGGGGTGGCCTCGAACTCATGGTGATCCTCCTACCTCTGCCTCCTGAGTGCTGGGCTTAAAGGCGTGTGCTGCCACGTCCAGCTTTAAGTATCTTATTAATCATGACTTTAAACAAATTTGATGGCATCAATCCCATTTAGCTTTCATAATGCATCAATGCTGGCATCGCCTCAACTCTGGCATGTGGGACCAGTGCTTTCCTGGAAGTGGCTCAGTGGAATGTTGTTAAGATGTCAGGAAGCCTGTGGGTGTGTTGTAAAATACAACCTTTACCAAAGGTTATATAAACTTAAAATTAATTAAATTATATTAAAAGTAAAGATACTCAAAACCTATAACATCTTATCTTACCTTTTTTTTTTTTTTTTGAGGTAGGGTTTCACTCTAGTCCAGGCTGACCTGGAATTCACTATGTAGTCTCAGGTTGGCCTTGATCTCATGGCAATCCCCTCTAAAAATTATTTATTTATTTATTTATTTATTTGCAAGCAGAGAGAAGGAGATATGCAGAGGAAGAGAGTGAATGTTCTCACCAGGGCCTCTTGGCTCTACAAACTCCAGATGCCTGTGCTACCTGACACATGTGATTTTACATGGAATACTAGGGAATTGAACCCAGGCTTTGGAAGCAGGTGCCTTTAACCAGTGAGCAATCTCCACAGCCCACATCTTACCTTTTTCTTGAGGTTAAGTGTGTTGTACTGTATGTGGAAACCTTGTATAACTGTGCTATTGTGCTCTCACAGGCACATCCCAGTGATCCCCGGACATTGGCCAGGGCGGGAGTATTTACATTTTAGAAGTTATCAAGTGCTACAAATCATGACTTGCTTTATTTATTTATTTATTTATTTTTGGTTTTTCAAGGTAGGGTCTTACTCTGGCCCAGGCTGACCTGGAATTCACTATGTAATCTCAGGGTAGCCTCAAACTCACAGTGATCCTCCTACCTCTGCCTCCTGAGTGCTGGGATTAAAGGCGTGCGCCACCACACCCGGCTGCTTTATTCTTTTGCCGATTATCTAGATTTGAGAAAGTGATGGTGAGAAATGTTGAAATGTATATTAAGTTTCAAAATAAGTGGCATTTATAGCTTTTCCAATGCCCCAAATAAGGAAATATTCTTCCAGTGTCCTGTAACTGTTTGGCTTCTATCTTTGTCAAGTGAGACCGTAATATACTACCTTTTTTTTCTTTTTCTTCCTTTTCTCCTTTCTTCTTATTTATTTATTTTTTTGGTTTCTCGAGGTAGGGTCTCACTCTAGCCCAGGCTGACCTGGAATTCACTCTGTAGTCTCAGGGTGGCCTCGCACTCAGCAGTCCTCCTTCCTCTGTGCTGGGATTCAAGGCATGCACCACCATGCCCTGCTAAGAACTCACAGTGATCTTCCTACCTCTGCCTCTTGAGTGCTGGGATTAAAGCTGTGTGCCACCACACCTAGCTTTTTTCTGATTATTTTTTTAGAGGTCTGGTCTCACTGTAGCCCAGGCTGACCTGGGACTTACTCTGCAGTTCCAGGCTGGCCTTGAACTCACAATGGTCTTCCTGCCTCTGCCTCCTAAGTGCTGGAATCACCATGCCTGGCCCTCTTTTTTGTTTTATTTATTTATTTGCTAATGAATTTGAGAAATAGCATGCGTATGGGTGGGCCAGGGCTTCCTGCCACTTCAAAAAAACTCAGATGCATGTGCCACTTTTTTTTTTTGTAATTTTTTTTTAATGAGACAGAGAGATTTGGTGCGCCAGGGTCTCCAGCCACTGCAATTGAACTCCAGACATGTGCACCACCTTGGGCGCATGTGCAGTCTTTCACAAGTGTGTGCTTGTGGCTTACGTGGGACCTGGAGAGGTGAACATGGGTCCTTTGGCTTTGCAGGCAAGCACCTTAACCACTAAGCCAGCTCTCCAGCCCATGTGCCACTTTTTAAAAAAAATTTTTTTTGTTCATTTTTTATTTATTTATTTGAGTGCGACGGACATAGAGAGAAAGACAGATGAAGGGAGAGAGAGAGAATGGGCGTGCCAGGGCTTCCAGCCACTGCAAACGAACTCCAGACGCGTGCGCCCCCTTGTACATCTGGCTAATGTGGGACCTGGGGAACTGAGCCTTGAACCGGGGTTCTTAGGCTTCACAGGCAAGCGCTTAACCGCTAAGCCATCTCTCCAGCCCCATGTGCCACTTTTTTAAAAAGTTTGTTGTTGTTGTTCATTTTTATTTATTTATTTGAACGCGACAGACAGAGGGAGAGAGAGAGAGAGAGAGAGAGAGAGAGAGAGAGAGAGAGAGAGAGAGAATGGGGGCGCCAGGGCCTCCAGCCACTGCAGACAAACTCCAGGCGCATGTGCCCCTTGTGCATCTGGGTAACGTGGATCCTGGGGAATGGAGCCTTGAACCAGGGTGCTTAGGCCTCATAGGCAAGTGCTGAACTGCTCAGCCATCTCCCCAGCCCCATGTGCCACTTTTTATTTTTTATTTATTTATGGAGAGAGAGAGAGAGAGAGAAAGTGAATGAATGGGCGTGCCAGGGCCTCTTGCGGCTGCAAACAAACTCCAGAAGCACGTGGCACCTTGTGCATCTGGCATATGTTTGGTACTAGGGAATTGAACCTGGGTCCTTTGGATTTACAGACAAGTACCTTCACTACTAAGCCATTTCTCCATCCCAAATGTGCCACTTCTTGCGTCTGGTTTAAGTGGGTACTGGGGGATCAGACCCAAGCTGTTAGACTTAGCAAGTTAGTGCCTTCAACCAGCCATTGAGGCGTCTCTCCAGCCCCTTTCCTTTTCTTTAGATTCAATCAGAGGTCAGCAAACTCTGCCTGATGTGCAGCCCAATTCTATAAGCTGAATCCTGTTGACACACATCTGCACCCATTTGTCTTCACGTTGTCTGGGACAGCTTTGACGCTGCCTGGGCAGACATGGCTGGATGTGACAGATACATGAATCCCACAAGACTGAAATGTTTACCATCTGACCTGCTCTGCTGTAAACTAACTGTAGGGTGGTTTTTGATACATTTTGGCAGATATCAACAAAATAAGTTATAATAATCAGTTGGCTCTATGGAACTTACAACAATCAAGAGTACATGTATTTTTATTATTTTTAAAGTATGTTTTGCCAAGCATGGTGGTGCACATCTTTAATCCCAGCACTTGGGAGGCAGAGGTAGGAGGATCGCCATGAGTTCAAGGCCACCCTGGGACTACAGAGTGAATTCCAGGTCAGCTTGAGCTAGAGTGAGACCCTACCTTGAAAAACCAAAATAAATAAATAAATAAAAAATAAATAAAAAGAAAAAAAAAGTATGTTCTGTGTATCCTTTATATAGGTGAAAACTAAAACCTATACACATGCACATCACCACGTCCTAAAGCAGTTGTTTTACATTTACCAGCATACTATTCTCTCCAGTAAACTGTTATCTAGCCAGTGGGTCCAGTGACGGATTGCATTACTGAAATGCGTCTGCTCTTTGCATGGAGGCCTGGGAGTCGAGTAAGAAAGAAGTATCTCGGGGCTTGCAGGGAAAGCACGCCTGTCCACTGGTGCGTCTGCGCCGTCTTCAGAGAGTGCCGCAGGCTGTCCTCCATGCTTTCGGTAGTGCCCTGTGAACTGCCCCTGCAGATAACTGCAAGGAATCGTTTGTTCCTAAGCAATCCTGTGTCTTCACTGTTAGGCTTGATACCACCAAAAACACTAATTCAAGCATTCTCAAAGAATGCTTTCCTTAATTTTTACCAAGCTGGTGTTTGTAACCAAACCACTGTTAATATGGTTTCATCATAAAGGTTGCTTGATCTTTTCCTTAATGTTAATGGGGAGACAGAGTAGAAGAAATGCGCGCTAGTCTAAATTATTAGACGAATGTTTTCGCAGTTGCTTGTGGAATTCGTTATGCAATGGCTACAGACACAGGGCACCCTTAAATTTAATCTTCATTTTCAACAGTTCCACCACGGTTTTCTTAGATTTTTGATAATCAACAGTATTTCCTTTTTTGGTCATTTATTTATTTCTGTGGCATTCAACTCACACAGTCAATTTCAAGCCCCTGTGGACGAGATGTGTAAATCACACTGCTATATAGGGTTCCCATCACATAGATTTGATAGATGTAAGTGGCTGCAAAAATAGCATCATTAGGAGTGGTGAAGTCCGTGTATGCGTAGCCTTGTTGTTGACGTGTAAGTGAACTGTCAGTGTACCTGACTGAAATGTAATCACACACACGTTCCAGTTTGCACTGCTGTCCCACAGGCGTCCTCCAGGCGTCCCAGGTTCAGAGAACTGTCTGCTAGGACAGCGCTGGTGAGGCCACCTTGTGCAGTAGACACGCGTCTGAAAAGAGATGCTGCTGTTCCGTTTCTCAGCGTAGAACGTGGACTGCTGGCGACGCCGTCTGCTGACGGAGGCGTGTCCCGCGCCCTCGGTGCAGCGCTCGCCTCCCCGTGACCCGTGCGCGAGCTCCTGCCACGCGCGTGCTGTCCTCTTCCTGCTCTCTTAGTTGGCACAGTTCACTGAACATGGCACTGGGTTTCATAAGACACTTGGACACATCTCCCCCATGGCCTTTTTCATTCCATACCCTCTCTTAGTCCCGTAAATACTTTTGCTTCTATTTTCATGTCATAGGTACATACATGATTTTACTTTTTTGAAGAACATCTATTCATAGAGTTAAGATCACAAAACCAAGGACATACTTGGAAATTTTCTATCATTAGAGGAAGACAGATAGTGCTGTACATATTTTATTTATTTATTTATTTATTTTGGTTTTTCAAGGTAAAGTCTCACTCTAGCCCAGGATGACCGGGAATACACTGTGTAGTCTCAGGGTGGCTGCAAACTCCTGGTGATCTTCCTACCTGCCTCCCGGGTGCTGGGATTAAAGGCGTGCACTACCAGGCCTGGCTTATTTATTTGTTTTGTTTTTTGAGGTAGGACCTCACTATAGTCCGGACCGACCTGGAATTCAGTATGTAATCAGCTAACAACTCAACAGCAGTCCTCTTACCTCTGCCTCCTGAGAACTGGGATTAAAGGCGTGCACCACCATGCCTCACAATATATTTTAAAATATTAATGATAGCAAGGGTCTGGGGAGATGGCTCAGTAGTTAAAGGCATTTGTTTGCAAAGACTGCTGGCCTGATTCATTAGCCCCGTATCTATGTAAACCATATGCACAAAGTGATGCATGTATTTGGAGTTTGTGCAGTTTCGAGTGGTCCTGGAACACTGCTCTTACACTCATTCTCATAAATAAATAAAAGTATTTTAATTAAAAATATTAATTATAGTTCCTCTCAAAAGAAATGTAAATCTCCCAATGTTTTGAATTTTTAAAAAATTATTTGAGGGAAAAAGAGAAAAGGGCAAAGTACAGCTGAAAAAACTTTATTTATTTATTTATCTATTTTAATTTATTTTTTTAATTTTTAAATTTTTATTAACATTTTCCATGATTATAAAAAACATCCCATGGTAATTCCCTCCCTCCCCCTGACACTTTCCCCTTTGAATTGTTTTGTTTTTAATCACGGTAGGGTTTCACTGTAGCCCAGGCTGACCTGGAATTCACTGTGTAGTCTCAGGGTGGCCTCGAACTCATGGTGTTCCTCCTACCTCTGCCTCCTGAGTGCTAGGATTGAAAGCGTGCGCCACTGCACCTGTTTGAAATTTCTTTGTAATGAAATCGTATCTGCTTTTTGCTTGAATAACTTGTGCCTGTGAGTTCTTTGCTTCTAAAGTGATACACTTTGAGTTGTTAGGTTGGCGCCTAAGCCAGTGACGGTGCAGAGAGAGGAAGGCCAAGGCAGTGCTGAAGGCAGTGCTGAACTGAATTAAAGTGCGGGAACGTCAGCCAGCTCTCTACTTCTTCCTGAAACTCTGTCTGTGCTGGGGTAGGTCCATGCTTTCTTCCACTCTTCCCTTACGCCGTGTGTCCAGGCGTGGGAGGTGAACTTGGCAGAATGCCTGTGGGGTAGCAGTGCGTACCCCCAGGCAGTAACGAGGTTGGTGCTGGCAAGCCTTTGGAACATTAAAGTGGACACTGGATAGTGTATTACTTGGTAGACTGTCACAGGACTCTACGCAGACTGGTTTTAAAAGGCATTTTGATTTTATGTTGCTTGAGTTCTTCATCCTATTTGTGAGTTATTTCATGAAAGGGTAATTGTATTTTGATTGGAGGGAAATAATGACTTTTTTCTTTCACACGGGTATAAATATCTAAGAAAAGCTCTTAGCTTTCTCTTAGCTTTTAAACGTGATTATTTAACTCAGTATAGTAAATGATGTTTTTGTTAAGGTCAAGACAGAAAAAGATAGGAGAAAATGGAGAAGTTATGAAACTACTTTTAGCTTTCTACATCCACTGGGGGAAAACTGATTTTCAGCTATATCACACCCCAGGGTTCTTTTCAGCATTTCGGAATTTTTATTTTAAACTAACCTTCGGGATTTCACAGAAACCTTATCTGTCACTTGAATTATTTGAGGTAGGCAAGAATAGAGAAGAGTGGAGTTTGAGGATTTACAGGGCTGACAGATTACTAATAGGTTTGAAAGACTTCAGTAGCATATTAACTCTTGAGCTCTGTCTTACTACAAATTGAGACATGAAATAATATTACTTTCACTTCTATACCTTAGTGAAAGAACTGTTCTTTCAAAATAGTGTTTGGGGGCTGGAGAGATGGCTCAGCGGTTAAGCGCTTGCCTGTGAAGCCTAAGGACCCCGGTTCGAGGCTCGATTCCCCAGGTCCCACGTTAGCCAGATGCACAAGGGGGCGCACGCGTCTGGAGTTCGTTTGCAGAGGCTGGAAGCCCTGGCGCGCCCATTCTCTCTCTCCCTCTATCTGTCTTTCTCTCTATGTCTGTCGCTCTCAAATAAATAAATAAAAAAAAAAAAAGAAAAAGAAAAAAAAATAGTGTTTGGCCTGGCTATCAAGGGCCCATCGGCTTCCTCAAAGAGTATTCGTTGTAATATAACAGAACCCTTACCTTTATTCTATAGCTTCTGATTTAGAAGCCATCAAAGAAGCGAGGGGTGTTAGCAGGGCTTCCCAGTGGTTGTATATCATATTGGATGGGCATTGGTTCAGTGGATATATATTTTTTTCTTTTCATTTTTTTAATTAACAACTTCCATGATTGTAAACATCCCATGGTAATTCCCACCCTATCCCCACTTTCCCCTTTGGAACTCCATTCTCCATCATATCCCCTCACCCTCTCAGTCAGTCTCTTTTATTTTGATGTCATGATCTTTTCCTCCTATTATGATGGTCTTGTGTAGGTAGTGTCAGGCACTGTGAGGTCATGGATATCCAGGCCATTTTGTGTCTGGAGGGAGCACGTTGTAAGGAGTCCTACCCTTCCTTTGGCTCGTACATTCTGCCACCTCTTCTGCATTAGACCCTGAGCCTTGGAAGGTGTGATCGAGATGTTACTCAGTACTCCAGTCACTTCTTTCCAGCACTATGATACCTTCTGAGTTGACCCAAGGTCACTGCCATCTGAAAAGAGAAGATCCTCTACCCAGAGTGAGAGTAGCATTAATATATGGGTATGAACACTAAGAGAAGGGGCAGTTTGATGAGCATAGTATATACATTTAGCTAGACATTAGCAGATGTTACACCCCTAGGGCTTGTGACTACTTCTGTTTTAAGTTTTTAGTATCAGGGATGTATTCCCTCTCACGTAGCAGGCCTCCAGCCCAATTGGAGGACAGTTGGTTTCCACTATCGCAGATGTGCCACTATCGTACCCACTGGCTCATTTGGCCTGGCTGGTCAAATATAAGGCTTGCAGTGTCCACTGTTGAGTATCTTCACTAGTGATTTCTCTCTCTCCCCATTAAACTGCATGCAGAATGGCTTCTTCCAGTTTTCTGTCAGCTGGTCTACATGGAGGAGGTTATCAGCTCAGCTCCAGCAGGATTTCTCAGTGGCCTTGCAGCCCCGAGTATGTGGAGTCTTCAGCAATAGGGTCTTACCATCTATTCCTGTTGGGAAACCTAGGGCCTCGGCAGTGGCCTATAATGTTTTGGGGACATCAGGGACCTCCCTGGCCAACAAATCACTGGACGGTATCTCATCCCTGGCACTGAAAATTTTCTAGCAACAATCTACGGCTCCTGAGTGTTCCAAAAAAGTAGGTTTCCATATGATTTATTTATATCCTCTTAGATTTTGATTAGCCCTCCCTCCACCTTTCCTTTACAGATATATTTTATTTTATTTTTTCTTTTTGGAATTTGATGCATTGGAACCCAAGCTGGTACAGTCACTTTGTCAGCTACGATACACTGGTAGGGCTTGTTCTTGGATAAACTTAATTTTTTTTTTTTTTTTTTAATTTTCAAGGCAGGCTCTCACTGTAGCTCAGGCTGACCTGGAATTCACTATGCAGTCTCAGGGTAGCCTTGAACTCTCGGTGATCTTCCTACTTCTGCCTCCTGAGTGCTGGGATTAAAGGGTGGGCTCCACCACACTCAGCTTATTGTTTCTTAATCTTGTAGCAAACAAGTATAAGTAGCAATTGGAGGTACATGGAGATTCTAAAAGCCATTCTTTCTCTCTGTTTAAGTCAGATGATCTGACAGCTGGTGAAGATGGCACCAGAGCCTCTCCTCCTTCTTGTTGGCATTCCCATGTGTTCTGTCTTCTCATTGAAGCTTTGAGGCTGGGGCTTTTCTGGAAGACCTTACTGAAACTTATAACCTGCTTTCTGACATTTGCAAATTATCTCCAAGTCCTGCTATATATGGATTCCAGAGTCATCTGTCATGAGATTTAAAAAATTTATTTATTTGGAAGCAGAAGGATACAGAGAAAGAGAGACAGACAAGGAGAGAAAAATAGGTGCTCCAGGACCTCCAGCTGCTGCAAACAGCAGATATACTTTGCTTATCTGGCTTTACATGGGTACTGGGGAATTGCACCTAGGTTGTTAGGTTTTGCAGGCAAATGTCTTAACCCGCTGAGCCATTTCTCCAACCCCATCTTTAGTTTTTATTTTTTCAATTTTACATACATTTATTTATTAGAGAGAGAGAGAGAGGTGAGAAGAGAATGGGCATATCAGGGCTTTTAGCCATTACAGATGAACTTGGCATATGTACCACCTTGTGCATCTAGCTTACATGGGTACTGGGGAATCGAACCTGGGTCCTTAGGCTTCACAGGCAAGCGCTTTAACTGCTAAGCCATCGCTGCAGCTTCCATCCTCTTCTGCTGACCTCACTTAGACCTTTCCATCCCCAGTGTTCTGCCCCTCTACTTACGTACATACTATGCCCTCTCCTCCCTCCTTCCTGTCCCCTTCCTAGCTTTCTGGCCTCTTCTGTTTACTTTATTCCAATTCACAAATCTGAAAACTCAAAGCTAGGATCTATATACGAGGCAGAGCATGTGGTAGTCGACTTTCTGCACCTGGTAACCTCAGTTAATGTAAGCTTTCCCAAATCTGTTCATTTTTTTGCAAATTTCATAGAGTGTTTGTTAAGCCTCTTTCTAATCAGCCCATCATCTCTTCCTTCCCTCTAGGAAGCACTTGTCTGTGTTTTATTTCTGTCATTTTGTCTTTTCTAGGATGTCCTATGATTGGAACGATTCAGTATGTGATCTTGTGGGTCTGACTTCTGTCACTTGATAATACTGTTGAGATCTTTCAGTTTTGTATTTATCAGTGCTCATTACATTACTGGTGAATTATAGTCTATACTTTGACTACACCACAATTTACAACACTTTACAACAGGCAATGAACACTTCTTCAAAAGTTTTTGACAATTGGGAGTAGAGCTGTTAGGAGCCGTTATGTGTCAGTTTTTTGCATGGACCTGTGTTTATTTCTCTGGGGTAAATAGAAGCCCAGTAATAATATGTAAGTATGCTGGACTTACTTGTTTTATTATTGTGACTCATGATTTCTTTTATAGATAGTAGTCATCAGTTTTTAATCATATTATATACTTTGAAAGTATTTTTTTCTCAGCTTGTGTTTTTTTTTCTTTATTAAAAGAACAGATGGGGCTGGAGAGATGGCTTAGTGGTTAAGGGCTTGCCTGTGAAGCCTAAGGACCCCAGTTAAAGGCTTGATTCCCCAGGACCCATGTAAGCCAGATGTACGAGGGGGCGCATACATCTGGAGTTCATTTGCAGTGGCAGGAGGCGCTGGTGCGCCCATTTTCTCTCTCTCTTTCTGTGCCTCTTTCTCTCTCTGTCTGTCTGTCGCTCTCAAATAAATAACAAACTCTAGATGTGTGCGCCCACTTGTGCATCTGGCTAACGTGGGTCCTGGGGAATCGAGCCTCGAACCAGGGTCCTTAGGCTTCACAGGCAAACACTTAACTGCTAAGCCATCTGTCCAGCCCTGTTTTATTTTTTTTTCTAGGAAAGAATAATCTTTTTTGGAGCAGGGTCTCACTGTAGCCCAGGATGACCTGGAATTTGCTTTGTAACTCAAGCTGGCCTTGAGCTCACAGTGATCCTCCTGCCTTAGCCTCCCGAGTGCTGGGATTAAAGGCATGTTCCACCATGCCCACTAGAAATTTTAGAGTTTTAGACTTTACATTTAGGTCTGTGACCCATTTTGAGTTAATTTTTGCATATGGTGTCAGAATAGGCTGAGGATTTTTATCATGCAGATGCCAAGGAATTCCTGTGCCATTTGTGAAAAAAGCAGTCCAAGGGCGTGAGGAGAGGGAGGCTCAGTAGTTGAAGGCTTGCTTGCAAGGCCTGATGGTCCTGGTTCAATTACCCAGGACCCATGACTACTCTGTTGGACAAAGTGATGCATGTGTCTAGAGTTTGTTTGCAGTGGCAACAGGCCCTGGCATGCTCATTTTTCCTCTCTCTCCTCCACTCTCTCATGTAAAATAAATTAAAAAAGTTTTCTTTTGGTTTTTTGAGGTAGGGTCTCGCTGTAGAATTTACTATGTAGTCTCAGAGTAGCCTTCAACTTTTTTTTTGTTTTGTTTTTGGTTTTGTTTTTTCGAGGTAGGGTCTCACTCTAGTCCACACTGACCTAAAACGTACTATGTAGTCTCAGGGGGGCCTCGAACTCACAGCAATCCTCCTACCTCTGCCTCCCGAGTCCTGGGATTAAAGGTGTGAGCCACCATGCCTGGCTTGGCCTTCAACTTTTGGTGATCCTCCTACCTTTGCCTCTTAAGTGCTGGGATTAAAGTCATGTGGCATCATGCCTGGCTAAATATATATATATTTGAGAGAGCAAGAGAGGAAAAGAGGGAGAGAGAGAGTGGGCACGCCAAGGCCTCCAGCCACTGCAAATGAGTTCCAGACGCATGCATCACCTTGTGCATCTGGCTTATGTGGGTCCTGGGGAATCAAACCTGGGTCCTTTGGCTTTGCAGAGAAATGCCTTAACTGCTAAGCTATCTCTCCAGCCCCAAATATATTTTTTTAAAAAAAGCAATCCACGTGGACTTTATTGACTTGCCTTGGTTCCTCAGTTGACAGTTAAGTGACCATATGTGTACAGAAAGGTGGTCTTTGGTAAGACATTTCTCCATTGTCCGGGGAGCATTTCAGTACTGGTGCAGTAATTTCCAAGTTTTCAGTAGGTTAAGAAGTTTCCAGGCTGGCTTCAGACTCGAGAGGGAGTCTGTTGGGGGGGGGTGCTGAGAATGCAGTGCATGGAGAAGAGTGGGGAAGGTGAGCGGAAAGCTGGCTGGCTGGTGTGCTCCCTTCTGTGCCTCCGCATCTTGTCCGTCTCCGTCCGTCTGTCCGTGTGCACGGCAGTGCAGCCCTACCTCACCCTCATCCCTGGCTCGGGCCTTGTCACAAAGTGCACAGTGCTCTGCACTTGCCTTTCTAAATTTCACTTAATACTAATCCTTGTGGCCCTTTCCCTGAACATAGCTGAGGACATTTGAGAGTCTTCTTAGTAATTGTACATGGAAGTATTGATAGCAGTTTTTAAAAAACATATTTATTTACTTATTTGCAAGCAAAGAGAGATAGAAGAGAGACAGGCAGAACAGGTATGCCAGGTCTTCCAGCCACCATAACTGAACTCTAGATGCATGTGTCACCTTGCGCCTCTGGCTTCACGTGGGCGCTGAGGAGTTGAGCTCCGTCACTGGTCTGTGTAGGCAGGTGCTGTTCCCGCTGAGCCGTCTCGTCAGCCCCGAGTGCACTTTTGCATTGACTGTGGCACAGGTCTAAACATGGTTCTGCATTTTGTAAGTTTTTTCAGTATGCATGTGATTTTTTTATGACAAAGAAATTTGAAAATTTAAATATAACTCTTTCAGGAAATGCCCACTGTGCAGTCTGGACCTGAGGGTGAGCGGCAGATGGCACAGGCAGGTTCAGCATGCCCAGACACTCAGCTGCCACAGGAGGTGACGCTAGTCTGTAGAGAATGAAAGTTGGGCTGAGGCGCTGACTGCCCGCCTGTGGAACTGTGGGGTGCGCCTCCGCCACGCAAGGAACACGTGAGCTGAAATGTCAGTGACAAACAGAGCAAGTCTCGAAGGCAGCAGAGGAGGCTGAGCGAGGTGAAGAGGAGCTGGTGGAGGAGCATGGAGGAAAGCCTCAGCTCCGCGTGCTCAGGAGCAGCGGAGGCCAGTGCCTAGACTGCTGCCAAGGAGAGTGGCACAAGATGGGTCGGGGCAGCGCTTCCTGGTCTTCAGGGGGAGGAGTAGGGTTTTATTTAAGAGCAGGGGTACCACTGGAGACTTTTACGTTATCAGAAAGAAAACAGAGTATTTGGAAACAGCAAAACAAAAACTACCCTGAAGTTGCCAGGTGAATGAGGAGGACAGGGCCCAGAAGAGGTAGAGGAGGAGGAGGAGGAGAGCCCAGTTTGAAGAAGGTTTCCAGAAAACCTCTCAGTGCTAAGTGAACCTATTTGATGCTCTAATTGAGGGCTAAAGGAGGTTTGTTCATTTGTGTTTATGGAACATTCTACAATGTAATTTTCCAAGGTGGAGAAATGGTTCAATGGCTGAGGCATTTGCCTGCCAAACCTACAGACCTGGGTTCAATTCCCAGTACCTCCATAAAGCCAGATGCACCAAGATGCATCTAGAGTTCGATTGCTGGCTGGAGGCCCTGGCATGCCTATTCTATTTCTCTCTCTTTCTCTTTCTGCTTGTAAATATATATATAGATAGATAAATAAATAAATAATAAAATAAAACATAATTTACTTGACATCGTTACACCAAGTCTCAGCTATAAGGCTAGGGTGTATAGTCCAGTACATATTCTTTCTGTGCATGGTTAGTTCCTGGCTTTTATTTCCAGCATCATCAAAATTAATTAATTAAACTTTAGATAACATACTGCTTAATTCTAAACTGGAGTACAGGGGAATCAAACCCAGGTTGGTTCGTTTGTTTGTTTTCAGGTATGACCTCATTCTAGCTGACCTGAGCTAACCGTGTAGCCCAGGCTGGCCCAAACTCCAGGCAGTGAAAGCTTGGATAGAAGGAAAGCACAGCGTTTGAAAAACTTACCTCATTGTACTGAGTGCTGGAATTAGAGGCAGTGTGAGCCACCACGCCTGGATCAAGCCCAGTTTTTAAAAATTTATTGATTTATTTGCGAGACAGAATAGAGGGAAAGGCAAACAGAATTCCAGATAAGATGCACCACTTTGTGCACCTGCCTGAGCTGAGCCCAGACCATCAGGATTTACAAGTAAGTACCTTTAACCCCTGAGCCTTCTCTCAAGCCCAGACCACCAGGCTTTGCAAGTAAGTACCTTTAACCCCTGAGCCTTCTCTCAAGCCCAGACCACCAGGCTTTGCAAGTAAGTACCTTTAACCCCTGAGCCTTCTCTCAAGCCCAGACCACCAGGCTTTGCAAGTAAGTACCTTTAACTCCTGAGCCTTCTCTCAAGCCCAGGTCTTTTTTCTTTTTCTCCCTGAGGTAGGGTCTCACTCTAGCTCAGGCTGACCTGGAATCACCATGTAGTCTCACGGTGGCCTTGAACTCACAGCAATCCTCTAGAGTGCTGGGATTAAAGGCATAGTTGTCAGCTGCTTCTCCTCCTCTTCCTCTTTCCTCCTTCCCCTTTTTTCCTTCCTCCTTCCTTTCTTTCCTTCTCCTCCTCCTCCCCTCCTCTCTTCCCCTTCTCTTTCCCCCTCCCCGTTCCCTCCTTTCCTCCCTCCTCCTTCTCTTCCTTCCTTCCTTACTTTTGTTACCCCTCCTTCATCCTTGTCCTCTTCCTTCTCCTTCCTCCTTCCCCCTTCCCCTCCTCCTTTCAAGACCACTTAAAACAAATATTTTTTTGTTTTTTTGAGGTAGGGTCTCACTGTAGCTCAGGCTGAGCTGGAACTCACTATGTAGTCTCAGGCTGGCCTTGAACTCGTGGTGATCCTCTTACCTCTGCCTCCTGAGTGCTGGGATTAAAGCTGTGTGCCACCACTTTTTAATGCTGGGATTTCAGGTGTGCATTTTAAAACTGTTTCATATTTTAGAGGGAATAATTAGAACTTCATACATTTCTTGTAGATGGTGAGGCATCAAAAATTTGTGCTTATAGCCGGGTGTGGTGGCGCACGCCTTTAATCCCAGCACTCGGGAGGCAGAGGTAGGAGGATCGCCGTGAGTTGAAGGCCACCCTGAGACTCCATAGTGAATTCCAGGTCAGCCTGGGCTACAGCGAGACCCTACCTCAGAAAACCAAAAAAAAAAAAAAAAAAAAAGTGCTTAAGTGAGAGCTCAAAACCAAGTGTTTTATGACTTATTTAAGAAGACTTAAAAACTACACTTTGGGGACTGGAGAAATGGCTCAGCAGTTAAAAGTGCTTGCTTGCAAAGCCTTCCAGCTCAGGTCTGCTCCCAGTTTACCTGCATCAGCTCCATGCAAAAAGGGACGTAAGTGTCTGGTGTTCGCTTACAGCTGCAAGAGGTCCTGCTGTGCCACCCCATAAGCAAATATACAAGCATTTCACAATAAATGGAATGCAAACCCCGCTGTTGCCATGAGTTATTAGCACTGCGTCCGCTGTAGTGAGGCTCTGCAGGATCTGAGGAAGGCGCCTGCTTGCTCCATGCCGCGTCAGCAGTGCAGGAGGCAGGCTAACACCTGTGGGCATGGAGCACAGTCTGCTCAGGCTCTGAAGAAGGCGGACGCGCTTCTTCCCCCCAAAGGGAAGTGAGGATAGAGAGATGGCTCATCAGTTAAAGTCACTTGCTTGCAAAGCCTAATAGCCTAGGTTCAATTCCCTAGTGCCCATGTAAAACCAGATGCACAAGGTGGCGCATGCATCTGGAGTTCGTTTGCAGTGGCTGGAGGCCCTGGCCTGCCCATCTCTCTCTCAAGTAAATAAATAAAATAAAATTTTTAAAAAGTGAAATGTTCTGAAGGAAGGATAATAAAGAATCATTACCCAGTAGTAGTAATAACACCAGAAACCACCCTGGCACATGTGGTGACCCTGAGTTGTAGCAGAGCCGTGTGCCAGTGGGTACGGCCGTGCTTGCAGCCTACGCAGTGAGGGCTGCAGCTCTGGAGCAGCCTCGTAGAAGCTTCGTTTTATTGGGTGTGTTGCTTTAAAATTTCACATCTCATTTTCTCCCACATAAAATACTGATCCTAAGTAGGTCTCATTTCTCAGGATACTAATGAAGAGGAAACAGAAATCTGTGGAGTTCTCAGAGCCATGCCTTTTGACACCTAGCGAGTTAACAGTAATAACATATTTGATAGTTAGTATAATTTTGTCTGATTTATTCATAATTCCAAAGGCATGTATTAATACCCCATTTTTCAAATGAAAAACATCTCAGAGAACTTTGTTTCCTAAGGTCACATAGCTTGAAAGGCAAAGGTGGGATTTACACTTGAGGTCTAACTAAAATAAAGCTTACAGTCATAATTCCATATTATTTTCTAAAAAGGTCTTTCCAAGGTTGGATTCAGATTTGAGATTAAGAGTTCAGAGTTTAGCGGGGCGTGGTGGCGCACACCTTTAATCCCAGCACTGGGGAGGCAGAGATAGGAGGATTGCCATGAGTTCAAGGCCACCCTGAAACTACATAGTGAATTCCAGGTCAGCCTGGGCTAGAGTGAGACCCTACCTCAAAAAAAAACAAACCAAACCAACCAACCAACCACCACCACCAACAAAACCCCAAAGGCTTCAGAGTCTAAACCAAGACATCAGAGAGCAAGACCACGTTTGCTAGTCTGAAGTTTACCCTAGAATGCTTATATCCTACTTGTGTTTTTTATTGATTTTTTAAAAATTGCTTCAATTTTATTTATTAGAGATAAAGAGAGGGGAGGGGGCCTCCAGCCACTGGAAATGAACTCCAGATGCATAGGCCACCTTGTACATAGGTCCTGGGGAATTGAACCCAGGTCCTTAGGCTTCCTTAGGCTTCGCAGGGAAGTTTGCAGTGGCTGAAGGCTCTGGTGTGCCCATTTCTCTCTGGTCTTTTGGCTCTCCAGGCAAGTGCCTTAACTGTTAAGCCATCTCTCCAGCCCAGCTCTGCTTTTTATTTTTATTTTTTTTTATTATTACTTTTTTTTCGAGGTAGGGTCTCACTTTAGCTCAGGCTGACCTGGAATTCTCTATGTAGTCTCAGGGTGGCCTCGAACT
Organism: Jaculus jaculus; assembly: GCF_020740685.1. Taxonomy (NCBI): domain Eukaryota; kingdom Metazoa; phylum Chordata; class Mammalia; order Rodentia; family Dipodidae; genus Jaculus; species Jaculus jaculus. The sequence goes on along the minus strand of NC_059116.1, from coordinate 72,812,061 downwards.
CACGTTGTTCCTCCTACCTCTACCTCCCGAGTGCTGGGATTAAAGGTGTGCGCCACCACGCCCAGTCAAGCTCTGCTTTTTAAAAGTATAATTTCTGGGCTGGAGAGATGGCTTTGCTGTTAAGGCGCTTGCCTATGAAGGTTCAGTTCTCCAGGTCCCACATAAGCCAGATGCACAATGGTGGCACATGCAGTGGTTAGAGGCTCTCTGTGGTTAGAGGTCTTCTGTCTGTCTTAAATACATACATACATACATACATACATACATACATACATACATACATACATAGTTTTAAAAAGTACAATTTTCTGCCAAGTGGGCATTGTGGTACATGCCTTTAATCCCAGCACATGGGTTGGGGTGGTGGTTCAAGCAGGAGGATTGCTGTGAGTTCAACTTGAGGTTATGTGCATCTCTGATAAACTAACCTGTTTACACCTAAGGAAAGCCGATAGGAAATTTTCTTGATTCAGTAAATTATGAAATAGTAATAATTTGAGGTCAGTTATTTAATATGCTGTTAATAACCTTCTGGTTTTTAAAAAGTCCACTCTTACAGAACACGATTCAAAGCTTTTACAGTGCACACCGTGTAATTCTTGTATTGATCTCTTTTTTAAATATTATTACTTATTTTACAGAGAAGGAGGGAGAGAAAGAGAGAATGGGCACGCCAGGGCCTCCAGCCACTGCAAATGAGCTCCAGATGTGTGTGCCCCCTTGTACATCTGGCTAATGTGGGTCTTGGGGAATCTAACTTGGGTCCTGTATTGATCTCTTATATATGATGGTTTCATTTCTGCAAGAGTTCTTAGTAACGATGGTTGCGTTCTAACTGGGCATCTGTGTGACAGGTGTCATGGCTAACTGCTGCAACAACTAAAGATATCTCATGAGATAGTGATTGGTTTCAAGAAACACTTTCTTGGGAAACTAAGTATAGAAATGACTTACTTGCATCTAAATTGATTTCAAATAACTATTGCAGTTTTGATATTATGTCAGGCTATACAATTCATATATTTAAAGAGTCTGTTTTTATTGTCTTTTTCTAAATATCTAAATTTTTGATTGAGATGCTAAATTTCTAAAAAAAGAAATAATGAATTTTTAAGTATTTTCAGTATTCATCACATTAAACATGATTTGTCTTTTAATCAGATGGTATATAGTTAGAAACCACATTTCTTGAATTCCTTTATTTTAAAACTATAAATTTCATAAGAAAGCTTTTCATATGTCAAGTTACAGTGGTTGGATTTCATCATTTACATTAAAGAAAGGCAGCAAAATTTTCACAATTAAAAGTTCTTCCTCAGTAAATTAATGCCACTTTCCTTGAACCTGCAAAGGTGTATAACTACCAGTAGAGGGCACTGTTGTAACACGACAGAAGTGTTTTATCAATTCTGTAACTTCCCTCATTTGCCTTTGCAATTTGGAAACTGTTTTTAAAAGCAATATTCTCTGTGTAATTAAAATCAGTTCCCTGTATAATTAGCAATTGAGCCTTATTCTTTGTGGCAGAGTTTGTGGATGGTATTATTTTTTTAAGTCTTGTTCATCTATAGCCAATGCCAAAACTGTCGTCTATTAAAAATATAGAAAGTTCTGTTTCTGTTTATCAGTATTGAGCACTGCTGTAGACGGAGTGTATAAAATTACAGGATGCTTCATTTAGGTGCTCTGAGCAAATTATTCAATGGGGAACGTTTAAAATTCCTGGTTCTAGCTTGAGAAATAGCCGAGTTAATGTGCCATAGTAATAGTATCTTGTGTTCAGGTGCCCTGAATAATAATAGAGGATGGTTAATTCTGCATTAGTGCTCTGCTCAATAAAACCACTGATGTACTTAGCAAATTCCCTAATGATTTCTTCCACATGCTTCCTTAAAGTCATACAATGTTGACATAGTTATTAAACCAAGATAGTGAATGGTAGAGTTCACTTAGAGTTATACATACCTGTGTTGCTTCAAAGCATATTAGTGTCACATGCGAAGTGACATTCAGTGTGCACTCCCTACCAAACCATCTTCAGAAGTGTCTAGGAGCAGTGAGGCTAGAGAGGATCCAAGCTGGAATCTTTAAGTTGTCAGGGGCACGGTTCATGAACTTGCTGTTGATTCAGAAGTCCTAGAGTCTGCATAAGTAATTTAAAAGCCAAGAAAGATCTTATTTCAAAATCAAATTATAAATCCCTTTTTTTCTGTATGATTTTTGGAACAGAGAAATGTTTTAAAATCAATTTCATTTATGCTTCAATGCTTGTAAAAGCATTTGAGAATCAGAAAACTTACTGGTTAATCTTTTAATTGGTAGACATGTAAAATTAAGGAATTAACATTTTCTTAGAGAAGCTTATTAAACTTTATGAAATACTTTAGATAAAGTTCATTGGATTATTGAAATTGATAAGTGTAATTCAGACAACCTTTTTCTTAGTTTATGTCTTACAAAGTTAAAGCAGAATAGACAGTTTAACTTTTATTTACTTTGATAATAAAAACGTGGCATTAAGTTTGAGAGAGGAGTGAGAAGGGTTTAGGGACACTATCATGTAACTTAAGAAAAACATTTAGAAATATCATTTAGACATGAGTCACTGTAGGTGTAATTTTAGAATACTTTAGTAGAAGTGGTAAGTGCTAGCTGAAAATTGGAAGTCCAGGTTTAAAAGGTTTCTGTTATTTTTCCTGGCTTTCCGTGGTGTCCTCAAAAAAAGACATTCTGGTCTCCCCGTCTCGTTGCCCCTACTCCTTCGTGCTTTATGAGCCCGCCTTGGACAGGCGGGCCGGGTGTTCTGAAGAGCCAGGCACACCGCAGAAGCTTCGGCAGCTCTGCTGGCTTCTTTATTCGGATACGTTTAGAGGTTAGAGAAAATAACTTAACGCTGTCTACCTGTAGATGGAGAGCTCCTGCTGTCTCATCCCTATTACCAAAGAGACGGAAACACATTTTCATTTTGTTGAAGCCTTTGTATGGCGCACTTCTAGTTCCTGTGTCATCTTGGCAATGATTGTGACTGTGTTTTCCCCACAGAGGCTATCGTAGGTTTTAGTCTAGCTGTTTGTATTCAGCAAGGTCAAGATAAGTTTTATCTTCACAGATAAGTCAAGTGCTTTGGGATCGATAGGTAATAGTAAAAAATGCACTGAAAATATTATTGCCAAGCTTCCTGTGAATTTTTAAAGCAGTGGGCTTGCCATGTGAAATACGCCTCTTGTCATTTTTATTTATCTGAATGGGGCTAAGGAGCACAATTATCACAGACATTTTAAGAAGGGGGAAGGATCGGGACCAGATTAAAGATGCATTTTAGAAATAAATCATTAATTGCAGTACGTTTACACTTGCGTGAAGCCTTAGAGGCTGATTTTCTTAAGAACATGCAGAAGGAGAAATATTAGAAAGCATGCGTACATTTCAAACATACCTTGAGTTTATATGTTAAAGTAGTTATTTTGACATATGTAAGATTATTATAGGTGCTCGTGTGTGTCTGTATTTATGTAGGTATATGTGTGTGTATATGTGTATATTTATGTAATCTTACCCATAGGCTTTGCTGTATAACTCAGACTTTTGCTTCCTTGGTTGGGGAGTGGCGTTGGGACTGAAAGACATCTTACCTTTACCAAGGAACAGTGAGGAGTATTTTGTTAAGAACTTTAAACCTGAATTTAGGATATGAAAGGGGACAAAGCATTTGAAATATTTTCACTGACATTTTTTAACTCAGAGTGTCAATAATTCTTTGGTTCATGCTCATGGACATATTAAAAATGTTTTGTCATTTTTGTTTTAATTTTCTATAAGATGACACCACATTAGTCGAATCATAGATTGAATTTATTTTCTTTCTAGGAACAGATAGTACAGAAAATAGGTTCTTTATATACAAAAAGCTTGTAACAATTCAGAACCCACATAAACTTGGGAAATTATGTATAGGACTCAAGTTAGTTTTCCTTCTCAGTGTTATCTAAAAGGAAATCCTCTAAACTATAGGCTTGTTTTAGTTTATGGTTTTTAATTTTCTAAAGTGAACTCTTTCCTTCATACTCCTTTGGAGATCAGGTTGTAGCTCTTCCTTGTTTTGGACAACATTTTCTTATCTTGGCTGATAATTGAAGGAGACCCGAAACCAATCTGCATGGTGACTTGAGGCATTCATTATGTGTGTGACAGTCCATGCTGTGCTGTGTGCTGTCATAACTACCCCTCGTTCTCAATACTTTATACATTTATTTAACCATTCAGATGGAAAGCATTATAAATTCTTGGCACCACTTATGAAAATTACAAGAGTTTTCTTTAAAAGTTACTGGAAAGGATGGTCCTTGATTCTGCTTAAACCTTTCTTAGTCTATGCAATATGTGTCTACGTATCTAGCACATGTCCATTTCTTTTTTTCAGGCTAAGGAGTAACAGTGTCGACATTATCACTTTCTTTTATTACTGGGTTCACTAGATTGCGCTGCAAGAAAGAGAGAACCAAATGTAGGGGGCGGGGCGGCACCTCGCCTGAGAAGCGGCCACTTCCGGTAGGTGTTGAGGGCTCCAGCTGCAAAGTAGCCGGAAAGAGAAGTGGACTGTCTCTCTTCAGAAGAGATCTTTGTGTGGCGGGCCCTGTGCAGTATAAGAAAACTAGGCCTCTAAAAGTAGAACAATGGGCCTTTTAAAGTATATTTCCTTTAGTGAATTTACCGCTCTCCAAGTCTCTGGTGTCTCATTTCTCAAAAAGGAAGAGGAGGAATCTTTCTGCTGGCACAACAGTACATTGGGAACATGGCATTGTCCAGGCCGAGCAGTTTCCTCCTACGTTTTAAGAAGAGAGCAGTAAGAAGAGGGCATTTGTAAAACTTGGGTTCCCCACTGGATTAATTTTGCTAATAGAAAATAATCCAGCTCCAAACAAGCGATAGTAATTTCATATTGGTATTAAGCTTTTAAATTTAGATATGTGAAATTGAAGTTTGTTTTCCCTTCTTGCTTGTAATTTGTCTTTTTTGTATAATAAAGGGAGACACCTAATGACCGAAAGAAAAATGTACATGTGATAAATTGTTTTATACAGTATTTCTATTTTATTTTTCTTTATCCCCAAGTAGGTATTAAGAGCATTGCTTAAGGTGAATTTTCTAAAATAATGTGAAGTTTTTTTTTTTTTAATTTAAAAAGACCAATTGTTGCCTCAAAACAACACTGTGGCTTCATGCTTAAGTGCTATTAATTTGGTTTTCTCTGAATTTAATGAGGAACTCATATACAGAGATACTTTATTTTGGATGAAACAGTCTGGGTACAGGTGTTTTAAAGTACGTATTGTTTTCTAAAATATTCCTGTTGACTTCATAGGAACTAAGTTTAAAGAACAGCTTGCTTATTTGAAAAGTAGCTAGTGAAACGCCATTATTAGAAGTGAAGTTTTGGTTCATATAGATAAAAGATAGAAGGAGCAGTCTTATCACATATGTGAAACTGTATGCAGAGTCATGATGTAAATTGCAATGTCACATTTTGCGTATTTCATCAGCTCATTTGGAAAAAGACGTGTGTTTAAAGTTATGAAAGACTTTGGCTTAATTATCCTTATCAGTGGAGCATAGCAAAATCATGACTTCCACTGAGATCTTCATCTGGGCTTTAAGTTTCCTTCCACCTACGAAATGCTCTCCCTCCCTGCCCCACTGCTTCAGCTGGGGAAGTGCCTGGCATGGTTCTCCCCCAGGGCTTTTTCCTGTTCTGAAGACAGGACCACCATCCCTCCCTGCCACCTAGATTTGCAGCCTTCATCTGCAACAAATCTAAACAAAACTGTCATCCTGATTTTAAATCTCTTTGAACTTCCTTTACCCAAATTGCTCACTTTTATGTTTCTCACCCCTTTTAGTTAGTAGAGATCCCACACCTGACAGTCCCTCCTCCCCCGTTACTGTCCTTCCTTAGGTTGTTAAAAGGTTTTTTTTTTTTTTTTTAAAAAAACTTTATAATATACCTGTTAACTCCTGTCTTGTAACCATAAATTTAGTTGAAGATCTTGTAGGATCAGTGAGACAGTTGTTGGTGTCTGAGTCTTCACAAATAATTAATACTGATTTCATGAGATTCTTAAGAGGTAATTTTATTTTGTAACTTTGGGATCACTGGGCACTGCAGTGGTTGTAAGAGCATGGATTAGGATTTCTTTCATATTTGAATATGTTTTAGTTAATGAATTAATTTCTCAATGTTTAAAACACTGAGTAAAATAAGTAGCCACATTTCTTAGCCCAGAATTATCACAAAGTGTTATAGAAAGACAGTTGCAATTTCTTGCTCAGTTTTTTCAGTTTTCATGTGTGCACGTGTGTACACATGCGTGCCAGGGTCTCTGGAGCTGCAGAGGAACACCTGTGTGGGTTTACGTGAGTGGCTAGGGAATACAACCCTGGCCAGCAGGCCTTGCAAGCAGGCACTGTTACCACGGAGCCATCTTCTCAGCTCCTCTTGTTCAGTTCTCTAAGACAGAAAAAGGTATTTGAAATGTTTTAGGACCTGCTTATTTAATTCCTACCTGTTTGGCTCATGAACAGTGCTATGATGAGAATATAGCATGATGTATTACTAGAATTTTTAAGTGCCATGTAAGCCGTGCAAATGCTTTCCTTTTATCAGTTATTTTATTAAAAAAAAACAAAAAATCTAAGAATGTTAAAGTTAAGGTATACGCTGAGGTTAAAAGTAAGGCAGCAGAAATGCGGTGATGAGGTGAGTTGACCGAGAGCTACAGCGCTGCTCATGCCGAGGTGGAGAAGGGCTTGAGTGGATGCAGCAGGCAATGTGCCCGCCTTGCAGGCGCAGGGCCTGTGCCTCCTCTCCGCGAGGGAGGGCCTCCCAGGCCGCTAGTCCTGCCACATGCGCTAGCTCCAGGCCTCCGAGAGACCCTGTCTCCAAAAATATAAATAAATAAATAAATAAATAAATAAATAAATAAATAAAACGATAAACAGCAACAGTAGACATCCTGAAGAATGATACCAGAGTTTGTTCTCTGGCCTGTGCACACCCATGTGTGAGCACTTGAAAACACACACACACACACACACACACACACACACACTTAACAAAAGAAACAGAATAAGGTTTCTTGGTTCCTATTCCATGTTCCTTTTATTAACTTGCAAGGAGAAAGAGAGAGAGAGAGACAGAGACAGACAGAAACACTAGGTGTTCCAGGACCTCTTGCCACTGCAAAAGAATTGCAGACTCATGTACCACTTTGTGCTTCCTGCTTTAAGTGGGCACTGGGGAATCAAGCCCACCTGTCAGGCTCTAAAGCAAGCCTCTTTAAGTGCTGAACTGTCTCACCAGGCACCTCGCCCCATGTTCTTGGTCATATAACAGACACTCTCTTTGATCATCCCTGTATAACATTTATGCTAGTTTGAGGAGGTTCTGGCGCCGAGGTAGTTCCTAGCTATCATGGCAACACAGATCTATAGCATATTGGAGCTGATGTTTTTGTCGCCATGTATTCCACAGTGCCCTTGGAGTCCACTTGTATATACTTTCCCATTTGGCATTTTATTCAGTGTGTATTTATGAGACCATACTGTGCATTCCTGTTGTGCATGATAAACAGTCACTGACACTGTACATCCGATCTTCATATGCTGCCAGTATTCTAAGATGTGAGTTCAAAAGGAATGCATGCCAAGTGTGGTGGCGCACGCCTTTAATCCCAGCACTTGGGAGGCAGAGGTAGGAGGATCGCTGTGAGTTCAAGGCCACCCTGAGATTACATAGTGAATTCCAGGTCAGCCTGGGCTAGAGTGAGACCCTGTGGGGGAGGAGGGGGTTGGAAAGGAATACATACTGGTCTGTAGTGAAGTATCCTTTTTATTTATTTATTTATTATTTTTTACCCTCAGTTTTTATTAACATTTTCCATGATTATAAAAAATATCCCATTGTAATACCCTCCCCCCCACCTTCCCCTTTGAAATTCCATTCTCCATATCCCCTCCCCATCTCAATCATTCTCTCTTTTATTTTGATGTCATGATCTTTTCCTCCTCTTATGATGGTCTTGTGTAGGTAGTGTCAGGCACTATGAGGTCATGGATATCTAGGCCATTTTATGTCTAGAGGGAGCATGTTATAAGGGGTCCTACCCTTCCTTTGGCTCTTACATTCTTTCTGCCACCTCTTCTGCATTAGACCCCGAGCCTTGGAAGGTGTGATCGAGATGTTACTCAGTACTCCAGTCACTTCTTTCCAGCACTGTGATACCTTTTGAGTCATCCCAAGGTCACTGCCATCTGAAAAGAGAAGATTCTCTACCCAAAGTGAGAGTAGCGTTAACATAAGGGTATGAATATTAAGAGAAGTGCTCACTGGGCAGATTGATAAGCATAGTATATACATTTATCCAGAATCAGCAGATGTTACACCCCAAGGGCTCCTGACTACCCCTGTTTTAACTTTCCAGTGTCAGGGATGTATTCCCTCCCATGGAGCGGGCCTCCAGTCCAATTGGAGGGCAGTTGGTTTCCACCATGACAGATGTGCCACTATTGCACCCGTTGGCTCATTTGATCTGGCTGGCCAATTATAAGGCTTGCAGTGTCCACTGTTGAGTATCTTCACTGGTGGTCTTTCTCCCATTGAACTACATGTAGAATGGCTTCTTTCAGCTTTCTGTCAGCTGGTCTACACGGAGGAGGTTATCAGCTCAGTTCCAGCAATATTTCTCAGTGGCCTTGCAGCCCAAGTATGTGGAGTCTTCAGCAATATGTAGTGAAGTATCTTGTCCTAGGTCTTCAAAGCTAGTTCAGTGACATGGAGTCAGAATAAAGGTTCTTGCTTGGTTCTTCCTCCATTGTAGGCACATACTTAAAATATTTTCACATAGTAGGCCATTGTGATTTTCTCTATTTTACCACTTCCATTTTCAGAGATTATACCTTTGGGATAAAAACTTCCTTACTGGGCTGGAGAGATGGTTTACTGGTTAAGGCACTTGCCAGCAAAGCCAAAGGACCCAGGTTTGATTCTTAGTACCCACATAAAGCCAGATGCACAAGGTGGCACATGCCTGTGGAGTTCATTTGCAGTGGCTAGAGGCCCTGGTGTACCCATTCCCTCCCCCCCCTCCTGTCTCTTCCTCCCTCCCTCCCTTCCTCCCTCCATCCCTCCTTCCATCTCTCTGTCTCTCCAATACATCAATAAGATATTTAAAGAACTTCTTTACCAATTATGATAATGTGTAGGTTACTAGTTACAAACTTATAAAAGATTTTGTAATTATCAATGGCATGCATCTTTGGTTTTCAATTAACTTTTAAATATTTAATTTCATTAAATATTTTATCTAGTATAGTTTTAAGTGAGAATTACCTTTGAGTTACATGAGAAAATACTGATTCCTTCATCTTTGTCACAAGATTAAAATAAACTAGAAGAAGGAACTTTTATTTTGGGAAATGGCAAATGATTTTAGGAAACCTCTAGAAATTTGTTAAGTTAACAAGGATAAAACTGAATCTTAAGTTCAAAGTGTGCTACAAGCTCTTTTAGTAAAACAATTCAAGCCTTATTAGCAATATTGTCACATGTCTTCAAAGCGTTTTGTTTTCCTTCTCTACTCATTCCATAACTCTGTCCTGCTGGGCTTACCATTCTACATTGAGGTGTGGCTTCTTTTTCTTTCTTTCTGTATTGATGTGGCTTCTTAAATGTTCTTTTGATTTTTAAAAATTTATTTATTTGAGAGAGAGAATGAGCTCATGCAAAGGCCTCTAGCCATTGCAAACGAACCACCTTGTACAGCTGGCTTTATGTGAGTACCAGGCAGTCAAACCTGGGTCCTTTAGCTTTACAGGCCAGCACCCTAACTGCTAAGCCATCCCTCCAAGCCCATAAATACAATTTTTAAACCTAAAAAATACTGCCCAAGGAATTCATTCCTCATACTTCTGGAGTTGGAAGGAGGAAAAAAACTTAACTTTAAAATTGTGCCTTTATTAAACACAGTTTTGCACATCTGAAAGCAAAAGTATTTTCTAATGACTATGATCATGTTGTGAAGTTTAAAAAATTTTTTGTTGACAACTTCCGTAATCATAGACAATAAAGCATGGTAATTCTCTCCCTCCCTTTCTCTTTCAACTCCACTCTCCATCTTACCTCTCTCTCTTCTTTTATTTTGATGTTATCATCTTTGCCTCCTATTATGATGGCAGTGCCAGGCACTGCGAAGTCTTGGATATCCAGGTCATTTTGTGTCCTAAAAAGTGCTTTGTAAGGAGTCCTATCCTTCCTTTGGCTCTTACCTTACGCTGTTTCTGCCACCTCTTATGCAGTGGACCCTGAGCCGCGGCAGGTGTGATAGAGATGTTTGGGTGCTGAGCACTCCTCTGTCACTTCTCAGCACTGTGAGTTGTCATCTGAGTCATCCCAAGGTCACCACCATCTGAAAAGAGAAGCTTCTCTAACAAAAAGTGAAAGTAGCATTAATACATGGGTATGAACATTAAGAGAAGTGCTTACTGGGCAATTTCGTGAGCATGTTGTATACATTTAGCCAGACACCAACAGGCGTTACACCTCTAGGGCTCACGACCTCCCTCGTCATAGGTTTGCAGTATCAGGCCTGTGTTCCCTCCCATGGAGCAGGCCTCCTGTCCAATTAGAGGGCAGTTGGTTTCCCCCGTAACAGACATGCCACTATTATACCCTTTGGCTCATTTGGCCTGGCTGGCCATATTTAAGGCTTGCATTGTCCACTGTTCAGTCCTTCACTGGTGATTTCTCTCTCTTCCATGGAACTGCATGCAGTGTGCTTTTTCCAGCTTTCTGTCAGCTGGTCTACATGGAGGAGGTTTTCAGCTCAGCTCTAGCAGGAATTTTCAGTGATCTTGCAGCTCAAGTATGTGGAGACTTCCGCAATACATGCTGTGTGTTTAAGAGATTCGGTGATGGTGTGGAGGACCTCCGAAGAGATGAGAGATGAAAACTGCTCAGTTACACCTGTGATTAGTCCTTGTGCTCTAAGACAGCGCTCCCAAGTATTTTAAGAGAAGTTCCTGATAGTTGAATGACAGCACTTGATTGACTTTCTTATGTTACCCCCACTGAAAGCTTGTGTGATAAGTGTCATCTTGTCGCCACTGTTTAAGAGCAGCTCCTTTCCCTCCCCTCCCCTCCCTCCCCTCCGCCGCCCCTCACTCCCTTCTTTTTTCTCTTCTTGAGGCAAGGTCTCACTCTCGTTCAGGTTGAACTAAAACTCACTTTTGTAGCCCAAGCTGCCCTTGAACTCATGGTGATCCTCCTCCTTCAACCTCCCCAGTGCTGGGAATGTAAGTGTGTGCCACCAAACCTGTATAAAAACAATTTCTTTTTTTTTTTAAAGTATTTATTTATTTGAGAGAGAGAGAGAAAGTGGGAGAGAGAGAGAGAGTGAGCGTGAGTGAGCATGCCAGTGTAAGCAAATTCCAGATGCATGCACCACTCTGTGCAACTGACTTATGTGGATACTAGGGAATTGAACCTGGGCCCTTAGGCTGTGGAGGAAAGCGCCTTAACCTCTAAGCTAACTCTCCAGCCACAAGAGCAGTTTCTTTAAAATGCACTTATAGGGCTGGAGAGATGACTTAGCAGTTAAACACTTGCCTGTGAAGCCTAAGGACCCCGGTTTGAGGCTCGGTTCCCTAGGTCCCACGTTAGCCAGATGCACAAGGGGGCGCACGCGTCTGGAGTTCGTTTGCAGTGGCTGGAAGCCCTGGTGCGCCCATTCTCTCTCTCTCTCCCTCTACCTGTCTTTCTGTGTCTGTCGCTCTCAAATAAATAAATAAAAAAAATTTTTAAATGCACTTATATTCCCATAGTATGCTGCTCTGTAAAGAACAGTGCTGTAGTTCTGTGCCTTCAAATCTCTGGCTCATACATTTTCTGAATGGTTTCAGAATGAACTCCTTATTTACCACTAAGCCATTTGCATTGTCACTTGGCAAGCATTAGTTTTGAGAATGAGTACCCATGGACCATGTAGCATTTAAACTTTGTAATCAGTTAGTATTAGCGTATCTAATTTCCTGTGAATCCACTATATCAGTGGTCAGAGGAAGAAAGACAAATTAGAAATTATTCATATTACCCCCCCCCCCCCAAATCCCTTAAAAAGTAAGCTTTGTTAGCCAGGTATGGTGACTCATGCCTTTAATTCCAGCACTTAGGAGGCTCAGGTAGGAGGATTGTCATGAGGCTGAGGCCAACCTGGGCTAAAGTGAGACCCTGTCTCAACCCCCACTCCCAAGTTTCCTTTACTAAAGTACTGTTGTAAGAGTCTTCAGTTATATTTTAGTATCCCAAGTCCCTAACCTTCAAAAGTTGCCTTTAATTAATACCTTCACATCAGCTGTATAGCAGAATTACTGAAGTGTCTGTTGAAGGACTATATATTATAAATTGAAGTTATCTAATTAAATTAGGAAAGTGATAAAAGACATTTATTGCTTACACACATGAAATAGACAACAAGTTTAGGTATAAAATTTAGCAATAAAGAATAATCTTGGGCTGGAGAAATAGCTTAGTGAATAAGGCACTTGCCTGCAAAGCAGAAGGACATAGGTTCACTTCTCAAGACCCACGTAAGCCAGATGCACAAGGTAGCACATGTGTCTGGAGATCGTTTGCAGTGGCTGGAGGCCCTGGCACACCCATTCTCTCTCTCTCTCTCTCTCTCTCTCTGTCTGCCTCTTTCCCTCTGTCTCTCAAATAAATAAATTAATTAAAATTTAAATCGAATAGATACTTAAGTTTTCTCAATGCAGAGAGCACGATACCTTGACCTTACAGAGACCATTGAAAATGAGGTGGAGTAACAATCGTGCCTTTCATGTAATGAAGCATTGCGCTACGAAACAGAGCCGAGCTGGCAGAGTCCTAGGGCAGCGGCTGTGGCAGAGAACTCCCCAGGCTCCGCTCTGATGCGTAAGGTCCAGCCGTGGCCCCTGGATGCTGCTATGCCTGGGCTCTCCCGCCGAGCCCACCCCGCCTGTGGTGCATCTTTAAGTCCAGTTGACCATGAAGTTTGCATATGCTTTCCTTCTCTGCACCCACATGACTCAGTGAAAGAGAAACAGCTGCACTTTGTGGGTCTAGAATAGAGGTCCTCAGGGATGACTAGCAGAGGGAAGTAGTAAGTTCAGTCAAACAGTGTTAATAGGGCTCCTGTCCATGCGTTCAAACCTGTAAACCTAGGAGGTTTGATTCATCTGCAGGTTTTCACAAACAGCTATTTCCTAACATTATCTACCATTTTACTAGATCATGGGGAAAATATACCATTTTATGAGATTATGGGGAAATAATTAGAAATACATAGGTATTTACTTGTATAAAGTTTAGAAGGTATTTTCATCTGTAGCATAGTATAGAGATTTGCTTATTGGAGACTACCACAGAAATCTCATTTTAGATTTGGAAGTTTGGTCAGCCCAACCCCCTTATTTCTCATTTATGACCTATTAGTACTAGGCATATTCATTCATTCCTATGTCCTTGCCTCTGAGAATCTTACTCTCTTGATAGGATCATAGAGGCCACCTGGCCTAGATACCTCCTTTTGTGATGGAAGGAATAACGCTGTTGTGTGGGTAGGAGAAGGAATCTCCAAAAGCAGGAAATGATGTGAAATGTGATGCTTAAGAATATGCTGAACATGGAGGTGGTAGAAAGCCTTTGAAAGCACATAGGGAAACATCTTAATCACAGAAAGGCACTTAGATTTGGTGGATGGAACATACAGTGGGATAGACCTGGACTCTGCGTGTTTTCTCATTCCAGTGCCTTCGGCTGGAATGCTCCTATCGGATGGTTGGTAGAGAGCAGGTGGTGATTTAACCACTGGTAGTGTGGAAGCCTCACCTGGGCTTCTTGTCAGATGACAGTCCTGCAGAAAATATTAAGCAGTGATTGGTTAATTCTACCAATGGTTTTATTTCACTTTTTCTAGTTATAGAGAGAAAAGTTGTTAGAATATAATCTCCAAAGATTCTTCATCTAGATTCTCCATTGTTGTTAACACGTTACCTCCTTGCTTTATTGTTGCATTTCTGTATATCTGCATGGAGTTTTTTTTTTTTTTTAACCAGACTACGTTCCCAAAAAAGTCACAGGCATGCCGCCCTTTCCCGTCAATATTTTTGTGTACATTTTCTAAAAGCAAAGGAGTTCTCATGTAATTATAGTACAGTTATTAAAATCAGGAAATTAGCATTGATATAATACATCATTTGTTCGAATAATTATCCTTATTGCAAAATGTAAAGAAAGTATATCTGGCTGGGCATGGTGGCACACACCTTTAATCCCAGCACTTGGGAGGCAGACGTAGGTGGATCGCTGTGAGTTCGAGGCCACCCTCAGATTACGTAATAAATTCCAAGTCAGCCTGAGCTAGAGTGAAACCCTACCTCGAAAAACAAAACAAAACAAAACAAAACGAAAAGAAAAGAAAAGCTGTCTAGCCCAGTGTTCTGATAGGAGCCCATGTTGTGTGCTGTGTGTCTGTGGGTGCTTTCTTCTGGAGTAGCTCCCCAGTCGTCCTTCCCTGCCTGACCTTGCTACTTCTGCAGAGAAGTAGAGCTAACTATTTTTACAGCAGTGCTGGGGAAGTAGGGCTGTGTGTCCATTCTCTTCGTGCATAGACGACGAAGGCCTGGGGATCGGTGACGGTGATTTTACCTAGAGGTTACGTGGCACATCTCTGTGCCATCAGGTTACTGCCTTCTTTTTGCTCATCAGTGGCTCTCTGCTCAGGAGATGATGGAGACCTTGTTAATCTCCTGTTTCTTCTTCAACTGTTACCTGCTAGGGTTAGTATCCATTAATGATTTTTGCTTGTGTCAATTAGTACTGGTAATTGCTGGGTAGTTGATGTCTTTCATCTATTCTCTATCTGTCTATCAATTTATTTACTGATTGGATCTGGGCTTGGACCCAGGGGCTTGTTTGTGCTGGGCAAGTGCTTTGTCATGGAAATGCTCTGTCAGAGTGTGGTAGTTACTTTCCCATTACTGTGACAGGATGCCTGGCCAGAGCTACGTAAGAAAGGAAAAAGGGTTTACTTTGGTTTACAGTTTTGAGGGGAAATTCACTCTATCATGGTGGGGCAGCGCAGTGGGGAGGAGGCTGAGGGAAGATGTGGTAGGAAAAGCGAGGCCGGAGCTGGTAGAATTCTTGTGAAATGGTGTCTGGTGAGAGGCTCTTAGGTCATTGGGCTGAGCGGTAGCTTAGGCGTATGCTAACGGATGGCTCTGCTCCTGGTAGGGATGGACCTCTTGCATGTCATGGACTCCCACCAGGATATGCCACCATCCTCTACCCTCACATAGATTCAGATCAGTCATCTATGCAACTGTGAGCCAAATAAACCTTGTCTTATCTTTTTAAAAAATATTTTATTTGTTTGAGACACAGACACACACACACACACACACACACACACACACAAAGAGAGACGGGGGGGGGGGAGGGAGGGAGGGAGGGAGAGAGAATGGACACGCCAGTGCTTGCTACTAGCCACTGCAACCGTATTCCAGATGCACATGCCACCTTGTGCATCTGGCTTACATGGGTTCTGAGGAATCAAACCTGGGTTCTTAGGCTTCACATGCAAGCTCCTTAATGGCTAAGCCATCTCTCCAGCCCTAAATAAACCTTTCTTGTTTGAAGTTAGTTGGTGCAAGTATTCAGTTGTACAGAAGGACAATTATCTAACAATATGATTTCTTCCACAATTTTTTTTTTTTTTGAGGTAGGGTCTCATTCTGGCCCAGGCTGATCTGGAATTTACTACGTAGTCACAGGGTAGCCTTGAACTCATGGTGATCCTCCTATCTCTGCCTGCCTAGTGCTGGGATTAAAGGCGTGCACCACCTCGCCCGGCTCTTTCACAAGTTTTAATCATGCACTGATGTTAGTGCATGCATTTGGACTCTTACTTTCTTCTGTAAACTATCCTCTCCTACTGTTACTTCCTTTGGCTCTTGAGTCTTACTGGTTTTGTCCCTGGCAGATCCTCAGGCTCCTGCCTGTGTTCTTGGGCTTGTTCTCACTACTTCTTGAGCTCTTCCCTCCCTCTGTCCCAGTTCCAGCCTTGGAATCCTTCCTGATGGTCCTCCCTCCTGTATTGAAGAGTTTAGAATTTCAGAATCAGGATTCTAGGTCTAGTCCTTGTTATGACAGTGCCATTGTTTCTAGGTCCTCTCTGCAGAACTAGGAAATATATCTGCATAAGCATAGTCACATCTTTATCTGTCTCTATAATTATCTTCCTAAAAGCCTGAGCTCATACACCTACTTCTGGTTCTAATTTAACACTGTAGAGGTAATTCTCATCCTTTATTAACTCTAGAAAATCCAGAAAACAAGTTTATAATTGCTTACCTATGCCAACATATCTAAAGTTCCAACTTGATGTATAGTTATGTTTTTTCACCTTTGAAAAAGTGAAGGTATACAGCAGCGAGCCCTAATCTATAGTGGAGACATTACAAGACCTTCAGTGGATGTCTGGAGCTGAGAATGACACCAAACCTCATATTTAGTGCATTTTTCATTTTACAGAATAACTTACTATGGCCTTAACTTTCATAGTTTGAGTGGTGATGGCAGCACTTCTAAGCATTTCTTTTTCCTTCTCCACAATTTCATAGCTTGATCTGATCTTACCATAGATCCTCACAACCTTAGTACATATTTTCCTTTTTTTTTTTTTTTTTTTTTTTTTTGCTTTAGTCAAGAATGTTCACTTTTTCAATTCAGGGACACCCTTTATCACTTCTCTTTGACACATCTGAGTTGCTAGCATCACTACTCTTGTGCTTCGGGCCATTATTAAATAAAATAGGAGTGACTTGATCACAAACATTGTGATGCCCTAGCGCTGGGCTTGGTGACTGATTGGGCTACTAGGTGACTGAGGAGTGAGAACTGGGGGGCTTCCTGGTGAGCAGCATGTACGGCGTGGCCGTGCCGGGGCCGCCTCGGGAGCACTGGCACAGGACTGGTGTGGTGGCACGTGACTCAGACGATGTGCACACTGGCTGTGTGTGCCATTTTTCACCTAACACTTGTGAAATACAGTTGATTTCAGATAACTCAAACCATGGAAAGCAAATCTCTAGATGAGGAGGGGTGACTGCATAACTTCCTGTCAACATTTTGTGTTCTGGGCCAGGCCCTGGTGGCACACACCTGTAATCCAGCCCTTGAGGGTTAGAGGGTCACTGTGAGTTGGAGGCCGGCCTGGAACTAGAGGGAGCTCCAGGTCAGCCTGGCCTATAGCGACGCCCTATCTCCAAAAAACTTAAAAACATTGTGCTCAGGGCTTTCCCCCTCACCTTCCTCATGGCAGGAACTCTGTGTACTTCCTCCTCTTTCCTTTGCTTAATCTAATAAAGTCTGCCTAAACCTTAAAAGAATTGTGTGTGCAGGAATTCCTGGGAAGGGCTGGAGTGAGGAGGGAGAAGGGAAGTTACCATGTAGTGGTTACCGGACTTCTGATTCACCTGATGGAACGTTCTGGTAGTAAATGGTGGTAAGGGTCGTACAACGCTGTGAATCCCATCGGGAACCATATTGCACACTCAGTGGGGTGCATGACAGGTTTTATGGCAGTAGATTGTCCACACCACACCAGTCACTTGGGTAGCTCCTCCTCCTCCACCTCAGGGCCAGTCATGTTGTGTTGCTCATTTCATGTGCAGAGACGCAGCTACGTGCAAATCTAGGTGCATTCGTTTCCAGTTTTCTTCCTTTTTAGGCTTTTCCTCTACCCTTGTTGAATTTTTGTCTCATTTACAATCTTAACACAATACAAGAACCATATAGGAAAGGAATGAAAGTTGTCCCTTTCTTCCCAAATTTGTGTCCGCTCACTCCCTTGCAGGAGCAGTCTCATGAAGTTTACTTTATTCTTCCTGTCTCTCTCTGTGCGCGTGTGTGTGCGTGTGTGTGTGTGTTCATAGGGGCAGTAGAGGCCAGAGATTGACAGTGAGTGTCATCCTTGATCATTCACTCACCTTGTTTAATGCGACAAGGCCTCTCAGTTAAGCCCCAGCTCACTGGTTCAGGTAGTCTAGCTAGCTAGCTCACTCTGTGGATCTCCTGTCTCTCGAGCGCTAGGGTTGTAGCAGGCCGCCACCCCGACCCAGAGCTTACTTTGCATGGGTGCTAGGGATCTGAACTCAGTTCCTCATATTTGTAAGGCAGGTAGGTACTTTATTAACTGACCCATCTCCCTAACCCTTCTTCCTTAGATTCATTTTATCCTTTGTTTCCATATTTGGTTGTTTCTAATTTGCTTCTCACTGTGTAGCCCAAGCTGATCTTGAACTTAACAATAATCCGCCTGCCTTAGCCTCTAAAATCTTGGGATTCTAGGTATGCATCCTTAGGCCCAGTCAAATTGCCTTCCTTGTTGGGAAAGTGATTAGGAAAGTCTAAAGTAGCCAGGCATGGTGGTGCACACCTTTAATCCCAGCACTCAGGAGGCAGAGGTGGTAGGATTGTAACAAATTTGAGGCCAACCTGAGACTACATAGTGAATTCTAGATCAGCCTGGCGCTAGATAGAGTGTGGAGACCTTACCTCAAAAAACCAAACCAACAACAACAACAACAAAACCCCGAACTTGTTCTGTTGTTAAAAGAAGATAGGTAGCGCAGGACTTCCGGTCCGCAGCTTGAAAGTTTGCTTCAGAAGTTTTTACTAGTGCACATAGAACTTTTTGTGTCCACAGAGAGTCAAAAGAAAGGCTTTATCTCCACCATGAGGAGACTGTAGGTACCTCTTCTCGCTCTTCCTTCTTTTTCTTTCCCCACTTCTGCTGTTTATAGGGAGAGGAAGCAGGAGATCAGAGAGCAGAGCTGACCTTCCCGGTGATAACCGAGGATTGTTTAGGCAAGATGAATTGACTGCCTGGGGCTGAAACAGATAAGAGCCCGCCAGTGTTTTGATGCTGAATCATCTGAAGGCTGAGAACAAACCCCAGGAAAAGACTTTTCAATCCAAGCTAAAATTGGGGGTGATAAAGGAAAAGTTCAGGATTAGACAAGATACCTGATGGTACCTTTCAAGTGATTAAAATTCTTTATAATTTTAATTGGCCACTTGAAAAAGAATGCTAAAGCAAATCACAGAGTTGAAAAAGTGCTGTCAGTTTCAAATGTATTACCTGAGCTACAGGCCAGTGGCTTCAGCCCCTGTCCATGGACCTGCAAAATCAGAATAAGGAGAGGAGCTTTCCAGGCCTTTGAGTCCAGATGTTAAAGTGTCCTCATCACCGCTGCTCACAGCAGACATGTGACCATAAGCCTAGCTCAGGGTTCATTGCTCCATGGCGTTGCCTCTTGTCCCCGGTCCTTGGTCTCCATTGGCACTCTCCTTTTGCTTTCCAGCATGCTCCTGCCTCTCCTGGGTTAAGGAGAACGTGTAGCCTTTCTCTCCTTTGCTCCCTTCCTCTAGATCAGGTTGGACATCATTCTTTTTAGGAATAGGCTTTCTTTTGGAGGCTTTTCACATTGCCTCCCGCCAAGTGTTAATCTAACCTTTGAAACAGTGGCTTCTAAAATCAAGTACACAGGATGATTCATTGGGGAACAGGAAAAAATTATACACACACACACACACACACACACACAAAATTTATTTATTTGAGAGTGACAGAGTAAGAGGCAGAGAGAGAGAGAGAGAGAGAGAGAGAGAGAGAGAATGGGTGTGCCAGGGCCTCCAGCCACTGCAAACGAACTCCAGATGCGTGCACCCCCTTGTGCATCTGGCTAACGTGGGTCCTGGGGAATCGAGCCTCGAACCAGGGTCCTTAGGCTTCACAGGCAAGCGCTTAACCACTAAGCCATCTCCGCAGCCCAGGAAAAAATATTTAATATGTCTAAATGCATTTTTAAAACCTAGTACTTGATGCTTCTAGATACATTTAATTTATGCCTAATACCTTTGAGCATTGAATTGGTGCCTCTGATACCAGCAGTAGTAGACACAGGTCACCTAGCATGTCTAAGATCACCTAAAGAAGACGGAGACATCTGTCATGTGGGGTGGCAGTTTAACAGCGTGTTGACAGCGTGTGCAGTTAAACACGCCAAGTCAGGTACGTTTATATGGTTAGGTGGGAACCCTCACAGAAAGACGCCAGCCTGGAAGCATTAGGAGTGAGTTTACTGCCGTAAGTACAGTGTGAACAGATTGAACGTGGCAGGGCCAGGTTTGTTGTTAGCCACATTGTGCTTTTAAAACCCAACTAATGTTGTTTAATAAGAAATCAGGGGCTGGAGAGATGGCCTAGCGGTTAAGCGCTTGCCTGTGAAGCCTAAGGACCCCGGTTCGAGCAACAGACAGAGAGAAAGACAGATAGAGGGAGAGAGAGGGAATGGGCGCGCCAGGGCTTCCAGCCTTTGCAAACGAACTCCAGACGTGTGCGCCCCCTTGTGCATCTGGCTAACGTGGGACCTGGGGAACCGAGCCTCGAACCGCCCAATCAGTCACCAAGCCCAGCGCTAGGGCATCACAATGTTTGTGATCAAGTCACTCCTATTTTATTTAATAATGGCCCGAAGCACAAGAGTAGTAGTCTGTTGCTCTCAAAAAAAAAAAAAAAAGAAATCAGAATTGTGTGTTGTGTGTGTGCAGTATGCATGCTCATATGTGTCGTGCATGTGTGCATGTAGCTTCGGCTGTGCCTTCCACCATTTTCAGACAACTTCTCGCTGGCACAGCTCACCATGTAGGCTAGACTGGCTAGTCAGTGAGCGCTGAGCTTTCTCATGTCTCCACCTGTGCGGTGCTGCACTTATATGGGTACTGGGGATCAAACTCCGCCCTCATGTTTGTGGTTCTCGACCAGCGGAGCTGTCTTCACAGCGCCCAGATCACAGGCCTTGTCAGCTATGTGGAGTTTCCTTTCTTCTTGTGCTGGCATACGAAACTTCCCTCACCTTGAGAAGTCTAAGCCCATGTTAATAGCATAGGTATATATTTTCTAAAGATAATTCCTAAGGTACGTATTTACTGTTTAGTTCATGGGCCACCCAGTTATAGGGCATCCTGTAGAAATTGCTTTTATTGGTCAGTGCACTTGCAGTTCACCAGTGGCTGCACCACTGAAGAAAATATCCCCTCCCCCAGCCATCCTGAATTGCTACTAACTCGGGGAGGGATGAGGGTTCCTGCTCCCCGCCACCGTCCATGACCGAATGTGGAAGGACCCCGTGGTATTCCGGTTTTGTGCAGATAACAGTTGCTGTGAGGTCATGAATATAGCAGCCGCACCGTGCCCAGAGGACAGGTTTCACAGCACTTCTCCCCATCCTCTGGCTCTTACATCCTTCCTATCCCCTCTCCTGCAGAATTCCCTGACCACCGCCCCCCCCATGCCCATGAAAGTGACCCCATTTGATTCAGTGGGTCACACACTGAGACAGACATCAAAGCAGCAGAGGGCCTAGCTGAGAGGAAAGGTTCAGTGTCAGGGAGCAGGAGAAAAAGAGACGTTAGTTAATGGGAAGTGATTATGATCAAAGTACATTGTGAGCATGTATAAAAATTGTCAATCAATAAAGTTTTTAAAGAGACTGCTGTTTATTGAAGCCTCCGGTGACCTCCAGTTCCCGGTAGTAGCCACACCTTGAGAACTCTTCTTTACTTACCTTTGTGGCTTTCAGTGTTACTGACTCTTCTTTCTGAACTTGTGCTTTCCCCACTTCTTTGACAACACTCCTCTCTCCTCTGCTCTGGTCCTTGCTTTTTCTACTTCTTAAGTCAGGATTTCTGGAAATCTACCATTGGTTCTCTTCTTCCCATATTCAGAGGATGACCTCAGCCATAGAAGAGCAACCACAGCTAATACCCTCTGCACTGCAGAGTTCCCAGCCACTCCCCGAGTCTTCTCTGTGAAGGAAGGCGCTGCGAGGCCAGGGAGCAGCGGCGAGCTTCAGCCTCGTGCGTGGCAGAGGAGGGATCCATCCTTGGTCTGCGCCAGCCCTTACTCATAACCACTCTTGTATACGGCTTACATATACCTCCCATCTCAGCCTTAAACCTTGCCTCTTTTGTGCGGTTCTGACAGACATATTCAGTTGCTTAGTGGACAAACTCAACCTTGTAGTCATTGTTTCCATAGCAAAAATCAATTCTTCCATTGGTCTAGTTCTCCTGTGTAACCATATGTTGTGCAGACTCTTTCTTCTGGTAAAGGCCTGGGGGTGTGGGGAGTCCTTTTGTAGGCTCCTTTAAACTCTCATTGACCCTCTAATTCCTGTTTGTTAATTCTTTTTTATTTTTATTTATTTGAGAAAGAGGGCAGGCATGCCAGGGCCTCTAGCCATTGCAAATGGATTCCAGACACATGTGTCCCCTTGTGCATCTGGCTTACGTGGGTCCTGGGGACTCGAACCAGGATTCTTTGGCTTTGCAGGCAAGTTCCTTAATCGCTAAGCCATCCCTCCAGCCCTAATTCCTATTAATTCTGACTCCTAACTATGAGATCTGTGCTTGTCTCCAGTCTGGTGCTGTCCTACTTTGGATTGCTACTGCAGTTGGTTGTTTTTTCAGCTGAATTGTCCTCCCGCCCGTCCTCTTGCGTGTGGCCACCATGTTTCTGAAGTGCGTACCTACTTGACAAGGGCTGTACCTGAAGCTCTGTGGTTCCGTTTGCCCTACTGATGAAACCCCAGCTTTGGCTACTGCGTGGGTTCTCAAGAGCTTGCTCCTGTCCCACTTTCTGACATTTCCCCAGAAATTTCTTGTTCAACAGCTTTAGCTATAGCCAAGTAAAGCTGACCCTGCTCTCTTACCTGTTCTTCTTTTCCCCTTCTACCTGCTGAAATTCTAAAGCCTCCTAAAATTCACCCAGGTTCTTCTGTGCCTCCCTCTGCTGCCCAGGCCTAGTCGGCGGCTCTTAGCATCCTGTTCGTATTGCTGTCACCGTACAGTACGGAATCTTGCCTCTCGTTAACAACTGCAGTGGCTTGTGTTTGTGTTCCTGGCGTAGCCGAGTAGGGAAGCCACTCGGTCAGGTAATCACAGAAAAGAGGTTCATGATGGGAGTAGGTTTTTGTTTTCCCCAGAAAGATTAAAAAGAGCTGGTTGTGGTGGCGCACGCCTGTAATCCCAGCATTTGGGGGCAGAGGGAGAAAGAAGGATCACCGTGAGTTTGAGTCCATCCTGAGACTACATAGTGAATTTTAGGTCAGCCTGCGCTAGAGCGAAACCCTGCCTGGAAAAACCAAAACAAAACAAGATTTAAAAGATTCATATATGAAGACATAAAGATATGTATTCAGCCTCTCTCTTTTTCTCTTTTCTTTTCTTTTCTTTTTTTTTTTTGAGGTAGGGTCCCACTCTAGCCCAGGCTGACCTGGAATTCACTATGTAGTCTCAGGGTGGCCTTGAACTCACAGTGATCCTCCTGCCTCTGCCTCCTGAGTGGTGGGATTAAAGGCGTGCCACCACCATGCCTGGGTCAGCCTATCTCTTTAAGTATGGTCAAGGTTCTTCCTGTGAGTGTTGGTTCTCTGGTGAGAATTTAATGTTGCTTTTTCTCCCCCTTTGAGACTGGGTCTTGCTGTGTATCTGAATTTGTCATAATCTTCCTGCCACAGCCTCTTTGACGTATGCAGATTAGTTTTCATTAGAAATAGTCTTTCTGTACCCATATTTCATTGGTTAGTATTAAGTTAGGAAAGATAATTTAGGGCAGCAAATGTAAATGACAAGGAACAGTTTGAGAAGAGCACAGTGGTTTTTGGTAAGTAGGTGGCTCAGGTGTTGCATGCCGGTGTCTATTAGACTGCGTCGCTGCCCTCTGCTCGCTGCAGGCGCCCCGCCCACCGCGAGTGCTGGGGAAGGACATGGAGCGCCTTGGTGGACCCCGGGTGTCTGGTGAACGGAGGCTGCGGGGCTCTTGTGGTTTGGGTGCTTTATTTATTTATATGAGAGACTGTGGGGGGCAAGAATCAGAGAATGGGCACATCAGGGTCTCCAGCCACTGCAGAGAAACTCTAGACACATGCACCACCTTGTGCATCTGCCTTTACATGGGTACTGGGGAATTGAACTCCGTCCTTAGGCTTTACATGCAGGTGCCGTAACTGCTGAGCTATCTCTTCAGCCCCTGTGATTTTTCTTTCTATAGATCTGATTTTACCCACTTCAATATGAGAGAGTGATTTTGTGATTCATTTTTTAAAAATATTTATTAGAAAGCATATGAATGGGCATGCCAGGGCCTCTTGCTTCTGCAAACTAACTCCAGATGCATGTGCCACTTTGTGTATATGGATTTATGTGGTTGGACAGGGAGTCAAGCCCAGGCGGAAGGTGCAAGTACCTTTAGCTGCTGAACCATCTCCCAGCCCAGTGAGTGATTTTTAACCCTTTATTTTCTGTTGATTTATTTTTACTTGTCTTGTTTCTTTTGAAGCAGGGTCTCACTGTAATCCAGGCTGGCCTTGAACTCATTTTGATCCTCCTAACTCAGTCTCCCAAGTGCTGGGATTATAAGCATGTGCCACCATGCCCAGCTCCTTCTAGTTACTTTTAGAAAAAAATTGAAAACACATGTAGTAAAATACCCAGACAAAAATTAACTTTTGTACATATAGCCACTTAAGAACCTTTCACATTGTATCAGCTTCAAAATGCTTTGCGGGCTGGAGTGATGGCTCATTGGTTAAGGTGCTTGCCTGCAAAGCGTAAGGACCTAGACTAGCTTTTCCAATACCCCATAAGCCAGATGCACAAGGTAGCACATGTGTCTGGAATTTGTTTGCAGTGGCTAGAGGCCCTGGCGTGCCCATTCTCTCCCTTCTGTCTCTCAAATAAATAATAAATAAATAAAATATGAAAAAAAATTTAAAAAACACTTTGCTCCAAAATCTTTATACTATTTTTTTTGTTATTTTGAAGTTGACTATTAGTGTGCTGATGTAAGCATTGATATAAGCTAACCAGTTCTGTGTATGAACCAAAAAGCATGGTGGTTTCATGTAGCATGCTACTTACTGACAATGTCATAAAAAGTATTTTTTTCCTTAAAAACGATGGTAAACTTTTATTAAAATGTCTTTTCTTTTTCAGCACCTTCTCTGTATTTATAGTAAGAACTTTTTTTCTTAAGGTAGTTGATGATGGTATAAGACAGCTAATTTAAGCATCTGTTTATCACTGCCTGGCTAGACAGAATATAAAATTTCGATTCAGTTGAATTACCTCCCAAGAGAGCTTTGAGCTCTTAGGGTAGAACGCAGCATTTTCTCTACTCTCTCCTGGGATTGTCAATAGAAAGAATTCATCTAAATAGTTTACATGCATTTTGAAAATGTTGTATTTACTGGACTTAGCTTTGTTGTTTGTGGATCATTGCCAATATAAATGGAATATCTCTTTTGCTTGTTAACTCAAGTACAATAGCGTTTTATGGTATTACAATGTGTGTGTAAATTTTACCAGTGAATGACTTTTGCTGATAGTTAATTTATAACCAATTTTCATATTAAGAAATAGAATTTTCCTCCTTTAAATTACTGCAGGCTGGGAAGATGGCTCAGCAATTAAAAGATGCTTGCAAGCCTGTTGACCCAAGTTAAATTTTTCCTAGTACCCATGTAAAAAAGCCAGACACAAATGGCACATGTGTCAGTAATCCCAACACACCTATGGCAATGGGAAGCAGAGCCAAGAGACTCCAGATGCTCACAGACCAACTAGACTGTCCTATCTAGCAGCAAAACAAGAGACATTGTCTCAAAAGAAGGTGCAAGAAGACTGCCACCTCAAGGTTGTCCTCTGAAAACACACACACACACACACACACACACACACACACACACACACTTCTGCCTGCCGCATACCTATTAAGTCAGCCCTGTCAAAGGAACCTTAAGAAAAACAAAACAAGGCAGAGTCAGTCTCTGATCTCCCCCTCTTCTGCAGTGGTCATTGAGCCTTAAAGGGTATGATAGAGATGTCTCACTTAGTGCTGAACACACCTGCCATTTCTTCTCCACACGTTGATGAGTTTTGAGTCTCTTCAATGGTCACCACCATCTAAAAAGAGAAGCTTCTCTAACCAAAAGTGAGAGTAGCAGTCATATATGGGCATAAACATAAGCAATGAGAGGGCAGCTTGGAAGACATAATATATCCCATTAAGCTAGACAACAGTCATAGTTTTTTTTCTGTTTGTTTTTTAAATTTATTTATTTGAGAGTCACAGAGAAATAGGCAGAAAGAGAGGGGGGAGGGAACGAGAGTGAGAGAGAGGGAGGGAGAATGGGTGCACCAGGGCCTCCAGCCACTGAAAACAAACTCCAGACACGTGTGCCCCCTTGTGCATCTGGCTAACATGGGTCCTGGGGAATCGAGCCTCAAACTGGGATCCTTAGGCTTCATAGGCAAGTGCTTAACCGCCAAGCCATCTCTCCAGCCCCAGCCATAGGTTTTTGATTAGGCTTTCAGTATCAGGCATGAAGAGCCCCCATGGAGCGGGCCTCAAGTCCAGTCAGAGAGCAATTGGTTTCCTCCATAACAGACATACCACTATTGCACCAATAGATATATATGGCCTGGCTTAGCAGCTGTAACTCTTGTCAGGCCCACCACTGGTTAAGACCATTGATCACTTTTCCCCCATAGGCTGCCTAGCTCTTTCCAGTATCTTGACAACTAGTCAGCAGGGGCGAGTTTTCCAGTTTAGCTTTCTTGATTTGTCACTGACTTGTAGCCCAAAGGCACAGTGTCTTCAGCAATAGGGTCCTACCATCTAGTTCTGGTAGGCATCCAAGATCCTTGGGAATGGTCTGCAATATTTTGGGGCATCATTAGCCTCCTGGCCAACATCTCATAGGAAGGTATTTGACCCCTAGCCCTGACATTTTCTTGTAGCAATCTCTGGCTTCCCCCACAGCATACTCCTGTCCAAACTCTCTTGTTTAAGATACATTTTTTTAAGCTACCAAAGAAGTATGTTTCTATATGGCTTACTTATAATATCTTTAGTATCTTTAAAAATTTATTTGTTTGCAAGCAGAGAGAGTGCATGATGCCAGGGCCTCTAGCTGCTGCAGATGAACTCCAGATACATACATCACTGTGCGTCTGGCTTATGTGGGTACTAGGGAATCAAACCTGGGTTTTTAGGCTTTGCTGGCAGCTGTCTTAACCACTGAGCCATCTCTCCAGGCCAACATATTTAATTTTGATTAGCTCTCCTCTCCTCCATCCCCTCCCCTAACCCAGCGTAGACCATTTCACCCCTAGCGTTCTGCCCCTCTGCTTGTGATTTCTGCCGTACCCTACCTCACACCCTACCCCTTCCTTCCTCCCTCCTGACCCTTTCTATCTTACTAGCTTTTGCTCATGTACAAACTTGAACATCTGAAGCTAAGATCCACATGAGAGAGAGGGAACGGGTGGTGCTCGGCTTTCTGAGCCTGGGTTTGTCGCTTTTCCAGATCCATCCATTTCTATGCATGTTTCATTTTTCTTTGCAGCTGAATAAAATTCCATTATGTAAATGTGTCACATCTTCGTTATCCATCTAGGCCGGTTTCAGTTCCTAGATGTTGTGAATAGAGCAGCAGTAAACATGGGTGAACAAGTATCTCTATGGTAGCAAGTAGTTCCTAGAGTAGATGCCAAGGGTGGTGTAGTGGGAGCAAGTGTGACTCGAGCTTGCGCTATCTCAGGAACCTCTACGCCCATCTCCACAATGGCTGTGCCAATTTACAGTCCCACCAACAATGGAAGAGGGTTCCTTTTTTCTCTTTTTAATTTTTATTTATTTATTTATTTATTTGAGAACGACAGACACAGAGAGAAAGACAGATAGAGGGAGACAGAGAGAGAGAATGGGCGCGCCAGGGCTTCCAGCCTCTGCAAACGAACTCCAGACGCGTGCGCCCCCTTGTGCATCTGGCTACCGTGGGACCTGGGGAACCGAGCCTCGAACCGGGGTCCTTAGGCTTCATAGGCAAGCACTTAACCGCTAAGCCATCTCTCCAGCCCAGGTTCCTTTTTTCTTATGCCCTCATGTGTGTGTGTGTGTGTGTGTGTGTGTGTGTGTGTGTGTGTGTGTGTGTACTTTTGAGGCAAGCCCAAGAGATGGGGAAGAGAGAGAACTGGCACCCCAGGGCCTCCAGCCACTGTAACTTTAGTCTAGGTGCGAATGGACTGTGAGGTTTGTTAGCTCCTAGCTCGCCACTGTCAGTCAGCTCACTCTCCCTGCTGCTGATACCCAACTGATGTTGGCAAGGAGGTGATGTCCAGCCTCTGCTTGTGCCATGCTTTCTGTTGACACAGTGGTGCTTCCCTCGAGACTGTAAATCAGAGTAAATCCTTTCCCCCCAAGCTGCTTCTGGTTAGGTGTTCTGTCCCATGCTGTGAAGGTAACCACCAACTCTCCTGTGTAATTCTAAGTGAGCTTCTCAGTTACATTTTATCATCTAGTAATCTGCTTCAGAAATCTTGTACTGTTCTGCATTCCAGCTATGATCAGAAGGCCTAGAGTCTTCTCCTTTATAGCTTTGATTAAATGTTTAGTATGACTTAGTCTCTGGGTGGTCTCAACCTCATAGTGATCTTCCTACCTCTGCCTCCTGAGTGCACCACCATGGCTGGCTGAATTTTTGTTAACTAGACATTGACTCTTTGGAATTTATCTTCTAATATTCTCTTCTGCTCTTTTCTTCTTTCATAAAGCTTTCCTTGACTTTATCCTTTAACCTTTATATGTCCTTTCACTTCCAAGTACTTAAAATAATACTCAACTAAAAATGAATTCAACAACAATGTTTTGTGTAACCAGGAATTAAGAATTAGTGTTCCTAGCTGGGCGTGTTGTCGCACGCCTTTAATCCCAGCACTGGGGAGGCAGAGGTAGGAGGATCACCATGAGTTCAAGGCCACCCTGAAACTGCATAGTGAATTCCAGGTCAGCCTGGACCAGAGTGAGACCCTACCTCGAAAAACAAAAACAAAAACAAAAAAAAATAGAATTAGTGTTCCTAGAACTGATATGGGAACTAACAGTGTCATCAATAATCTAAACTCCTTTTCCATCCTCCTTGGCTTTTTTGGAGTGTAATTATTTCCAGCTATTTCTTCCTCTGCCTCCCTGCCCTCTCCCTAAGTTGACTGCAGAGCATTGAATCGTAAAGAGAGGTGGGCTTTCCTGAAGCTCTTTTCCCGAATCCCACTAGTGGAGTCATCCTTAAATCTCATTGGCCAAAATTAGATCATTTAGCCACTCCCAGCCACAAAGGGTGGTTGGCCAGGTAAGACTCTGACTGTACTGTCCTCTAACTGTTATTCTTACAACTTGTTAGACTTAGCATGTCTCCAGACAGATTTTGATAGATAGCATATTGCTTTTGCCCCAGCATCATCTATCACGTGCCAGGGGATCCCATCATCAGAATGGGAAATCACAGTCGGATCTTGCATGTTGAATTACGTGCTATAGCTCAACACAGGTACCTGTTGCCGCTAAGTGGAATGAATATATTAGCTATGGTTGAGTACACAGGAGCTGGGTAAGCCCTTGACTGGGCTTTTTTCCATGCATGACTTCACCTTGGAAAGGCAGGACCCTATCCCTGCCAACCCAGGTGTGTTCCTCTGAGGTACAGAAGCCTTGGCTACTGAGCCCTTTCCTGTTTGGTGTTCTCTGGGTGCCTTTGTTGACAGTGTGTTGTGCTGTAAGAAGTTAATAAGAGGGCTGGAGAGATGGCTCAGTGGTTAAGGTACCTGCCTGCAAAATCTAATGACCTGGATTTCATTCCCTAGTACCTGCATAAAGCCAGATGCACAAAGTGGTGCATGCATCTGGAGTTTGATAGCAGTGCCTTCCTCCCTCCTTGCAAATAAGTAAAATATTTTAAGGGGCAAGAGAGATGGCTTAGCAATTAAGGTGCTTGCCAGCAAAGCCAAAGGACCTAGGTTCAATTCCCCAGTGTCCACAAAAAGCCAGATGGATGCACACGGTCGTGCATTCATCTGCAGTGGCGAGAGGTCCTGACCTGCCTATTCTCTTTCTCTACCCCCCCATTCCTCCTTTCCTCCCTTTCTCCCTCTCTCCCTCTTTCTCTCTCAAATAAGTTAAAATATTTTTGCTCTGAAGCTTTTTTAAAAAAATATTTATTTATTTGCAAGCAGAGAGAGGGTAGAGAGAAGAGAGGCAGACAGAGAGAGAATGGGAGCGCCATGGCCTCCAGCCACTGCAAACAAACTCCAGATGCATGTGCCCCCTTGTGCTAATGTGGGTCCTGGGGAATTGAACCTGGGTCCTTTGGCTTTGCAGGCAAACGCCTTAACTGATAAGCCATCTCTCCATCCCAGTTAAGATTATATACATATATGTATGTATGTATACACACACACACACACA
Organism: Jaculus jaculus; assembly: GCF_020740685.1. NCBI lineage: Eukaryota > Metazoa > Chordata > Mammalia > Rodentia > Dipodidae > Jaculus > Jaculus jaculus. Next base: position 72,781,603 of record NC_059116.1, on the reverse strand, counting down.
CATATATGTATATATGTATATATGTATGTTTGTTTTTTCAAGGTAGGGTCTCACTCTAGCCCGGACTGCCCTGCAATTCACTATGGAGTCTCAGGGTGGCCTCAAACTCATGGCGATCCTCCTACCTCTGCCTCCCGAGTGCTAGGATTTAAAGGTGTGTGCCACCACACCTGGCTCCAGTTAAGATATTTTTAAAAGTACTATAAAAGTCTTATGGGTGAGCCAGCCACCCTGAGACTCCATAGTGAATTCCAGATCAGCCTGAGCTAGAGTGAGACCCTACCTTGAAAAATAGAAGAAAAAAAAAGTCTTATGACTGTGGATTACTGATTTTCGTCATATCCCCCTAGACAGCCTTCCTTCACTTGATTTTGAATGTCAACTTCTTTTTTCATGAAAGGAATGGAGAGGAAAGGAAGTGGCATTTGTATAAGCAGACAGTAAGTCTGCCACCCCCTCTGTTAATTTTGTGCCTCATCCTCTTTTCTATTCTATATGTTTTTTATTTTGTTTTGATTTTTGAGGTGGGGTCTCACTCTGGCCCACGCTGACCTGGAATTCACTGTGTAGTCTCAGGCTGGCCTCAGACTCATGGTGATCCTCCTACCTCTGCCTCCCGAGTGCTGGGGTTAAAGGCGTACACCACCACACCCAGCTTGTTCTATGTATTTTGTTTTGTCTGTTACTTCTGAAAAGTCTTCTCTTGTTTTGTGTCTTCTTTTTTCTTCTTTATTCTGAGAATATTATTTTTTTGCTGAAAGTTTTCTTCTCCTTGAGTTGCTTTGCTTCTTCTGAGTTTACTTTTCTCTCTTTTGGTAGACATTACCTTAAAAAATTTTTAAATGAATGCCACTATTTTGTCTTTTTTAAAAAATTCATTTTACTTTATTTATTAGTGTCAGAGAGAGAGAGGGAGTGAGAATGCATGCACCCCCTTGTGCATCTGGCTAACGTGGGTACTGGGGAATTGAACCTGGGTCTTTTGGCTTTGCAGGCAAGTGACTTAACTGCTAAGCCATTTTTCCAGTCCCCTCAGATGTTTTGTGATTACAGGATGTGGTTTTATAATTGAGAGGTACTTAAAATTTGAGTGAAAGTTGTTTGTGTGGTCAGGTGGTCCTTGTTGGTAGACTGAACTTTGACGTGATTAGAAATCACAGGCTAGAGATGGCTCAGTGGTTTTAAGTACTTGCCTGCAAAGCCTAAGGACCCAAGTTCTATTCCCTAGTTCCCATGGATGCCAGATGTATAAGGTGGCACATGTATCTGGAGTTCATTTGTAGTGACCAGAGGCCCTGGTGTACCCATTCTTTCTCTACCTGCCTCTTTCTGTCTCTCTCATAAATACCTTAAAAAAAAAAAAAAAAAAGAAATTGGCTCTTTCTTTGAGAAATAATGTCAGTTCCTGTAGGTCCTTTCACTTATTCTAGGAAAATTCCCTTAATCTAGGAAAGGAATTATTTTAAGTCCACTGCCTGGATCTTGAAGAAAACATTTAGAGAATAGCATGAGAAGACTGATATGTTGGTTGAAACTTTTATTAATACAGATTAAGTGTTCACAATCTGAAATCTATAATGTTCTAAAACCCAAAAAAGCTTAAGATTTTTAGTTGAGAATTTTCATATGTGAACATACTATAGTTAGATCATAATCCTTTCCTTTGTCCTCCCTCCCACACCCCCATTCCACTGAATCCCTCTGTGCAGCTGTTCCCTCTGGTATTGCTTTAAAAGCCGCACCCCATCACACATGTCGCGATCTTGTTGGGCCATGCTGTGCAGGTCTTGCAGAGGAGGTGGTGAAGGTCAGCTGCTGTAAGGTCAAGGACGTGACCATCAGTGCACGTGCAGAGTACAGCGCCTCAGAGCGCTTTCCAGCCTCCGACCCGTGTGTGCTTTGTGCCTCCTCCTCAGCAGTGTCCATTGAGCCTCGAAGAGTGTGATAGAGATTCTCATTTAGACCTGAGCACCCAGCAGCCACTCACTCCCAGCATTTGGATGAGTTTTGGGTCTGCCCAGTATCTACTGGCTTCTGTAAGTAGAAGCTTCTCTGGTCTATAGTGAGAATAGCATTAATCTGTGGGTATAAGCATAATATAAACTTTTAGGGAGCAACTTGATGAACATATCGTATACATTTAGTCAAACAACTGAAGTTAGCACTCCCCCAACCCCATGGTCTATGACCTTCTCTGCCATAGGCTTTTGACTAGGTTTTCAGTACCATGCATGAATTTCTCCCTGCAGAATGAATGCCCCATCAGATCAGAGAGTATTTGGTTACACCCTAGCAGTCATGTTACTATTGCACCAATAGATACATCTTGCCTGGGTGGTTGGTTATGTGGCAAACAGAGGGGACCCACTGCTGAGGAAGACTGCTGTTGACTTTTCTTCTCCAGCAGCCTGCATAGCCTTTTCCAGTGGATGGGGATGGGGTGTTCCAGGTCAGCGCCAGTTTGATTACTCAGTGTCCTACAACTGAGGCGTATGGTGTCGTCAGCAGGAGACGCTGGTTATCTAGTCCTGGTGGCCAATCAAGAGCACTGGCAGTCTCCTGTGTTGTCTTGGGGACCTCAAGGCCTGTCTGACCAGCAGTCCTCCCTCCCCCAGCCTAGGATTTTTCTGCAACAATCTATGGCTTCTTAGAGCAGCACGGTCCACATTCACAGGGATTTTCCCCCCAAAACTCTCTCTTTATAAATATTAATTATATTTTTACTAGCTAACAAAGAAGTAGGCTAATCTGTGGTTTTTCATATTTTTAGTTTTGTAAAACCCCCGAAATTTTGAGCGCCAACATGACACATATGGAAAATTCCACATTACTCTAGTCCAGGCTGACCTGGAATTCAGTATGGAGTCCCACACCTTTCTTGTTAAAAACCCGTCCTGCGTTATTGCCTCCTCGCTTACAAAAGCTCAGTTCTTCTGAGTAGCCACCTGACCACCTGGGAGTATCAGCTGTGTGTCTGTCTACCAAGGGGAATGTTGCTCTCCTCAGACTTCATGCCTGAGAAGCGGTATAATAGTCAGTCAAATTTCTCTTTTCAGAGTACAGTGTCAGAATTTTCTTCTCTGTGCTGTCAGACTCTCATTGACCTCCTTCATCCCGTACAAACACGGATAAACGTATTTGTTCTGCTCACAGCAGTGTGCGGAAGCCTGGGAACAGTGTGGCAGCCTGTGTCCTCAGGAAACCTCCAGTTCTAGTGATGCTCAAGAACAGAAGGGAAGAGAAATGCTGAGCAGTAGGGATATTGTTAAATAAATCATTTTTGAGGATTAACGACTTAAGAATTTGTGCTATATAGTGGTAACTGAAAATAGAATGTGGGGTATTTTAATATGATTTCAATTATGTAGGGGAGTAAACATACACAGAAATAGTACAATAAAATGCAAACCTCATGTTGACACTGCTTTTTTCTGGATTGTGGCGCTTTGCTGATTTATAAGAAAAGTAGCTTCTAGACTATATATTTTCTTCGTTCTACTTGTTTCCACCATGATACCACTCATTTTTTGCCCTCCCATTGCTTGTCTATTAAGTGTTTTGCAAAAGTATAGACAGTTGTGTCGTGGTCTAAAGGGAAGCCAGCATGTGTGATGGTGTAAGATCAGCCAGGCACGGAGCCCTCTGACTGGTGTGACTCAAGTGTTGGTCCTTGTAGCAGGACCTTTGTCCTCAAGGCTTTGGCTAATTTAGCCCCTTCCTACCATTTCTCTGCCATTCTTCAAAAACAGCCAAGAACTGATGAGGAATACAAAAGTGTTCATAGCAATTACAAGTAAACTACAGCCATCCCTTGGTGTCCACAAAGGACTTCTTATAGTCTTTTAGACACTGAAATTTCCAGTTGCTCAAGTCCCTTATAAAAATAGACAACTGGCGAAATAAGCAAGGGTGATGTTTTCCTGTGAACCGGATACCAGCACAAAGGGGAAGGAGACCAACACAGAGAAAAATCAACTCCTACCAAATCAGAGAGCCAGAGCCTCAGAGGCCCCCAACACCTCAGCACTGAAGCAGACCAAAAATGAACCCAACATGGCTCAGGGAAATTTTGCAGAAGAGGGGGCGTAAAGAATGTCAGAGTCACATGTTGGGTCATGATTTGCAGAGACATTTATCATACCAATAACTGGGGGCTAACTCCACAATGCACAACCCATTTTCATTAACAAGGAGGGTCTAATGGGAGGGGGTAGATCACAGATGAGCCTAAATAATGGTACCAAACTGCCTGTATTTACTGAAAAGAAAACTAGTAAATTAAATTTAAAAAATGGCATTATATTTTCATACAGCCTAGACAGATCCTGTACTTCATTCATCTCTGGATGACTTGTACACTTAGAGGAACATGCTTAAATGGCTGTGACACTGTATTGTTTGGGAAACACTGATAAGGAGGGAAGTATGCCTGTTCAGTACAGAGGCCAGTTTTCTTTGAAATATTTTTGATCTGTGGTTGGGTGAATCCAAGGATATGGAACTTTAATGGAGACATTTGTCTTTATATCGTGAAAATATAAATTGGATAATCTCATTTTTTTAAAATTTTTTTTAAAATTATTTATTTATTTATTTGAGAGTGACAGACACAGAGAGAAAGACAGGCAGAGGGAGAGAGAGAGAATGGGCGCGCCAGGGCTTCCAGCCTCTGCAAACGAACTCCAGACGCGTGCGCCCCCTTGTGCATCTGGCTAACGTGGGACCTGGGGAACCGAGCCTCGAACCGGGGTCCTTAGGCTTCACAGGCAAGCGCTTAACCGCTAAGCTATCTCTCCAGCCCTAATCTCATTTTTTATGCTTTCACATGATTTTAAGTTAAAGGTGGCAGAATAAGTAGATGACTGTTTTATATTTGACAGCTTTGGTGGGTAGATAGGTGAAGTGGCACCCAAGTCATTGCTGTTAGGTGACCCTGAAAGGAACCAAGAAAACAATCACAACACTGTGGTACTGGCATCAAGAACATGTTCATGTCCTACAGTGTGGAATAGAAAATCCAGTTTCAAAAAGTTGGAAGTTAGAAGTTGATTTTAGTTTCCTTACTACAGAAAAACGTTCATATAAAGTGTTTCTTTCTTTAATCTTTTAATCTGTGTGTGTGTGTGTGTGTGTGTGTGTGTGTGTGTACGTACGTGTGCGCGCACACACTTGTGTTCCTGTGAATGAGTGCGGGTGCAGATGCGTACATGCCGTAGTGCATCAGAGGACGACTCTAGGGCCCTTCCTCACCTTCCTCACCGTCCACATTTCAGGCAGGATTTCCCTCATTGTCCCTTCTCTCTTTTACTTTTTGCTGTGCTTGCTGAGAGCTTCTGGAAGATTCTTTGGTCCCCACCTCCTGTCTCACAGTCAAAGGGCTGAGATTATAGAAGCCTGCCATTGCTTCTGGCCTGCCTTTGTCATGTAGTCTGAGGATGACACTCAGGGACTCTGGCTTTATTCACAGAGCCGCCTCCTGGCCCTTCTTTTAAGGCGCACTGAAGTTGACATTGCCTCACTTTGGGGAGGCTGGAAAACAAAAGTATAGGGTAGTCAGTGTTTAGTGTCTTCTAGAACTTTTCACTTTTTGTGATTTATATAAAGAAAATTAAAATTTTGATTGGAAGCCTGTGAATTTTATTAAGATATAAAACATTTTAAGTTATAGCAAATTTATCATAAAATAATTTACTATTCAAATGCCATGTTAATCTTTTAAATTATTTTTTAAACTGATCCTTCATAAAGTAATTGTATGTACAAATATTTTTAATTTCAGTATGTCATGAAAACTTTTCCAGATGTTTTGATTTAAAGTTACTAAGGCCCCCTGCATTTGATTATGATTTATTTTTAAATGCACCATATTGTAAACTTAGATTTTAGATGTATTATCGAACTATGTACTTTAATTTATATTCTTAAAGTTATTTGCAACTGAATTTAAATACTGTAATATTTTGATATATATGTTTTTAGATAAACTAAGAAGGAAATTTTTTAAACAAATATCTTCTTGGAATGCTTCCTAACTGCAGATTCTGTGCCACGATGTCAGGAGTCTTTCTTGAATGAAGTTAATTACCCACAGGGTGCATGTTGGTCACTCTTTAAAATTCTTGTAAAAACAAAGAAATTAATTATCCAACATGAAAACCAGGCCTACTCTTTCTGGCAAACATTCAATTAACTTTTTAGTGCTTGCTATTTAATGTTGTTTTTGACCAACCAACCATTGAAAACTACTTTCCTTTGAAATTAGACTTGAGTAGAAAACAGTATTATGTGTAGCTATTTATATGGTCAGTTTTATTTTGTCATCAGCTTTTTTTTTCCCATGATCTCTTGATTCATTGACTAGTTAGTTTAGACTCAGTGTGAGATGTGCCTTGGACACATTTATTTTTGATATTTAGTGTTTAACAGAGTTAATTTCTCAGCTCTATTGGGAATAATTGGAAAGATTCTCCGATTAGTGTTTCATATTAAGATACTTCAGTGATGTAACAGTATTTTTAAATTGTTCTAGATTGGCTAAGGTCTATGACCATCACATGCAAACAATTATTTTTCAGAATGTAGGTGTTGATATGTCCTTTCTTATATTTTAATATATGTTCAGAAGATATTTTAGAAGCTACATTCCAAATTTTGTTTGATTTGATTTGATCCTGTCCTCCCCCCAATGGCTTTCTCTCCTTCTGAGCTATTTTCCTTTTTTTTTTTTTTTCAATTTTATTTTCGAAGTAAGAGCTCACTGTAGCCCAGGCTGACCTGGTATTAGCTCTGTAGTCTCAGGGTGGCCTAATCTTACAGTGGTTCTTCTACCTCTGCCTCCTGAGTGCTGGGTCTAAAGGCGTGTGCCACCACGCCCAGCTCTTTTGAGCATTTTGATATGTGTCCCTGTGCACACAGCATCACGCTGACACTTTCTTTTCTGAACCGTGGGAGAGTCGGTGCCTAGGTTTTCAGATAACCCCTGGATAAAGCACTGTATGCTTTCTATGAACAAGGACATTGCCACCCATAATCACAGACTGGCACCCACAAATTAATTACGAAGTCATTTCCCTCTTTTTTACATGGGATGTGTTTATTTTCATGCACAATGAAAATACAAAAGTGCTTGTCTAAGTATAGTCACCTTTTGAATTTAGTTAACAAAGCTACACATAGCTGTGTTAGTCTGTTTTTTGGTGAAATTTTAGTCAGATATAAAACTATTTCAAGTCAACAATACTCTTTTTAAAACAAAATTAGACAAAAGGTCTGTATATAGTTTGTATTCATAAACATATACTATAAATGTACCAGTTTTTAAAATTTTATTTATTTATTTGACAGAGAGAAAGAAGGGGGGGGAGAGAGAGAGAGAGAGGGAGGGAGGGAGAGAGAATGAACACGAGTGCACCAGGGCCTCCTGCCACTGCAGATGAACTCCAGACACGTGCACCACCTTGTGCATCTGGCTAACGTGAGTTCTGAGGAATTAACCCTGGGTCCTTTGGCTTTGTAGATAAATGCCTTAACCACTAAGCCATCCCTCCAGCCCAAATGTACCAGTTTTTTTTTTGTTTGTTTGTTTGTTTTTGTTTTTGTTTTTGTTTTTCAAGGTAGGGTTTCATTCTAGCCCAGGCTGACCTGGAATTCACAACGTAGTCTCAGGGTGGCCTTGAACTCACCATGATCTCCTAACTCTGCCCCCTGAATGCTGGGATTAAAGGCGTGCGCCACCACGCCCGGCTTCCAAATGTACTAGTTTTAAGCACCAGGTTATGTTTAAGTTTATTTGCACCTGCTAGGTAGGCAGAAGGAAATTGACTAGAATGTTCTTTTTTAAATTTTTTTTGTTTATTTTTATTTATTTATTTAAGAGTGACAGACAGAAAGACTGAGAGAGAGAGAGAGAGAGAGAGAGAGAGAGAGAGAGAAGAGGGAGGGGGAGGGAGAGGGAGGAATATATGTGTGCACCAGGGCCTCCAGCCACTGCAAACAAACTCCAGACGCGTGCGCCCCCTTTGTGCATCTGGCTAACGTGGGTCCTGGGGAATTGAGCCTTGAACTGGGGTCCTTAGGCTTCACAGGCAATCGCTTAACCACTAAGCCATCTCTCCAGCCCTAGAATGTTCTTTAGTGAACTGTGTCAAGGGAATTGAAGTGCTCCTGAGATAGGATTTGATCCTGTAGAAAAAGTTTTCTTCTGCAGGGCATGGTGGCACATGTCTTTAATCCCAACACTCGGGAGGCAGAAGTGGGAGGATCACTGAGAGTTCGAGGCCACCCTGAGACTCCAAATGAATTCCAGGTCAGCCTGGGCTACAGTGAGACCCTACCTCAGAAAAAAATAAAGTTTTCTTCTGTTGCTTGAGTACTTTAGAGTATATTTGTAGTTTTCTTGTTTAACTTACTGCACCCCCCTTTTCTTTCATTTTCCAACATAAGTTTTAGTTTTATAGTATCTTATCTTTGATTTTAATATTGGATGGGGTATTACTCGCAGTTATTGGCACATCTTCCTAATGCAGAAGTAAAGCAAGCAGGATATATGGTAAAGGCCACAGTTACATAGAGCAAGGTTGTTGTATTCATTGGACAAAGCTGTCTGGGTGAGGCTGCTGGTAACTCTAGCTCCACTCTTTTTAAAAATTATTTAATTTATTTATTTATTTGAGAAAATGAGGCATGGGGGGGGGAGAGAGAGAGGTGGGGGGGGAGGGATAGAATGAGCACACCAGAGCTTCCAGCCTCTGCAAAGAAACTCCAGACACATGTGCCCCCTTGTGCATCTGGTTTTCGTGTGTCCTGGGGAATCAAACCTGGGTCCTTTGGTTTTGCAGGCAAATTCCTTAACCACTAAGCCATTCCTCCAGCCCTGCAGCTCCATTCTTTTTTTTTTATTTGAGAGCGACAGACACAGAGAGAAAGACAGGTAGAGGGAGAGAGAGATAATGGGCGCGCCAGGGCTTCCAGCCTCTGCAAACGAACTCCAGACGCGTGCGCCCCCTTGTGCATCTGGCTAACGTGGGACCTGGGGAACCGAGCCTCGAACCGGGGTCCTTAGGCTTCACAGGCAAGCGCTTAACCGCTAAGCCATCTCTCCAGCCCTGCAGCTCCATTCTTATTCAAGGAAAAACACTGTGTTTGATGGGACAAGAGAAAATTATTATTACCTTAAAGCTCTTCTCTCTCAGGATAAAAACCAGAAAAATATGGAAATATTTAAGAGCGATCTGTTTTGTGAAACCTTAGACATTTCTGCTTAGTTCCTATTACTGTCCTTTTGGCAATGAAAGGCCCCTTAGGACCTCTACCTGTAGCATGCCCTTGTCTTAAGACCTTTGCATTATGAAGTCTGCCCTTTTTCTGGCTCTTCATCTCTCCACCCCCCCACACATTTTGAGTGACATTATGTGACTGTCATTGAGTGAACCTGTTCCTTGTGCCAACAGGCCTTTTGCTTCCTGTGGGCTGGGGTGACTTGGACAACTTGTAGCACAGGCTGTAAATGCAAACCCTGGCATGGCGTGGTCCATCCGGAAGAGCGGCAGCGCGCACTGACCCGGCCCCGTGAGTCCAGAGCTGCTGGGCCACACCTCTGTTTGCGGAGTGGTGCCTCAGAGTCTCAGGGTGTCACCGCCCGTTAGGAGGTTTGTCATGAACTCTACACTCAGACGTTAGAATTGATCCCAAAGTTGAATATGGATATCTCAGTGACAAGTGAGATCACTTTGGTTTTTTTTTTTTTTTTATCTTAATATCTATTATGAAAATATAACTAGTGCGAGGTAGGAAAACTACCAGAAGTTTGGGAAATCCTTAGTTCACACACAGGGGCTGGTAGGTGGTTCTTAGCTGAGACTTGAGGGTTCTGCCCATTGTCCTGAGCATTTTAAGTATGTATCTCCTGGAAAGCTTTTCTTTAGAGAGAGGGATGTGGGTCTTTAAGTTTGAAAGTCACTGTTATAATAATGTGGAACCATGAATGGCATGAATAGGTGAGCCAATGTGTGTATTTCAGAGTTCACACTGAAGCCATGGAGTGACTGTAGGACAGGAACTGGTAAAGCTAGTGAGGGCCTAAACAAAAGCAATGGCGAAGGACTGAAATGCAGGAGCCATTGAAGTGATATTTGGAAATTGTACTGAGTTGCCAAGAAATTGCCCTCCGTCAAAGCCTTCATTCTGCGTTGCTACCCTGCTTTAATCCCACCATTCCCTTCTCCAAAGCAAGTGTCACAGAGTCACATGCCAGTCAGACCTATGCATGAATGAGAATGACAAAGAGGATCTTGGATCTGGAGAGTGCTTTTGCTTACTGCTTCACTTATCTGCTTGTTCCCATGAAGGGATGCCATGGTGCCAGGGGTTTTGGTTTTAAGAATAGAAAATGGAGATTCAATCATTAATTGGAATTTCATGATTTTTAAATGTTGGATGCTACTGGAAACTCAAACAGCAGTTGTTGTATGAGGTAACTCTGAATGTTAGATGTCTTAATAAATTCAGAGGTCTTAGGCAAGGACCTAACCTTGCAGCTCTGATCTGTTCTTATGCAGCAGCATCGTCGTTTCCATCACTGTCCTTGTATCTGCCCTTCCTCCCCTGGAACCTTGCCCAAGCCTATTACAAAATAGAAAGCATCCCAATGCCCCTTGCTGCCAGAGCCACCGAGCCCATGATGACACAGAAGCTACTATCAAACATGTTCCCAGCCCTAGAGCCCTTTCTTTAACAGACATGCGCGTGAGAATGCAGTATGTAGGAGAGATGGGCTTGGACGTGCTCTCTCACATGGCCGTGGGTAGTTGGATCTCTCCTGAAGCAGTACTCACCATAGTTTGCATCAGAATCACCTATGCTTGTTACCCAGCCACAGTTAATTTCTTTCTTTTTCTTTTTCCTTTTCCCATGAGGTAGGGTCTCACTCTAGCTCAGGTCTCAAACTCCTACTTCTGCCTTCCAAGTGCTGGGATTAAAGACGTGTGCTGCTCCCCAGCCACAGTTTCAGAGTCAGTGGATCTGGTACGAGACTCAAGAACTTCTGACAAGTTCCACAGTGGTACTGCTGCTGTGAACTGGGAAAGCACAGTGGAGAACTCTTGTGCTAATAGGCAGTAGCTTGATTTGGTCACAGTGATGACATAGACATTGTTAGCCATCGTGGCTATTTCTAGCCACTGCAGGTGAACTCAAGATGCATGTGCCACCTTGTGCATCTGGCTTGCGTGGGTACTAGGTCCTTTGGTTTCACAGGCAAGCGCCTTACCCATTAAACCATCTCTCTGGCCCCACTCTGGCTATTTCTTTGCCCTGGAAGCATGTTGTCTGCATCACATTCAGTGATGTAGACTAAGAAGAATTAGCAAGAGTTTTTCATAGAGCTTGTTCTCAACCTACTGTTTCGGAACATCTGGTGCCCAGGATCTTTGTTTTTTAAAAAAATGCTGTGGTAGACTTTTGTACCCATTGAGGCTTGAAATCTGTGAGCCTGTATATCCCATACTCCCAGCCGAGGAATAGCCTAAAACACTGTAAGAACTATATTCACTGCTTACAGAACTTGACCTATACCACTCTGATCCTTAAAGCAGAGTCTACCAAATTGAAAGCCTTGGTTTTTCCAGAAGTTTCCTTGGCCTTTACTGTACCCATTATATTACTGTATTTCTCAACAATTTCCTATTTCTACCTCCCCAGTGATGGGATTACAGGCACTCACCACCATGCCTGGCAGTTTACTTGGCTGAAGAGACCCAAACTCAGTTCTACATGCTGTGTGGGAAGCACTTTCTCCCCAGTCCCCTATGAACGCCGGACAGGCTCTGTATCTATGTACGGTCGTATGGGGTTGGGTCAGCGTAGTAATGGGCATGGACTGTGACAGTGACGTAGTGTGAATAAGTGAAGGGAATGGGAGAGCCCAACTTCCCACAACTAACCACATTGAAACCAGTGTTCTTTCCCCTATTCTCTCTATGCAGTATTCTGCATTTTCTTCTTTACATTGTCTTGTAGATAATAGAAATGCAGAAAGTAGAGGCTGGATCCTGCTTCTAAATTGTTGCTAACTTTTTATGCCACCCTGAGACTACATAGTATATTCCAGGTCAGCCTGGGCTAGAGTGAGACCCTACCTCAAAAAACCAAAAAGAAAAAAGAAAAAAAAAATGAGGTGGCAAGGAAGCAACTAAGTCCAAACTGTGATGCTCAGCCACAGAAATGGTCCAGTTTGTTTAGCAAATAAATAGAATGAAACAGGGGAGGGGAGAGCAATAATTGTGCAAGTGAAACTTATGTGACATATCAGCCACTGGCAATGTATAACTCAATTTTAGATACTGATTTAAAGACTTGACAAAAACGTCATTTTGGAGGTGATTTTAGGGGGAACTTTACATATGTGGTAGATATTAAAGTTGTTAAGTTGGCTAGATGTGATAGTGACATTGCTTATATATATTCATAAAATGTCTTTTCTGTTAAGAGAGTCATATGGCAGTACTTGCTGGTGACGTCTGAGATCTGTGTCTGAATGCATTAGGGATAAGAGACGAATGGCTGGTTCCTTACCCTTCACATTCACCACTTGCATTCATTCGTTGGCAGGTCAGATGGGGAGATTGTGGCCAAAGCAGGTCTAGTCCCTGTAATTCTGATTATTTCACACTGGTGATATATCAGTTACTTTTTTTTTTATCATTGGGATAAAATATCTGACAGGAGCAACTTAAAAGCAAGTTTTGTTTGTTTGAAAAGTTTGTTTTGATGCACACTTTGAGGAGCATCAACCATTTGTGCTGGTAGGACTGGAGTGGAGGCTGCTCACATCAGCCCACAGTGAACCTGGCTGAAGAGCACAGGCTAGAACCAGAGGCCTGTAAGCTTCTGGGGCCCACCTTGCCCTACTTTCTTCAACCAGGCTCTGCCTTCTAAAGTGCTTCTTGCAAGTATTTAAGGTAGATTACAAGTTTGTTATTTCTGGGCGTGGTGGTGCACGTCTTTAATCCCAGCACTGGGGAGGCAGAGATAGGAGGATCACTGAGTTCAAGGCCACCCTGAGACTACATAGTAAATTCCAGGTCAGCCTGGGCTAGACTGAGACCCTACCTCGAAAAACAAAAATAATTTTTAAAAAGCTTATTGTTATATCATTGCTCCACTAGGATTTTCCTTAAATAAATAGACATGTCTTTACAATAGGAGCCTGTCACACCTATGTGCCTTCACAGCCTTTCCCTACTCCCCAATACCTTTATAAAACACATTGCTCTTGCCTCTATTGTCATTCACCACAAGAAAGTGAGTTCTTACCATACCTTAGGGTGAAGACTATGGACACTTGAAGGACTGTAACAACCCAAGCTTATTAATACCACATAGCTTTGAAGCCCAATCTTGTCTATGAAGCCAAAATAAGAATACAAAATATTGTATATTGTTATAGCTCCTCCACTTAACCAGAAAGTGTTTGGGTTAGATTCTACCCAGTAGTTACTTATTAAGGTATTATACAAAACACAAACTTTGCTTTGGGTCAGCATTCAGTCATTTTCCTTTTTTACTGGATTATCATATCATTGCCTGTCATATATTATCTTCATAAAATTAATGTATATATCATTCATTTACCCATGTTTTTAAGTTGCACACACATAGTGGATATATGCAAAAGTAGCATGTAATCAACCTCATGTACCTGTCACTTAACCTTTGTACTCATCAGCATCATATGGAAGTCTTAGCTATGACATGCAATTATGTAAGAATTTAGGTTTAATAATGGAAACCTGAATTCTAAAAATACGTCACCATGGATGTTAATATACTTACATGCTTCTCAATTTCAGTACATTTTACCTACACTTAACACTGTCTAACACAGTTTTTCTATTTAGTGGAAATTTCAAAATAGTTATATTTGTCAAAGGCATGTTTTTAAACTTTTTTTTTAGTTGACAGAGAAAGGTGGGTGGGGGAGAATGAATGGCACACCAGCCACTGCAAACACTCTCCAGATGTGTGTGCCCCTTGTATATGTGGCTAACGTGGGTCCTGGGGAATCGAACCTGGGTCCTTTGGCTTTGCATTCAAATGCCTTAGCCGTTAAGCCATCCCTTCAGCCCAAAGACATGTTTTCATAATAGGTGTAGTAGTTATCTTCATGTTACTGGGACAGAACACCTGACCAAAAACAAAACAGTTTATTTTGTCCTCCAGTCTTGAGGGCAAGCTTCATGATGGCAGCGAAAAGATGGTAGAGCAGCATTTAGACACCCTTTCTTGCCACAGCAGCTGGCAGCAGACAGCAGGAGAGTGAGTGAGCTGAGCTCTTACAAGGCGGAAGTCCCCCTACGGCACACTTCCTCCAGCAAGGCTCCACCTCCCAAATCACCACCAGCGGGAGCCAAGCGTTTCAGGACACGGAAGTTAATGAGGGGCAGCTGATGCACACCACTACAGTGGGTGAGAGTTTTAAATATGCAGTTTAATTTATAGAGAAAATCCTAGTTTTGTTGCCTTAATGAAACTTAATCTTTAAAAGATTTTATTGTTTTGTTTCAAGGCAGGGTCTTATCCTAGCCCACGCTGACCTGAGACTCCCCAGCTCCAGGCTGCCTTGAACTCACAGTGATCCTGTCTCAGCCTCCTGAGTACTGGGACTAAAATTGTATGCCACCATGCCCAGCTAAAGATGGCTTTTAAATGATCTTTATATTTCTGTGTTTGTAGGTCTAGATTGTCATATATCTTGTCTTAAAACAACCTGGGAATGCTTATAGATTTTCTTCTGTCTTTCAAAACTGATGCTTTTCTATTTTTGTTATGTACCAGTTGAGATATATTCTTTATCTTAACATATGATAGTTTTAAAGTTAATTGTCTTAGGAAAAAAATAAAAGATGCGCCCGGGTGTGATGGCACACGCCTTTAATCCTAGCACTCGGGAGGCAGAGGTAGGAGGATCGCCATGAGTTCAAAGCCATCCTGAGACTACAGAGTTAATTCCAGGTCAGCCTGGACCAGAGTGAGACCCTACCTCGAAAAACAAACAAACAAAACAAAAAAAAAAAAAAGAGAGAGATGCTTAATTAGGTTCACACTCAAGGAACAGCAGCCCAGTTCTTCATCTCGTGTTCTTGAGAAGCAGGCGGTACTCTGCGTCCTGGGAGGCTAGAGACTTTGAGATCATCGGTCTCGGGTGAAAGCCTCACCATTGCTAACTAGGTCACTCCTCATTTGCTGATGATTTACTTTGTGCTGATAAGAATAAGCATGTTTTTCAACATGTCAGGCAATTCATTGAAGGAAACAGGTCATTCGTTATCTTGTGATGCCTGCATTTAGGTCAGTTAATAAAAGCTACTGAGGGCTGGAGAGATGGCTTAGTGGTTACGGTGCATGCCTACGAAGCCTAAGGACCTAGGTTCGATTCTCCAAGGCCCACATAAGCCAGATGCACAAGGTGGCACATGCCTCTGGAGCTTGTCTGCAGTGGCTGGAGGCCCCCTGTCTCCCCCCTCTGTCCCTCGTTTCCCTCTTTCAAATAAATATATAAAAATGAAATATGTTTTTAAAAAGCTACTGAGGCATGCTTTTAATCCCAGCACTTGGGAGGCAGGGGTGGGAGGATGGCTGTGAGTTCAAAGCTAGCCTGGAACTATAGAGTTAGCCTGCACTACAGTGCGACCTACCTCAGAGAAGCCAGAAACCATCACCACCCTTTACTGAGCATTTGGTAGAGTTTCAGGGCACAGTCCAGCTATAAGAAGAAAAAACCCAGAAAGAAGAATGAGTGAGGATGGAGAGTGAGGAGGCGAGTTGCTTTAGGAAGGAAGGAAGACTGCGGAATCTGGAGCTACCCTGTTTGAAGCACAAATGCTCTTACACAAGTAGGCCGCTGTGCCTTTTCTTTTCTTTTCTTTTAAATTTTTATTAGCATTCCCATGATTATAAAAAAAATCCCATGGTAATCCCCCCCCCCACGCCGTGCCTTTTCTACGATGGGTGTCTTTCTGGTAGCTCGGAAGCTGGAGAGGGAGGAGATGACTGTGGAGAGGTGGGTAGATTTGAGAGGGGCTGGGACCAATGTCTGGGAGCCGTATGCATTAGACTTTGTGCTATTCCTCATCTCAAGAGGCTTTTTAGTCAAGGTACTGGTGTGATCTAATTTATGCTTCAACAGGCTCGCTGTGGTGCTCTGTGGAAGACAGGTGGTAGGGCCTGGGAGTGAGGCTGTTGGGGGCAGGGACACTGTTTGCCCTACAGTAGAGAGACTTGGTACTGGACTGTTCATAGGTAGAAGGAGAAGAGACAGTTTGGAAGTCAGCAAGGAAAAAAATGACTCTAGAAAAAGTGGAGTTTTCAGAAGTTGTGTAGATGAAGAATAAATGGATCACTGGGCACTAAAGAGGCCCTGACCACCTTGAGGAGGGACATTTCAGCAAGGGTTAGGGAGGAGGTCTGATGGGAAGACTAAAGAAAGAATGACGTGCAACGAGGTCACGACAGTGAGCCCATACAGGCAACATTGGAAGTGTTGAAGTGTGACAGCAAGGAGACACATGAAAACCTAAACTGGGTCCGACTAAGACTCGGGAGTCCTTGCAGAACATGTGAGAACATTGTATGGCCTTTCCAAGCTCGTTGTCACCTGTAAAATGGAGATAAGATCTGACTGTGTCATAGTAAATACTTCATGATGTGTGTGTGTGTGTGTGTGTCTATGAATATATTTTATCAATTTCTAGCCTCCTCCCCCCGCACATTCTATAACTGTTCATGTTTGGTTGTTGATAGTAATGTCAAAAAAAAAGAAAGAAAAAGAAAGAAAAGAAACCTTAGGAACATTGGTATACAAATGCCTGGTTCATTTGTTGGGTTAGAGGAATACTGTGAGTGATTTTGTGTGATCCCAATCTTTGTTTATAATGTAGGGTTTTTCATGCAATGCATTTTGTTCTGATGTATAAATGATAAACTGTATAGTCATATTGATTTTTTTGTGTAACATAATGAAATAGAAAATTATCTCCTAGTGTCTGTTCTGAGTGAGCTGCAGAAACCATGTTAAGAACAAGCCTGAATTTGAACAATGTATATGTCTTATCTTGTTTATTTGATCCAAGCTGACATTTTAAAAGTCAGAACAGAGATAAAAATCATAGTTAATTGTTTTCATTCTTTAATATGGCTAAACCTGAAAAGCTTTGTATTTGCAGTTAAGACGTTTTCTGAAGTAAGACTTACTTCTTACCAAATAGCTTAAGGGAATTTGGTAGCCTTGATATCAAGGGAGAGTGCTTTTGTCAATTTAGAAAATTAATCATTTTGTTAACAATGATTTCTACTGTAGCTAGAAAGCCTTTGCTAGTTTTCTGAATCTTAAAGCTCAGTGACCTTCCATTTGAACCCAGCTGCAATGTCAACATTTTCTTGAAGCAGTTAGGGGCTGGTTCAGTCAATCTGGAGGACATTAGTAGTATTCTCTTGGAGGGAAGTTGAGACCCTTGAATTCGTCGGAGCTCCTTTCCAGGCCAGAAGCTTTCTGAAACATTACATGCTTCTCAGTTCTTTCTTGGCCTTGTTAATAATGCCTACTGTTCCTTTGGAAACCTCACTAGCAGAGAGTAGTAGTGCACTTGACTGAAGCAGAGAGAGGTAAGGGTGGTTCTATCTGGTAGGTTTTCTGTCCTGTCCATGCGAGCTGTTAATCACCTGGTGTAGAATGCAGGCTACTGGGGTTGAAGTGACTGCTGTCCGGCCTCTAAAACGTCTTACTGTCAGTCATCTATTACATATCCAACATCTTTCTGTTCAAAGCAAAGCTAAGCACTATATCAACTCCCTTTGACCCTTTAGCCCCCTTTAGACTTCCTGAGATAAACTGAGCAGTGTTTTTTAAACATTAGGCCATGACCCACTAATGGTCTTGATATCAGTTTATTGGGTTGAAATCAGCATTTTTAAAAGTATAAATGTAATACACCACTCATTGTATGAGTAAGTATTATGATATTTTTCTTGTCTTTACACAGATGTATTTGGGAATTTACATATAGGCATAAAAGTTACTTTTCTTTTTTGCTCTGGGTTGCTTTGAAAATTTGAGAAGTATTGCTATAGGAAATATTTCAGGTAAGGTCTTATAACCTTATTAATTTTATTAGCATTTACATTTGCAGTAACATGAATTTTTAGCTATATAGCCAATGTCAATGTTCATTGGATGTCTTATAAGAAAATTGAAAAGACTGAAGGTTTTTTTTTGAAACTACATTTTTTTTTTAAGCAACTCTTCTTTTCTAATTTGACATTGTCCTGTGGTCAAAAACTTCATTCATTGTCAGAGCTAAAGAAATGCTTCTGTATAATTCAAGAAAGGTTTATGAACATCATGCTAGTTACTGGGTGTGTTTAGATATGTAAGGTACAAAAATTTTGTTAGGCTTGTGCTGGAATCTATCCTGTTCCTATTTGCTTTACTTTATTTCCTTTAAAATGGTTCACTGTCAGTACTGGACTCAAAGAAATTTTCAAAAGAAATGCTTGCCCCTTCCCCCTCACCCTTCGAATGCTGTCAGATTGCTCGTCTGTGATTGGATCCTTCCTGCTTGAACTACCCCCAGCCTTCCCCCGGTAAACCGTTAGTGAGCGCCTTTAGTTAGTACTTTAAAAGCTTTACACTAGGTTTGTATTCAGGTCCTAATATAGTAGATAGCATTATTTTTCTATCATAATGTTATTATCCTTAATCTCTGCAAATAAATAAATAGTTGGTGGTCATATATATGTGTGCCTCAGTATCTTCTTATATCCCCATGACATTGTATATCTTATTGTGCTGGCTTATAATTTGGGGGCATGATTTTTTTAAAATTTTATTTATTTATTTATTTATTTTATTTTTTATTAGCATTTTCCATGATTATAAAAAAAATCCCATGTTAATTCCCTCCCCCCCCCACTTTCCCCTTTGAAATTCCATTCTCCATCATATTACCTCTCCATCACAATCATTGTACTTACATATATATAATATCAACCTATTAAGTACTGTCCTCCCTTCCTTTCTCTTCCCTTTATGTCTCCTTTTTAACTTAGTGGCCTCTGCTACTAAGTATTTTCATTCTCACACAGAAGCCCAGGGAGGCATGATTTTTTTTTTTTTGGTTGGTTCCCCCCCCCCCCCCCCAGGTTAGGGTCTTACTCTAGCTTATACTGACCTGGAATGCACTACGTAGTCTCAGGGTGGCCTTGAACTCATGGCAATCCTCCTACCTCTGCCTCCCAAGTGCTGGGATTAAAAGCATGTGCCACCACACCCGGCCAGGGCATTATGTTTTAATAATGAGTACTGTTGAGCTAAAAATACAGCCCACTGAAAGTACTGCCTCATGACTGAAACTGCCAGTTTAGAATGAGACATACTCCATTCTCATTTAAATAATTAGTCCTCAGGGGCTAGAGAATTGGCTTAATGGATAAGGCAGTTGCTTGCAAAGTGTAAGGACCCAGGTTCAACTCCCTATAACCCACATAAGCCAGACACACAAGGTGACACATACGTACAAGGTCACACATGTGCACGAGGAGACACACTTGTGTCCCTGGATGACCTGTCAATTGATGAGAGTGGGGTGTTAAAGTCATCCACCACCACTGTGTTTGGTGTTATCTGTGACTTTAGTTCTAATAGTGTTTGTTTGACGAATTTGGGAGCCCCCATGTTAGGTGCATATATGTTTAGGATTGTAATGTCCTCCTGTTGGAGTGTGCCCTTAATCAATATAAAGTGACCTTCCTTATCTTTCTTGACAAACGTCGGACTAAAGTCTACCCTGTCTGATATTAGGATAGCAACCCCTGCTTGTTTTCTAGGCCCATTTGCTTGAAACACCGTCTTCCAACCTTTCACCCTAAGATAATGTCTATTCTTTGTAGAAAGGTGAGTCTTGGAGACAACAAATTATAGGATCCTGCTTTTTAACCCAGTCTGCAAACCTATGTCTTTTCGTTGGGGCATTGAGGCCGTTGATATTAAGAGATTATTGAAAGGTGTGTATTTATGTTTGCCACTCTTTTTGTGTGTGTGTGGTTCTGTTTCTACCTGTGCTCTCTTCTGTTAACTAGTATTTGAGTATTGCTTGTTTATTCTAGGTTCCTTATATGTGTGCTTTTCCTTTTGTGCAGCATGGAGGATTCTATCAAGTATTTTCTGTAGAGCTGGTTTTGTCTTCAAATACTCCTTTAACCTGCTTTTGTCATGGAATGTCTTTACTTCTCCATCTATTTGAATGGATAACTTTGTAGGATAAAGTAACCTTGGTTGACAGTTGTTATCTTTCAGAACTTGGAATATATCACTCCAAGCCCTTCTGGCTTTAAAAGTTTGTGTTGAATAATCTGCTGTAATCCTGATGGGCTTGCTTTTGTAGGTAACTTGATTTTTCTCTCTAACTGCTTTCAATATTTTTTCTTTGGTGTGTGTGTTTGGAAGTTTGATTATAATATGGCGAGGAGAGGTTCTTTCTGGGTTTTGTCTGGCTGGGGTTCTAAAGGCTTCCTGTATCTGTATTGGCACCTCTTTCCCAATTTGGGGGAAATTTTCCTCTATGATTTTGTTGAAGATGCCTACTATGCCTCTGGAGTGGAGTTCTTCTCCTTCTACTATGCCCTGAATTCTTATATTGGATCTTTTCATAGTGTCCTGAATATCTTGAAATTCCCACTCATACTTTTCTATAAGTTTGTCTTTCTCTTTGTTGGACTGCATTAGGTCTGCCACCTGGTCTTCTAGCTTAGATATTCTGTCCTCTCCCTCATCCATCCTACTGGTGAGATTTTCTACAGAGTTTTTTATTTCATTAACTGTGTTCTTCATTGCTAGTAATTCTGACTGTTTTTTTTTTATTATTTCTATTTCCCTATTTATGTCTTGTATTGCCTTCTTTATTTCATTAAATTGGTGTCCTGCCTCTTCTTTGATTTCCTCTTTGATTTCCTCTTTGATTGTTTTCATGTGTTCTTTGACCTCTTTGAACATATTTATAATTATTCTTTTGAACTCTTTCTCAGGCATTTCCTCTAACTCTTTCTCTCTGGAGGACATTTCTGATGCATTAATACTTTTAGGTGGATTTATATCGTCTTGCTTTTTAGTGTTTCTTGTGTTATAATGTATATATTTTTGCATCTTGGATTAAGTTAATGCTTGGGTTTTCTAGCTAGCTGTGTATTCTTAGCTGTATCAATTGATTTGATGTAATATATTTTCAGGGTAGGACCTTAAGGTATTAGGTGTGGCTCTTAAGACTCTCAGAGTATCTACAAAGATGTTCTTAGGGGTTGAGTTTCCCTGCTATAGGAGTATTCAAGCAGGCTGAGTGGAATAAAATACAGGTAGATTCTAAAATTTAACTAAACACTGTACACATTCAATCAAAAACAGTCCCGAGTATGTATGCAAGAGTAGTTATTATAATGACCAGATCCTCTATCAACAAAGAGGTTTAGATTTCTGGTCTGTTGAGGGATCCAAGTCAGCTTGTGACCAAGTGAGACCCTTCCCTGGTGCAATCCCAGTTACCTTGGGTGATTTTGGTCTCAGTCAAGTTGCTGCCTGGGTCGTCGGGCTGCTGTTCTGATTTCTGGAGCTGGGCACTTGCTTTTCCTACGGGGCAAACCAAGCCTCTGCTGCTGCCGTAGCTGCCACCGCCGGAGCCACCACCGCTGCTGTAGCTACCGCTGCTGTAGCTTCCGCTGCCGTGTCCACTGCCGCTGCTCCCCCCGAAGCCGCTGCTGCGGGATCTGCCGCCGCTGCCGCTCCTGGGTCCGCTGCTGCTGGGGCCGCTGGTACCGGTGCTGGGGCCGCTGGTACCGGTGCCGGAGCCGCTGATGTTGCTCCCGAACTCTGCTTCTGCTTGGGTCCCGCTGTCAGCCCAAGTTGGCGTGGCCGGGTCCCGGGCCGCTGCTGTGTTCGCTGGAGCTGGGTTCAGGTGTTGGGGGAGGGGAGGGAGCCGCGCTGCTCTGGTTGTCTCGCTGTTCCACGTGTGCTTCTCCCTCGCGGTCTTCTCCTCCGCTGCCGCTCTCCCCTCGCGTTTCCCGAGTTGCGGAGAGCGCGGTGTGAGGGGAAAATCCCGCGCCTGGCTTTTCCTGCGGCTCGAGCCGAGTCTGGCGGTTTTCTGCTGCCCCGCGGCCGCGGCGGTTGGCCGAGCTCCCGGAGCCGCTTTTCCCGCCTGTGCAGGCTCTGGATGCTCTGTAACTCTTCTACTTCTCCGCTGCCGCTTCAATTTCCTATACACCTCACTTTTTAGTAAAAGTGTGAATTTTGCTGAGTTTTTTTGGTCTTTTTCCCCCCTAGGCTGCTTTGGCGTGGTACCTACGCCGCCATCTTAACCAGAAGTCCCTAAAATTTATTTCTTAATGTATAATTTTATTATTAACTTCTGTACTTACAATAAATCATGATAATTCCCTTGTCTCCCTCATTTTCTTTCCCCTTTAAAAGTCTACTCTCCATCATATTCCCTCCCTCTCTTTTCTATTTTTTATATTTATTTATTTATTTTATTTTTATTTATCTGAGAGCGATAGACAGAAAGAGGCATAGAGGGGGGCATGTCAGGGCCTCCAGCCACTGCAAACGGACTCCAGATGTATGCGCCCCTTTGTGCATCTGAGTAACGTGGATCCTGGGTAATTGAGCCTTGAACTGGGGTCCTTAGGCTTCACAGGCAAGTGCTTAACTGCTAAGCCATCTCTCCATCCCCTGTTTTTTATTTTTACGTCATCATCTTTTTCTCCTATTATGAGGGTCTTGTGAAGGTGCGAGCAATCATATTTAAATACTACTATGATTATGACAGAAATTTAAACATGATGATTGACATTCTGTATCTTGTATCACAGTGCCTCAACAAAAGTAAAGTCATACTAAGAGCTGGTGTGTTATAATTTAAAATTCTGGGCTGGAGAGATGGCTTAGTGGTTAAGGCGTTTCTTTGCAAAGCCAAAGGATCCTGGTTTGATCCTCCAGGACCCACATAAGCCAGATGCACAAAGGGTCACATGCATCTGGAATTCATGTACAGTGAGTAGATGCCCTGGTATGCCATTCTCCCTCCCTCCCTCCCTCCCTCCCTCCCTCCCTCCCTCCCTCCCTCCCTCCCTCCTTCCCTCCCTCCCTCCCTCTCTGTCTCTTTCTCTCTCTCAAATAAATAAGTAAATAAAATATATTAAAAAAAATAAAATTCCTTTGTGTGACATCCTAAATAATACTATAAATATGGTGTGTATACCTATTGATCACTTTGTTATAGATTCTATGTGTGTCATAAGATATACTTACATATTTTGGGCTACAGATATAACTTTGTTTAACATTTATATTTTGTAATACTGCTTGCATTAAAACCAATGTTAATTTTAATTCTTCTAGTATTTGCCACATCTATATGCTTAAAATGTCTAGAATGAACTTAACTTTTTTCTGGCTTCATTTTCTTTTGAAGTTGTAGTGTTACTGCCTTAGCTGTATTGTGGAAAACAGAAATCAGAACAAGTCTCTTCTCTGTTGAAGTTGCATGGGTGTTCATGCTGAACTTGACTCGTTGATGCGTGATGGTAACACTTCTTGTTAAATTCAAAGTATGCTTTCAATACAACCAAGTATGTACTTCCCCATTTATTTTTGATTCGCTGTATAAATATTGTTAAGCTGATCAACCATTGTATAGAATAAATGGGGAAAGAATTGAATTTTTGCACACAATTGACTTTTTATACAAAAAAGCAAGTCTAGATGTCTTGAATAAGAAATATGTATAGAACTAACATTTGATATAAAGTAATAACAAACTTGTTTATTTTCACGTTGAAAATAAAAGCATCCCAAGGTATAAGGTCATGCCCTACTTTCATCCTATAGCCGATAGAAACAGAAAGGCTAGGGCGCTTGAACTGTGCGGTTGACTGCTGCGTCCTCAAAACGGGCGTCTTGAGCACCTGGCTGCGTGCAGGGCGGGCTTGCTGCTCGCTGTTCTCTGGTTCCAGGGTTGCAGGAGCTGTGAGGGCAAATGGAATGCCAGGGCTTCTTTCTGGGAGGGTGTACCCCGTTGTGTTTTTGTTGTTTTGTTTTGATAGTGTGCCAACCTGATGGGAAAGTACACTGGAGCAAGACCAGCAAAGAAATCCACAGTCTGTGCTAGTGTGCTTGGATTGTAAAAGAATGCCCGAGTGGTGTAGACTTTTCTGTTCTCATCTAGTCTTGTATTTCCTTGTCTTACGACTTTGAAAGTCTCTGGGCCCTTTGCCTTGAATCCTGTGATCTGCCTATCAAAGTGGCACAAATCCAGATGGCAAGTACCTAGTCGTTTATATACCTTGATACACTGATATATATATTGTCTGCCACTTTTTCATTTAACCTTTTCTCAACACTAAATTACTAAACTCCCTTTTTGGTAAAAATTAAGAGCTCCCTGTTGGGCTGGAGATACAGCTCATTGCTTAGCACGTGAGGCCCTGGGTTCCACTCATAGCAAAAAGAAAAGAAAATGCAAGTGGCTTGGTAGAGACCCTACCAGTGAAAAGATATAAGTGTTCCTTTTTCTTTAAGGTAATTTGCATATTACAGAAGTATTCGAAAGCACATAGAAAAAAGCACTCATAATTTCAGCTTTATACAGTATTTTTCCATTCGTTGTGACCAAATGCCTGACAGGAAGCAGCTTAAGGAAGGGTTGATTTTTAGCTTTCGGTTCTGGTGGGCAGTCCGTAGGTGCAGGGCACACGTGGTGGCAGGAACAGGAGGTGGGGCCAGGCTCTAGACCCTAAGGCCCACCTGCAGTGATCCGCGTCCTAAAGGTCCGGCCTTCCCAGACAGCTCTACCAGCGGAGAACCAGTGCTAAAACAGACCTAGGGCCGACATTTCACAACAAACCACAGAAGAAAGAGGCTCTTAATTTTGTTTTCCTTTATTTTATTAACTTTTATTTTTAGCACTGGATGTGGTGGTGCATACCTTTGATCTTAGCACTCAGGAGGTAGAGGTAAGAGGATCGCTGTGAGTTCAAGGCCAGACTGGGACTACAGAATGAGTTCCAGGTCAGTCTGGGCTAGAGTGAGACTCTACCTCTGAAAACTGAAACTCTCACATCTCATAACCCACACAACCCCATGGTGTGTGGTGAGTATCAGCAACCCCACTGAGGAGGGCCCTCAGTGGAATGGGGACAGGGAGGAAAGGAAATAATGGGACCAATGATGTGCTCATACAAAGTTTCATATGTATATGTATATAAGTAATAATAATGTGTATGTGTATATACTAAATAAATAAAACATATAAATATGTTTACTTTATTAATTACTTTTTAAAATTTTTTTAGTTTTTGAAAGCGACAGAGAGAGGGAGGCAGAGAGAGAGAGAGAGAGAGAGAGAGAGAGAGAGAGAATGGGTACGCCAGGGCCTCCAACCACTGCATACAAACTCCATGTTTGTGCATCTGGCTAACTTGGGTCCTGGGGAATCAAGCCTTGAACTGTGGCCCTTAGGCTTCATAGGCAAGCATTTAACTGCTAAGCCATTTCTCCAGCCCTATTAATTACTTTTAGTTAGCATACAAAATAGTTTCATTTGAAACTTTCATACATATCCGTCATTTTACTTGGAACAGAGTAAAAGCCATTCATCCCCTGGTTGTCATGTCAGTTTCCACAATTGCCCTCAACTTTGTTAACAACACATTTAAAAGCGAAACTGGTTTTCTGATACCTTATCTTACTTACTACTGTACTCTTATAGGCATTTAAGAGTAAAAATTAACCTGGAGATTTAATGTTCCAATGTATATCAGTAATTGTTTTTGCATTCACTTGTTCAAATGTATAGGCTACCAATTTAATTCTCTTAGGGAACCAATATGATGTTTACTACTAGTGACAATTGAGAATGTTTCCTGCTAACCTTAGGATAAAACTCTGCTTTTAAACTTTGTAAAAGGATTGATTCTTTAAGAGCAATTTAAAAATTTTTTTTGGTTCATCTTTATTTATTTATTTGAGAGCGACAGAGAGAGAGAAAGGGGCAGATAGAGAGAGAATGGGCGCACCAGCGCTTCCAGACACTGCTGTCGAACTCCTGATGTGTGTGCCTCCTTGTGCATCTGGCTAACGTGGGACCTGGGGAATCAAGCCTCAAACTGGGGTCTTTAGGCTTTATAGGCAAGTGCTTAACCACTAAGCCATTTCTCCAGCCCTAAAAGCAATTTTTGAAGTTAGCATATACTATAATGTGTTTCATAAATTTCATTGTAGTCTGTACTATAATTTACCCTTTTACCGATTTTTAAACAATTATGTCCATGCATGGTGGTGCACGCCTTTAATCTCAGCTCTGGGGAGGCAGAGGTAAGAGGGTAGCCACAAGTGTGAGGCCACCCTGAGATTACATAGTGAATTCCAGGTCAGCCTGGCCCAGAGTAAAACCCTACCTGAAAAAAACAAAACAACAACATAAAAACAATTTGTGCTTGTTACACATTTGCACCCATTAAAATTGAATGGGTGGAGGGTACTGGAGAGCTGGCTTAACATTTAAGGCAGTTTCCTGCGGAGACTTAAGGATCTAGGTTCATTTCCCCAGTTACGCCAGATGTACAAAGTGGTACATATGTCTGGAATTTGCAGTGGCTAGAGGCCCTGGCATGCTCATTCTGTCTCTCTATCTGCCTCTTTTTCCCTCTCTCTCTAATAAACAAATAAAATAGAGTAATTTTTAAAAAATTGAGTTAGAGGGCTGGCTCACTTGCAAGAGGTGCTTGCTTTGAAAGCCTGCCAGCTACAGTTCTACAGCTACAGTTAGCTGCAAGTCTTTCCAGCATGGTGTGTATTTATGTGTGCCCCTCTCCGTGTGTGTGTGTGTGTGTGTGTGTGTGTGTGTGTGTGTGCGCGCGTGGGCACCCTCAGCTGCAGGCCTTTCCAATATGTGTATGACATGACACGACACCCTCAGGTTCAGGCAAGACAAGGCTCTGGCACATCAGCTACCTTTCCATCTTGGTCGTTTTTCACATTAGCTTGTGAAGGAACGGGTGATACATGTGAGTAGGTCTGGTCATGATAACATTCATTGCACTGTAGTGGTTTTCAGTTCTTATAAATATAGAATGTTTCTTGTTTGACTTTGGTATTTATAGCAGATAATAATGTAAAATGAGATATCTTTGAAAACCAAAATAAATTATTGCCTCAGTGCCTTGATTTCCTTAGTCAAGGATACTCTTTTTGTTTTTGAATTTTTTATTACGGTTTTTTCCTCAATTTTTATTAACATCTTCTATGATTATAAAAAATATCCCATGGTAATACCCTCCCTGCCCCCACTTTCCTCTTTGAAATTCCATTCTCCATCATATCCCCTCCCCATCTCAATCAGTCTCTTTTTTTTGATGTCATGATCTTTTCCTCCTCTTATGATGGTCTTGTGTAGGTAGTGATGGGCACTGTGAGGTCATGGACATCCAGGCCATTTTATCTCTGGAGGGAGCACGTTGTAAGGAGTCCTACCCTTCCTTTGGCTCTTTCATTCTTTCTGTCACCTCTTCCACATTAGACCCTGAGCCTTGGAAGGTGTGATCAAGATATTACTCAGTACTCCAGTCACTTCTTTACAGCACCATGATACCTTTTGAGTCATCCAAAGGTCACTGCCATCTGAAAAGAGAAGATTCTGTACCCAAAATGAGAGTAGCGTTAATATAAGGGTATGCACATTAAGAAAAGTGCTTACTGGGCAGTTTGATAATTATAGTATACATTTATCCAGACAGCTGCAGATGTTACCCCCCTAGGGCTCATGACTTATCCCTGTTTTAAGTTTTCAGTATCAGGGATGTATTCCCTCCCATGGAGCAGACCTCCAGTCCAATCAGAGGACAGTTGGTTTCCACCATGACAGACGTGCCACTGTTGCATCCGTTGATTCATTTGGCCTGGCCAAATATAAGGCTTGCTGTGTCCACTGTTGAGTATCTTCACTGGTGATATCTCTTTCTCCCATTTAACTGCATGTAGAATGGCTTCTTCCAGCTTTCCTCCAGCTGGTCTACATGGAGGAGGTTTCAGCTCAGTTCCAGCAGGATTTCTCAGTGGCCTTGCAGCCCAAGTATGTGCAGTCTTTGGCAATACGGTCTTACCATCTATTCCTGGTGGGAAACCAAGGGCCTTGTCAGTGGCCTATAATGTTTTGGGGGCATCAGGGACCTCCCTGGCCAACAACTCACTGGAAGGTATCCCATCTCTGGCACTGAAAATTTTCTAGCATTTCTAGGGCACGACAGAATTAGGAGGATCACCATGAGGTCAAGGCCATCCTGAGACTACATAGTGAATTCCAGGTCAGCTTGGGCTAGAGTGAGGCCCTACCTCGAGAAACAGAGAGAGAGAGAGGGAGGGAGGGAGGGAGGAAACTCTGAGATTGCAAAGTAAGTTGTTGAGATTTTTTTAAAGTCTTTTTTATTTGAGATGGGGTGGGGGAATGAGAATAGGTGTGTCTGGGTCTCTAGCCACTGTGAGCAAACTCCAGATGTATGCGCCACCATGAGCATCTGGCTTATATGGTTCCTGTACAGTTGAACCTGGGTCCTTAGGCTTTACAGGCAAGTTGCTTAACTGCTAAGCCATCTCTCCAGTCCTGTAATACCTTTTTTAATTAAAAGGATTCTGTTTAAGAATATTGAAAATCTCTCATCTAAAAGAAAGAAGTAACAGAAATAGTACCTCTTTGTTTTAGCAAGAAATTTGTTGTCCTGTGGAAATAGTATTTTTAAATAAACTATTCAAATTATAGATGTTACTCAGTAGGTCACCAAAATAAATGAATAAAAGCGAAGGTAAACGACGAACGTGCTGGGAAGAAGGAGGGTTGGTGGGATGGGAAAGTGCAGCAGGAAGCAAATATACTCCAGCACATGAAATTATCAATAAAAGTAACATCTAAAGTGGTAAAAAATATGTAGCTTACTAATCTTAAGCAAGGCACAGAAGATATTATTTTAATATATTGAACTCATTCAAATTCTAAAATGGAAGTAGAATAGTCAAATAGATAAATTTAAAAATTTTAATTTGTAACTGACAAAAATAGCAGTTGAGATTTTAAGAGCTCCTATAAAACAACATTGCTTTATTTTAAAGTAGCAAAAAAAAAGAAGAATTATACAAATGTAGTCTACCTGGGACTCTCAAGGAAGATGTGTTTGTCTTCTAAATCTAGGCATTCTTTTCTGTGGATTTCTGGTTTTTAAATGAAGATTGCTTTTTTTATTGTCTCCCACACTTTATTTTATTTTATTTTATTTTATTTATTTTATTTTTTCGGTTTTTCGAGGTAGGGTCTCACTCTGGCTCAGGCTGACCTGGAATTCACTATGTAGTCTCAGGGTGGCCTCGAACTCTCAGCGATCCTCCTACCTCTGCCTCCCGAGTGCTGGGATTAAAGGCGTGCGCCACCACGCCCGGCTCCACACTTTATTTTAAAAGACACTTGATTTTAAAGCCAAGAATTAAGAACTCCCTGGATTGTTCTTGTGTTAGATATATAGGGTGCTGGTAAGGACACTGATCTCAAGTCCTCTGACCTATAATAAAAGAGCTTCAGAAGCAGGCAGAAGTTCTGCTGCTTCCTCTGAGGGTGTCCTGCAGATTCCATGCAGACAAGCTTGTGTGTCTGTTTTGTTCCTGTTGTGTCCCTTAGTTAGACCTAGTGCAGTATAGGAAGTACTTGAGTATTTGTTGAGTGAGCTAATTAAAATAGTTCCACCATAGAATATCTAATTGGAATATCTAAATTTCTTGATGCCTGAACTCTGGATCAGCAGGCATATTGTCAGGTATATCACAGTGTGTAGTTGGACACACATGCTTATGGCAACATTTTCTTCTCTAGGGTGACTTGTTCTTCCGTGGGCATTTGCGTTAAGAGAATGCTTACTCTTCTGTGGTACAAAGGCAGAATCCTCGTACTTGAACTTACTGTAGCAACTGTGTTTGTTCTGAAATGCAAGTTGGATTTTAAAGCAGATTTATACCTCCCAAATTATTCTCGACACAATAATATTTTATACTGAGAAAGATCTCCTTACTGCAATTGCAAGAGTCTCTTCATTTATGTGAATTAAAAGAAATATTTCTCTTTTTTTTGATAACACACTTGCACAGTCTGTGCAGTTGTTATCAGCTTAGTCCTTTATAGCCAAGGGACGCCTGCGTACATGCCAGTAAGCACAAGGGACGCCTGCGTACATGCCAGTAAGCACAAGGGACGCCTGCGTACATGCCAGTAAGCACAAGGTGCTGCTGCCTCTGGGACACAATGCTGCCTTTCAGTGGTGGTGCTGTTTATATGAATTTCTGCTTTTCTACATTAATAACATGTATTATTTAATCACTATATTCCTGAGTTAAGAAGGGTGTAGGATACTGTTTATGTTCCTTTAAGTGTTATTTTCACTTTAATTTTATAGTGGTTCTAAAATAGTGAAAAGCCAAACTATGTCTAGATGTGACTGGGGATCTAGCTCAGTGATAGAGCATTAATTTTTTTTTGTTGTTGTTGTTATTTATTTGAGAGCAACAGAGAGGGAGAGGGAGAGAGAGAATATGGGTGCACCAGGGCCTCCAGCCACTGTAAATGAACTTCAGATGCGTGCGCCCCCTTGTGCATGTGGCTAACGTGGGTCCTGGGGAATTGAGCCTTGAACTGGCGTCCTTAGACTTCACAGGCAAATGCTTAACCATTAATCAATCTCTCCAGCCCATGGAGCATTTTTTAAAGCATGTGCAAAACCATCAGTTTGATTTATATCATGACTCAAAAAGACAAAACAAAAACAAAACAAAAAAACAGGCTGGAGAGTTGCCTCAGCGGTTAGGTGCTGGCTTGCAAAAACTGATGGTCTAGGCTCAGTCTCCCAGGACTCACGTAAAAGCCAGATGTGCTAAGTGGCACATGCATCTGGAGTTCATTTACAATGGCAGGAGGCCCTGGCATATTCATATTCTCTCTCTCCCCTTGCAAATAAATTCATAAATAAATAAATTTTACAAAAACGAACACTGTCCACACATGGCAAGAAATGATAACAATAAAATATAGATGGAGCTAAAACAAGAGATTATATGTCTGTGCAGGTATTAAAAATGCAGCCTAAGTGGTCTGGAGAGATGACTTAGTTTTTAAGATGCTTGCCTGACAAGCTTTACAACCTTTGAGTTGAGCTTTACAACCTCAATTCCCCTGTACCCATGTAAAGCCAGATACATAGTGGTGCATGCATCTGGAGTTCATTTGCAGCAGCTGGAGGCTTTGACATACTCATCCTCCCTCCCTCCCCTTACAAATAATTTTTTTTAATTAATTTATTTATTTGAGAGCTACAGACACAGAGAGAAAGACAGATAGAGGAAGAGAGAGAGAATGAATGGGTGCGCCAGGGCTTCCAGCCTCTGCAAACGAACTCCAGATGCGTGCGCCCCCTTGTGCATCTGGCTAATGTGGGACCTGGGGAACCGAGCCTCGAATCGGGGTCCTTAGGCTTCACAGGCAAGCGCTTAACTGCTAAGCCATCTCTCCAGCCCGCAAATAATTTTTTTTAACATAGCCTAGCAAATCCTGAAAGGTCACCATTAAAAAATATATGTTTTATTTATTTATTTGTAATTAAAGAGAGAATGAGAATCGGTGCACCTGGGCCTCCAACCATGGCAAGCAAACTCTAGCTGCATACGCCACTGTGCATCTGGATTTATGTGGGTGCTGGGGAATCAAACTCGGGTTGTTAGTCTTTGCAGGCAAGCACCTTAACCACTGAGCCATCTCTCCAGCCCAAGGTCAGCATTTATATTATCAAAATTTATACTTAGGCAGGAGGTGGGTCAGTAACAATGCTTATCCCCTGGTACCTGCTAAATACTGGTTCTAGGATTTCTCTTCCTCATTGTTCCTCAAACTTTCAGGCACTTCAGTCTCTTGTATAGAATGGCATAGTCTTCGCAGATAGCCCACATCTTCCTACACACTTTCAGTTTCCCACACACTAGTTATAATACCTGATAGAAGACAATGTTATATAAATAGTTGTTACTCTTTCTGTTTAGTAAATATATGACAAGAAAGAATCTATGCATGTTCAGTATAGATGCTTTTTTCCCCAAGTATTTTTGATATGCATCTTGTTGAGTACAAGAGTGGACACCCATGGATAGAGAGGGTGGGCTGTATTTACTTATGTGGACAGGTTACTAATGGGTGATGCCAAATGCTAAGTCGCACTTCTCCAGCCCCATGGCTGGACTCTGACGTACAAATTGATTACGCTACTCTCCTGACAGCCATGTTGAACAAGAGGCAAGTATGTATGTACAGTGCGCTCTGAAGCCATAGTCATGTACTAAATGGTCTACAGCGTAAGTCCCCTTCTTTGTTAGTTAATGGGGACGTCCATATCCTAGCCCAGAGTCCAATTTATCTGATGCTTAGAGTTCTAAAGGAAAAGAGAAAAGTAACGTAATCGCCATTTTCATCACAAGCTGAATTGCTATGTAAGAAACAATCTATTTGAAACTGTGGTTTTGAACAATTAATTTTATAGTCAGCAATACAAGAGAATTACTTGAGGCCAGCATCCATTTTTTCTATTAATGCAAAATTAGCATTGAAGTATCAAAGGGTTTTTATTTTTGTGGTATATACTAGTATCTGTAAAGGGAAAACGTCTTTAAAAGTCATACATCTGACACATCTGTAGTTCATGCTGTGCATGAAACAAGAACTTAGCTTGAACCTGCAGTGCCAGTCAAGTCTGCCCACTACATTATGATGCCAATCAGCGTCTAATATTAAGAAGAGCATCGTTGGTTTGTGATTCTGGGTGTTTTCATTTCTGTTTTAGTTTGAGATTATACCTGATTCTTCCACCTACAGCCTCCGGCCACTTCACCTGCATGGAGTTGCCCTTGTGCGTGTGTGTTGTCTGCTGCCGCTCACGTCCCCCAGGACCTCAGGGCCAGCGGGCCTTCATTCTGCCAGGGCCGCATGGGGGCCTGGAGAAGTCACAGGCTTGCTCTTTGGTTTTTCCTTTTTATTGACAGCTTCCATACTTGCAGAAAATAAACCATGACCATTCTCTCCTCTCCCCCACATTCCCCTTCATCGATCTACACTCCATCATACCCCCCCCCATTAGTTTCTCTCTCTCTCTCTGTTTTGATGTCATCATCTTTCCCTCCTATTATGAGGGTCTTGTGAAGATAGTGTAGTTACTGCAAAGTCATGGAGATCAAGGCCAACTTCTTTCTGCTTGATTGTATTGTAAGTGTCCTATCCTTCTTTCAGCTTTTAGATTCTTTCCACCACCTCTTCCACAATGGACCCTAAGCCTTGGAAGGTGTGATAGAGATGTTTCAGGGCTGAACATTCCTTCATCACATCTTCTCAGCACTGTGTGGTACCTTTAGATTCATCCCAGTAGTCACCATCATCTGAAAAGAGAAGCTTCTCTAACCAAAAGTGAAGTAGCATTAATATATGGGTATGAATATTAAATAAAATGCTTACAGGGCAGCTTGGTGAGCAAAATATTTGCATTTATCCAGACAAGAGCAGTCATTACACTCCTAATGCTCATGACCTTCCTACCATAGGTTTTTTGTTTGTTTGTTTATTTGAGAGAGAAAGAGAGATGGGTAAGAGAATGGGCATGCCAGTGCCTCCACCCACTGCAAATGACCTTCAGATGCATATGCCACCTTGTGCATCTGGCTTACATGGGTCCTGGGAAATCGAACCTAGGTCCTTTGGTTTTGCTGGCAAGCACCTTAACTGCTAAGCTTTTTTTTCAGCCCCAGCCATAAGCTTCTGATTAAATTTTCAGTTCCAGTCCTGTTTTCCTTCCCATGGAGCAGGTCTCCAGTCCAATTAGAGAGCAGTTGGTTTCTCTTATAACAGACATGCCACTATTGTACTTGTTGGTTCATTTGGCCTGTCTGGCCAAACTTGAAGCTTTCGATGTCCATTGCTTTCACTACTGATGGCTTCTGTCTCTCATAAGGTTGCATGCAGTGCAGCTTTTTCCAGCTTTCTGTCAGCTGGTCTACCAGGAGAAGGTTTTCAGCTTAGCCCCGGTTTGATTTCTCAGTGACC
Source organism: Jaculus jaculus (assembly GCF_020740685.1). Classification (NCBI taxonomy): domain Eukaryota; kingdom Metazoa; phylum Chordata; class Mammalia; order Rodentia; family Dipodidae; genus Jaculus; species Jaculus jaculus. The sequence goes on along the minus strand of NC_059116.1, from coordinate 72,747,401 downwards.
TTGCATTCCAGGCATGTGGAGTCTTCAGCAATAGGGTCTAATCATCTATTCCTGGTGGGAAACTAAGAGCCTCGTAAAACCAAAAAAAGAAAGAAAAAAGGATCCCTAAGGGGCTGGAGAGACTGCTCAGTGGTTAAGGTGCTTGCCTGCAAAGCCTAACAACCTGGGTTCAATTCCTCAATATCCATGTAAAGCCAGATGCACAAAGTGGCACATGCATCTGTCGTTGTTTGCAGCAGCCAGAGGCTCTAGCATGTCCATTCTCTCTCTTTCCCTCTCTTCTTGCAAATAAATAAATAAAATATTTAAAGAATGGGTCCCTTAGACTAAGCACCCATGTTTCCAAATCTTAGATTATGGTAGCATTGCGTAGTCTTCAGCTTGAGCACATACCTTAGTTTTAAGCAGCTTGTCAACAAGCATAAATACTGAGTGCTTTTCCCCTGGTCCCACAAACATTTGTAGCCAGGTACTGTGAATAAGGTCCTGGGTGCACACAATTGTTCTCACAGTACTGCCCTCTCAGAGTGCCCTTGCACTGGTTTTGGTCTCATGAGAAAGACAGAACAAATGGCTTGGTTGTGATACACTGTGGTAAATGACATCACAGAAATGCGCTGTCTTTGAAAAGTACAAGTTCTAATGATATGGAATCATAACTTACCATGCTGTAGATATAGTGTTCAAGAAAGTTATTCAATGAAAATGCTTTAGTTAACGTTTTGGAAAACATGAGTTGTAGAAATTTAACAAGGGGCATATTCAACCCAAAGAGTACAGTTGGATTTTTTATGTTTATTATTATTTTTTTTTAATTTTTAAATTTTTATTAACATTTTCCATGATTATAAAAAAAGTCCCATGGTAATTCCCTCCCTCCCCACCCCCACACTTTCCCCTTTGAAATTCCATTCTCCATCATATTACCTCCCCATCTCAATCATTGTACTTACATATATACAATATCAACCTATTAAGTATCCTCCTCCCTTCCTTTCTCTTCCCTTTATGTCTCCCTTTTAACTTACTGGCCTCTGCTACCAAGTATTTTCCTTCTCCCGCAGAAGCCCAATCATCTGTAGCTAGTATCCACATATGAGAGAGAACATGTGGCGCTTGGCTTTCTGGGCCTGGGTTACCTCACTTAGTATAATCCTTTCCAGGTCCATCCATTTTTCTGCAAATTTCATAACTTCATTTTTCTTTACTGCTGAGTAGAACTCCATTGTATAAATGTGCCACATCTTCATTATCCACTCATCAGTTGAGCGACATCTAGGCTGGTTCCATTTCCCAGCTATTATAAATTGAGCAGCAATAAACATGGTAGAGCATGTACTTCTAAGGAAATGAGACGAGTCCTTTGGATATATGCCTAGGAGTGCTATAGCTGGGTCATATGGAAGATCAATCTCTAGCTATTTTAGGAACCTCCACACTGTTTTCCACAATGGCTGGACCAGTTTGCATTCCCACCAGCAGTGTAGAAGGGTTCCTTTTTTTCCACATCCCCGCCAACATTTATGATCATTTGTTTTCATGATGGTGGCCAATCTGACAGGAGTGAGATGGAATCTCAATGTAGTTTTAATCTGCATTTCCCTGATGACTAGTGACGTAGAACACTTTTTTAGATGCTTATATGCTATTCGTATTTCTTCCTTTGAGAACTCTCTATTTAGCTCCATAGCCCATTTTTTGATTGGCTTGTTTGATTCCTTATTATTTAACTTTTTGAGTTCTTTGTATATCCTAGATATCAATCCTCTATCAGACATATAGCTGGCGAAGATTTTAACCCATTCTGTAGGTTGCCTCTTTGCTTTTCTCACTGTGTCCTTTGCAGTGCAAAATCTTTGTAATTTCATGAGGTCCCAGTGATTAATCTGTGGTTTTATTGCCTGAGCAATTGGGGTTGTATTCAGAAAGTCTTTGCCAAGACCAATATGTTGAAGGGTTTCTCCTACTTTTTCCTCTAGCAGTTTCAGAGTTTCCGGTCTGATGTTAAGGTCTTTAATCCATTTGGACTTAATTCTTGTGCATGGCGAGAGAGAAGAATCTATTTTCATCCTTCTGCAGATATATATCCAGTTTTCAAAACACCATTTGCTGAAGAGGCTGTCTCTTCTCCAATGAGTATTTTTGGCATTTTTATCGAATATCAGGTAGCTATAGCTACTTGGGCTTACATCTGGGTCCTCTATTCTGTTCCACTGATCTACATGTCTGTTTTTGTGCCAGTACCATGCTGTTTTTGTTACTATGGCTCAGTACAGTTGATTTTTAAAAAAGCAAAATGAAATCAACATGCAATTATTTACAGTGTTAATCTCGCTGTCCATTTTCTTACTAACATCATTTTGTTTTGAACCTGTCTTTTCTACCGTCTTCTTTTTTTAATCAAGTCAGTGCTCTTGGGAAGGAAAAAGTACTTGGCTCAGGCATTGTGGCAGTTGATCCTGGTTAAGTGAATGAGAGGAATAAGCCTATGTGCAAAAGAGTGATGTCAGCTCTCACCTGATTGATAAGGTCCCACCCACTCCCCAGTGAAAAGCACTTGGCCACCCTTGTCTAGCCCAGAAGGACTGGCATTGCCATGAGCTAGTATTCCAGCAGAGAGTACAAACCTCAAAGCAGGGGCTGTTCTCTGCAGCTGAACTTCACAAATTGAGAGACAGAGGACTTGGGGAAGGGGGTTGTTACTTGATTGAAGCTAAAGTTTCACCAGTGAAACAAAAACATTTCACAGTCTCTAGCTTAGTAACAGGCATAGTCCCTGACATTGGTTTGCATTGTACTTCGTGGTAAAGAACAATACTAGAAAGAGATCTAATTCTACTTTTATGAAACTTGCCACCCAAAAGTGGCAAGGTAGGTGGGGGAGTAATATAAAGCAGACCAAAGTGACAGGTTACTCTGAAATGACAGGCATTGTACTTTCTTCAAGATGCCCTCATCCGTGTTGCATATTTCATGTTATTAAATCACTGCTATATAAAATGTACCCAGAAATTCACTCTTTGAACAAGAACACTGAAGACATTTGACTTTATAAAATGTTCATGCCCTGAAAATGCAAGCGATGACATGGGGCCAATTCCCAACCACAGCTGTACCATGAAGAGTTCATCTTGCTGTGATTGCATTTGCGTTTTTCTCAGTGCAGGGGTGTTAGTTAGGGCACCTACAGTGACATAGGGAGGAGATGCCCCATGTGGAGCTAAGTGCTGTTGCCAGCTGTGGTGTGGCATCTGACAAAACCACGTTTGGGCCATGGAGACTGACTTCCTTCTCTCCTCCACCTTAAATCCAAGTAGAAGAAACACAGGACACTGTTCACATTGCTAGAGTGGTAGGAACATCTCTCTGAGCATTTACAGACGCTCAAGTATTTGTGTTTATTTCTTTATTTTACTTTTTGTTTCATGAGGCAGGGTCTCACTCTAGCCCAGATTGGTCCCAAGCTCAGTGTCCTGAGTGCTGGGGTTAGATGTGTGTGCCACCACACCCAGCTTCCTACCCACACTCATGCAGGCGGGCATGCACACACATCAGTACCAGGTTTTGTAGGTTGTAAAGATGATTTTGCTGTAATTCTTGGGCAGTGGGAGATGATACATAAGATAAATACATGGTACAAACCGTAAAATTATGGAAAACATTTAAACATATTCTTAGACCATTATACATTGGGAGGGAACATGTTTTATGAATTCTTCGATACACTTTTTTTCTCCCCTGTCTTAGTATTTCTGAAATACAGACAAATGTTGAAGTCCCTGCCTGGCAGCTGTCCTAACATAGTTGTCATCACCTGCACACGTGCACCCGACTCACAGAATGAATGTCACTGGTTTGTAAGAAATCTCAGAGACGCTCATTGAGCAAAGAACACTGTCTTTCTAGCTCTCTTGATGGCATACAGACTGATATGTGTGGGAAAGCATGGATCATAACTCAGGGCTGCAGAATAAGTCAGAAGAATTAAACTGGAACAAAAGTTTTATGCAGCATGCTTTACTTTTTATTATCTACATGAGTGATTTATTATCTACATAAGCAATACCCTAAGAAAATCCAGGTAACTCTGAAACCATTTGCTCACTTAGTATGAAAATGTGTTGTCTTAATTAAACTGACAGATTTTTCCCTGTTGGTACATGAAATAGATGTGTGGCAACTGCTGCTACTTTAGAGTCAAAGTCAGTAGCCATTTCTTCCTTATTTGTGATATTTTGAGAAGTAGCTATTGCTACAAAACCCCAAATGTCAACAGTGTCCTAACTGGACTATTCAGTCATCTCACAAATACTCACTGAAGCCTAAGAAGCTGAGAGATAGGACTGTATCAGTGAACTCAACCACTCTTTACTGCCAAAGTGTATGTTCTGGGGAGAGCAATAAGTATTTTAAAATTAATTTTGACATACTGCATATTGGTCATATTCCGTTGAGCTATACTCTTCTGTTCCCTCTCCCTTGCCCCATTCCACTGATGGCCCCGCCCAGTGGACTTTTTCTTTTTCTTTTTGGTTTTTTGAGGTAGGGCCTCACTCTGGTCCAGGCTGATCTGGAATTCACTGTGGAGTCTCAGGGTGGTCTCAAACTCATGGCAATCCCTCCTACTTCGGCCTCCCAAGTGCTGGTATTAAAGGTGTGAGCTACCACGCCTGGCCCAGTGGATTTGTTGATAGTCATTGTGGAGTCATGAACACTCTGTGTGATGGTGGGGAATTCCTCAGGATTCTTCTCCCGACCCTGTGGTTCTTACAGTCTTTCTGGCCTCCTCCTCACTGCTCCCGAGCCCGGGAGCACATGTTGCATGTCTCCATTACTGCTGCACTCTCATCTGCGCCTGACTTTATGCTGGTGGTTTTGGGTCTCCTCATCATCCACGCCATTTCCCATGGGTGGGGGGAGGTGGTTCTCGGGAACCACTGAGAGTAGCGCTCAGGGCTAATCCGCCACTACCTCTGTGATGCTTCCTGGGCCCTGACTTGTGATAGAGGAGACTGTCTTGTGCTGGTGTCTTCTGCCGATGGACGTTGGGTCTCACCAGTATTCACTGCCATCAGTAAAACGCAGATTCTCTAACCAAGAGTGAGAGCAGCATGGATCAAGGGGATTAAGCATAGATAAAAGACTTTTTTTTTAAAAAAGGCTTTATTTATTTATATTTTATTTGAGAAAGAGAGAGAATGGGTGCACCAGGGTCTCCAGCTGCTGCAAACAGCAGACATATGTGCCACCTTGTACATCTGGCTTACATGGGTCCTGGGGAATGAAACCTGCATCCTTTGGCTTTGAAGGCAAACACTTTTAACTGCTAAACCATCTCCCCAACCCTTAAAAGAATTTTTGATGGCCATTCTCTCTCCTTTTAGCCAAAGAATGCTGGGAGCATCCTTCTAGGGACTAGACCTTCCAAGCCATAGATTCCTGACTTAATGTTCTCATTACAAGCTGTGCATTCCCTCCCACTGAGCAGGTCTCATGCCTAGTCAGAGAGCAGTTGGTTACTCCCATAGCCTGGGTGCCACTATTGCATTGGTGTGTTCATCCTGCACTGCTGGTTGATTTTGTAGCTTTCAGAATCCCCTACTTGTTCACACTGCTGGTGACCACTCTTCCCCAGCTGCCCACGGCACCCTTTCCAGTGCTGAGAGAGATAGCCAGCAGGGGCTGACTTCCATCAGGTCCAACATGATCTCTTGATGTCCTGCTACCATGCTTCAGCAGTAGAGTCTTAACAGTTCAGATCACAGGGGTGACCAATTGCTTTGGCAATGGCCTGCATTGTTCTGGGGGCTTCAAGGTTCACTGTGGGGGGTAACCCTGGTCTGACACTGGATTTACCAGCACATGCTTCTGGTTGTAGGATAAAGCTTTTTCCTCCCCCTACAGGGTACTTCAGCCCAAAGTATCTTTCCTTTTCTTGTTCACAGTAGCATCTTGGGGGTTGGGGAAATGGCTTGGCAGTTAAGGAGTTTTCCTGTGAAGCCTAAGGACTCTGGTTTGATTACCAAGGACCCACGTAAGCCAAATGCACAAGGAGGCACATGCATCTGGAGGCCCTGGTGTGTCCATTCTCTCTTTCTGTCTGCCTCTTCCCACTCCCTCAAATAAATTAAAAATTTTTTAAAGTTACATCTTTTAATTAGCTAACGAGGAGGAAGGTTTCTAAGGTACTGATTTAAGCCATCATTTGCTTTGTGTATTTACCTCTCCCACTCCATGTATTCTATCCTTTCACTTGCCTTTTTTGGGGGGGAGATAATTTTTTTCTCTTTTTTTAATATATATATATTGACAACTTCTATACTTACAGACAACAAACCATGGTGTTTCCCTCCCTTGCCCTCCCCCACTTTCCCCTTCATAACTCTGCTGTCTGTCATATCTCCTCCCTCTGTCCATTAGTCTCTCTTTTAATTTGATGTCATCATCTTTTTCTCCTATTATGAGGGTCTTGTGTGGGTGGATATTGCTGGGCACTGCGAGGTCTTGGATATCGAGGCCAAATACTGTCCAGACAGTTGTATGTAAGGAGCAGTCCCCTTCCTTTGTCTCTTACAGTCTTTCCGCCACCTCTTCTGCAATGGACCCTGAGCCTTGGAGGGTGTGAGATGTTTCAGTGCTGGACACTCCCTCATCCCTTCTTCTCAGCACTGTGTTGCCTTTTGGGCCATCTCAGTGGTCATTGCCATCTGAAAAGAGAAGCTTCTCTACCCAGAAGTGAGAGTAACATTAATATATGAGTATGAACATTAAGTGTAGTGATTTCAGGGAAATATTGTGAGAGTAATATATGCATTTACAAGAGCAGGCTTTATACCCATAAGGCTCATGACCTCTCCTGCCATAGGCTTTTGATTAGGTTTTCAGTATTAGGCACGTATTCCCTCCTATAGAGTGGGCCTTCAGTCCAACTAGGGAACAGTTGGTTTCCCCCAGAACAGACATGCCATTATTATGCTCGTTCAGATATTTGCCCTGTTTGGCCAAACTTGAGGTTTCCAGTGTCCACTGTTTTCACTGCTGATGACTTCTGTCTCCCATAAGACTGCATACAGTAAAGCTTTTTCCAGTTTTCAGTTTGCTGGGCTATAGGGAGGAGGTATTCTGCTCAGCACCACCTTGATTTCTCAGTGATTTGCCACTCAGGCATGTGACATCTGCAGCAATAGGTCTGACCATCTCTTTCTCACGGGAGTCAAGGTCCTTGGCAATAGCCTGTAATGTTTTGGAGGCAACATAAGCCCCCCTGGCCAATGACTCACTAGGAGGTATCCCATCCCAGGCACTGAAAATTTTCTAGAAATAATCTATGGTTTCTGGATGTATCATTATTTTTAAAAAGTAGATTTTCATAGTCTTATACTAAATATCTTGAATTTTGATTGACCCCCCTCATCTTTCTTTTATATGATCTCTTCCCCTGACCTCGCTTAGGTCTTCCCCCTCCCTGTAATCTGTTTTTCTACTTACATATATACAACACCATCCTCTTAAGACCTTCCCTCTCCTGCCTCCCTTATAGCCTTTTTCTAGCTTATGGGCCTCTGCTACTGATTGTTGGTTCCAGATCACACACAAGTCTATACATTTGTAGCTAGGATCCACAGATAAGAGAGAACATGCGATGTTTGGCTTTCTGGGCCTGGATTACCTCAGTATAATCCTTTCCAGATCCATCCATTTCCCTGTGAATTTCATAATTTCAATTTTCTTTACTGCTGAATAGAACTCCATTGTATAGATATACCACATCTTTATTGTCCATTCCTCTGTGGATGTACATCTAGGCTGGTTCCATTTCCCAGCTATTGTAAATAGAGCAGCAGGAAACATGGTTGTGCAAGTATCTCTAAGCAAGTAAGAAGAGTCATTAGGATATATACCTAGGAGTGCTATAGCTGGATCATATGGCAAATCTATTTTTAGCCTTCTCAAGAACCTCCACACTGATTTCCACAATGGCTGTACCAGATTACATTCCCACCAATAGTGCAGAAGGGTTCTCCTTTTACCACAACCTCACCAACATTTATTGTCATTTGTTTTCTTGATGGTAGCCATTCTGATGGGAGAGACATGAAGTCTCAAGGTATTTATTTATTTTTTTTATTTTTATTTATTTTTATTTTTTTGAGGTAGGGTCTCACTGTAGCCCAGGCTGACCTGGAATTCACTAAGGAGTCTCAGGGTGGTCTTGAATTCATGCCAGTCCTCCTATCTCTGCCTCCCGAGTGCTGGGATTAAAGGCGTGCACCACCATGTCCGACTCAAGGTAGTTTTAATTTACATTTCCCTGATGGCTAAGGATGTAGAACACTTTTTTAGGTGCTTATATGCCATCTGTATTTCTTCTGGTGAGAACTCTGTATTTAGTTCAATAGCCCATTTTTTGATGGGGTTGTTTGATTTCTTCCTGTTCTGTTTTCCTCCACTTCCGATTTGAGTGTCCCTCTTCTCGTCGCCCACTGCCTCCCTTCTCCACACCGCACTAGCTTCCGTGCCCGCACTGCTGATGCTTAGGACAGACTGTACACAGACAAACTGAGAGCAGTAGCTGTGAATGGCACACGGCCGATCCTAAAAGGCAAAAGTGCAGGGCGTGCTGGCGCATCCTATGATGCTGTCACTGGGGAGCTTGGGATGTGGAGGTAGGAGTTCCAGGGGTTACAAGCAAAGACACTTGGCTACATCGTGTGTTCAAAGCCAGCCTGGGCTACATGTTACACACTGCCTCCAAGAGAAGAAGAGAAAGAAAAAGGAAAGAGCTAAAGTAAAAACCCAGTGGGGTTGTTACATTAGGTAGGTTATTCAGGGAAAGTTTCTCTGAGAATTGAGAATAGAGACTTCAAGGTACAAAGGAGAGGCTGCTCCAGGTTAGTGGCACTTGCCTTTAATCCCAGCACTTGGGATGCTGAGACAGGAGGAGCGATGTAAGATTGAGGCCAGCCTGGGCTACAGTGAGACCCTGCTGCATAAACCAAACAAAACAAAGGACAGAAACCAAAACAACAAACAGGCATATTAAGGAGAGGCCTTCATATCAATTGTACCTGCACAGAGAAAGGACCGCTTTACAGACCCTGAGGCTGGAATGAAGGTCATTGATTTAAGGTAAAGGGGACAGGTGTGGTTATACTTGAACCAGACAGAAAGGCTGAGAGAGTAAGAGAGAAAGGCTGTGGGGACAGAGGAGGTCACCAAGGGGATAGTACTGCAAAGAAGAGCACCCCAGAAGCTCTGCGCTGGAGGAGTGGCAGCATCTTGACCCTCACCTGCAAGGGTGCAAGGGGACATTCTAGGAGAGAGGTGACGTGTCTTGGGCTAGTGTGGTAGTTGTATGTTAAGCTGGAAAGATGTCATGGTATGGAAGTCATAAACACAAACAAAAGCATTTCATAACCGTATACAGCATTATATGATACTGATCAAATGTCAGTGAGTTAGACTGAGGTAAGTTGGCAACCTCTGGACTGGCCTGTCAGGAAAGGCGTCACACAAGAGGTCGTACGTGAGTTGCATTTTTAAAAATTCATTTTTACTTATTTATTTGAGAGTGACAGAGAAAGAGGCAGAGAGAGAGAGAAAGAGGGGAAGAGAAAGAGAGAGAGGGAGAGGGAGAGAGGGAGAATGGCATGCCAGGGCCCCCAGCCACTGCAAACAAACTCTAGATGCACGCGCCCCCTTGTGCATCTGGCTAACGTGGGTCCTGGGGAATTGAGCCTCGAACTGGGGTCTTTAGGCTTCACAGGCAAGCGCTTAACCACTAAGCCATATCTCCAACCCATGAGTTGCATTTTTAAACACAATTCTTATTGGGAACTTTAACAAATGAACATAATGCAGATTGATTGTATTCCCATCGCATCATGCTTCTGTGACCCCTCTCCGCTGTCCCCTTTCCACTGAGGGCCCTCCTCAGTGGGGTTATTAGTAATCCCGGTGGAATCATGAGTGACCCGTGGGTCCTGTGTGGAGATCCATGCCTCAGTACACCTTTCTACCCTGTGACTCTTACATTCTTTGTGCCCTGTCTTCCCCAGTGTTCCCGAAGACTTGGCAGACCTGTTATAGTCTCCTTTGCATGCTAAGCTCCCAGCAGCCTCTTATTTTCTGCCTTGATGAGCTTTGAGTCTTCTCACTGCCATCTCCCCAGAAAGGCTCTCTGGCTGGCGGTGGAGCCGGGTTCACAGTTAACCCACTTCTTCCTCTGCAGCGTTTCCTGGACCCTGGCAGATCAGACAGAGACGACTTGGGCTGTGCGTTCAGCTTTGTCGTTTTAATGGGTCTTGGCTCTTCCCAGTATTTACCACCATCTGTAAAAAGCAGGTTCTCCAACCAGGAGCCAAGTAACATTGATCAAAGGAGATACACATTTATTTAGAAAGTTATTTGATGGGCATAACCTCTCTATTTATTTGGCCAGAGAGCATTGTAAGCTTCCCTCCTTGGCTGTGACTTTTTAAGCCAGAGGCTCCTGATGTGCTTCTCAGTACTGGGTGTGGATTCCCTCCTACCCAGCGCTCCACACATCCAGTCACGGCCGCAGTTGATTGCCTCTGGAACTTAAGTGCTTAGCCCATTCATTGTATAGCTTGCCAGATGTACTTGTTGACATTGTTGGTGACTTTTATCCTCCAGCAGCTTACACGTGCCTCCGGCCCTCTGAGAGCTAGCCAGAGGGAACTGGCACCCACCTCAGTTCCAGTTCTTCACAGTGCCCTGGAACCACAGCTGATGGCGCCTTCAGCAGTGGGTTCTTACCGCCTGGTTCTCACGGTAACTGAGTACTTTGGCAATGGCCTACTTGGTTTTGGGGGCCACATGGATTTCTCTAGCCAACCGTTGAGCTGAATTTAAACAATTTTGGTTTGTTTGTTTGTTTTTGTATTTTGAGGGAGGGTCTTACTGTAGCCCAGGCTGGCCTGGAATTCACTATATATTCTCAGGCTGGCCTCAAACTACGATGAGCCTCCTACCTCTGCCTCCCAAGTGCTGGGATTAAAGGTGTGTGCCACCATTCTTGGCTCATTTAAATTTATTTATTTATTATTTATGGGAGGGAGGAGAGAGAATGGGTGTAGTAGGGCTACCTGTCACTGCAAATGAATTCTAGACACATGTTCCACTTTGTGTGTCTGGCTTTAAGTGAGCACTGGGGAGTTAAACCCAGGATGCCAGGCTTTTCAAGCAAGTGCCTTAAACCACTGAGCCATCTCTCCAGCCCTGCTGAGCTCTCTGTCCAGTCCTATACTTTTTTAAAGATTTATTTTTATTTATTTATTAGAGACAGGGAGGGCAGGGGAGAGAATGGGCATGCCAGGGCCTCTAGCCACTGCAGATGAATTCCAGATTCATGCACCACCTTGTGCTTCTGGCTTATGTGGGTCCAGGGGAATCAAACTTGGATCCTTAGGCTTTACAGGCATGCACCTTAATTGCTATGCCATCTCTGCAGCCCTAGTTTTTATTTTTAGCTAAAAATTATAATACATTTTTTCCACCAAAAGATTTAAATATGTTTACATAATCATGTGATACTGCTTTCATAATAGCAGCACTATACAAGTCTCCCTGGTGGACCTGTAAAACCAAAAGTGTTGTTTTCCTAGAAATACAGGTGTGGGGGTCTCCCACCAACTTCCCAGAGGAAACCGCCCACGTCCTAGGTTCTTCCTATCTGAAAGAACCCTGGCACATATCCACACTGGGCTTTCCTACAGGCATTGCAAACCTAGATCCCACAAGAAGTGACCATGAAATGCATATGCCCATCTTATGTTTGGATCTTCTGCCCTTAATAGGAATACAATCCCCTGCCATAAACTACATTATCTGTTCAGTGCAGTCACCTTTCTCCTGAGTTGCTGCATTCATCTCTCAGGTTCTGTTTTGTGCTCTCCCAAAGCCATTTGTCAACCCCACAGCTACTGTGATCCTACTGAAGTCAGATGAGTGAAAGCCTGGCATTTCTTGTTGCTCCGTGAGACTACTGTTGCAGTATTTGTGTGCCTGGGCATGAAGAGTCTTAAGTGAGCTAACTCTTCCATACACTTGGGCCTGTGTTTAGGGTTGACCCGCTTCTGATTTTCTCAAGGCCATCTATGTGTTTCTCCCAGTGCAAAGTGCTTGGTTTCTCTGAATGGCATTAATCTCTTCAGAAATCATGTCTTCCTTGGACCAAACTTTGCATGGGTCTTTTTGACCAAGCTGCAGGTTTTTAAGTTTTTCTGATTTGCTTTTTTTAGAGAAAGAGGATGAATGTGGGTGCACTAGGGCCTCCTGCCGCTACGACAAACTGCACGTGCAGCCACCTGGCGTTGCTGCCTTCCATGGGCTCTAGGGAGTCAAACCTGGCTCTCAGGCTCCGCAGGCAAGTGCCTTAACTGCTAAGCCATCTCTTCAGCCCTTAAGGTTAGTTTTATCTTCATGGTGACATAAAAACCTTAAAGGGAAGCACTGGGCGTCAGAAGTCCCAGTCTATCATGCGGAAAAGAGGTGGTAGGACCAAGCACCTCAGAGGCAAAAGCATGTGGCAGAGTCTGCTTCTTCGTGGCAAGGAGGAAACTGAGAGGGGAAGACACTAGGTATGACCTTCAGTGGCCCACCCCCATGTTCTGCGTTCTCCAGGTTACCTCTATCTCCTAAAGCTTGCGCCACCTCCCAAAATACTGCCACCAGCTGGGGACCAGGTGGTCCTCTCACAGTCCAGCCACAGCAGTGCGTGTGGAACATTTTGGGTTTGTGGATTACTTTTTCACAAGTTACTTTTAGGAACTCTACATACAAATCCATTATTTCCAATGAAACTTTAGTATCACAATTTGATATATACTTTAAGTATAAAATAGACTTTAGATTTCAAGAGCATAGTATAAAAAGAATGGAAAACAATCTCATTTTTATATTAATGTGTGTTGAAATAATCATGACGTGCTGAGTTAAGAGTATTATTAAGAGTAGTTTGAGCCAGGCGTGGTGGCGCACGCCTTTAATCCCAACACTCGGGAGGCAGAGGTAGGAGGATCGCCGTGAGTTCGAGGCCACCCTGAGACTACACAGTGAATTCCAGGTAAGCCTGGACTATAGTGAAACCCTACCTCGAAAAACCAAAAAAAAAAAAAAAAGAGTAGTTTGAGCCGGCCGTGGTGGCGCACGCCTTTAATCCCAACACTCGGGAGGCAGAGGTAGGAGGATCGCCGTGAGTTCGAGGCCACCCTGAGACTACACAGTGAATTCCAGGTAAGCCTGGACTATAGTGAAACCCTACCTCGAAAAACCAAAAAAAAAAAAAAAAGAGTAGTTTGAGCCGGGCGTGGTGGTGTGCACCTTTAATCCCAGCACTCGGGAGGCAGAGGCAGCAGGATTGCCATGAGTTTGAGGCCACCTGAGTCTACATAGTGGATGCCAGGTCAGCCTGGGCTATAGTGAGACCCTACCTTGGGGGGGAAACAGTAGTCTGACCTGTTTCTTTTGGCGAGTTTAATGTGGCTGCTGAGCAGTCTAAATTATATTATGTGCTTATGCTGTGTTTCTGTTGAGCATTGTGTCTCTTGAAAATATTTCTGAGTTAGTATATTATTACTACTGTTGTCAACAACCACATTTTATTTAATTAATTATTTATTTTTTTAGAGATAGCAAGAAAGAAAGAGAATTGGCACTCCAGGGCTTCAGCCACCATAATCGAACTGCAGATACGTGCACCAACTAGTGCACCTGTGTGACCTTGTATCACCTTTGTGCGCTGGCTTTACATGGGATCTGGAGAGTTGAACATGGGTCCTTAGGCTTCACAGGCAAGCACCTTAACGGCTAAGCCATCTCTCCAGCCAAACAATCACATTTTAGATAAGATTATTTCCAAGTTTGTAAGCTTCTTCTGAGTATACAGTTTGATTTTGATTTTTATGTTTATTTTGAGATAGGGTCTCACTCTAGCCCAAGCTGACCTGGAATTCACTGTGTGATCTCAGGGTGGCCTTTAACTCACAGTGATCCTCCTACCTCTGCCTCCCGAGTGTTGGGATTAAAGGTGTGCACCACCACACCCAGCTTGAATGTCTTTTATATTTGAGTTTTGGAACATAGATGTACAACAAATATTACTGAATAAATAAATGCAAGTCCCCATCCTTTGCTGGGCTTTTGTGCCCGCCTTTCAAATCCCACAGCATATTTCGCTGTCCCTGCTAGTTCCATTCTAGCTTTTGGAGTGTCAGAGCCACCAGACTTAGTTGGTGCTAGCTACAAAGTGATATAGGCAGAAGGTGATGTGTTCTCTCCTTTCTCTGTGCTCAGAGCGCACATTGGATGGTGCTCAGTAAATGCACAGCTCTTCCTCATGGCTTTTCTCTGTCACCTGAGTTCTGTAAGGAGCCAAAGTAAGCAAGAACTTTCGTGGATTTTCAGGGGGTTTTGTTTGTTTGTGATTTTCAGTTTTTTATTAGGAGTTGTTCATATTGTAAACAGAACTGTCACCACTATCACTGTTTCTGTCTGTTAGCACAGGTAGTGAATTGATAAAACTCATTTCTTTCCTTGAAGAATTTGTGATTAAAAAAAATTTTACCCAATCTAAACCAAGTTTGAGCCAGCTTATCATAATGGAGTTCTTTGTACATTGAAAGCAGAGTGCGCGTCCTTGCTCTAGTCACAGTTGAGGTGCACAGAAGGAGGGAGGCAAAACTGTGAATTCATTCATGAAGTCTACTTTTGAAATTACTTACATCTAAAGATTTCCCTATGTGTGGGGGGAGTAGTTAGAGGGAAAAAGAGAAACTAACTTGCTTAGACATGATTGTCAGTTTTCTTTTATTTTCTGTCTACTTAATGCTTTGGATAAACATAATGGAGTGCTGCCAGAAATTCAGGTGGCTGGATACTAATTTTGCTGAAATTAGATGGAACAGCTATCCCTGCCAATTTTCTACCAGAAATTTGACTCTTGTAAGATACAAATCTGGTCAGAAATAGAGTACTAATTTTCTAGTTAGTCTGTAAAGCCTTTGAAAGACTGATTACTCCTATTTTAGCTTTTACTTTTTATTTAGGAAACAAAATCAAAGAAAACCAAGATGCAACATAAACTACTGCATGTTTTTCTCAGTGACCCAAATGTAGACTTGCAGTGTGAAAGGAGGGATAGCTATCACTTTGTCTGCTGTAGAGCAGGGATAACCCTCAGAAAACAATTAGTGCATCTCTCAAACTACTGTAGTTGTTGAATAATTGTTCAAGTAACAGTCAGTGTGGAATACAAAGGGTTATCTTTTAGCTAATCCTCAAGTAATGGAATTGGTATATCTCTGATTTTTCTCTTAGCCTTCCAGGGTTTAGAAGAATGAGACAAAAGTGATTATGGGAACTAGAAGGAGCCACTGGAGGCCACAACGTAAAGGAGACCTTATCTTAAGCAATTAATCAAGAAACTCATATTGTGGGACAATTATTCAGAGTTAATTCTAAAATAGCTTGAGAGCCCCAGGTCTTAAGATTTTTTTATCCCTGAATTTTGTCAAGGTCATTTAGAGCGCTAGGACAGTGTTCAGTTAGAGTAAAGGTGTCATTAAAAGTGCGTAGAACACACCCACCACTCGGTGCAGCGTGCGCATGTCGGCGTCACTGTTCTCACTGGATAGTGGCCAACTGCGAACCTGGGATGAGGCCGAGGCCTCGGGCTCGTCAGCCTTGCTCCACGTGCAGTCTTGAGTGCAGTGCACCCGGGAAGCCCTAGGGTTAGAGGACTGCATTCGAGGTCTGAGGTGGGTGCTGGGTTTGTCTCTCACACGAGTTGGACAGTAGGGCTCATGCTTGTCTCATGAGAATTTATGTGTGACATTTTATATAATAACTTATTTCCTATTGGCTTCATTTGTTTTAGTCTGGCCAGTCACCTTCAATTTCCTGTGACTGTGAATTTTTCCACTGGTAGAATAAAGTACTATTATTTTCCAGAACTTTTGTGTATATTTCATGAGAATTTATCTTCCTCATCTGCAGAGGGAGGATGTGAAGCTCTCTCCTCGGCTTTCTCTCCCTGCCTTTCCTTTCTTCCACGCAAGCTGAGCTCCCGATGCAGGCCAGTGGTTCCTCGCTGCCTTGTGTGCTCTCTGATGCCTCAGTGGGCAGAGGCCGAGCCTTGGGATCCCTGCTGTCCCTGTGCCCTTCTACACAGGGCCACCCAGCAGCTTCTCTGCCGCGGCCAGCAAGCCCACAGCATGACCTTTGCTCTGGCTCTCCTTGTTTCCCAGGAAGGCTTGTTCAAAGCATCACCCAGGGCCACCTCTTCTCTGTGGTCTAGCTGCAACCTCATTCGTCCTTCCCCAGTGACTCTCTCCTAGCTCTGTCTTCTCCTCATTCTTAATCACTGTGAATTATCCTTTGTGTTTATTTGTTGCCTCTGGTTCTACTAATAAAATCTGTGAGCACAGAAACCTTGTCTTTTGTTTACTTACCTTTAAATTGCCTAAGGTGACTTACCATATTGCATCATGAGCTTGAGAAAGATCAAATTTTAAAATCCAAAGTCTAGTTTCTGTTGAACCACTATCCATTCACTCCATCACTGGTCAAAAAAGAGTTGAACCGGCATCAGCCATTTGTATTCATCAGCAGCTTATAACGGTTTACACTGACAGTGAGATTAGTTCCTGTCTCAGCGAGGCTGTTCGGGAGAACAGGCAGCAATGACATTAATAATCAGACAGAAATTGTTCCTTATTTGGGATCATAGCATGGCCACAGACCACTTTTTTGAAAAGACACTGTCAAGCTTGAGCTTGAGAGAGACAGAGAGAGAGAGGGAAGGAGGGAGGGAGGGAGGGAGGGAGGGAGGGAGGGAGGGAGGGAGGGAGGGAGGGAGGGAGGGATGGTCTAGCCAAAGGAAGAATGTTGCTGAGAAAAGCAGACCCTGGAAGGAAAAAAACCTCACTCTGTTCCAGAAATTTCAAAACATGGTCATGTTGCTGGAATACAATGTCTTTACATGACTGTTCTTTGAATTCAGCTAAACTGTATCCTAATTTGAATTTGGTAAAACATCTAGTCACACGTGTCGTGATATCATACTTCACCAGGCACACACTCTTTATAGAATGCTTGTGAGAACTTCAATTATGTTCAAATAAAAATATTTTTAATGTCAGTAGTCCATACAAACATGCAATGTTGAATGCATACAGTCATAAACAATTGATCTTTATTTGCAAATTCTAGTCTGGTTTTGTCAATTTGTCTACTCACTAACAGGTATATGTAACCCTAGAATACTCATGACACTCTTAGAATCATTTGAGTACATGTGTGAAATGATTAAAGAAATTGCATAACCTGACATTTAGGTTCCCAGCTGAGATAGAACAGGGTAACCCTCCACCTTCCCTTCAGCTCTCACACTAAACGAGTATCATTTTTGTGCTCTGTGTTTAATAGCCTATGTTGTATGCGTTTTGCTTTCTGTTGGTGACTTTTGCATTTACAGTGGCTCTCAGCAGACCTCTAAATTGTTGTACATTATTCTGACACACAAGCCTCTGATTGCCTCACAAGGGAGGAAGTGTGTATCAGCACAGTCTTCCTTCAGGTGTGAGCTGTAGAGCTGGTAGCCAGTGTTAAGAAGTGCATACTAAGCAAGGTACTTTTAAATAGAAACACACACAGCTGGCTTCAGTGTAACCCCTACACTCAGGAAGCTGAGGCAGGGGGATTGCCACAAATTCCAGGCCAGCCTGGCTTATTATATAGGAAGTTTCAAGCCATGCTGGGCTATCAAGAGAAATTGTGTCTCAAAAAAACACAGGAATTGGGACGGGAGGGATGGCTTAGCAGTTAAGGCATTTACCTGCAAAGCCAAAGGACCCAGGTTCGATTCCCCAGGACCCACATTAGCCAGATGCTCAAGAGGGCACACGTGTCTGGAGTTTTTCTGCACTGGCTGGAGGCCCTGGCTCGCCCATCCCCACCCAATAAATAAATAAGTAATTGTAAAATAAAATATTTTTTAAAACACAGGAAAGGAAAGGGAAGGAAAATGGAGGATAAAGGACAGTGGAGGAAGAAGGAGACAGGAGTGGTCAAACACTTGCTGAACAAGTGTGAGAACCTGGGTTCACATCCCCAGCACTCACATCAATACTAGGCAGTTTTGACAGCCTGCCTGTAACCCCGCTGCTCAGGAGGGGTAAGGGATTCTTGGGGCAAGCTGGCTAGCTACAGCTGAAACTGGGAGCTCTGGGTTCAGGCGAAAGGCCCTGCCTCAGTAAATAAGGTGGAGATGATGAGGAAGACCTCCAGCATCAAGACCGAAGGAAATAAAATTAAACGCAAAGTTATGTGCTGAGCATTTGATCCAACCAGACCCTCACAGGAACCTAATCCCATATTTTCCTTAGAAGCGATGTTTTGATACTTGCAATTCAGTGTTTGCAGCATCCTTATAGAAATAACAGGGATAGGGACTGGGGAAATGGCTCAGAGTTAAAGGGGCTTACCTGTAAAACCTGGCCGCCTGGGTTCAGTTCCCCAGCCACTGCCATAAAGTCAGATGCAAAAAAATAGCACATGCCTCTGGTGTTTGTTTTGCAGTAGTAAGAGACTTTGGTGTGCCCGTATGTACATGTGAATAAATAAATAACATTTTAAAAAATTAACAAGCACTGATTATACACGTATGTGTGAATGCACAGTGACATGTTGCTGTGTTGCAGGTCACCTGAAGTTCAGCCATTTGAAGCAGCAGTTCTCTGTCAGCTCAGTCTTGCGCTCAACAGTTTGGTTTGGCTGAGCTGTGCAGTTCCTCTGCCGACCTGCTGGGCTCCCTGTAGCTGCGGCCCACTGGGCCTCAGCGGGCTCACTTCCATATCTGCTGCTGTGGCTCGGGCTTTAGGCTCTTTACTTCTCATAATTTAGGTTTATTCACAAGGCAGTGGTTGCAAGTTCCCCAAGAGTTGCACGAGGCCGAGCTCCAGTGTGCAAGTGGTTTTCAGGCCTCTGCTTATGTCACCAGCTGACCCACTGGCCAAAGTAAGTCACATGGTGACTCTTGATTAGCACTGTATTTGACCATCAATAGATGCAGGGAGGCAAAGCATTTCTGTGCTTTGGTTACTTCTTTACAATGTCACTCATATATTAAACACTTCTCTGAGTACATACTTGGTTTTACAGTCACTCAAAAGTCGAAGAGGTGCTACTTTCTGTTAACCCAAATTGTCAAAGCAAATTGAATTTTAGAAAGAGGAGGCGGCCATATAGCCAGCGATGGGCAGAGGCCTATGATACATGTCTGTGTTGTTACCAGGTTTCTATTCTTTCTTTCTGTTTTGCCTTCTGATAGATATGTAGCTAATTTGTCTTTTTCTGAGGTAAAGCAGTAGATTGGTTTTATTAATCAGGAAGGAAGAAACTGCCATTGTTTCTCTCAGAGACAGCTGCATCCTGCAGTAGTCTTCCTACTGTATGGCAAGTTTAAGAAAACCATGATCATGGAAACTGTGAATACACGGTACTGATTATAAATTTGATTCACACCCAGGGCTTATATCCTAAAAATGGGATCTTAGTTGTAACAAAATTTATTCTGAAAGACTTAAAGGAAGATGATTAAAATATTAGAGATATTGACATTGTCTCGAGATCTACTTGTATTTATTTCTTGTGAAAAAAATCCACAGTATTACCAGAGCTAGGCCCTACTTTGCTATTGTAATCATAGTTGAACCGAGAAGGGTGATTAACGATAGCAACTCATTGTATCTGAGGAGGACAGAAAATAGGAGATGTTGTCGTTATCATAAATCATATAATAAATAACCAAAAAGAAATACTCAGATGCTTATGTGGTGTCAGCAGCCAGCCTTTTCAAGCACGCTAGCCCAGGATGTAGCCATAGAAACCCCAAAGTCATATTGCTATCTTGGCCTTGCTGCGGTTATGTGATACAACACTATTAACATATAGATTAGGCCATTTATAATGCTAGGTGTCATTTCAGGTTGGCTTGCTTATATAGCATTTTAGTCTTTTATGGAACACAATGTTAGTGAAATAGTGCTTTTCCGCAGGTCAGTGTGTGTATATATAGGTATTTCTAAAATATCCTCCGTACTCTACTACGTATTGATTGACTAGACTCATAAGAATTGTCATTGCTTAATTGTCTTGTCTTTGCGATTAATTTCATTTTCAAGCAAATGGGTTTGCTTAAAAATATATATCCACTTCTACATGTTGAATTATGTTAAGGGCTTGACTTCTATTAAACTATAGACAGGATAGTATGTAAAATATCTTACGCAGAGATGTAGATGGAATTAATTTTTTTTAGTTGCAGGGTAAACTGTTGGAAAGGATGATGCATGCTGGTGTCACTGCTGCTCTTTTCCTCCCCGGCCTTTAGTGTCTGTCTGTCACCCTGTTACCAGCCAACCACCCCAGACTCCCTCTCCTTGCAGCAGCCTCTCACCTGAGTCTGACTTTCCTGGAAAAACTTGTGCTTCACATCCATTTGCTCCTCAGAATTCCATCCAATTCTTCACTTAGGTGCCGTCTTCTCTGTCCTCTTTGCCCCAAAGTAGTCTAGCTTTGTGTTAGCTCACTGTGCTTAAAATGTCTGCACAGGTCCAGGGAGATAGCTCCGTGGTTAAAAGTATTTGCTGTACAAGCCCCACAGTTGGAGTTCAGTCCCCCAGAACTCATAAAGCTAGACACAAGTGGCGCATGTGTCTGTAACCTCACGCAGTATACCATGGGCAGTGGGAAGCAGGTAAGGGAATAACCAAAGCCTGCAGGCCAGCTGCTGTGGCGTTCATAGACGCTGCCTCAAACAAAGTAGCAGGCAGAGATCTACACCCAAGGTTAGTTATCCTTGGACCACCAGTCACATGCCAGGGCATGCTTATGGCCATACACATGACAGGGAGCTGGAGAGACGACTCAGCAGTTACAGGGGCTTGTTTGCAAAGCCTGATGGCTTGGGTTAGATTCCCAGGACCCACATAAAACCAGGTGACCAAGGTGGAACATACATCTGGAGTTTGTTTGCAGTAGCAAGTGGCCTTTGTGCACACATTCTCATTCTCCTTGTAAATAAGTATTTTGTTCTGTCAAGGTAGAGTCTCATTCTAGCCCAGGTTGACCTGGAACTCACTCTGTAAAATCCAGGCTGGCCTCGAATTCACAGCAATTCTCCTACCTCTACCTCCTGAGTACTGGGATTAAAGGTGTGTGCCACTGCACCCAACCAAAATATTTAAAAAAGAAATCATACATATGGGGCTGGAGAGATGGCTTAGTGGTTAAGGCGTTTGCCTTCAAAGCCAAAGGATCCAGGTTTGACTCCCCAGGACCCACGTAAGGCAGATGCAAAAGGGAGCATGCATCTGGAGTTCATTCGCAGTGGCTAGAGGCCCTGGTGCACCCATATTCTCTCTCTCTCCCTTCCCCCCACCGCCTATTTCTGTATATCTCTCTCTCAAATGAATAAATAAAAATGAAATATTTTTTTAAAAAATCATACATACAATACATATACCAGCCCCCCCCCAATGCAGAAAACAGAAAGGAAGAGAAGGAAGGTGGGAGGTAAGGAAGCTGGGGAGAGTAAAGTGCTTAGTACCCATATTAAAGCAAAACAAAACTGAGCATGGTGACCCCTACAATCCAGCACTGGGGAGGCAGAGATAAGGAGGACCCCTGGAGCTCACGAGGCAACCAGTCTAGAGAAAGCTTGTCTCGAAAAGAGGCAACTGTGGCTGCAGAGAGGGCTTAGCAATTAGGGTGCTGGCCTTCAAAGCCCAAGTTTGATTCTCCAGTACCCATGCAAAGCCATATGCACAAGGTGGCACATGCATCTGGAATCCCTGGCATGTCCATTCTGTCTCTGTCTCTGCTCGAAAATAAATAAGAAAAATATTTTAACAAATAAAAATAGAGCTCGAGAGATGGCTTAGTGGTTAAAGCACTGGCTAAGCACCCAGGTTCGGCTCCCTAGTGCCCACATAAACCATATGCACAAGGTGGCGCCTGCATCTAGAGTCCGTTTGCAGTGGCTGCAGGCCCTGGCCCACTCATTCTCTATCTGTCTGTCTCTCTGTGTATCTAGTTATCATCTTCCTGTCTATCATCTGCCTCTTTCTCAAATTAATTAATTAATTAAATTTTTAAAAATTAAAAAATGAGATAACTATTGTGAAGATAACTGCTCAATTAAAAAAAATGGGGCAGAAGAGATGGCTTAGGGTTAAGATGGTTACTGGCAAAAGACTTAGTTTTAGTTTCTTTAGTACCCATGTAAGCCAGATGGCTAAGGTAGTGCACGCATTTAGAGTTCAGTGCAGTGGCTAGAGGCCCTGGCATGCTCATTGTCTGTCGCCTTGTCGGCCTCTCTCTCTCTAACACAATTAAATTTGGGTTTTTTGTTTGTTTGTTTGTTTGTTTTGTTTTGTTTTTCGAGGTAGCTGACAATTAAAATTTTTAAAGTTTTTTTTTTTTTTTTAATTAGCCTGGCGTGATGGCGCACACCTCTAATCCCAGCACTCGGGAGGCAGAGGCAGGAGGATCACTGTGAGTTCGAGGTCAGCCTGGGCCAGAGTGAGACCCTGCCTCGAAAAAAATAATTAAACATTGACAGCAACATCTTAATGACATGACCTTTTCCAAGACATAAAGTAGTCAGAATTCCAAGCACCAGAGCTGCCATGGTGGCTCATGCTTTTAATTGCAGCAGTGGAGAGGCTCAAGAAGGGCCAGCCTGAGTTTGCGGTCAGCCCTGGTTACACAATGTGTCCCAGGTGGGCCTGGACCAAAGTGAGACCCTGCTGCACACAAACAATAATAACACAAATCAGAATGCCAAGCACATGGCTTGTTTTTCAGTGGAATGTTTAAGAGCGGGAAAAGCTTGTCCTGCTCTTTATCCCTCATACATGATCAATCACATATAAAGATGGCCTGGGTAATATGAAACACTTAGACAGAGCTCAGATGCCAGTCTTTATATCGTATAGGTTAAAAAAAAATCTTAGGTTTCGGAGGGATTAAGTGGGCTGTTCTAAGTTGAACTGTGGTTGTGGGAACACATCCCACTTTCAGTCCATATTTCTAGTCACCATTTTTATTTTGAGTCTCTATATATACCTTGTCTGGATTCCCACCCTACCATTTAAACTGGAGGCCAAGACATTGTGTCATATGTGACTTTTTATCTCTAGAGTCTAACATAATGATAACCATATTGGCATTTAGATGACATACGGTGGGTGAGTGAATGAATGAATGAATGAATGAATGAATGAATGAATGAATGAGTCACACTTCAAGGAACTGGTTAAGATAAATACATCTTATATCCAAATAATATGAAGGTGGTTTTTGAAGAAAGAAGAAACACTTTAGATAATCTCACTAATAAAAAGGGGGAATGTTAGTACACACCCGTAATCCTAGCATTCCAAATGAAAGCTGAGGGCAGGAGGATCACAAGTTTGAGGCCAACCTGGGCTGCAGGGAGTGGCTGAGACTGCCCAGGGAACATCATGACCCTATCACAACAACAAAATGATTTTGTATATATGCTTTTTTAAAGGTATGGATATTTCTTTTTTTTAAAAAAAATTATTTATGTAAGAGAGAGAGAGAAAGAGAGAGGGAAACAGACAGATAGAGAGTATGGGCATGTCAGGGCCTCCAGCCACAGCAAACAAACTCCATATACATGTGCCACTTTCTGCATCTGACTTATGGAAATTGAACCTGTGTCCTTAGGCTTCACAGGCAAGCACCTTAACCCCTGAGCCATCTCTCCAGCCCTATATGTATACTTTTTTTCTCTAAAAATAATCACAAGAAATCTAATTAAGTGCATTTAATTTGGAGGAAATACATGTGGGTAGCATTTTATTGTCTTTTTAGTTAAGATTTAAAACGAGAAGTGTATTTTCTGCTTAGTTTGTGAACATGCCCCTGAATTAAAAGTCTGCTGCATGTGTGTGGTTAATGAGCCCAAAAGCTTCTATGCCATGTGCAAGCAATTTCCTTTCCCCAATGTCTACAAGCTTTTTAGATGATAGTGTTTCATTAAAGGCACTTACTGTTTTAGTTAAAAAAATATTCTTTTCTAAGTCAATATTTATACTAGCATAAAATTCACCTCCCCCAAATCCTTGTGGTGTATTCAGACCCCATTGCCTTGTTTTGTTTCTGTTTGAAAAGGTTGGTAAACAAGCATGGTTTTCTCATTATTCCTCAAGGAAATATAGTGAGTCTGGGTTGTTTGTATCATGGAGGGACAATTGTCATGATGTTTGTATTGTCCTGCCCTGCCCCCATCAGCTTTTGTGAAGTTTTGAAAAAATGGACATTAATATGAATGCATTTTGTTTATTTCATGTGATTTGAAGAGAATATGTATCCAATCATTCATATTATTTAACATAATTTCCTTTGTGTTGCTGATGAAAATGTATCCAGATACGTTGCTTAACTTTCCATCACTACCCAACCTGAGGTAGCCATCTTGTAAGGGAGGAAGGCTATTTTGGCTCACAGTTTCAGGTCTCGTCCATGATTAGC
Organism: Jaculus jaculus; assembly: GCF_020740685.1. Classification (NCBI taxonomy): domain Eukaryota; kingdom Metazoa; phylum Chordata; class Mammalia; order Rodentia; family Dipodidae; genus Jaculus; species Jaculus jaculus. The sequence goes on along the minus strand of NC_059116.1, from coordinate 72,722,816 downwards.
CAGCACTGTGGCCTGTGGCCGAGCCACACACCATGGTCGAATAGAAGCAGGTCTGCCCCCTCATGACCTGTTCCCTTATAGGCCCTACCCCATGAAGTTTCTACCCCTCCCAATAGCTAGAAGGTAGGGAACAAGCCTTTAACATATGTGCCTTTATGGGACAGTTAAAACCCAATCTACAGCACACTGTAAAGTTCTTACTGAGCCTGGGAGAATAGCTCAGCTGTTAGAGGCTCTTGCTTGTAAGACCTGTTGCCCAGGTTCAGTTTCCAAGACAGCCCAGTATCTTACATTCATTTGCCCTGGCATGCCTATAAACACATACATGTAAATAAGTGTTAGAAAAAAGAAAAGTTTTTATTTTAGCAACTTTTTTCTATGATTGAACCATATGGCATGTATATTTTTAGTGAATCTATATGAAAAATGGAGCTGTTTTAATAAACATAAACTTTCACTAGCGAGTTCAATGTTTATTTATTTATTTATTGAGAAAGAGGCAGACACACAGAGAGAGAATGGGCACACCAGGACCTCTAGCCACTGCAAACAAGCTCCAGACACATGCACCACCTTGTACATCTGGCTTACATGGGTACTGGGGAATCAAACCTGGGTCCTTAGGCCTCACAGGCATGTGCCTGTAACAGCTAAGCCATCTCTCCAGCTCATGACTGACTTCTTTAAAGGACCAAATAGAGACCAATTCATAGTCCTTCTTCTTCTGCTTCTGATGGGACCAGTGCAAAGCCACATGCTCGGATGTGTTTATCTAGAAGCTCCCATATGGTGGTGTGCTCTGGAAAGGTGCCCACAGGCAGGCACTAGTTAGAAGGTATTGCAGCCATGCAGAAGAGAGGTGCAGGGGATTAGAACTAAGAACAGAGAGGCATGGGGCAGGGGCACATTAAAGTAAACCATGTGTGCCCAGAAGTTCCAATTTGGAGGGGAAGTGGGGAAAGTAATAGTCTGAAATGACTCCTTTGTGCTTTGCCTGAGAGAGCTGGTGGCGCCATTATCGGTCACTGTGCTGCACCATTCTTTTCACCTCACGGTGTCCAGTGCCACATTTATGTAGCTGGTCACCCCTAGTTGCTCTTACTTAGCCTTCATTCTCACTGGCCTCAAGCCTCACCTTCCTTTTGAAAACTTGCTCCATTGTTCTCTTTGGCTTCTGATCTTCCACATATTTCTTTTGTTCTTCTACTTCTGGTACATACATGTTAGGTATTCCTCAAAGGTCTCAGCTGCCACCTTGTACTTCACCCTGCCCATAAAAACTCTTCAGGATTGAACTAATCATCATTCTTCATTTCCTATTTCTTCTTTCTGTTAATGGCAACAGTTACCATCCTGGGCTAGAAAGGCCTGAACTTTGTTTGAATCCTTCAATAATTCTTCTTCCTTCTTCTTCTTTGTTGTTGTCGTTTTGTTTTGTTTTTTGAGGTAAGGTTTTACTCTAGGCCACTCTAGGGTGACCTGGTACTCCCTATGTAGTTTCAGGGTGCCTTTGAACCCACAGCGCTCCTCCTACCTCTGCCTCCTAAGTGCTGGAATTAATGTGTACGCCACCACGCCTGGCTCATCCTTCAACTCTTACACTTGATCTTTTGTCAGGTCCTATCCATCCTGTCTTCAGGACATCAGTTCGTTCCAGTGCTGCCTACCCCTTGTCACTGTTCTAATTTAGTCTCTTTTCTCCTCATAGCCGGATCACATCAGTAGCCGCTACCTGGTCTGTCCTTTGGCTTCTATTGCCTTCCATCCTCATGCATCATGTGTTCCTACCGGGAAAGTCTTCTTAACATCTACCCTAGCCTTTCTCTCCCTCGTCTAAAACCCTCCTGCACCCAAGCTACCAATAGAAGCCAAGTCCTGGGACCTGGATGCAACTCTACTAAACTTTCTACTGTTTTCCATCTTATTCCCTACATTCTACACACATTAAATGATTCCCTGATTCTTATATACTTCCTCGTCTTAACTCTTTGTCACCTAACCTTGCATTCTGCATACTGCCTAATTCCTGAAGTTCTTCCCACAGGCTTAGCATCCCAGCCAGCCCTTTGAACTCCAACAGCATCATATATGTCCTGTATACATGCAGTGTTTCAGGTCAGAAATTATTCCTCATTCCTTTGGCCTTTAGACTCGTTAATAGAAGTGAAAAGAAGAGATCTGGTCTTACATTTCAGTCCAGTAGGCAGGCGCATGAGGCCCTTTTGAAAAGGTCAGGAAACAGGCTCAAAGAGGTTATGCGATTACCTACGGCCTGTGGCTCTGAATACCTGAGCTTTAACTGAAGCTCCCTGTTTCCGAGGTCTAAGCCCAATTTACTGCACTGTGCCATGCCTCCTAACCAAGTGGCTGACACCAAGTGAAGATAAACAGGCTAGGGATTATGTCCAAAAAATTAAAACTTGTTGCAGAAGTCACATCTTTTATTTGAGGAGGGGAGAGACACAGAAGAAGACCATGTCGAAGCTGCCTGGAAATAGAATATTTGGTTGAGAAGAGAATTAATTAAGGAAGCACTTCTTGGTTGCCCCTTTTTAAATGCTGAAACATAAGTTAGGGAGATCTGAGAAGACTTACTGCTTTATTGTTTAAACACTCAATAATTTCATTTCCTTCGTGGAAATCATGCTTGACACATTGTGTTCACTAGTTTTATTATGGTCTAATAATTCCCTTTCCTTCCTTTACTAGAGGAAGAAGAGGAGCAGGTGCCCACTGATGGGGGCACATCGGCTGAAGCCATGCAGGTTCCCCTGGAAGAAGATGAAGAAATGGAGGACGAAGAAGTCGTTAATGATGAGAACATCTTGGGTAAGAGGCCGCTGGACAGCCCTGAAGCTGAAGAGGTGCCTGCTGGGAAGCGAGCGCGGCTGCTGAGCTGCAAGGCGGACAGCCTGGACGGGGCGGCGCTGGAAGCGCGAGAGCCTCTCAGCTCCATCAACACACAGAAGACCCCGCCCATGCTCTCCCCCGCCCACGTGCAGGACACTGCAGACCGAGCACCCCTGTCACCAGAGCCCCCGATGTTGGCTCCGTTTGCCAGGTCACAAATACCAACTGCAAAACCATTAGATACAAAGTCATTTACACCTAAAACAAAGACAAAAACTAGCTCTCCAGGACAGAAAACTAAATCACCTAAAACTACCCCGTCATCAGCAGTGGTTGGAAGTCCTATTCGGTCACCAAAAACCATATCCAAAGAAAAGAAATCACCGGGACGTTCTAAAAGCCCCAAGAGCCCCAAGAGCCCTAAGATGATGACTCTTACACCCCCCACCCCGGCCAGACCTGAGACACCAAACAGGACTCCTTCCACTACTGCCAGTGAGAAAATCAGCAAAGAGATCGTCCAGGTGAGACAAACGCTAACTCCCCCGGATGCTGGGAAAATGAACAATGAGACTCCACCCAAAAAGGTGGTTGTGACAGATAAAACTATTGATGACTCTATTGATGCTGTGATTGCTCGCGCCTGTGCTGAGCGGGAGCCAGATCCCTTTGAGTTTTCCTCCGGGTCAGACTCGGAAGCAGACATTTTTACTAGCCCTAAAAGAATTTCAGCCTCAGAGTGTACCACTCCAAAAGCTTCCACCTCCTCGAATAACTTCACAAAGGCAGGATCCACTCCTTTGCCTCTCTCAGGCGGAACTTCAAGTTCTGATAACTCATGGACAATGGACGCCTCCATTGATGAGGTTGTACGGAAGGCGAAACTGGCAACCCCTTCCAGCGTGCCTCCCAGCTTCCCTTACCTCTCTTCTCCCTCAGCTTCTCCTCCCACTCCTGAGCCTCTCCACAAGGTGTATGAGGACAAACCCAAGTTACCCTCATCCATGGAGGTAAAGAAGAAGTTGAAAAAAGAACTGAAAACTAAATTGAAAAAGAAAGAAAAGCAAAGAGATAAGGAGAGGGAAAAAGACAAAAGCAAAGAAAAGAGTAAAGAGAAGGATAAAGCGAAAGAGAAAGAAAAGGAAAAGGAAGCTGGCAAGGAAACCAAGTACCCATGGAAGGAGATTCTGAAAGATGAAGATTCAGATCCCTATAAATTTAAAATCAGAGAGTTTGAAGACATCGATACAAAAGTGAGATTGAAAGATGGAATTGTGAGGAAGGAGAAGGAGAAGCATAAAGACAAGAAAAAAGACAGAGAAAGAGGCAAGCGAGATAAAGAGAAGAGAGACAAAGAAAGGGTTAAAGATAAAGGTAGAGAAGACAAGCTGAAGGCGGCCCCCGGGCCGCTGCTGCTGCCGCCCAAGGAGATGGCGCTGCCTCTGTTCGGCCCCGCGGCCGCAGTGCGGGTCCCGTCCCTGCTGCCTGCCTTGTCTCCAATGCTCCCGGAAAAGCTGTTTGAGGAAAAAGAGAAACCTAAGGAGAAAGAAAGGAAGAGAGACAAAAAGGAGAAGAAGAAGAAGAAAGAGAAGGAGAAGGAGAAGAAAGAAAAGGAAAGGGAGAAGGAGAAAAGGGAGAGAGAGAAGAAAGAGAAGGAGAAGGAGAAACACAAGCATGAGAAAGTAAGCCCTTTACCATTTCCAGAACTGTCTGAACAAGGTCCTAGTGGGAAGTACAGGTAAACAGGCCAGCAAGCTATATTTTGGATGTAAATCACCCACAACCTAGTTGAAAGTATATTTGTAATGAGGCTACAAAGCTTAATTCTGATTCTGAAACCCATAAGTTGTATCCACTAGAAGATACTAGAAATTCATAGCATAAGAGGAATCTAATCAGACTATAAACTTTGTATTCACTAAACTAACCTCTGACAGTTTATAAAGAATCTAATCGTAAACTGTTAGTACCAAGTCTGCTGCACAATATTTTGTAGTGACTGTTGGGTGTCTTAGAGCATATAGAGACAGATCTCTCTCTCCTTTAAGCCCCAGCAGAATGCTGACTTGGGTTTCTTTTTGAGGAGACGCTCTGACATTCACTTTGGGCTGTGGCTGTCTACAGTACTTTCAGTAGCATCTTTGCCTCCTCCAATTCCTGCTAGAAGAGTAGAACTCCTTCCTGTGTATCTTGCCCGGAACATCTCCGCAGGTGGGCAGTGGGGATTGCAGGGAGGAAGTCACTCCACACAGATTCTGTTCTAGCACATCATGAAACCAGGCTTTCTTAGAGTCAAGCAGAAAACAGTTAGATTCCTTCCAGGAAACTGACTAGGTCCTGTAGTTTTATAGAAATCTGGGTTGTTGCCTCTGTTCTTCCTCATTGGTCTTGAGATTAGTATAGTGCCTAATTGGCTGATATTTTAAACTGCCTAAACAAATGACTCAGTAATCACAATCCCTCCGTAGAGCTGCACAGAGATTCTTGCCCACTCCTTAGAAGCTACTCTCCTTTTTTGAGCTTGGCTACAAAATAATATTCAGTATTTTTTTCAATATAATTTATTCAACTCATAGCATGTACAATACTAAAAATTTTGCCAATCAGTGTTTTTAACTTTAAACTTACCTAGAAAAGTCATCTTGGCTCACAACTGCCACATTTTCTGCCCAGCTTTATTCTTTGTCTTCATGGACTATTCCAAAACACAAAAGCATAAGATGGAAATTCTGAAGTCAGTGACAGAATATTGGCAAGTTAAGGAGACACAGAACCTCAATTTTTATATCTTTAAAATCATCATTACATGATTATGTTATTTTTATATGGTACTTGTCAGGTTTCAAAGCACTTCCTCCCACTTTGGTCTTTCCTCCTGATCTACCTGCAATGTAGATCCAGCAGCTAACTATCAACATTTATGAATAAAAAGTAGCCTGAGAAGGTGACCTGTCTCAGTTGACGATGACACATAGCAAAAGCCTAGCCAAACTTATTCCAAATGAACTTGACATCGGGAGGTACTTAATGTTTGAGTTATTGTCTGACAGTAATTATTCATTTATCCATTATATACTTCAGATATTGGCAACTTAGCCCTCAGTAAATCAAACATGGTACCATTACGTCCCCTACCACCTTGACACTGGAAAGCCATTATGAGTCAGAGTAAAGCCTGTCAGACTAGGCTCAGCACGAGCCCGTTCCTTTCTCAGCAGGCACCTGACACTGAAGAGGAAGTCACTCAAAATGTCTGCTTCAAAGGCTCAGTTCCAAGTAGCACAGGTTTCACCTGGCAGGATGCAAGTCCTTGTATCCTTTTTCACAGGGTTAGGGTCCGATAAATGACAAAATATAAAAATTTATTCAAGACAGCTATCTTATAAAACCATTACAACTAATAATTAAAATTGCCTATAGAGTTCGACCTGAGTTCAAATCTTGAATTTGTTACATTCAGTATGTCACTTATGTGAGAGTTAAGTAAGACTAATATACAAGGCCTGTGTGGTACTAGGCTGGGAAGATGGCCCAGTGGCACTGGTCATGCAAGCATAAGGACCTGAGTTTGGACCCCACACGGGGCCTTGTAAACACTGGGCTGATAAAGGTAGGTGACTCGCTAAAGCAAGCTGGCTAGCTAGACGAGCCAGGTCAGCGATCTCTGGGTTCAGTAGAAGCCTTATTTTTTGTTTGTTTGTTTGTTTTGTTTTGTTTTGTTTTTCGAGGTTGGGTCTCACTCTGGTCCAGGCTGACCTGGAATTAACTCTGTCATCTCAGGGTGGCCTTGAACTCATGGCAATCCTCCTACCTCTGCCTCCTGAGTGCTGGGATTAAAGGCGTGTGCCACCATGCCCTGCGAGGTCTTATTTTAATAAATAAGGTGAGAGCAATTGAGGAAGACACCTAATGCCAACCAGTAGCCTTAGTATGCATTTACGTACATGTGCACGTGCACCTGTGCACACCCATGCAGCCATACACACACAAAGTAAAAAGATGTGTGTAGCGCCATGTCTGGCATGTAGGTAAGTAGATGCAAGGAAATGGAATTGATGGGAGTGTTTTGAATTAACTTAGAAAACTGGAAAAACTTAGAATTATACTAGTTTGTTGAACTCTACTAGCCTATGTGTTAGTATAAATACATCAATTATTATACTTTTAAAAATTATTTCTACTCTTTAGCATTCTTTTAAACCTTAGTCCTTTATGCCAGCATACCTGGAGTAAGATCCAGAAAATGCCGCAGCTATTTCATTTTAAAGTAGAGCTAGTGATAGCACCACAAGTGAAGGAAGAGATAGCTCGCTGCTGTGCTGAGCACTTGTACAAGTCTCACTGCAACCCTCTCAGGGAGATACAGCAATCGGGTGAAAAACAGGCTTAGAAAAATGAATGAACTTGTCTGAAATAACATACTGAATAAATAGTTGAGCAGGAGCCAGAAGATCAACCCAGGTCAACCAAGTGCTGTGTCTATGTCCCTAACGACTGCGCTCCGTACGCTGAGCTAAACACGTCGTATGTGTGTGCCTGATGTCCCTAACCACTGCGCTCCGTACGCTGAGCTAAACACGTCGTATGTGTGTGCCTGATGTCCCTAACCACTGCGCTCCCTACGCTGAGCTAAACACGTCGCATGTGTGTGCCTGATGTCCCTAACCACTGCGCTCCTACGCTGAGCTAAACACGTCGTATGTGTGTGCCTGATGTCCCTAACCACTGCGCTCCGTACGCTGAGCTAAACACGTCGTATGTGTGTGCCTGATGTCCCTAACCACTGCGCTCCCTACGCTGAACTAAACACGTCGCATGTGTGTGCCTGATGTCCCTAACCACTGCGCTCCCTACGCTGAGCTAAACACGTCGCATGTGTGTGGCTGATGTCCCTAACCACTGCGTTCCCTACGCTGAGCTAAACACGTCGTATGTGTGTGCCTGATGTCCCTAACCACTGCGCTCCTACGCTGAGCTAAACACGTCGTATGTGTGTGTACCTGATGTCCCTAACCACTGTGCTCCCTACGCTGAGCTAAACACGTCGTATGTGTGTGCCTGATGTCCCTAACCACTGCGCTCCCTACGCTGAGCTAAACACGTCGTATGTGTGTGCCTGATGTCCCTAACCACTGCGCTCCCTACGCTGAACTAAACACGTCGCATGTGTGTGCCTGATGTCCCTAACCACTGCGCTCCCTACGCTGAGCTAAACACGTCGCATGTGTGTGTACCTGATGTCCCTAACCACTGCGCTCCCTACGCTGAGCTAAACACGTCGTATGTGTGTGTACCTGATGTCCCTAACCACTGCGCTCCCTACGCTGAACTAAACACGTCGCATGTGTGTGCCTGATGTCCCTAACCACTGCGCTCCCTACGCTGAGCTAAACACGTCGCATGTGTGTGGCTGATGTCCCTAACCACTGCGCTCCCTACGCTGAGCTAAACACGTCGTATGTGTGTGCCTGATGTCCCTAACCACTGCGCTCCTACGCTGAGCTAAACACGTCGTATGTGTGTGTACCTGATGTCCCTAACCACTGTGCTCCCTACGCTGAGCTAAACACGTCGTATGTGTGTGCCTGATGTCCCTAACCACTGCGCTCCCTACGCTGAGCTAAACACGTCGTATGTGTGTGTACCTGATGTCCCTAACCACTGTGCTCCCTACGCTGAGCTAAACACGTCGTATGTGTGTGTACCTGATGTCCCTAACCACTGTGCTCCCTACGCTGAGCTAAACACGTCGTATGTGTGTGCCTGATGTCCCTAACCACTGCGCTCCTACGCTGAGTTAAACACGTCCTATGTGTGTGCCTGATGTTCCTAATCGCTGTGCTCCCTACGCTGAGCTAAACACGTCCTATGTGTGTGTCTGATGTCCCTAACCACTGTGCTCCCTGCGCTGAGCTAAACATGTCGTATGTGTGTCTGATGTCCCTAACCACTGCGCTCCTACGCTGAGCTAAACACGTCGTATGTGTGTGCCTGATGTCCCTAACCACTGCTCTGCCTACGCTGAGCTAAACACGTCGCATGTGTGTGCCTGATGTCCCTAACCACTGCTCTGCCTACGCTGAGCTAAACACGTCGTATGTGTGTGGCTGATGTCCCTAACCACTGCGCTCCTGACACTGAGTTAAACACGTCTTGTGTGAGCTTCTGCTGCCTTTGTGAGTAGCGCTGTGCATTGCATCTATTCTGTTGCAATTTTTTTCGTGTCTGCTTATTAGTGGCTGTATTGTATGGCTTCATTTAGTTTGAACCATGAGTCTTTGGGGTTCAGATAAACATATAGGATCAGCTTGGCTTTTAAAGTAGGTTTTATGTGATTATGTCAGTTTTTGTGGATCAATCTAGGGCTATTCTGCTAGGCAAGCTCTCGGCCAATGAGCTATCCCTCAGCTCTACCTGCAGTCTTAAACTGAAGGTGAGCCAGAATGGTCAACTCTGAAGGTGTGTTCTTACATTTGCACGTGTGCCAGGTTAGTGTGGTCTGGGTGGCGCAGTGGAGTGTCGGCGCAGATGACGTCGCCGTCTGCAGATCGCTAGGCCCAGCCCTTGCCCACAGTGAGCGCTCACACCGACCTGGCAGATGCCAGCCTGTCCTCTCTGCTCATTTTGTGCCTCTCTTAACTCCTGCTTCCTTTCCTCAGCCTCTGTCTTTAGTTCATACCAGGAAGAGGTGGCGCTGTTACAACCTGCACTTCTGTGTAGAGACGGTCATTTGGGGGCCCAAGGAGACGGCTCCACGGTTAAAGGTGCTGCTTGCAAAGCCCGCTGGCCTGGACGCAGCTCCCCAGTACCCACGTAATGCCAGGTGCATAGAGTAGCACATACACCTGGAGTTCATCTGTACTGGCAAGAGGCCCTAGTACATCTACTCTCTCTCTCTCTCTCCACCCCTATATTTTTAGAAACAATCATTTCATGTCTTCTCTAAGAATAATTGGTATAAAAGGCCTTCTTCACCACCTTCTCAAAGGAAAGCCGAGCTTCTTGGTGTTTATAGGTAGCCAGCAATAGCAGTATAGTACCTGGAGTCTTGTAAATAACCAAACCGGTGAGTAATATTTGTTCACAGTAAAAACCCATAGACTTTATAATGAATGCCCATAACTTTGACCTACTGATTGATAAGCTGCTTAATTTGAGCTGACATTAGCTGTTTAATGGACTATCATAGAGATGAATGATGTTAGCTGCACTCACTTTCTAAGGGCCTTCAAGTGCCCGGCCTGGCCAGAACTACATGATTTAACCCTCTGCACAGCTCGGGGGGGTTGGCATGGTGATGCCATTTTTGCAGCTGAGTAACCTGCACCAAGTGACATGCTACAGCAGTGAGGGACAGACCGACGTGGTCAGGCTGCATGGCTGAAACCTACATTCTTTGCCACCCACGGCAGCCTTTGCTGGCCAGCTACTGCCCACTTGAGACGAATAGGACGGGGTTGCGTTCAGGTGTAATTGCTGCATGAGGGCCTGTAAAACGTCAGTCCTCAAGGAGACCTGAGCCCCGCTTAACTCGTGCCTTCAAAAGCAGGAAAGCGGCGTGCTCAAAGCCTGATGACCTTAGTAATCAGAACTGTTAGCACTCTTAATGTTTCTTTAATCCGTTCCCAAATCTTGAGGATTTACCCCCAGATCTTTATTGAATTTAAAGTTTATTTTATAAATAATGATAGTATTCCTTTCTTAACCTTCAAAATAAAAGATTTTCATCTTTCTTTCCTTGTATTTAAAGTAACAGTCTCATTTCCAATCTTTTCCCGTCAACTTTCATAATTAGTAAAGGAAGGATTTTTAATAAAATAGCATAGTAAAATGGAAAAATGTTCTCTCTGTTGGTCAGTCACTGACTCTTCCATGGAAAAGCCAGGCACCTGATGTTCACCTAAGTATGCCTGGACTTACGGAGGGTTATTGAAGGCCCGCCCCAGGCTTCCTATGAATGCGTCTGAGGTCCTGCGAAAAGCTGAGTTTGTTTCCTTGTCCACATTGGACACTGCAACCGAACATCTTCGGGCTGTCTTCTGTTTATCAACATTTCCTTAGACTGCTTCTAAGAGGAAATCGGGCAACAACCTTCATTGCTAAGACAACAAGGAGGCTGCATCACAATTTAACATCCAAAATACTAAGTGACTAAATTTGGCTTTTTATCAGCAATGTTCCAGTGGCTTTCTGATATCTCAGCATAGATGGGTATCTGAACTAGTGGTTGCTGGCCTTGCTTCTACCCTAGTAGCACACATATATAGTGGAAGGTTGATATTTTTTTTTTAATGAAAGGAGTTTAACATTAAAAAATAAATAAATAGACTTGGACAGATTATATTGACAAAGCTGCCCATTACCTTTGTAAAAAGTCCCTGTCAAAAGATAAACTTTAAAGCCGGAATGCATGAAAGAGTTCCAAGATAGAATTTAAATTTAAACTGATTCTTTATAGATAAGCGTTTTTAAAACCCACCTCTTTGCTTCAAGTCAGGATTTTAAAAATAAATTTCCCCTTTAAATCTCTTGAGCGATTTTCATTTTTTGCAAGGCCGCACTGCTGGTGTCCTGGAAAAATGGAGAGTTAGAGCTTTATCAGTTGGTGCCCTGAGGTATGTGGCAAAGAAGCTAAATCCTTGAAGATTAGCAAAGAAAAAAAAAAAAAAGAAAAAAAGAAAAAAATGCAGCACATGGCAATAAGGGGCTTATATGACTACTAGTATTAGCTCAGGTGAAAGAAGTATTGCGTATACATAAAACTGGACAAATCCACTGACAATGTATTTTTAGTTAGCTACAAAGGAGTCTTATATTGCAGGACTTTACCTCTTTGGTGAATTGGGAAGCTTGATAATCCACTGTAAATGCTCTTCTGCTCACCCCAATTCTCTGCATTACTCCAAAGTGCTGTTCTTTATTTTAACCTTCAAAACCTACTGTTTCCTTAAATTTTGATTTCATGACACTAGGCATATTGTTTGTAAGCAATTGAAGTTATTGTCAGTTTGGTGTGTCCTGTGAAGTACACAAGAGAAAGTATTTTGAAATTGTAGGTAGCATCTGTTTTCATGTTGATAAGCACTCAGATAAAGTAAACATAAAAATCTGGAAGAAGTTGTAGTTTTAAAAATCACCTTTTATATTATTAGCATCCTAATTAGTCTCTTTTAGCAAAAAGCCATATTAATCTTTTTCTGCACTTCCTTGGCTGTTTTTCAACATGAATCTAACACTACACAATAGTAATTAAACTGAAAGTACTTGAATAGTTTGTAGACAGGCTTGTCATTTATCCTGGGCTTCTTGAGACAGTTCCAGTTTACATGTGCTTTATGATATAATTACCAACTCTCTCTGCCACTACTGGAGGTACCTCTGCTTAGATTGTATACCGTGCTGTGATTACAGACAAAACTGGGCTGACGTGATACAATCAGCCTATAATTCAGTCAACTGATTGAATACCTGTTGCTTTCATCTGATTTATAAAATATATTCCCACCTTTGTTTTTTGTATTTTTAAGCAAACTTCTATGAGACTGACATTTTGCCTACCATGCTAAGGAGGCACCTAAGCTGAACTTTTAGAGGAGGTCATGAATAGACCTTGGATTCATTTGTCCAAGTCATTAGGATAGCAAGCCTCAAATAGCTAGTCTGCTTAGATGAATGTAGTAGAAGGCAAAGCTAATCTCAGGGTCCATGTAAATTAGCTAGACTTCCACAGAGGAAAAACTTACTGAGTTGTTTCCATCAACATGTAACTTTTTTCCACTTAAAGACAAAAACAAACTAGGGTTAGGATACAGCTAACCTTAGCCATGTCACAGGTGCATATAGGTTTATCATAAGAGAGTTTGGCAAAGAAAGTGAACGGCTCTATTCAGGAGCATTACCAGAAGAGGGACCCAAAGATATCAAAAAGTCGGAGTATTGTAGAACCAGAGATGAATTTGGTGTCAGGAGGTTGAATTTAGGCCATTTCTTTACTAACCACAGACCACTGATTCTTCCTGAGTGCTTTGCTGTTAGAGGCTTGGAGAGAAGGAAGGAGTGTGGTAAGGCCCGTAATGAAAAAGCACAGTGCAGCGTAAGGAGGTAGCATCCACATGAGTGGTCGTCCTGGCGTGCTTGGGACAGACTCTGGGATGGAATGCATTGAAGAATGAGTGAGGGGTGAAGAAATGAAGACTGAATTGAAAAGGAAAAACAGAGGAGGTTGTTTGCCAGAGGTTGCAGGGAAAATGGTTCTTTGTTTAAGATTAGAATTCAGCACATTTAAAAATCAGACACAAATAATAGAGTGGAGTGGTTGAAGACTGTTAAACTGGTGAGGGAAGGAGTTTCTTTAAAATGCTAGGACAGCCAGGCCTGGTGGCGCACACCTTTAATCCCAGCACTCAGGAGGCAGAGGCAGGAGGATCACCATGAGTGCAAGGTCAGCCTGGGCTAGAGTGAGACCCTACCTTAAAAAAAAACAAACTAGAAAAGATGAGTTTCGTTAAAAGACTAGAAGAGGTGGACGTAGCAGTACTTAGACATGCAAAGTTCATACACTTGTACAGAGTTTAAGAGACATACCTACCTCAGTGTGTTTACCTGTGAAGTTTGCTGTGGATAGAGAGGAAAATAAATGATGGGGAGGGTCTGGAAAGAGATCAGGCTTGGAATCTCGACTTCATATTCTTGTTTCAGTGTTGCTTAGTCCTTACATGCTTCTATGGTAGACACTGGAAAACAGCAGCAAACAGAACAGCCGTGGTTTCTGCCCTCTGTGAACAAGCTGGAAACCAACTGCAGTAGTATTGAAGGCATAGATTAGAGGGCTTGAAAATGTTAATTTGCCATCATTCATTGCTCTGGAGAAGTTTAGGCTGATCCTGGAAGATTAATAACCCAGAGGCAAGAGAGCTAAGGGTATATGTAAAATAAATTGTTAATTCAACAACTATTTATTGAGCATATCTTCCATGCCAGGTACTGTTCAGAGAATAGTCAGAATAGATCTTGATATTATGATGGGTTAAAAAGAAGAAAGAGCTGCCATGATGGCACATGCCTTTAATCCCAGCATTTAGGAGGCAGAGGTAGGAGGAGCACCGTGAGTTCGAGGCCACCCTGAGACTACATAGTGACTTCCAGGTCAGCCTGGGCTACAGTGAGACCCCACCTCTAAAAAACAAACAAAAAGAAGAGAGAGAGAGAGAGAGAAACTCCTGGGAGGAGGCAGTTAAATGTGTGTGAGAAAGCAGTAGTTTTGACCACTGCTGTTCTGAACAGTATTAGGCGCCCTTTGCCCTTAGAACCACCACGTTCTTCCATTGCCTTAAATTTTGGAGCTTCAGGAATTTAAGTTAATGGACTGTGCTGCTTATCATAGGTATCAGTGAGCTGCAGGCGTAGTGTTCCAAAACCGTGCTTGGGACAGTCCTGTACAACAAAGAACCCTCCCACGAGAAGTCGCCTGTCAACCCCACCAAAAAGCTCTAACGTGGATGGTAATTTGGAATATTAGGATTTCCGTTTAGTTTTTTTTTTTTTATTTGGAATATCTATTATGCCATAATCTCTCTCTCTCTGCCTTTTTTTTTCTTCTTTGAGGTAAGGGCTCACTCTAGAATTTACTCTGTAGTCTCAGGCTGCCCTCAAACTCACAGCAAATCTCCTACCTCTATCTTCCAAGTGCTGAGATTAAAGGCATGTGCCACCACGCCTGGCTAAATGTTAATTCTTTTTTTTATTTTTATTTTTTTTGGTTTTTCGAGGTGGGGTCTCACTCTGGTCCAGGCTGACCTGGAATTAACTCTGTAGTCTCAGATTGGTCTTGAGTTCATGGCGATCCTCCTACCTCTGCCTCCCGTGTGCTGGGATTAAAGGCGTGCGCCCCCACACCCGGCATAATGTTAATATTTTTGTTATGCCTTATCTTAACCATAATGCCAATATCTTAACCAGGGCCTCTTGTCATTTCAAACAAACTCAAATGCATGCAGCACATTGTGCCTCTGGCCTTATGCGGGTACTAGGGATTCACACAAGCATTGCAAGCTGTGCCTTTAACCACTGAGACATCTTTCCCAGCCCCTGTATACTTTAAGAGCTAACACATTTGTGAAGTCTTCAGCTTTTTTAGCAGTTATGTTCTTCACCATAAGTCCTTTCTACATCATTTGAAGGCTTTTTTACAACTAGCCAAAAATGGAATCATGTAACCTCCTTCTTTAGCTTTCTCATATTGATAAAGTTGATGTATGCTAAGTCTAACATTAGTTAAAGCCCAGAAATAAATGCATTTTATATTATGAGGAGGATGTCTTTGCAGGTATGTATGTATGTATGTATTTTTTTTTTTTTATTTTAGAGAGAGAAAGAGAGATTGAGCACACCAGAGCCTTTAGCCGCTGCAAATGAACTCCAGACGCATGCACCACTTCATGCATTTGGCTTATGTGGGTACTGGGGAACTGAGCCTGGATCCTTAGGCTTCATAGGCAAGCACTTTACCACTAAGCCATCTCTCCAGCCCCTAGTTTGTTTTTTTTTAATCTGACAGTTGTGTAAATGGACCACCAGATGCTGTGATGACAAGTTTTGCTAAAAATGTATGTGTAACAATATAATAAATCCCAAGAAATTAACCCAAACTAGTAAACCAGAAATACCTGTCTTGTTATCAATATAATGTGATTAAAGTCCATAAAATTTATCATGATGTCAAGTAGACTTCAGTTATTTAAAAAAAAAAAAACAAAAACATGGCCAGGGTGTCTTTTTAACTAGCAGTTTAGCCAAATTGGTGGCTCAACTTTATTTATTAGGTCTGTGGATAGAAAAGTAGAAGAAATAAGAATTTTTGTTGTTGTTTTTAACCTAACTAGTGTACTAACTTTCACAGATAAAAGTGGAGCCTGTTGTCCCAGCCCCAAGTCCCGTCATTCCCAGGCTGACTCTGCGCGTTGGTGCCGGCCAAGACAAGATGTAAGTATAGACGCTCGGCACCTGCTGGACTTAAGACCATAAACCTTCCAGGTATGAGCGTGCATGTCAGGCTTTTGTTTTGAGAGCTCTTTGTTTTCAAGTTTTTATAGGTTTCTTCCTCAGGTAAATGCTTTTTGGACATCTTATAGGATCTTTTTGCCCCCTTGTTCATTTTCACAACTAGCACTTGACATGGTTTCCACATAGTACTTGAGGCCCTAGTTAGGTGAAAAATAAGGAGCTATGTATTGGGTAGATTAATTTCCATATTTCACTCATAGAGATATAATGTTATACTTCTCAAGTGTATGTCATCTATCACCATGACAGAAAATAAAGGCTCAGCTGGCCCATGTTGTATTCTGTACCTACGAAACAGAGAGAGCATTGCGAGCTTTGCAAAACAGTGTTCGTGGTGATGACTGAAGGCCCCACATCTGCTTCCTTTTAAAGACACCGTGAGAGATGGAGATCTTGTGTGTGCCGTTTGTCTTTTTTTTATAGACTCTTTTATCAGCCTATCTTTCTTTAAATTAATGGAGTTTTTCTTCTGTTTATCTTTTGAAGAATTATTAAAGGCTAAAGTGTTCTTACATGATCCTAATGAGGTGTGAAATATTGATGATATCTTTTATAAATCATATTGAAAGTAATATTCCTTGTTCTGAAACACACTGTTATTTCAATGAAATTTACCTATTAAAAGTACAATTTTCTGGGCTGGAGAGATGGCTTAGCGGTTACGCGCTTGCCTGTGAAGCCTAAGGACCCCGGTTCAAGGCTTGGTTCCCCAGGTTCCACGTTAGCCAGATGCACAAGGGGGCGCACGTGTCTGGAGTTCATTTGCAGTGACTGGAAGCCCTGGCTCGCCCATTCTCTCTCTCTCCCTCTATCTGTCTTTCTCTCTGTGTCTGTCACTCTCAAATAAATAAATAAAAAATGAACAACAACAAAAAAAAGATACAGGAAAGAATTAGAACTTTTTTTAAAAAAAGTACAATTTTCTGACCTTGTTTTTTCCAGTAAGTGTGAAAGTGAAAGAGTTTACTTTGCAAGCATCAATTAAGTAGATGAAAGTGGAAGACACCCTGTTTCCATTCATGTTCAGCCATACCTTAGGACTTAGAATGTCTTTAGCAAGTAGACAGTAGGGAATGTACTGGGTATAGTAGTGCATGCCTCTAACGCTAGCATTTGGCAGGAATATCAAGAGTTTGAGTCCAGTCTGGGCTATACAGCAAGAACCTGTCAATAAAAATGGAGGAGGAAAGTGGGGTGTGGTGGTGTGTGCCTTTAATCCCAACACTCAGGAGGCTAAGGTAGGAGGTTCAGTGTGATTTCTGGGTCAGCCTGGGCTAGAGTGAGACCCTACCTTGAAAATGCTAGGGGTGGGGGAGGCAAGGAAGGGAAAATACATGGCACATATTTTTCTCAGCTTGAACTTCCTGGATAATTTTCACATTATTCTTGGTGGTTCCAGTAGAAACCTAGAGGTCATACTAGTGACCAGCTTAGAAAATCTTTGAAAAAAAAATCTACATTCAGCTCCGGACCTGGTGTACCTACTGCTCTCAGTCGTTCCTACAAGACCTTGAATTAGACCGAGGGTCTACCAGCATGCGTTCATCCATAGTCTTGAATTAGACCGAGGGTCTACCAGCGTGCGTTCACCCACAGTCTTGAATTAGACCGAGGGTCTACCAGCGTGCGTTCACCCACAGTCTTGAATTAGACCGAGGGTCTACCAGCGTGCGTTCACCCACAGTCTTGAATTAGACCGAGGGTCTACCAGTGTGCGTTCACCCACAGTCTTGAATTAGACCGAGGGTCTACCAGCGTGCGTTCCCCCACAGTCTTGAATTAGACCGAGGGTCTACCAGCGTGCGTTCCCCCACAGTCTTGAATTAGACCGAGGGTCTACCAGCGTGCGTTCCCCCACAGTCTTGAATTAGACCGAGGGTCTACCAGCGTGCGTTCACCCACAGTCTTGAATTAGACCGAGGGTCTACCAGCGTGCGTTCACCCACAGTCTTGAAATAGACCGAGGGTCTACCAGCGTGCGTTCACCCACAGTCTTGAATTAGACCGAGGGTCTACCAGCGTGTGTTCACCCACAGTCTTGAATTAGACCGAGGGTCTACCAGCGTGCGTTCACCCATAGTCTTGAATTAGACCGAGGGTCTACCAGCGTGCGTTCACCCACAGTCTTGAATTAGACCGAGGGTCTACCAGCGTGCGTTCACCCACAGTCTTGAATTAGACCGAGGGTCTACCAGCGTGCGTTCACCCACAGTCTTGAATTAGACCAAGGGTCTACCAGCGTGCGTTCACCCATAGTCTTGAATTAGACCGAGGGTCTACCAGCATGCATTCATCCATAGTCTCCCGCTCTGCCTCCCTTTCTTTCTCTCCTTCTTTCCTTTATCTCTCCCTTTCTCTCTCTTTCTCTCAAATAAATACGTATTTATGAAAGACACTGATCTTACACTCTGTCTCTGCCCTTTAGCTTCCTTCGGTCACTATTGACTATTCTCTTTTTCCTTTCAAAAAGTAACTCCTATGTTTAAGATATTCAAAGATAGGAGAAATGATCTTGTTACTGTAGAACAGAAACATCCAATTTAAGTCAAAATATAATAACCAGAGATACTAGACAAATTGAAGTGCAGTATTACATGTAAGATGTAAATTTGCAGATGTTTGGTAAATAACCCTCATGATACATAAGGGATCAGTTACTTGATAGATGCAACCAGATTGATTACATTGAATCACAGAATTAATTAATTACAACACACCACATTTTAAACCAAGAGAAAGAGAGGCTCAAGTCATATAGAATTTTGTAGCAAAGAAAACTTACTCAGTAAAGTACCGTTGGGGGCAATGTGTTTAAATTGAGGACTAATAAACTCCCATACATGGGCCATATTCAACCAACTGCTTGTTTTTTAATGCTTAATGGCTGAAAAAGTAAATAAATATTTTATAACATGAAAATACTGTGATAATCAAATTTCAACCATCTGTTATTATTGTAGCATAAGAACCCCTGGCCTGTTGTACGGCTGTAGTGATGGAAATGTGGTAAAAGATTCATGTACATGTACATGTTACTACTGGCTATGCAAATTGGAGGTAAATTAATACTCTGTTTTATTTTTGAGGTAGGGTCTTACTCTAGCCCAGGCTGAACTGGAATTCACTTGTGGTCTCAGGGTGGCCTTGAACTCATGGTGATCCTCCTACCTCTGCCTCCGGAGTGCTGGTATTAAAAGCATGCACCACCACTCCCGGCTTAAATTAATACTCTTAAAATGAAATTGTCTGAGTAGTTAGGGCAAGAGAGGGTGTGGGGGGGTATTGCATATTGTTTATTTCCAGAGGCAGGCAGAGCCCTTTGAAATTACAGGAAAAAGAAAAGGCTTTACAAGGTTCAAATTATACCCTGTAAAGATCTGTAAGAAAATATTTAGTTTTAAATAAAGAAGTTAGGTCTTCTACCCTTGATCCAGAAAATTCTTTTAGGTCAGACTGTACCCTCTGTCAGTGCTCCTTGAGCAAGACAGAGAGCTTGTTTTCCCTTTGGCTTGACAGCCCTCACAGCTATATTGTAAGAGTTTGTGATGAAGCCACCTGTTCATGACTGTGTTAAAGTTCAAGATGGCTTTCCAAAGACCTCAAGTGCCTTGAGCGGGTCCTCCGAGTAGCGAGTCTGCAGGGCTCCCCATGGTCCACACTGGCATTAGACGAAAGTCCTCACCCTGCGGCCAGTCTCACCACCTATAAAGTGCGAATGGGAAAACACATTCAAGATCATTGTGACGTCTCTGTTTTACCCTAAGTCTGGGTTTCAGCTTACCCAAGAGCTGCCTGGAGCTCTACTGGTCAGTGCCCGGGGCTCCCCTAGGCTCAGAAACAGGAAGTGCATGACCCTCAGCTAGGGTGTGGGGCGACAGTACAGCTTTCCTGCGACTTGTCACCCTGATCTTCCATTTGCTGAATTGCGAATAATTGGCTGACTGGTGGAATTTATTGTTCTAGTCTTTTCTATGATTTAAAAAAAAAGGAAAGAAATGTGAAATTTCATAGGGACAGAGTCTGTTTAGACAGATTTGTCAAGAAAGACATGACAGAATAAGACCAGCAGCTTTTCCAAATTTTAAATGCCTGACTGTACTTATAAAATTCAAATTCTGTTAAAGGAGCTTTGTGTGAAAAGGTTATTTTACATATTTGTAGGATATTGAGAAAAATACAGTATTAATTTGTGTAAAGCATTGGGGTGAATACTGGTGGGTTAGAGAGTAACCATCCTTCTCAAGTATTTCAAATGCCCTCTCTAATGCTGTGTTCCCACAGGAGTTAGAAAGTGAGGTTCTGCCTTTAAGTAACGCAGGCTGGCCTCAAACTCAGGATCCTGCTGGCTCTGTCTCTGTTAGTCAGGATGATAGCCATGTGCCATGCAGTGGCCTTTACATTGTTGCCTAATAGTCTTCTGGGCTGTACTTCCCTTCGGAAGAGAGGCTGCTCTGGCCAGGGGCATGCCATAGGCAACTGGGAGTTACCCTTCTCTATGACAGCCCTGCCTCAGCTCTGTGCGCATGCGGTGCAGGAATTGTCTGTGTCGCCTCTCAGAGAGCAGAACCCCGTGGACGAGTGCTGTGAGCTCCCTGTGGGAGGGTGCACTAGGTGCTCTGTATGACAGATCTCACCTGCTTGCTTTTCAAAATACCCAAGTGGGCTTCAGATTTTTTCAAGGACTCTTGCACTGCCGACAGTCGAGTTTTCATGTTGCTCGCATTTTGATTTCTGAAAGCAACAGGGTTGATTTCTTCAATTCAAGAAGTCCTTTCATTCTTCAGCCCTGTCATGGTAGAAGTGCTGAAAACGCGGTGTGTTCTTTCCCATAGCCTTCCGCTGTTTCTACAGCTCGCTAAGTTTTGCTGATGCCTCATGGGGGCTTTTAACAGATGTCACTCCCCAGTTACTTCTCTGCATTAGAAGAATGAGAGCTGACGGTCTGCTTATTTATCTTGGAAATCAAAAGGTTTTATTTTTGGAAACATGGCTACCTGCAGATGTTTGTTGTTTCTGTGTGATCAAACAATAGAGATAGAGTGATCGTGGGCAGTTGCAAACTTGATAATTTGAAAAATGTAGCTGGTACCAGGCATGGTGACACATGCCCAGTAATTTCAGTGCCCTAGAAAGCTGAGGAGCAAGAGGATTTCTGTTAGTTCCAGGCTAGCCTGGACTACATAATGGGTACCAAGCCAGCCAGGTCTGTGTAGCAAGACCCTGACTAAAAATGCACGCAAACTAAAAATGTAGCCAGATTTAACTATACTGGATTTAGAAAAATATGTATGTATATTTTAATGATAAGTTCTTTAGAGAGGTAATAGCAAGTATTTTTAATCTCATATTCTCCATTTCGCTTACTATCCTTGAAATGTCCTGTGTCGTACCCCCCACCCCCGTCTAAATAAATTTAGGACAACCTAACGAGAAAACATGTAGTAAAGTAGCTAGTAAAGACAGGGTACTAAGATAGAAGAGAGGAAAAGGAAGGAAATGTTTCTACATCAGATACAATCCTTGCCTCCTGCTAGTGAAGGTGAGAAGTGAAAAGCTGGGGTGGGGGCAGCGATGGCTTTGCTTGCTGTTGGCTTTGGAGTTGAGGGTTGAATCCAAGGTCTTTCTTGTGCACACCATGCACATGCTCTGAAACTCAGCTCATAAAGTGCTGGCAGGGCGGTGAGACAAGCCCCGCTACGTGGCCCATGCTCACCCCAGCTTGTTACCCTTCGCCTCAGCATCCTGATTACAGGCATGGGCCTGTCTTGAGCTGATAACAAGAGCAGTGACAAAAACAAATCTTTCTTAAAAGATAATTTGCAAAAAGAAAAATTTTGCTGGGCTGGAGAGATGGCATTTGTCTGCAAAGCCAGAGGATCCCAGTTGCAAGTACAGAGAGAGAACTATAGATGCATGCTTTACTTTGTGGATATTGAGAAGTCAAACCCAGACCAGCATACTTTGCAAGCCAGCACCTTTAGCCATCTCCCCAGTACCCCCTTAAAAAAGGATCATGTTCAATAATGAAGATATGGCACATTTATACAATGGAGTTCTACTCAGCAGTAAAGAAAAATGAAGTTATGAAATTTGCAGAAAAATGGATAGATTTGGAAAAGATTATACTAAGTGAGGTAACCTAGGCCCAGAAAGCCAAGCGCCACATGTTCTCCCTCATATGTGGATCCTAGCTACAGATGATTGGGCTTCTGCGTGAAAAGGAAAAAACTCAGTAGCAGAGGCCAGTAAGTTAAAAAGGAGATATAAAGGGAAGAGAAAGGAAGGGAGGAGGGTACTTAGTAGGTTGGTATTGTATATGTGTAAGTACAATGATTGAGATGGGGAGGGGATATGATGGAGAATGGAATTTCAAAGGGGAAAGTGGGGGGGAGGGAGGGTATTATAATCATGGAAAATGTTAATGAAAATTGAGAAAAAAATATCTCCCTTAATTAACTAAAAAAAAAGGCCATGTTCAAACTTTTTGAGTGAGGGGAGCTGAGAAGATGGCTCAGCAGTTAAAGGGCTTGCTTGCAAAGCCTGCTCCTGCCAACAACCCAGGTTAAATTCCCATACCACCCACATAAGCCAGATACAGAAAGTGGTATAAGTGTCTGGTGTGTGCTTGCACACACTTCTTTTTTAATTTGTAAGTGAAATTTGAAATTTTAAGTGACTACACTTGAAATTTGGAAATAACCTATTGTGTAATATGAAAGATACTAAATATTACTAATAAACTTCCTGGCTGCTGCATAACGGAAGCAGGAGTTGTATCACTTGTACCATCTTACTATACCAATCAGTTCAGCAGCCACAAGCCCAGTGTCCTTAGGATAAGTCTCAGCTATGCTCAAGAGGGAACAGGTAATTGAACGGTTTCTTTTTCAGGTCTTCAGCCATTGTTCTGATGTTTCCAGACAGGGATCTCTGGCCTTTCTTATATTACTCTCATTTTTACTGACCTATGATGAAGTCTAAATTTCGTTTCTTGCCCTGGAGCGCTGTAGTTTGTTTATGAGCACCAAAGATACAGTATATGTAAGAGAAAAACTAGTATACTGTCAGATAAAAAACCCGGCTTTAGGTTTGGGGAAATGCTTTTACAACCCAGTAAAACAAGTGGAAAGATTATCATCAAAGTGTTTCCATCTTACTTGTAAACAATTACAGCAGTTCTTACATGGATGCCACATTAGAAGACTGAGGAAAATTTACTGGATTCCATTCTAATGCAATTAGAGCTAATTTTGTTCTTTAAATGAATAAAAGGTCAGCTAGTAAATCTAGCTTATCTTGAGTCCAGACTTCAATAAATTGTTTTATTTAATTTGTTGTAAAAGATCTTATCCTTAATGGGTCTAGGTCTTATTAGTTCACTTAGGTTTTAAAATATTTATGACCACCTTTTTAGATATGATTTGAGTGATAGTTGGAAAGTTTCTCTCTGCAGTGTTATCAAGTCCCAAGATCACTAATTGAGTGAATATAGGAAGGTACTTAAGATTTGTTATCTGAAAAGGCTGATGTGAACTTGGAGAATTTAAATGTTCTTTAACTGTGACAGGCAGAGATAATTTATCTATATCATGGTAACCTTTCACGTACTGTCTGATTGTGATTTCCTCCAAAGATCAACCTACTCACACTTGGGGTATTTAAAAATAATATATGCCTGCTGATGGAAATATGATATCAAAAAATTTAAATTCTTTGTATTCTGTATTTCCTATCCCTTAACAGACCTATGTAATAGATTCAGATGCTGGCGTGAAGGTTTTGGAAGCATGGCATGATGTGTCTTCTTCCTTTACCCACCCCAGTCTTGGTAACTCACAAAGTTAATACTCATATTACTACAGGGGTTCTGTGAGTAAAAATTTTGGCAACCTTTTTCTGTTGTCACACAAGCTTCTACACATGGAACTGACAGACTGCATTAGCCTGACTGTTTGGATGTGTTCCTTGGGATTCTAAAACGACATATCTCCCAGCTTGTCCTCCAGGTACCAAGAAAGGCATCGTCAGTCCTTGGTTTCAGATCTCCTCTTCGTGTGCCTTCCTCGCCCATCCTCTTCCCTGCCATGGTAGCTAACTCGTCTCTGTGGTCTCCTCTGTCCTGTGCTCTCTCTTTTTCCTTCTTCGCGCAGTTCAGCCTTGTCCTCCCTCTTTCTAAACCTTCTCTCCAAGCTTCCCTCTACAGGATGGTCACCTTTTGCCTTTTCTCTTAGGTCTTCAAAACGTACTCTTTAGTTTTCAGTCCTGAGCCCCTGCATTTGGTTTCTGCCCAGGAAGCGTCTCACTCAGGAGTGTCCGGAGTGTCCCGGTGCCTTGGCCTGGAGAACGTGGCCCTGGGCTGTAGCACTGCTCCTTTCTGCTCTGTTTGGCCCTGTGCCCCGAGCCCTTCTTGAAGCTTTCTAGAACTTTCATTCTGTGCTTGTCTGGGGTCTTGTTCTTTTACCAACCTTCTAGATTTTTCTCTTTTGGACTCTTCGTAGCCAACTTTTTTAGTTCTTTTTTTCCTGCATATTCATTCTTTAGATCTCACTTGAACCATGATGACTTCCAGCTCTTTTTGTTCAGCTCAGATTTCTCCCCCTTCTGCCCAGCTATCTTCAAGAACATTTTGTCCAATGACCCAATGGCACCTTAAGCGTAACTCCAACGTGGAGCCACAGTTGCGTGTGCTGCGCCGCTACCGTCTCCTTTGTGTTGAGGACAAGGCGAGAGTCTCCCCGCAAGCCGTTGCAGGCTTCGGGTAGCCTGAAAGAAGCCCAGGAGCGTCTGAATTTGTTTCGTAATACCAGAATGAACATTCTGAAAAAAAAATATATAAATATCTCCTTTTCTCCAAGTTTCCAAAATGGAACGAAACAGGGGAAAGAGAAACTCTATCCTATGATCTGTACTTGAAGTCTCAGCATTGTAACTTGTAGTCAGTGTCTTCAAGTTAGGATCTCCCCCTTGTCTAATGCAAGGGGTTGCCAGAATCAGCTAAGGGAAAGGTGTGCATAAACTTATCCATAGTCTTTATCACACAGATCCAAAACTCACCTCAAGCACTTAGGTAGGAAGAAACAAAAAAATTTATATGCATGGACTCGAAAGATGGCTTAACAGTTAAGGCATTTGCCTGCGAAGGCTAAGGACCCAGGTTCAATTCCCCAGGGCCCACGTGAGCCAGATGCACAAGGTGCCACATGTATCTATCTGGAGTTCAGTTACAGTGGCTGGAGGCCCCGAGGTGCCGATTCTTTTCTTTCTCTCCTTCCCTCCCCTTCCTCCTCTCTTTCTCTCATAAGATAAAAAAAGTCATCCTGTTGGTCTTACCTCAAAAAACAAAAAACCACCTGTATGCAGCTAGGACTGTTAGGTTGGTTTTGTTTGTTTTTAGTTTTTTTTTTTTTTGTTTTTTTTTTTGGTTTTTCGAGGTAGGGTCTCACTCTGGTCCAGGCTGACCTGGAATTAACTCTGTCATCTCAGGGTGGCCTTGAACTCACGGTGATCCTCCTACCTCTGCCTCCCGAGTGCTGGGATTAAAGGCGTGCGCCACCACGCCCGGCTGTTTTTAGTTTTTTGAGGTAGGGTCTCACTCTAGTTCAGGCTGACCTGGGAACTCATTATATAGTCTCAGGGTGGCCTCGAACTCATGGCTATCCTCCTACCTCTGCCTCCTGAGTGCTGGGAATAAAGACATGTGTCACCACGCCTGGCTTCCTAGTGTAGGTGCGGGGCGCCACTCTCTTGACTGTCCCTGGCGACTGGGGAATGTAGGGGACACAGGACAAAAATCTAAAGCAGCTTTCTGACTGAGTTCTGTCCTTCATCCTGTATGCGTTGAAGAGTCTTGGTGGCTCTCTTACTCTCTTTCAAAATGATCTTGGCTCTAGTGTAAATCTAGACCCTACTGACTTTTGTCTGAGGAAAAATTTTAGAAACTTTATGTAAGGTACATTTCTGTTGCCTTTTTTTTTTTAATTTCTGTACCCTTTTTTTTGTGTACGACCACTAGAGGTTGAAATTCCAACATACCTCTTTTTTTAAATGTATTTTTATTTATTTATTTATTTATTTATTTATTTGAGAGAGGCAGATAGAGAGAATGGGCATACCAGGGCCTCTAGCCATGGCAAATGAACTCTAGACGCATGTGCCCCAGACACATCTGGCTTGTGTGGGTCCTGGGGAATGGAACCATGGTCCTTAGGCGTCACAGACAAACGTCTTAACCGCTAAGCCATTTCCCCAGCCCACCTTTTCTTTTACATAAGAAATCTTGGGGCCAGGTGTGGTGGCACTTGGGAGGCAGAGGTAGGAAGATCACTGTTAGTTTGAGGCCAGCCTGGAACTACAGAGTGAGCTGCAGGTCAGCCTGGGCTAGAGTGAGACCTTGCCTCAAAAAGAAAAAAGAAATCTTGGGTGTTGACAACATTATAGTAACAACTTACTTGCTTTGACTTATAAAAACCATACAAAATAATCTGAAAGTAATGACACTTCTAATACTACAAATAATTAGACTGCTAAATTAAGTTTAAGAGGTTTTTTCACTTTGCTCTTAAATTCTGTGGGTGTGTGAACAAAATGTCCACCCAAAGTTACTTGAATTGTTTTTTAGCACAGCTCATATACTTTGAGGTTCCTTCATTTCTATTTATTTCCCACTGAAAGGCATTTTTAAAAATTAACTTTCTGAATCTGGGCAGTGTTCACCTGGCTCCAGTGTGAAGCCGTGTGAGCAGATCTACACGGGGAAGCCTGGCCTCTGTCCCTTTCACTTTATCCTGCTTACCGCGTCGTCTGCCTTTCTTGTTTCTTTATTACTATTACTATTCCTCCTATATCTGTATGGTGAAATGTACATTTCTCATTACTTATCTAAGTACTGATGCCCTTTTAGGGTGTTATACAGATTTTGAACATTTGACAATAGCAGTATAATCATTTGGTCCTCTCTCTTGGAAGTGAAGATTCTATAATGGCTATGTTTTTGTCTAATTACTTCACGCAATTTGTTTGATTTTTTTTCAAATAGGTCATGCCTGCATTAAAAGATAAAATGTTTGCTTCTTGATGTGTACTTGGGCTATGACAAGATAAAATAGCCATTTTATGAAATGATGTAAATATTCAAGAGGCAAGCCATGAGCTTGAGGAATTAAACCCATTTATAGTTGCCTTATAATTAGATGAATGTTAAAATTTGAACTGTGAGGATCAAGAAGAATAAGGAATAATGATTGATTTGAATAATCAACATAAAACTGTTTCTCATTAATTGTCTTTGGGTATTTGATCAATGAGAAATATGGAAATGACTGTGTTATAATTTCACATCTTAAGTACTAATAATCTAAAATATAATTTCTCCCCAGTTTGGAATGTTTGCTTATAGGGGAATTGAATACTTGGTATATTGATTTTCTATTTCCACACAACAACTGATCCCAAAACTTAGCACCATCCGGTACTTGCTTGCTTCTTCAGAGTTGCAGTGGCTTTGCCCAGGTCTTCACAGCTCTGAGCAGGACTGTGGCGGGAGGCCTGGGCGAGGCTGGACACTGGTCTCCGTCTTACACAGCCAGCCGTGAGCACGAGGTTTGGGCTCCTTCCTAAGCAGCTTCCACATGCACACACATCCAGTGATCCCAGAGGGAGAGAGCAAGAACCTTCAGTACTTTATGGTCCCATCTTGGAGCTCACACATAGTTATTTTCACAGGATCCTGTCAAATATCCAATATCTACAGGTGTGTGAATACCAGGAAACTGACTTTCACACTTGGGCTTTGTATGTCTGGAACTTTCAATAAAAGTGAAAAGGCAAAAATACTAAGAATATATATTCATATCACTGGCCACTGTGAGGTCTTACATTAATATTATTATGAATCTCGGGTTTTTTTAATTTGTATTTGTTGTAAGGAGGGGTTTCATTTAACAAACAGCATGAGAATCTATTTCTAAAGGTATGTCTGAAGTTGGCTTTTGTTTTCAAAGTAGGATCTCACTCTAACCCAGGCTGACCTAGAAATCACTATGTAGTCTCAGGGTAGCCTTGAGCTCACAGCAGTCTTCCTATCTCTGTCTCCCAAGTGCTGGGATTAAAGGTGTGTTGCACATTGCACATGCCCAGCTGTTTCTAAAGGTATATCTGAAGTTGATTAAAAATTTAGATAAGTTGGCCTGGAGAGATGGCTTAGTGGTTAAGGTGCTTGCCTGTGAAACCTAAGGACCTAGGTTCAATTCCCCAAATCTCACGTAAGCCAGATGCACAAGGTGGCACATGGATCTGACATTCATTTGCAATGGCTAGAGGCCTTGGTGCACCCATTCGCTCTCTACCCTCCCAACAAACAAAATATTTAGAAAAAAATGTAGATAATTAAGTTGTATAAAGAACCTGATTTTTCATAGTGGCTTTTCTCTATTAAATAATTTCTGTTCGGAAGATGATATAAAATTCAAGGAGATGGGCTGGAGAGATG
Source organism: Jaculus jaculus (assembly GCF_020740685.1). Taxonomy (NCBI): domain Eukaryota; kingdom Metazoa; phylum Chordata; class Mammalia; order Rodentia; family Dipodidae; genus Jaculus; species Jaculus jaculus. The sequence goes on along the minus strand of NC_059116.1, from coordinate 72,694,417 downwards.
GCGTAGCGGTTGAGCACTTGCCTGTGAAGCCTAAGGACCCCGGTTCGAGGCTCGGTTCCCCAGGTCCCACGTTAGCCAGATGCACAAAGGGGCGCACGCGTCTGGAGTTCGTTTGCAGAGGCTGGAAGCCCTGGCGCACCCATTCTCTCTCTCTCCCTCTATCTGTCTTTCTCTCTGTGTCTGTTGCTCTCAAATAAGTAAATAAATAATTAAAAAAAATTCAAGGAGATGATTGGAGTAGTTGTTACCTGTGGTGTCATTGTGTTACCATTTGTTACTGTATGCTCGTTCACTTTGGGGGATAAGTAAGCTAGCCATCGTGAAGGAACTTTTGAACTTGTGAGCACTGTAGTAGCCAGTTCCTTGGGCTTTTAAGACTTAAATAACTGGTTTCATCGTGTTTGCACACAATAGCTGAATAATGAGGATCATTAAACTCCCTGTGTTGAACATATCCAAATTGTGTTTGCCTCTAACCTTGGAGGCTCTACAGGGCAAGGACTGGCTCACTGTTGACTTGACAAGCTGTGAGTTTGCATTACAGCTCATGACCCATTCTATTTGTTTCACTGCTTTGTGGTGGGGAAACAGGTAAAGAAATCCTGCTGAAGGTTCCTCCTTCTGCACGTTTGCATGAATAACACCAGTGTTCATAGCAGTAAGGGCACTGAGACCAAATCCTCAGAAAGATGTAATGTTAGCAGCACTGAGCCATTGTGGGACACAGCTGTGGGCAGTATTGCTTTCTCTGTGAGACGCTGAGCGTGCAACGGAAAGCTCTGGAGGAGAGCTTACCATGCAGTGAAATTAGGAGGGGAAAAGTAATACTTAGGAGAAAAACTTGGAGAAGCAAAGCAATAAGGAATGGCAATACAGGTAACCAGTTAGAATCCAAAATTATTTTGACAATGATATTAGGTTAAGTGTTGATAGCTTACCTCATCAGGATGAGAAAGTATATTATGTTATACTATTATTTATCTTCCTGTATTGCCAAAAATTAAAGAAATGATTAAAAGTTTCTTTTAGAAAGGTATATTTAATTACTGTAAGCTACTTAGCAACTAAGAAAATCAGTATAACTCAAAGTCTAGTAAAATTTCTTTTGAACTTCAAGTGTTGGGAAATTTGGTTCCTTTACTGTCAATAAATACAATGGCAACCTAATCCCTTGAAATAGAAAGGATAGTATATCTTCTAATAATGTCTTCCTTCTGTTGCTCAAAAGGACTTGAGTTGGAACTGTATGTATGTGTATGAATACATAAATGATATCTGTGTTATGCATATACATATATATGTGTGTGTTTACACACACACACACACACACACACATTGCACTAAACCCTACTTCTCTTTTTAAAATTTACTTAGTTTTTTCAATTTTATTTACTTATTTAGGAGAGAGAGAGAGCTAGGTGTGGTGGTGCATGCCTTTAATCCCAGCAATTGGAGGCAGAGGTAGGAGGATTGTGAATTTGAGGCCATCCTGAGACTCCATAGTGAATTCCAGGTCAGCTTGGGCTAGAGAGAGACCTTACCTTGAAAAACCAAAAAAGAGAGAGGGGGGGGGGGAGAGATTGGGCACACCCGGGCCTCCAGCCATTGTGAACGAACTCCACACGCATGCATCATTTTGTCCATCTGGCTTGGGTGGATCCTGGAGAATGGGACCTAGGTCCTTAGGCTTTGCAGGCAAGCACCTTAACTGCTAAGCTATCTCTCCAACCCAAAATTTACTTACTTTTATTAGCATACAAAGAATTAGGTTTGATTATGGTGTTCTCACTGGGCGCACTTCTCTTCCCCCATCTTGTCTCTCCTCTCCTTGCTGCGGTTGTGCCCCATGTTCCCCGTCCTCGTCCTCTCTCATCGCCTTTGCTCCTTTCCCATGAGCTTCCGTCTCCTTCCAGACCCTGCCTCCACTCTTGGGTCCCCTCAGTTACATACATGCAAACATTAAATTAGGATCCACGTGTGACACAAAACAATCACTTTGCTTACCTCACTTAGAATAATTTTTTTCAATTTTATCCATTCTCCTGCAGATTTCACAACTTCATTTTTCTTTTCAATGGAGGAAAATTCTTGTGTAAGTGCACCACATTTTCGTTATCTGTTCATCAGTTGATGGCGTATAGGCTTATTCACTTCCTAGCGGATACGCACGTGTCTCTGTGGCAGGACTTAAGAGTCCTCTGAGAACATGTCCAGAGTGGTGTCCCTGTAAACCCCACCTCTCAGGCTCTGCCACTTCCCATACCACACAGTGAAGACCTCGCCCATGAACTTTATGGAACAAACCATATCTAAGCTATAGGAATATTTAATGGTCATTCCAACTGCTTTTAGGTAAGAACAAAGTATTATGATACATACGTATGAAGGTACCATGATGAAATTTATTCCTTTGCATTCTAATTTTAAAAACAAGCTTAGGACTGGGTGTGCTGGCATATACTTTTGAGGCCAGCCTGGGGCTACAGAGTGAGTTCCAGATCAGCCTGGACTAGAGTGAGACCTGCCTTGGTGGGGCATGGGGGACACCAAGCATGGTGGCACACGCCTTTAATCCCAACACAAAAAAGTAAAATGAAATAAAATAAAATAAAATAATAAACTTTGGCTGAGGAGATGGCTTAGCTGTTAAAGCACTAGCTGCGAAGCCCAAGGACCCAGGTTTGATGCCCCAGGACCCACATAAGCCAGATATATAAGGTGACACATGCATCTGGAGTTTGTTTGCAGAAGCTAGAGGCCCTGGCACACCATCCTCTATCTACCTCTTTTTTACTCCCTCTCAAATAAATAAACAAATAAAAGTACTTTCTCTGTCTCTCTAAAATAAAATAAATTTAAAATAACGATAATGAAATTAAAGTTACATATATACAAACAAACAAAAAGGTAAATATATTGTAAGTATACAACTCAATTAAACATTTAAAAATTTCTAACAGAAGCTAGGTGTGGTAGCACATGACTGTAATTCCAACCCTCAGGAAGATCATAAATTTGAGGTTATCCTGGCTAAATACCTAGGTTCCATAGTGAGACCCATGTATCCACTTTAGAAGTGTATAATCCCCGCCCCCCCTTTTTGTTGTTTTTCGAGGTAGGGTCTCACTCTGGTCCAGGCTGACCTGGAATTTACTATGGAGTCTCAAGGTGGCCTCGAACTCAAGGTGATCCTCCTACCTCTGCCTCTCGGGTGCTGGGATTAAAAGCGTGTGCCACCACACCCAGCTCACTTTTATTATTTTTGCTACATAGGTAGTATGTTGCTTATAGATGAGCGGAAAAAAAAAAAAACATTTCCTCTAATCTCAATATATAGAGGCAATTTTTTACAAACATTTATGTTTTGTTTTGTTTCATTTTCGAGGTAGGGTCTCACTCTAGCCCAGACTGACCCAGCATTCACTCTGTAGTCCCAGACTGGCCTTCATCTCACAGTGATCCTCCTACCTGTGCTTCCTAAGTGCTGCGATTAAAGGTGTGTACCACCATGCCCAGCTGCTCTTTTTTCTTATAAAACTTTCACTCCATTATACACATTTTCTGCACCTTGTTCTTTGTGATAGCCATATCCTGGAGTTGTGTGTGGCCATGTATGGGTGTAGCTGGCACTACTTCAGATAACAGGTGGTAGTTTCGGTATCACCATTTATTTAGCCAGCCCTCTATTTGGGGTTAAATTACAGCCATTGTAGCTCTTTTTTTTTTTACTACTTTTTAAAATTTATATTTACTTGGATGTGTAGAAGGCAGGCTTGCCAGGGTCTCTTACCTCTCTGGCTTTATGTGGGTCTCAGGAATTGAACCTAGGCCTGCAGGCTTTGCAAGCAGGCAAATTTAACTGCTAGTCATCTCCCATCCCCGCTCCAAGGCAGGGTCTCAGTCTAGTCCAGGCTGACCTGGAGCATACTGTAACCCAGGCTGGCTTTGAACTCACAGTGATCCTCTTACCTCTGCCTCCTGAGTGCTGGGATTAATGGTGTGTATCAGCACCCCCTGCTCCTTTTTAATCTACTTTTAAAGATGATCTTCTTGTGTTCATGGTTCTGAGACTGGGTGAACCTTCTGTTTTGTTTCCATTTGTTTTTATCCTGCTTTACTGGCTTGTGTCCTTCACTTGTGTTTGAATTTGCTTTTTATTTTAGTGAATTATTTATTTGGTAAGAATTGAATCCTGTATGTGTGTGTATGCATATATTGCAAATAATTTTCTTTTGCCTTTTAACTTTATGATATGTTTGTATTTAAATATTTTATTTGAAAGAGAAAGAAGCAGATGGGGGCAGAGAGAGAGAGAGAGAGAGAGAGAGGGAGAGAATGGATACATCAGGGCTTCCCACTGCTTCAAATGAACTCCAGACACATGTACCACCTTGTGCATCTGGCTTATGTGGTTACTGGGGAATTGAACCTGGGTCCTTAGGCTTCTCAGGCAAGTACCTTAACCACTAATCCATCTCTGCAGCTCTGCTTATGATATTTTATGACATATGAAATTGTATCTTCCTGTCACTGTTTCTGTTTATGGCTTAAGATTTTCCTTGAATTTATAATCTCCTCCCCACGTGCCAGGATTGTAGACATGTGCCACCATGAACAACAAAAATATAGTTAACTCCCATTTAAAATAAAACATTATCTGCTATGTTAGTTACTTTTCTTCTTGCTGTGACAAAATAATCTAGCAAAAGTAACTTAAAGGACGAGGGACTGTTTGGGCTCACAGTGTGAGGGTGCAGTCCGTCATGACGGCAGAGGCACGAGGTGGCTGCTCACATTGACTCCAGGGCAGGAAGCAGAGAGGGGGGAGCGCTGGCGCCGGCCCCTTTTATCCAGCCCAGGCCCCAGCACGTGGTTGATCCTGCCCACACTGGGCGGGGGTGGGTTCTTCCCTCCTCAGTTAAACCTTTCTGAATCACCTTCATAGATACAGCTGGAAGGGTGGTTCCATTAGTGATTCCAAATCCACTCAGGCTGGCAATAATGATTAACCATCAAATTTGTTAACATGCAATGAATTCGTTATTGTTCTTTCCCTCTTTCTCTCTCTTTCACCGTTCTTCCCTCCCCCCCCCCCCGTCCCCCTCATTTCTTCCGTCTCCCTTTCTTCCTCTCCTGAACTCAGGGCCTCATACATACTAGACAGGTACGTCATTGAACCATATCCTAAGCTCTTTTGGTTGGTCGGTTGGTTGTTCTAGGTTTTGTTTTGAGACAGGGTCACTATGTGTTTATGTATGGCTGTCCTGTGTTGACAAGACTGGTTTGAACTCTCATTGCTCACACTGTCTCTATGTCCCAGTGCTGGGGTTACAGGTGTGCATTGTTGTTCCCAGGGGGTACCCCATTTTAAATAAGTTAGTAAATAAGTATTTACATTTTTAGTTTAATTTTTAATATGGTAAATATTGGCTAATATTAAAAGTTCTTAAGCTTTTAAGAATCTAAAGGCCAAGGGTCTGGGGAGATAGTTCAACAGTTAAAAGCATTTGTTTGCAAGCTGTCTATCCCAGGTTCAATTCCCAAGCCACCCACAGAGGCCAGACACAAAACGTGGTACAAACATCTGGTGTTTATTTGCAACAGCAACAGGCCCTGATGCACTTGTGCACCAACACACACACACACACGCACACGCACTTGCAAATAAATAAAAAATTAATGACCTGATTACAGTTTTTAAAGAAAGAAGGAGAAGGGTTTCTTTTAGTCAAGGGCTGCAATTTTATCTGAAAATGACTTCATTTCATTCTTGTTGCTAAAAGATTTCAAGACAAAATTTCTTTTTATTGAGCATGTTGATCTTTTTCAACTATCTTTTAGATTTCATCATGGTTTTGATTTGTTTTATTTGTGTGGGGTCTTTTGTATGTATGTGATTGAACATGTATGTGTGGATGTGAGTGCATGCATGTGTGTGCAACACAGAGGACACCTGAGCTTTGCCTTCAGTTTCTTGTTAGGTTTATTCCAAGATACTGTATGTATGTATGTATGTGTGTATGTATGTATGCATGCATGCAATTGTCAATGGGAGTGATTCTCTGATTTCATCCTCTGTGTGTTTGTTGTTAGTATATAGGAAGGCTACTAATTTCTGTGTGTTTATTTTGTCTCTTGCTACATGGCTACAGGTGTTTTATCAGCTCTAACGGTTTGCTGGTAGTCTTTAGGGTCTTTTGTGTATATAATCATGTCATCTGCAAATAATGATAATTTGATCTCTTCATTTCCAATTTGTATCTGTTTTATGAGTGTCTCTTGCCTTGTTGCTATAGCTATGACTTACAGCACTATATTAAATAAAAGTGGGGGGCTGGGAAGATGGCTTAGCACTTAAGTGCTTGCCCGTGAAGCCTAAGGACCCCGGTTCGAGGCTCCATTCCCCAGGACCCACGTTAGCCAGGTGCACAAGGGGGAACAGGCACCTGGAGTTCATTTGCAGTGGCTGGAAGCCCTGGCACGCCCATTGCCTCTCTTTCTCTTTCTCTGTCACTCTCAAATAAATAAATAAGAATGAACAAAAAAATTAAATAAAAGTGGGGACAGTGGACACCCTTGTCTTGTTCCTGATTTTAGTGAAGAAGCTTCAAGTTTTTCTCCATTTAGTATTATATTGGCTGTAGGTTTGTTATAAATAGCCTTTATTGGGCTGAAGAAATGGCTTATTGGTTCAGGTGCTTGCCTACAAAGCCAAAGGACCCAGGTTCGATTCCCCAGGACCCACATAAGCCAAAGATGCACATGCATTTGGAGTTTGTTTGCAGTGGCTTGAGACCCTGATGTGCCCATTCTCTCCCCCCAAACCTTGCCATCTATTTTTCTCTCTCTCTTTCAAATAAAGAAAAAATAATAAGAAATAAATAAATAGCCTTTATTATCTTGAGATATGGTCCTTCTGTTCCCAGTTTCTGTAGGACTTTTATCATGAAGGGATATTTGTTTTTGTCAGGTGCTTTTGGGCATCTAATATTTTTTCTTTTTTCCAAAATAAAATTTTTTGAGAGAAAATTGGGAGTGCCAGGGCTTCAGCCATCTCAATCAAACTCCAGACACTTGCACCCCTAGTAGACATGTGCGGCCTTGCGCCTGCCTCAGCTTTGCTCCTCTGGCTAATGCGAGACCTGGAGAATCGAACTTCACAGGCAGGCAAGCACCTTAACCACTAAGCCATCTCTCTGAGAAGCCCAATCATGTGATTTTTGCCCTTCAGTCCATTTATATAGTGTATTGCATTTATCGATTAGCATATGTTGAACCATCCCTGCATCTCCGGAATAAAGCCTACTTGGTCTGGGTGAAAGATTTTTCTGATATATTCTTGTATTCTGTTTAACAATATTTTTGTTTATTTGTACTAATTAGGCCTTTTTGTTGCATTCTCTGTGCTTCATCAGATTGTCCTGTAGTAAGTTTTCTTGTCCTTATTCAGTTCATTGTTGTTTCTAATCTGCTCTTACATCTACCTATTGAAATGTAATTTTCAATTACTATAGTTTTGTTTGTTTTTTTCCGAGGTAGAGTCTCACTATAGCCCAGGCTGATCTGGAATCGTCTCAGGCTGGCCTTGAACTCACAGCGATTCTCCTTACCTCTGCCTCCTGTGCTGGAATTAAAGGCATGTGCCACCACACCCAGCTGTTTGTCAATATTTTGTTGAGAATTTTCGTACCTATGTTCATGAGGGAGATTAATCTGTAATTTTCTTTCTCTCTCTCTCTTTTTTAATTAACAGCTTTCATGATAGTAAACAATATCCCATGGTAATGCCTTCCCTCCCCCCTGTAATTTTCTTTCTTTCTTTCTTTCTTTCTTTCTTTCTTTCTTTCTTTCTTTCTTTCTTTCTTTCTTTCTTTCTTTCTTTCTTTTTTTTTTTTTGTGGTTTTTCAAACTAGGGTCTCACTCTAGCTCAGGCTGACCTGGAATTCACTATGTAGTTTCAGGGTGGCCTCGAACTCACGATGATCCTACTACCTCTGCCTCCCAAGTGCTGGGACTAAAGATGTGCGCCACCATGCTCGGTTTGTAATTTTCTTCTTATGTTTTTGTGTTTGTCTGGTTTTAGTATCAGGGTGATGCTGGTTTCATACTAGGAATTCAGTAAAATTCCTTTGTATTAGCCAGGGTTCTCTAGGGGAACAGAACTGATAGAATGAACGATTAAAAGGGAATTTATTGGATTATTTTATGACAGTCCAACAACAGCAGGTTGCAAGCCTGAGCGTCAAGGAACCCGGTAGCTACTTAGTGCATGAGGCTGGATGGCTCAGCCGTCCCAATCGGGCATGAGGGCCCCGCTGGAGGCGTCCTGGAGAAGGCAGCGAGCAGCCCAGGCGGCCAGGTGGGAGGAGGGAAGACTTTCCTTCCCACAGCTTCCTTAGATAAAGCCTCCTCCCCCCCAGAAGGGCTGTCCACTCTGGGGTGAGGGCTCGCCTTGTGGGGAGGATTCCTCCTTTACTTAATAGGAAGCAACCTCAGAAATCCACTTATGAGGAATGTCTGTGGATTCCTAAACAGATCAAGTTTACACAGACTTAACCATCACACCTTCATTTTCTATTTTATGAAAACGTTTGAGACACGTTCGTGGTAGTTTTTCTATGAAGGTCTGGTAAAATTCCCCAGTGGATTCATCTGGGCCTGGACTTTTTTTAGTTGGGAGATTTTTCTTTTTTATAACTGCTTGGTTCTCCATACTTGTTATAGGTCTATTTAAGTGGTTAATCTTATCTTGATTTAATTTAAGTAGTTCATATAAATCAAGGAAATCATCCATTTCTTTCAGATTTTTAAACTTGGTAATGCCTTTTTCATCTCTTATTAATTTGTGTCTCTCTTTCTTCTGGTCAGATTTGCTAAGGGTTTATCAATCTTGTTTATCCTGTCAAAGAACCAACTCATTGATTCTTTGTATTTTGTTGTTGTTTCTATTTCATTAATTTCTACCCTAATTTTTGTTATTTCTTCCTGTCTACTGATTTTTAGTTTGCCTTGTTCTTCTTTTTCCAAAGTCTTAAGGTGAAGGATTAAGTTGTTTACTTGTGACCTTTTTTTTTTTTAATTTTTAAAAAATTTTTATTTATTTATTTATTTGAGAGCGACAGACACAGAGAGAAAGACAGATAGAGGGAGAGAGAGAGAATGGGCGCGCCAGGGCTTCCAGCCTCTGCAAACGAACTCCAGACGCGTGCGCCCCCTTGTGCATCTGGCTAACGTGGGACCTGGGGAACCGAGCCTCGAGCCGGGGTCCTTAGGCTTCACAGGCAAGTGCTTAACCGCTAAGCCATTTCTCCAGCCCTACTTGTGACCTTTTAATATAGGCACGTAAAGCTATAAATTCCCCTCTTAGGACTGCCTTCATTGTGTCCCAAAGGTTTTGGTATGTTGTGTTCTCATTATCATTTGATTTATGATTTCTTATTTTAATTTCCTTCTTGATTTCTTCATTAACTCATTCATCATTTAGTAGTGTGTTGTTTCTGTTTAGTTTCCATGATTTTGTGAATGCTCTATAGCTTTTCTTACTGTTGATTTGTAGTTTAATCCCGTTCTGATCAGGTAGCATGCAAGGAATTATTTCAGTTTTCCTGTATTTGCTAAGATTCGCTTTGTGTTTTAATATGCGGTCAATTATAAAGAATGTTCCATGTGCTGCTGAGAAGAATGTGTATTGTGCAGCATTTGAAGACACCCAGTAGCGATCCCTGACCTCCACATGCGCATACACACGTGTGCATGCACATACAAACACACCAACACATGACAGAAAATGTACTAATTAGGCCTTTTTGTTGCATTCTCTCTGCTTCATCAGATTGTCCTGTAGTAAGTTTTCTTGTCCTTATTCAGTTCATTGTTGTTTCTAATCTGCTCTTACATCCACCTATTGAAATGTAATTCTCAATCACTATAGTTTTTCATTTCCAAAAGGTCTATATTTTTCTACACCTGCTAGGTACATTATTATAACTTTCTCCCTGCAGACATTCTCAGCGTTGCCTTCTAGTTTGTCTTTACAGTGTAAGCAGAGGTGTTTTGTGATTAATGGTCTAGTGCCAGTGGTCTGGATGTGAGGCTATGTGTGTTGGTGCCATTTCTTCTGCTTCTCCCTGTGTCACTTCATTTCCTGGTGTGTTCGATTGTGTGTCATTAGGTGCTGCTGTTTCTCATAATTAGCTGCATTACAAACAGATCTGTATTGTAAGTAAACCCTGCTCAGGGTGGTTTGTGCTCAGTGCCTGTGTGCGTTAAATCCAGATTACTTTTTTTTCCTTTTTTCTTTTGTGTTTTTGGGGTATGGTGCTGGGGTTAAAAGGCATATGTCACCATACCCGGCCTCCTTTTTTAAAAATTTCATTTTTCTTTTTCTAACCCACTCTGTAGTCATAGACTGACCTCAAGTAGATCACCCTATACATTGTTTGTGGATTCCACAAAAGCAAAAATAAAAGTACAGCCAAGTGTGGTGGCACACGCCTTTAATCCCAGCACACAGGAGGCAGAGACAGGAGAATCACTGTCAGTTTGAGGCCACCCTTGAGACTACAAGGTGAATTCCAGGTCAGCCTGAGCTAGAGTGAGACCCTACCTTGAAAGAAAATAAATTAAAAATAAAAATTAATTAATTAAAAACAAAAGTACAAAGGACAAAGTACAGGGCTGGAGATAGCATAGTTGGTAAGGTGTCTTGTAAGCATGAGGACAAGAGTTTGATCCCCACTACCGACATAAAAAACTCATGCCTTGGGGGAAGGGAGGGAAATACCATGGTTTATTGTCTGTAAGTACAGAAGTTGTCAATAAAAAAATGTGTGTGTGTGTGTGTGTGTGTGTGTGTGTGTGTGTATTAAAAAAGAACTCATGCCTATACTCTCAGCACTGGGGTGACAGTGGCAGTGTGATCCCTTAGGCTCCCTTGCCTGCCAGTGTAGCCCAAGCCAGTGAGAGACCCAGGGTTTGTCTGAAGCAGATGTGCCCAATTCCATGGCGACTCACAGCAGCGACTCAGGAGTGATGCGGGCTGCTGTCGTACATTTCACTAACCCCAGAAATTGTGGTCCAGAAAGAGGAGTGTAGTATGCAGCCACAGGAAGGGCAGCTGATCTGGCACACGTCTGTGGAAAATGCACGTGTGCTTGTTGCTAAAAGCTAGCCTGAGTTGAGAGAGTGATTGACGGGGGCCTTGAGCTCTTGAGTTCCTTCGCCGTTTCTGAGTGAAGCCCACTGCGTGGCTGGCCGTGCGCTCGGCTGTGGAGCGCGCCCACATGCGTGCAGGCGTGCATTCGGTGGCCAGCGCTGCGAGTGGTGAGAGTGATAGCTCACTTGGAAGAACGCGTTCTCGGTGACGTTTGTAAGTGCATGATGTGACTCATTTATGTTTTCTCTCCTTGACAGTGTCATCAGCAAAGTGGTGCCAGCCCCCGAGGCTAAGCCAGCTCCCTCTCTGAACAGACCCAAAACTCCGCCGCCAGCTCCAGTCCCTGTCCCTCTGCACGTGAGCCCCACGCCCCTGCCGCTGCCCCTCCTCACCCAGGCCGCAGCATGCCCGGCTCTGATGCCATCCCCGGCCCCTGCCATCTCTGGAGCAGGGAGCTCTAAAGCCCCCGTGCGCAGCGTGGTGACGGAGACTGTCAGCACATACGTGGTGCGTGCCTGCTTTCCCACGGCTGGGGGGGGGGGTCGCTCCTGGGGGCCTGTGGGGAATGGTTCCCAGTAAAATGAGGAGGACCTTCAATGCATTGACGAGTACCTTCACTGCATTCTCTCAAGCTTTGGGCTGAGAACTGTTAAATTACAAAGTCCACTTATTCAGTTTCTATGGTTAACATCAGATCATTTTTTATTTATATTGCTTTGGAACAATTATATGCTTAAATACAGTATCAGTGTATAAGCACAGTGACTATTTAAATTCCACACTGAATTTCTTGATCAAGCAACTATATTATTCTCCTAAGATTATGTGTAATTTAGTTTTATACATAGATTTTAGGAGCGAGTTATAGCACTAATTATAATTATAATATTTTATTGGCTGAGATCCTGACTATATCAGGGCCTGCACATTAAATAAAAGTAAACTTTTAGACCACAGAACTCCCTGAGCACCCTAGCATGGCTTTGGGTCATAAAACCCGTCAAGATCTCAGACTGAGGAGATAGCTCAGAGATGGAAGGCCTGCCCAGCATGTATAAGGTCCTGAGCTCAATCCTTGTATATGTCAGTCTCATGCCATTGAATGTATCTTATTGCCCAGGAACTGTTTTTCTTGTTTTTGTTGTTGTTTGTTTGTGTGTTTGTTTTGGTTTTGGTCTTGAAGTTAGGGCCTCACTGTAGCCCAGGCTGACCTGGAATTCAATATGTCATCTCAGGGTGGCCTCAAACTCACAGTGATCTTCTACCTCAGCCTCCTGAGTGCTGGGATTAAAGGTGTGCGCCACCACGCTCGGCCTTGTTTTACTTGTTTCCCCATACTTACATCCGATCTTACTTTGGGAACGTACTATTGCCATGACTACCAGCTCTGCAGACTGTCATGTGCTAACCTAATAATGGTTTCAGCCTTGCCCTCCTGGGGAAGTGATGGGCGGGGTTCATGGATTTGTTATAAACTGTGAAATGGCAGATAACTTAAAAGTGTTAGGAGGAAATAAATTATTAAATATTTGAGAGACTATAATATACAAAGAAATACAAAAAGAAAATCTTAAATGTATTCAAAGAGCATATAGACACGAACAATTAACATAAAAATAATAAGCAGATCAAGACGAAATAGAAAATGTGATTTAAAAAAATACAAACATGGGTGGAGGTTAAGGTGTTTGCCTGCAAAACCAAAGGACCTCGGTTCAATTCCCCAGGACCCATGTAAGCCAGATGCACAAGGTGGCGCATGCATGTGGAGCTCATTTGCAGTGGCTGGAAGCCCTGGCACCACCATTCTCTCTCTCTCTCTCTTTCTCTCTCTCTCTGCCTCTTTCCCTCCCTCAAACAGATAAATAAAAATAATTAAAAAAATACAAACATCACACAAATTGGTCCATTGAGGTACCACTTCAAAGTGTGTAATTGAGGCAGCATTACCCTTAGGTGAGTTCCTCAGGAAAGATTTTGTATTCAATCTCTCCCCCTTCATCTGTTTGTTGTGAGTAAAGGATTTGTATTAGACTTGATACTCTCCATACTATTGGCCAGCTCAAAAGATGTTTGTTCTCTAGTGAGTATTCAAGCTGACTCCATAGATAGGTTCCAGTGGAGTACACAGTGGCTGGAAAACCTTCTGGTCCCTAAAGAGACACTTTGTGAACTAGAGACAGAATGTGCAACTAGGGCACAGAGACTGATTTTATAAATACCACCTCAGTTGCCATAGCTCCATTTAAAAGAACTTAGTACACTGGGAACTTCTGGATGTTAGGAGTGCTATGGCAAATTGTATGGAGAACGGAGTTACCGCCTGCTGGCTTCAAGAAAGGTCAACCAGCAGCAAGACCGGCCATGCGTGATGGCTTGGGGCACAGAGTGCTGAGCCAGCCTCAGCCACTGGATAGCTGCTACCTGCTGACTGCTGCTGTGTCTCCTTGCTTGTTCCCTGAAGTTAAGAGTGGGCAGTCAGGTAGAGCTGCCTCCAGATGCCAGTGGGAAGGTTTCACATCAGTGTACTTGGCCTTTGTGAAGACATTTTCAAAAATAGTCAAGTAAAGGCCATGAGTAGAGTAGAGCACCCACTGTTCCCTCACAAGAAAACCACTTGCTTTTTTTTAAATTTTTATTAATATTTTCCATGATTATAAAATATATCCCATGGTAATTCCCTCCCCACTTGTTTTTGGCATACCAGTTTTGTATTTAAAAGTAGTGAAATAGAGCTGGGTGTGGTGGTGCACGCCCTTAACCCCAGCACTCGGGAGGCAGAGGTAGGAGGATTGCCGTGAGTTTGAGGCCACCCTGAGACTTCATAATTACAGGTCAACCTGGACGAGAGTGAGACCCTACCTTGAAAAAAAAGTATTGAAATAGGTAAACCTTGCAAAATAATGGAAATAGGTGTTATTTTACTGAGAAAACAAACTTAGCTTTACTTATTGCTACTTTGCACTTCCAGTACAGAATTCTTTCTTCCTGATTGGTTTGAAATAGTGTGGAATTTGAGGAAGTGGTACAATTGGGAATGCCTCCTATTGAAGACCATTTTGTACACTCCAGAGTGTACAATGTTTGGAGCAAAATAAGGATTAACTGTGCGGTGGTTTGGCCCCATGAGCCTCTTATTTCATTTGCCCTTTAGTTGATTGTACTTTTCTAAAAATGTCATAAAGGGAATGGAAAGTTACTTAGTAACTGCTCTTTTATATCCTTGATCTTATCAGCTAGCTCAGGAGAAGGGTTTGGCTAATAAGTAATAAGGGAATACAGGCACATCTGGCCATATATACTAATCCCGTGATTATGAATGTGGATCAGGAAACTGTGGTTGAACTCCTTCAAGAAAACATCACTTTTATTGCCATGAAGAATTATGTTCATTATAACCATTAAAATTTTATGTGATTCGGGTTGGAAGGATGGCTTGGCGGTTAAGGCACTTGCCTTCAAGGCCAGGCAACCTAGGTTCAATTCCCCAGGACCCACGTAAGCCAGATGTACAAGGTGGCACATATGTCTGCAGTTTATTTGCAGCAGCTGAAGGTCCTGGTATGCCCATTCCCTCTGTTTCTATTTGCCTCTTTTTCTCTCAATAAATAAATAAATGTCTATTTTAGAAAAACAAGGGAAGTTTTTTTTTTTAATTTATGTGATTATAGGGAAATTTTAGATGATACAGACTATATTTTGGTCACAAGATTATTATTAAGTGCTTTGCTTTTTATGATTTATAATGAAGTTTAGACTATTTATTAAAATGTCTCATCATGAGCTGGAGACATAGTTTAGTGGTTAAGGCTCTTGTCTGCAAAGCCAAAGGACCCAGGTTCAATTCCCCAGGACCCACATAAGCCAGATGCACAAGGTGGTGTGTGCATGTGGAGTTTGTTTGCAGTGGCTGAAGGCCCTGGCATGCCCATTCTCTCTCTTTCTGCCTCTCTTGTCTCTCACTCAATAAATAAATAAAATAAATATATTTTTTAAAGTCTCAACAAAGCCACGCATAATGGTGCATACCAAAAAATTCCAGTTCTTGGGAGGCTGAGGTAGGAGATTGGAGTTCAAGGCCAGCCTGGGTTACATAATGAATTCCAAGCCAGTGTGACCCTGTTTGGAGGGAAGGAAGGAAAGGAAGGAGAATAGAAAGGGAAGGTAGAGGGGAAGAGGGAAGGGAGGAAGTGAAATAAAGGAAGAGAGAAAGAAAGAAGGAAGGAAGGACAGGAGGGAGGGAGAAAGAAAGGCAAAGGGGATAAAGGGAGGGATAAAAAGAAAGGAAGAAGGAAAAGGGGTGATCACTGAGTATTATTAAGTAGCTAGTTTCTGTACATGATTCCAAAACAGGGATAACCATGATCATGGCTTTAATAACCTGCTAATCTACTATGTTTTTAAACTTAATTATCAATTTTATTAGTTTTACAGTATAAAGTAACCATTCTTCTGTGGCCTTTTTTGTTGCTCCTTTCTGCACTCCATGTCTGCTTTTGCTCCTTCCCCATAACATCACCAGATTCGAGATGAGTGGGGCAATCAGATCTGGATCTGTCCAGGGTGCAACAAGCCAGACGACGGGAGTCCGATGATCGGCTGTGACGGCTGTGACGACTGGTACCACTGGTGAGCGCCCCAGGGTGCGGCCGCCACACTGAGGTGGCTGCTGCTTAGGCAAGGCAGTATACGTGGCTCCCAAGACATATTCTAGTATCTTTAGACCAATTCAGCTACTGTCTTAAGTACTATGTGTGGGATGGAATGGGCCCTGCAAGGTAAAATTAACTGTACAGCCCAAGCAGAATTCTCTGGTTACCCAGCCTGGATTCTGTGTTGTGCTTCTCCTATCGACCCTTCTTGCAAAATAAAGACGAGAGGGTGTCGAGGTTCCCTTTCCTTCCTCTCACTGACGTGCGTGAGCAGCACCGCCTGCGCAGTCGCGTCACCTGTGCGCTCTGGGCGAGGCGGCGCGTGCCTGCCGTCCCAGCATTTGCAGGGCTCGGATAGGAGAGCCTCAAGTTCAGAATCAGCCTCAGTCGATTATGTAGGGAATTCGAAGCCAGCTGGGTTCGTTGGCACTCTTTTTCAAAAAGAACACTAAAACAAAAACATTGCTCAGAAGCATTACAGTTTTGGAGAAATGGCAAGTGAACTAATGAATGGCCTGTATAAAAGGCATGGTGGGGCTGGAGAGACGGGTGAGTGGTTCGAAGCCCTTGCTGCACCAGGCTGGCAGCTGGCGCTTAGACCCTCCGTCCGCACATAGAGCAGCAAGCACGTCTGTAATCCCGTTGTGCCCAATAGCAGCAGGAGGCAGTGAGCTGAACTGGTGTTCCCAGAAACAAACAAGAGACCCTACCTTAAGGCAAAGAGCAAGGACCTCCACACCTGAGCCAGGGAACATGTGCTCTTCCCCCAACACACACACACACACACACACACACACAGTATATAATGGAGTAAGCCAAAGACCCAGTGGTAGTGCGACATAAATGAGGAGGCTTTAGCCGATTGCTGTTAAGTGCATCATAGGTTTTAAAAATGACTTTAAGGAGCTGGGGAGGTGGCTCAGTCGTTAATGGTGCTTTCTTGTAAAGCCCACTGATCCAGGTTCAATTCCCCAGTACCCATGTAAAGCCAGATGCACCAACTCTGGTGTGCCCATACTCACTCATTCTCACAAATTAATAAACAGAAGTATTTTGCATGATTTTGAACCATAGGCAGGGAACTGGGGTGTGATCCTAAGCACAGACTAAGCTGGCCGTTGTAGCGTGCACACTTGCAGTCCACGCACACAAGAGGCAGGGACTAGAAGTCCCTGGCCATACGTAGCTGTGCATCACGTTCTGGGACATAAGAGACCCTGTCTCAAAGGAAGCGTGGGCAGTTGACAAGCATGTGAGTGGCTTACCTGAACTTCCTTTGCCCTGTAGGCCCTGTGTGGGGTTAATGGCGGCTCCGCCGGAAGAGATGCAGTGGTTCTGCTCCAAGTGTGCCAACAAGAAGAAGGACAAGAGGCATAAGAAGAGGAAGCACCGGGCACACTGACAGCGGCACGGGCGCGGGCACTGCCGTCCCTCGCAGCAGACAGGAGGTGGACATCCGCCTGCGGACCGAGCTGGGTGCTTCCGCCATCCCGTCTTTCCCCATCCCCGTGGATAATGAACCGGGAAGATCAAGGACGAGAATGCTCATCCCCTCAGGATGTGCCCTTCGGAAACACATCAGCCTGAGCTCCCACGGCGGTGTGACGAAGAAAACTCCAGTGGAGGCGTGGCTTGTGAGCAGTGCTCCGCCGTCTTTCTATTACCAGTGACAAGTATTAATAAAAAGACCATACATCTTCCCTCTTGATTTCCTTTATTCTCTCCAGGGCCTTTCACTAAGGTGTTAGATGAGAAGATAATGTACAGACCACCTTGACTAATTTAAGGATGATGTCATGACCATTTTCAGCTCCTTCCCCTCTAGTGAGATAATCATAACGAAAGAAAACTCCAGTTGGAGGATTGGTAAATATTTTTGTGATGAGAATATATGAAGCTTCCTCCCACCCACCCCATTTTTAGTACTAACATGTAAAATGTTCACTTTTGTGAAATACCTTCTATTTTTTAAGAGAAAGGTTTCTATCATGTCCTGTTTGCTTCTGTGCAAATTATTTTTGTTTACCATATTTTATCTCTGTTGCATTCTAATTTTGCCCTTCTTTAAACTCAAACTGCTGGAGTCTCTTCTCACTGCTTGTATATTTCATCTACTTGTAAAAAAACTCTTCATACTAAAAAGTTCCCCTAATGTAAATAATAAATATTTATGAAGTAGTTATTTTTAAATTTTTTTATCGTGCTGAATTCTGGCTTGCTCTGGAATCACTGTGATTTCAGCCATGTCTGTACAGAAGCAAAGACGTGCAGAGAAAAGAGCCGCCGCTCAGGGAAGTCCACTCCAAGCCGAGCGGACGGCGCGGTGCCCAGGACCCTGCGGGGAGGACCCAAGCAGTTAGAAAGAAACAAGGCAATGTAAATTGAGTTTATGGTTTGAAATTGTTTTGTTGTTACCTATTTTCTGTAAATTTATCTGACTTTACTAAAAGGACATGTGGTTTCTACAAAAGTAAAAAGAAAATGCTGTAGCATTTTGTGTTTATATTGTTTTATTTCTACAAATTTGTTCATTGATATTGTGCTTTAAGGCTGAAATGAAGTATATTATAAATTTTTTAAGAAAACGCATCAAATTTCAGGGTATCACAAAACTTTTATTATATTAGTATACTGCCCACTATTTATTATATGTTATAGATATCTGAAACATAAACCAAATATTTTTATTTTTAATGTAAAAAACATCAAATTTAACTTTATTAGCATATTTTAGCAACTTTGGAGTAAATATGAACTTTTACTTGATTTTGAAATATCTCCATTTGGGCCCATATGATAGCTAGCTATCTTGAATGTTAGAAATGTGGGGTTTGCATCTAATACAAATATATTAATAGAAAAATGTAATTTTTTACTGCCAAATCAAGTGATACTAGTATTTGAATTAGTCATATTTTGAAACCTATAATGTGATTACAGAAATGTGGTTCTCTGCCATGATGTGAAATTGCAAATCAGTGGGAATGGAGTAGACCTTGAAGAGTGCAGAGTTCATTGCTCTTCTTGTTCTAGAAGCCAGAATTTTTCTATCCCTGCCCCCTAAAAAAATCATCTATGTTGAGATATGTGGGTTTTGTTTTTATTAATTTGAGATCATTCTAAATACTTTATACAATATTTTCACATGCACAAGTATCCCGTTAGTGCTCTTTGGAGCGGGACAAGGGTGGGGGAGTGCACAATAAAGATTGTTGGCTGTTTCCTAGTTTGCTTTTCCATTTTCTTTCGTTAGGACTCAGTTCCTTGAGGCATAGTCCACGGACGTTCAGCCGCCACATTGAAGCGAGCAGGTCGTGTGGCTGGAGTCGCAAGGAAAGTGCCTGGGTGCGACTCCCCTTCCTGTCGCGCTCAGCCCGCACGACGCTGAGGGAATTTCAATCAGGTGGCTGTCCCTTGCTATTTCATGGTTGCTTTCCTAAATCCAGTTCATGATTTTATAAATGGTCTTTGCAATAATAAAACCAAAGAATCATTTTCGGGGGCTGGATGGCTCAAGGGATTAGTAATGGAATACAGGGCCTTTCACCTCTAGGTCAGTGAATTGAATCCACTGCAGGTCACTAGAGACCAAAAGTCATCCCCATCTTACGACTGTTCAGTGGCCTGTGTGAAATGAACTGGTGGCCTCAGTCACCACGGGATGGCTGTCCATGCTACCAACCAAAGGAAGTTTAAGAAACTGCAAAAAGGAATATAGACTAGGAAATAAAGCATCTGTGTCACAAAGAAAAGTTAGAAAGTTGGTCTTTATCATTGTCTAGGAAGGAATACTGACGTAGAAAAGAGCAGACATACTGCGGAGAGAGAGAGTGGGCTCTCGCCGGTTGGGAGGGACGTACTGGAGACGATGACAATCGGGAAAATCCCTTGAGAGCCTCCAAAAAAGGGACGTGAAGGGAGTCACCTGCGGGGGGGTGTGGGAAAGACGTGACTGTCCAGCGCACAGGAGTGAGGACCTGCGGCTCACAGTGAAGGGGGGCCCTCCAGTTGTGGGCCGGTAGCAGCGCTTCCTGTAGCCCAGCGTTACCATTCGAGTAGCATCCATAGCATCAATGCTTTCGAAAGAAGTAGAAGAACTTGGCCTGCCAGTGGCTTTCCTGGAGGAGATGGTATTTAAGAAGCAGAGGCATCCATGGGATATATTTTATAATCACAGAAAATGTTAATAAAAAATAAAAAAAAGAACAGAGGCAGGTAACAGAGCCGCTCTGCAGGGTGTAACCAGGCTGACAAAGCCTCGTGGTCAGGGTGGGGGGGGGCTGTCTTCAGAAGGTGTCACCAGAAGTACAGTGAGAACCCTCATCCTGGGGAGAGCCCAGAGCTATCAGGCTATTCTGCTGGTTTTTTGCACAGATAAAATTTAGTGTGTGGTTCTACCGTGTCACCTTTGTTGTCCCTTCAGTAGGACGATTAAACAAAGACCTACTAGCCAAATTCAAGTATAAAATTCACACAGATAGGGAAACCTTGGTACCAGGAATCCTAACAGAGTTCACTAAAAGCACACTAATCTTTCAGTACAAATAGATTTATAGCTAATCTCCCAACTGTTGCAATTTTCTTTAGAAGTTTAAAAGCAGAGGAGGCGCTGTGGCTAAGGAGTAAGATAATATGTCTGCAATGTTAAGTCATTTTAAAAAATACATATTTTATTATTTATTTGAGAGAGAGAAAGAGGCAGAGAGAGAGGAGAGAATGGGCACACCAGGGCTTCCAGCCACTACAAATGATCTCCAGACGCATGCGCCCCTTGTGCATCTGGCTTACGTGGGTCCTAGAGAATAGATCCGGGATCCTTTGGCTTTGAAGGCAAACACCTTAACTGCTAAGCCATCTCTCCAGCCCCCTGATCAGTAATTTTTGTTGGGAAACTTTTTAAGAACCTAGCATTAGTGTTAGCCTAAAATGTATAAGGTAGTAATCACATGTGCAAGCCAGAAGAGGACATTGAAGTGAGAGAAATGGTTTGGGGAGATGGCTTGGCAAAGTGCTTAGGCAAAAACATGAGGATCTGAGTTCAGAACTGCAGCTCGTTCAGGCGGGTGTAGTGCTCCACCTGTAACCCCAGCAGGGCAGGAGGTAGAGGAGGACGGCTGGACAGCTCATCCTACATTTTCTTTAAAAAAATTTTTTTTTGGTTTATTCTTATTTATTTGAGAGCGACAGAGAGAGAGAACATTTTCTTGAAATAGGACATTTTGGCTGATGGCGTCACGCAGTAGTGGGGTGTGTGTTTATGTCTGGATTCAGTCCCCAGCACCACACATAAAAATATTGGGTACACCTGAATTTCTGGTTTCGAGCTAGACATGAGGAGATTGAAAACCACAGGTTCTATTTAACGCAGCACTGCCAGTTTCTTTATCATAAGAAAAATAGATCGTTGTCATTATAAAAAAATATATATGAATCAAAAAAATGCTGATTTGGGGCTGGAGAGATGGCTCAGCGGTTAAGGTGCTTGCCTGCCAAGCCTGAGGATCCATGTTCAATTCTCCAGTACCCATGTAAACCAGATGCACAAGGTGGCATATGCATCTGGAGTTTGTTTGCAGAAGCCCTGGCATGCTCATTCTGTATCTGTCTCTCCCTCCCTCTTTTTTACTCTCTTTCAAATAAATAAGAACACTGAAGAAAAAAAAAAACTGCTACACGGGAGCTGGGGAGATGGCTCAGCCATTGGAGGTGCTTGATTTCCAAGCCTGACAGCCTGAGTTCAATTCCCCAGCACACAGAACGCCAAATGCAGAGTGGCACAAGTGTGCCCTGCCCCTCCAATACACACACACACACACACACACACACGTAAAACTTGGGACTGGGAGGTGAGATGGCTCAGTGGTTAAAGGAGATTGTTTGCAAAGCTGCTGGCCCAGATTCCGTTCCCCAGTGTGCACATAAAGCCAGATGCGCAAAGTGGCGCATGTGTCTGGAGATCATCTGCAGCAGCTAGAGGCCTTAGCACAGCCATACTCATTCTCTCTGCTCACAAATAAAAATAATTTTTAGCTGCTAGTATTTTTTTTCCCATGCTGCCTGGGGAGCTGTGTTTCTTGTAACACCATGCCAGGCGTTTTCCTTCAGTCAGTCCGCATTTGTGAGCCGGTCTCACGGATGTAGCAGATGTATCAGAGCCAAGTTGGGTTTTGGGCGTGTGGTTTCTGAGGCAACCTACTCTTGATTCTCCTGTCGTTTTGTACTGGTTTCTGTAGTACTCTATGTTAAGACGATTGCGTTGACCAGGTATAGTGGTGTGCACCTGTAATAGCAGTGTTTCAGAGGTTGAGGCAGGAGGATGGAGAGTTGGAGAGCTCCATAGTGAAGCTCCATCTCAAATACATGCACATGTGTACACATAAATATACAATGAAATTCTAAGTGTACACCTGTCTACATATTCGGTCAAATTCGAAATGTACGCACATATACATATATAATCAAATTATAAGCATATCCTATGCTTGTTCTTGTTCCATTTT
Organism: Jaculus jaculus; assembly: GCF_020740685.1. NCBI lineage: Eukaryota > Metazoa > Chordata > Mammalia > Rodentia > Dipodidae > Jaculus > Jaculus jaculus. The sequence continues at coordinate 72,672,110 of NC_059116.1, read as the reverse complement.
TAATACATTAGTTATTCTACCCATCCTAGACTGCAAATGGTTTTAATGTCGATAAAGTTTTATGGGGGGGGGAGGACAAATTAAAACAAAATATAATGGTACATAACGCCATAATGAAATCTATCACTTTGCATGCTAACTTGAAAAGATTAATATAAAATATAGGTGGCTTTCTACTTGCAAATGTTTTCAACAAAACAAATGCTCAGCAGGGCCGGGGATGTCGCTCAGGTGGTAGAGTGATGACGTAGCATGCATGAAGTACCTCACTTGGTCCTCCACACAGCAGTCGAGCAAGTGGCCCATGTCTGCACCTCCAACACTGGAAAGTCAGGAAGAGCCGGGCCTGGCGGCGCGCGCCTTCGACCTCAGCACTCGGGAGGCGGAGGTAGGAGGATCAGCTAGAGTGAGACACTACCTCGACAAACCAAAAAAACAAGTCCAGGAAGATCACAAGTTCACAGCCATCCTTGGGTACATAGTGAGTTCTAGGCAGCCTGGGACACTGGGCTACCTGGACCTTGTATTAAATGAATTAATTTAAAATAAATAAGTGCTCAGTAAATGTTTGCATAAACTATCCTAGAAGCAAGCAGAATAGACATTGCATGAAAATCTATAACGTGCCGGGAGTGGTGGCAAACACCTTTAATCTCAGCGCTGAGGAGGCAGAAATAGAAGGATCGCTGAGTCTGAGGTCAGCCTGAGACTACATAATAAATTCCAGGACAGTCTGGGTTAGAGCAAGATCCTACCTCAAAAAAACACTATAAAGACACAAACATTCTTCGAGACCCCTGAGTGAGGCTTCCAGTCACAGCGCTGTTTAGGGCCTTCGCTCTAGGAGGTGCTGTCCCACCATGAACTCAGAATCTAGTTGGTGTTTTCTTAACCTTTTGAAGTCTTGTGGATTTTTTGTTTGATCTCGTTTATGATTAGTGAAATGTTTAGAATGGGTTTATTTTAAGCAAAACAACACAAGCCTGAAGAATGTCATTGTTAGTGTCCTTAATGAGTTAACTATTGCTGACTTTAGGTGACTTCAGGAAAATGTTTGTGTTGGTTCTGGTTAACTCAATTAGAGCCAGAGAAGGGCTTTTACCAGACGAAGTTCAAATGTCCACCAATTTAATCAGATTAAGATCTAATTTTTTTGCACTACTTAGAGTAGTGATTAAACTTTGCTTTTACTAACTTTTCCCAAGTTTCTTTGAAACTGGGTGTCTACATACATTTTCTTCATCTTTATTCAATTTTGTTTTTGTTTTTCAAGGTAGGGTCTTGCTCTAGCCCAGGCTGACCTGGAATTCACTCTGTAGTGTCAGGGTGGCCTTGAACTCACGGTGATCCTCCTACCTCTGCCTCCCAAGTGCTAGGATTAAAGACTTGTGCTACCACACCCGGATTTTTATTCAATGTTTGGTATTTGTTCTTCATTTATTTTGTTTAATGAGGTTGACATAGGGTCTTTCTAGGTAGCCCAGACTAGCTGAGAACTCCTATTCCTCCGGGTTCCACCTCTTGAGTTCTGGGATTACAGCCTGAGTCATCACACCCGGCCATTCTATTAATTTTGACATGGCTATTGACAATGTTCACAAAAGTCAATATTGGGCTGGGAAGATCCTGTACTCAGCCATATTCATACATTGAGAAGAGAGACAAGAAAAGTGGGTTATTCCTCTGGGCAAGGCACATTGTGTACCTTGAGAATACAAAGACATATGAACATGACCCCAGGACTGTTAGGAGCCATAACCGAATGTCCAAAAGGGTGTACACCACTCAGAACTAGCGTCAAAGCAGTTCATGGAGAGAAAAGTATCTCTGACTGTTGTCTGACCAGTTGTCAGCTATAAGCATGGACTTAATTTACCAGATGTGGTGGCACATGCCTGTAATTCCAGTACCTCAGAAGGCTACATACTGAGACACTGTCTCAGTAAATAAATATTTTAAAATTATCAGCTATAAGTCAATTTGACTGAGGAATCTTAGCAAAAAATGCCTCAAAGCAGCACAGATATAAGAATACATGGGCTGGGAAGATGGGAAAATTATCAGATCTGACACTGAATAAAAACCAAAAAAGTGCTGGGTGTGGTGGCGCATGCTGTTCATCTCGGCACTCAGGAGGCAGAGGTAGGAGAATCCCCACGAGTTCAAGGCCAGCCTGAGACTACATAGTGAATTCCAGGTCAGCCTGAGCTAGAGTGAGACCCTACCTCGAAAAAACAAAAAATAAAAAATAAATTAAAAAAGACAAGAGATGCATAAAAATTTCCCCATGAACACAGCAGTGTGGGGCACCAGAGCACCAGAAGAAGAATGCAACAATTAAGTGTGGTGGAGCAGGCATGGTGCACAGGCCTTTAATCCCAGCAGAGGTAGGAGGACGGCTGTGAGTTTGAGCCTAGCCTGGGACTACAGAGTGAATTCCAGGTCAGCCTGGGCTAGAGTGAGACCCTACCTCCAACACACAAAATTAATTAATTAAAATTAAAAAAATAAGGAATGGGGCTGGAGAAATGGCTTAGTGGTTAAGCACTTGCCTGTGAAGCCTAAGGACCCCGGTTTGAGGCTCCATTCCCAGGACCCACGTTAGCCAGATGCACAAGGGGGCACACGCACCTGGAGTTCATTTGCAGTGGCTGGAGGCCCTGGTGTGCCCATTGTCTCTGTCTCTGTCTCTGTCTCTCTCTCTGTGTCACTCTGAAATAAATTTTAAAAATTTAAAAAAAAAAAAAGGAATGATGGGGAGATGGCTCCGCAATTAAAAATACTTGCTTGGAAGCTGGGCGTGGTGGCGTACGTCTTTAATCCCAGCACTTGGGAGGCAGAAGTAGGAGGATCACCAAGAGTTCAAGGCCACCCTGAGACGACATAGTGAATTCCAGGTCAGCCTGAGCTAGAGTGAGACCCAATATCAAAAAAAAAAAAGAAAAAAAAAAACAACTTGCTTGCCTTAAGACTGGCCAGCCAGGCCAAATGTGCCAACTGGTGCAATAGTGGCATGTCTGTTATGGGGAAATCAACTGCCCTCTCATTGGACTGGAGGTCTGCTCCACGGGAGGGAATACATGCCTGATACTGACAACCTAGCTAGCAGCCCATGCCCGTGGTGGGGGAGGTCATGCGGCCTAGGGAAGTAGCCCCTGCTGTTGTCTGGCTGGATGCGCATTCTGCGCCCACCTCACTGCCCTGTGAGCACTTGTCTTCATGTCCATACCCATCTATCTGTGCTACTCCCTCTTTTGGTTCGGGCTGCTTTTCAGATGACAGTGACCACTGGGATGACTCAAGTTACCATAGTGCTGAGAAGAAGTGACAGAGGAGTGCTCGGCAGGGAGATCTCTACCACACCCTCCAAGGCTCAGGTCCATTGCAGAAGAGGTGGCGGAAAGACTGTAAGAGCCAAAGGAAGGGTAGGACTCCTTACAACGTGCTCCTCCAGACACAAAATGGCCTAGATATCCATGACCTCACAGTGCCTGACACTACCTACACAAGACCATCATAATAGGAGGAGGAAAAGGATGACACCAAAGCAAAAGAGAGACTAATTGAGAAGGGGAGGGGATAAGACGGAGGGTGGATTTGTAAAGGGGAAAGTGAGAGTGGGGAGGAAATTATCATGGTTTATTGTCTATACTTATGCAAGCTGTCAATAAAAAGGGTTTTTAAGAAGTGGAGAGATGCTAATGGTTAAGGTGCTTGCCTGCAAAGCCAAAGGACCTAGGTTGGATTCCTCAGAAACCATGCCAGCCACATGCACAAGGTGGCACATTTGCAGCAGCTGGAGGCCCTGGCACACCCATTCTCTCTTTCTCTCTCTCTCTCCCTCTGTCTATGCTTCTTTACCTCTTTCTCTCTCAAACAAATAAATGAAAAAAATATTTTTAAGTTAAAAAAAAGTTTTGTTTTAATTTTTTTTTAAGTGCTTGCTTGCAAGCTTTCCTGCCTGGATTTCGTTCTGCAGCACCAAGTACAGCCACACACACAGCGCTGCACCTGCGACCCCGGGCTCCCGTCACAGGAGGAGGCAGAGCCAGGCGAATGAGAAGCTCAGGGCAGCTGGTCTCACGTTTGCGGTCTGCCAGGTCTTGGGCAGCACGTCCTGTCTCCAAATCAGTGGAGCGCACACGCCTCCATGCTGCCCTCTGACCTCCACACACGTGCGTCACCCCTCCCCCGCCACACACAATCAATCAATCAAACAAAGCAAAATAAAAAATCAAGGCTGGAGGGATGGCTCAGCAGTTAAGGAGTTGGCCTGAAAAGCTTAATAACCAGAGTTCAGTTCCCCAGGACCCATGTAAAGCCAGCGCACAAAGTGGTGTGTGCACCTGGAGTTCATTTGCAGTGGCTGGAGGCCCCATGCACATATTCACTCTCTCTCTCTGTCTCTGTCTCTGTCTCTCATTCTTTCTCAGGTAAATAAAATATTTTTTAAATTTTTTTTGAGGCAAGCCCAACAGACTGGCCTATTTTATTTTATTTTATTTTATTTTATATTTTATTTTATTTTATTTTATTTTAGAGTGACAGACAGAGAAAGAGGCAGAGAGAGAGAGAGAGAATGGGTGCACCAGGGCCTCCAGCCACTGCAAACAAACTCTAGATGTGTGCGCCCCCTTGTGCATCTGGCTAACGTGGTTTCTGGGGAATCCAGCCTCCAAGCCCTGTCTGAAGGATCCACAGGCAAGCGCTTAAACCCTAAGCTATCTCTCCAGCTCAAAATATTTTTTTTAAAAAAAAGAAAAAATAGTGGGCCGCTTTCCAGAGATAAATTTAATGAAATAGGCACATTCCTAATTAACATACATAAATCACAGGAGGAGATTCCTGCTTAAGGATGAAGGGGAATTCTTTCCAAGGAAATACAGTAAGAAGGAAGAAAGGTTTGTTTGAAGAATCAAAGAAAACTTTTTCTTTCTTTTTTCTCTTGTGGAACTGAGGATTGACCCTGGGAGAAGAATACATATTAGGCAAACTCTTGACCACTGAGCTAAAATCCTAACCTCTTTTACCTTTTATTTATTTTTTTAAAAAATTTAAATTTAACTTATTTATTTGCAAGCAGAGAGAGGGAGAGAAGAGAGACACAGAGAGAATGGGCATGCCAGGGCCTCTAGCCACTGCAAACAAACTTGAGACTCATGTGCCCCTTGTTCATCTAGGTTATGTGGGTCCTGGAGAATCAAACCTGGGTCCTTCGGCTTCACAGGCAATGCCTTAACTGCTAAGCCATCTCTACAGCCCATCTCTTTTTCTTTTTAATTTGAGATGGCCAGGCTGTCCTTGAACTTCTGTAGCCCAGGCAGGCCTTGAGTTTCCACCCCCCCGCCCTGCTTCATCCTTCTGAGTAGCTGGGATTACAGGGTTCCAGGCCCAGCTGGGAAAGCTTGTTTTTTTTGTTGTTGTTGTTGTTTGTTTGTTTTTTGTTGTTGTTGTTTTGACTTTGCAGGTTTACTGAGTCCAGCTCAAGCCAGGAACTGCTAGAAAATGCCGCCTCTGGCTGAGCAATTGTCATCTTCTAAGAAGCCCCCCTCACCAAAGGCCCTGCATGAAGATATGCCCCTCAGTGAGGGTGGCTTTTATTCAGACTCATTTAGTTTGGGAGAGAGTGTGGCCCAGGACAGGAAAAATGAGAACCTGAAAACTTGAAACTCTTTTTTTAAAATTAATTAATTTTTTAAATTGACAGCTTTTATAATTGTAAACAATATCCCATGGTAATTCCTTCCCTACTCCCCCCCCCCCACTTTCCCTTTTGAAACTCCACTCTCCATCATATTCCCTCCCCCTCTCAATCAGTCTCTCTTTTATTTTGATGTCATCATCTTCTCCTCCTATTCCAACGGTCTTGTGTAGGTAGTGTCAGGAACTGTGAGGTCATGGATATCCAGGCCATTTTCTGTCTGGAGGAGCACGTTGTAAGGAGTCCTACCCTTCCTTTGGCTCTTACATTCTTTCTGCCACCTCTTCTGCAATGGACCCTGAGCCTTGGAAGATGTGATTAAGATATTTCAGTGCTGAGCACTCCTCTGTCACTTCTTAGCACCATGGTACCTTGTGAGTCATCCTAAGGTCACTGACATCTGAAAAGAGTTTCTTAAACCAAAAGTGAGAATAGCATTAATATAAGGGTAGGAATATTAAGAGCAGTGCTTACTGAGCAGTTTGGTTAGCATAGTATATACATTTAGCCAAACAGCAGCAGATGTTACACTCCTAGGGCTCATGACTATCCCTGTTGTAGGTTTTCAGTATCAGGAATGATTTCCTTCCTGTGGAGTGGGCCTCCAGTCAAATTTGAGGGCAGTTGATTTCCCCCAGAACAGACGTGCCACTATTACACCTGTTGGATCATTTGGTCTGGCTGGCCAAATATAAGGCTTGCAGTGTCTACTGTTGAGGATCTTCACTGGTGATTTGTCTCTCTCCCATTGAACTGCATGCAGCGTGGCTTTTTCCAGCTTTCTGTCAGCTGGTCTACATGGAGGAGGTTTTCAGCTCAGCTCCAGCAGGGTTTCTCAGTGACCTTGCAGCCCAAGTATGTGGAGTCTTCAGCAATAGGGTCTTACCATCTATTCCTGGTGGGAAACCAAGGGCCTTGGCAATGACCTGTAATGTTTTGGGGGCATCAGAGACCTCCTTGACCAACAACTCACTGGAAGGTATACCATCCCTGGCACTGAAAAATTTCTGGTAACAATCTGTGGCTCCTGTGTGTTCCATTGTCCAAAAAAGTAGGTTTCCATATGACTTATTTATATCCTCTTAGATTTTGATTAGCCCTCCCTCCACCTTTCCTTTACTCAGTCTCTTCCCCTGACCTCACTTAGGCCTTTTCATTACCATTAGTCAGTTCAACTTACATATATACAATACAATCCTATTCAGTGCCCCTCCCTCCTTTTCTATTCCCTTTGTATCTCCTTTCTAGCTTACTGGCCTCTGCTACTGAGTTTTCTTCCTACTTACACAGAAGTCCAGTCATTTGTAGCTAGGATCCACATATGAGAACTTGCAATGTTTGCCTTTCGTGGTCTGGGTTACTTCACTTAGTATAATCCCTTCCAGACCCATCCATTTTCCTGCAAATTTCATAACTTCATTTTTCTTTATTGCTGAGTAGAACTCCATTGTGTAAATGTGCCACATCTTCATTATCCACTCATCAGTTGAGGGACATCTAGGCTAGTTCTATTTCCTAGCTATTGTGAATAGAGCGGCAATAAACATGGTTAAGCAAGTACCTCTACGATAGAGAGATGAGTCCTTAGGGTATATGCCTAGGAGTATAGCTGGGTCATATGGTAGATCTATTTTTAGCTGTCTCAGGAACCTCCACACTGATTTCCACAATGGCTGGACCAGATTGCATTCCCATCAACAGTGTAGAAGGGTTCCTCTTTTTCCGCATCCTCACCAGCATTTATGGTTATTTGTTTTCATGATGGTAGCCAATCTGACAGGAATGAGATGGAATCTCAATGTGGTTTTAATCTGCAATTCCCCGATATCTAGGGATGTAGAACATTTTTAAATATTTTTTTTTGTTCATTTTTTATTTGAGAGCGACAGACACAGAGAGAAAGACAGATAGAGGGAGAGAGAGAGAATGGGCGCGCCAGGGCTTCCAGCCTCTGCAAACGAACTCCAGACGCGTGCGCCCCCTTGTGCATCTGGCTAACGTGGGACCTGGGGAACCGAGCCTCGAACCGGGGTCCTTAGGCTTCACAGGCAAGCGCTTAACCACTAAGCCATCTCTCCAGCCCTAGAACATTTTTAAAGATACTTATATGCCATATGTATTTCTTCTTTTGAGAACTCTATTTAGTTCCATAGCCCATTTTTTAATTGGATTGTTTGATTTCTTATTATTTACTTTTTTGAGTTCTTTATCCTAGATATTAATTGTCTATCAGATGTATAACTGGCAAAGATTTTCTCCCATTCTGTAGGTTGCCTCTTTGCTCTATTCACAGTGTCCTTTGCTGTACAAAAGCTTTGTAATTTCATGAGATCCCAGTGGTTGATCTGTGGTTTTATTTCCTGAGCAATTGGGGTTATATTCAGAAAGTCCTTGCCAAGGCCACATCAGGATCAGGGGTGCGTGCCACACACCTTACATCCTGCCTGGGTGCTGCGGCTCTGAGCACAGGTCCTCGTTGCAAGCACTTTACCAACTGAGCCATGTCCCCAACTCCAAGAAACATTTTTGGATTATTAATGTTCCCAAGCTGAGTTGTGTGCGCGCGCACATGTTGTTTTGTGGCACTGGGGACTGAACTCTAGGCCTCATGCTTATTCCGACAGCGCTGAGGGATGTCCCCAGCCCACACACACTGGTTTTATTATTACTTATTTACTTATTTGAGAGAGAGAGAGCATGGGAACCTCAGGGCCCCTGTCACTGCAAACAAACCCCAGACGCATGTGCTACTTTGTGTATCTGGCTTTATGTGGGTACTGGGGAGTCGAATTCAGACAGTCCGGCTTTGTAAGCAAGTGCCTTTAATTTTATTTATTTATTGATTTGAGAGAGAGAGAAAAGGTAGACAGAGAGAGTGTGAAAACAGTCGTGCCAGGGCCACCAGCCACTGCAAGCTAACTCCAGGTGCATGCGCCATCTTGTGCATCTGGCCTATGTGGGTCCTGGAGAATTGAACCAGGATCCTTTGGCTTTGCAGGCAAATGCCTTAATCACTAAGCCATCTCTCCAGTTCACAAGTGCTGAACCAGCTCCCTAACCCCAGGATAGTAATTTCAATCAGGTATTTTTTTTTCTTCATCAAAATCTGGACTTGACTCCTGGCTCTATGAAGTTAACTGTTGAATTAACTGAAATAAATCATCTGATTTCTATTAATCTCAGCTTCCTTCCCTATAAAATGGAAAGGTAAGAACATGTACCTTGCACTGTTGTAAAATTAAATGAAATCATATATAAAACGTTTAAGGCGTAATAAAAGCTCACTATCATAGCTAGTGTGGCTCTCTTAGCTTAATCCATTAGTGCATATTAAATTGCTCTTTCAATAACTTTTTCCCAGTGCTTCTATGAATCCTGGGCTTTCAATGAGTTTCAGATTCTAAACTTAAACATCACTGAGTGATATTTTATTTGGGGAGGACAGGGTCTCATGTAGCCCAGGCTAGCCTCAAACTCACTATTTGGCTAAGGATGTCCTTGAACTTCTAATCTTCCTGAGTGCCAGGCCTACACATGTACGCCATTCAGCCTGGTTCATGCAGTGGTGGGGATCAAGCCCAGCGCCTTCTACTTGCTAAGCGAGCACTCTACCAACCTGCGCCCCAACTCCTCCACCCTTTTTAAAGGTTTTTTTTTTCAAGGCACTTTCACCATGTAATTCAGACCTGATTCGATCTTACTATGTAGCCCCAGGATGGCCTGGAACTCTCAGCCCTCCGGCCTCAGTCTCCCATGTGTTAGGATTATCTGCATATACCAGCACACCAGGCTCTAAGAAGTGACCTTGACGTACTGTACTTACATAACTTGCTAAGCATGATGGCACCTGTGTATAGTCCAGCACTGGTGGAAGCATGAGGGTCAGGAGTTCAAACCAAAGGACAGAGAAAGGAAAAAGACAGCAAACAGGCCGGGCGTGGTGGCGCACACCTTTAATTCTAGCTCTTGGGAGGCAGAGGTAGGAGGATCGCTGTGAGTTTGAGGCCAGCCTGGATCCACAGAGAGAGTTCCAAGTCATCCTGGACTGCAGTGAGACCCCCTCCTTAGAAAAAAAAAAAAGAGGTCTGAAGAGATGGCTTAGCAGTGAAAGGTGCTTGTTTGAAAAGCCTTATGGCCTGGGTTCGATTCCCCATGCCCATATGAAGCCAGATGCACAAAACAGTGCATGTGTTCGGAGTTCATTTGCAGTGGTAGGATGCCCTGGTGCATTCATACTTTCTCTCTCTCTTTCTCTGTCTGTCTCTCTGTGTCCTAAATAAACAAATAAATAATGTTTAAAAGAAAGAAAACAAAGTGAATATAACATATGTAACATTAACTAGGCAACATTTTTCTTTTTCAGTGGGAGGAAGTATAAGACAAGGTCTCATGTAGTCCCCAGGCTGGCCTTAAATTTGCTATGTAGGTGGGGATCAGATCACTTTGCACTCCTGCTCTTCCTCCCTCAAATTTCCAAGTCCAGAGATTTCAAGCATTTGCCACCATTTTCAGTTTATTAATTCTACTATCAAATAATCCAATGATGTGCTATGGAAGGTCAGGAGACAGACTTCCTCCCACAGTCCAGCTCGGTTCCCCCCATCTGTGTGCTTAGCAGGAGAGAAGTAGAGGGATTGGCTCAGCTCTGTCAGATCTGAGAAGTGTGTGCTTTTTTCTTCTTGAGATAAGGGTCTCACTTTAGCTCAGGCTGACCTGGAATTCACTCTGTAGCCTCAGGGTGGCCTTGAACTCAGGGCGATCCACCTACCTCTGCCCCCCAGGTACTGGGATTAAAGGCGTGCGCCACCACACCCAGTGTGTGCTTTAGCTGGACCACATGGACACAGTTAAGGCTTAAGAAGTCAAGCCATTCATGGTGGCTCATGCCTGTAATCCCAGCATTGAGGAGCCAAAGGCAAGACTCTGAGTTCAAGGCCATCCTGGGCTATCTGGAGAGACCTTGGCACTGGTGTTTTGTAGTCATTACAGTAACAGTCCCAGAGAACTAAACAGAACTGCGGCCATCAGAGGACCCACTGTAGCTGGGTTCCCCTGCATCCAGCAGATCATGCCTGCACTTCATTTACAGTCGACCCCAGGCCTTACTATCAGATAAAGTAAGAACCAACTTACACTTAAAAGAGCAGATTTCTCTTGCCAGCACTCAGGACGCAGAGATAGGAAGATTGCCATGAGTTCAAGGCCAACCTTGAACACCCATGCACGTAGTGAATTCCAGGTCAGCCTGGGCTAGAGTGAAACCCTACCTCGAAAACAAACAAACAAAAAAATTAAAAAAAGAAAGAAAAGAAAAGAAAAAAAAGAGAGAGAGAGAAAGAAAAGAAAAGAACAGAAAAAGAGCAGAGATTTCTTAAAGCTTCCTAAATGCAGTCCAGCTGTGGGCAGGCATTAGTTGATAGAGTAGGTCCTAATAGAATGGTGAACAGCACACTTCTCGGAAGATTTAGGGAATCTGTCCAACCCACAGATGCTTGTGCCCCTTGCACTTGATCTAGGGCTTTAGCAGAGCTTTCCGTGGTGAGGAAAGTAATGTAGAATTCTACATTGTCCACCACTGTGCTATTTTTTCTCAAATGTCTTTTTACATTTTATTTATTTAATTATTAAGAGTGAGAGAGAAAGAGACAGAGAGAGAAACAGAGAATGGGCATGCCAGGACCTCCAGCCACTGCAAATAAACTCCAGATGCGTGCGCCCCCTTGTGCATCTGGCTCATGTGGGTCCTGGGGAATTGAACTGAGATCCTTTGGCTTTGCAAGCAAATGCCTTAACTGCTAAGGAATCTCTCCAGCCCTCAAATGTTTTTATGTACAAATTAGTGACACTAAACAGTTTCAGATTACTGAAAAACAACAGAGAAGGTCCTCTTGTGAATTACAAAATACCAAAACCTACTGGAGAGTTTCCAGTGTCTTGAGCACTAGAACAAAGCCATCCGCCGCAGAGAGCTTGTAGTCAGGCAAATCCTGGCTGGAGTCAAGAGACAGAGCTTAGGCCGTAAGAAGCCATTCGTTTCCCTCCCCAAGCAACTGGTGAGGGGACTTGGGTGGGTGTTCGACCGTTACCAACTTGGTCTTTGAAAAGCACCTCTAAGTTTGTATGTATAGATCTATATAAGGCACATGTCTATAAAAACAAGCGCAGTGCCATTGTTGGATACAGCTCACAACTGTTTACATATATATATATATATATACACACACACACATATATATATGTATGTATATATATATATATATATGTATATATTTCATAACATGTTTAGTGTGGGTGTGTGCAGTGTGCCTGGGTGTAATATGTTAGGGTCTAGTGTGTATGTATGTGTGTGTGTTGTGCATGGATGTGCATGTCGGGGGCTGGCGTGTATGTTTGGGTGTGTGTGGTGTGCATGTCGGGGGTTGGTGTGGATGTATGGGTGTGTTGTGCATGGGTGTGCATGTCAGGGGTTGGCGTGTATGCATGGGTGTGTGTGGTGTGCATGGGTGTAATATGTTGGGGTCTAGCGTGTATGCACGGGTGTGTGTGGTGTGCATGGGTGCGCATGTCGGGGGTTGGCATGTATGCACGGGTGTGTGTGGTGTGCATGGGTGTGCATGTCGGGGGTTGGCGTGTATGCCTGTGGAGGCCAGGGGTTGATGCCGGGCGTCCATCTCAGTTACTCTTCTCCAGTGAACCTAGAGCTTCCTGTCGCGGCTAGACTGCCTAACCAGTAAGCCCTGGGCATCCTCCTCTTTGTGCCCCCGCAGCACTGGGAGAGCAGGTGTGTGCTATCACACCAGCTTTTCCGGGGGACCCACTCAGGTGCTCCTGTTTGTGCAGCAAGCACTTTATACACAGGGTCATCTCCCCCACCCCGTGTTCATAACTTTTGCAATCACAAAGCCTAGGCACACATACACAAAAATCACATTTAACTTGTATCAGGCGTTGTTGTTTTCAAGGTAGGGTCTCACTCTAGCCAAGGCTGACCTGGAAGTTACTCTGTAGTCCCAGGCTGGCTTCGAACTCACATCTGCCTCCAGAGTGTTGGGATTCAAGGCATATGTCACCATGCCTGGAAACACGTATAATTTTCAACAATATGATGCCTCTAGGAATGAAAGTGTGATTGGTAGGAATTTGCAAGCTTGTAGCTTTCATTCGGTAACCATTTTTCGTTGGGACTCAACACCAGAAGAGAAGTAAAACTTACAGAGCAAGCATCAGAAAAGGCTGCAGGCAAGCTGTCTTCGCTCTTCCCTTCAGTCACAGTGAAGTGGGAGGATAGCCCATGTCACCGAAGCAAAAAGCAAAAAGCAAAAAGCAAAAATCTGCAGCGTGGCTGCTCGTCAGTCTCCACTGCCATTGATTGGATGATTTCTTTCTTCTTTTTTTTTTTTTTTTCCTTCAAGACAGATTATCAGGCTAGCCCAGGCTGACCTGGAACTCTGAGGAATCCTCCTGCCTCAGCCTCCTAGTGTTGTGACTAAAGGCACATGCCACCGCATCAGGCCGCAAACGTGTTGTCCAGCCTGGCCTTGACTTCCTGACCCTCCTGTCTCCTCCTCTTCAGCAGTTGCCTATAGCGTTCGTCCCCACACCTCTGGCTTTCCTTCTTGTGCACCGAAAGCCTTCGTGTGGTAGCTGGTGCTGGCCACGTGGTACAACCAACACGAGCGAGGGTGAGCGGAAGGAGGGCACACTCTATGTGAAGAACCAGGACGAGCTTTTCCTAAAGTATGAAAATTCCCATAAGTGACTCAGGTGAGGGCAGCAGCTACTGGAGCCAAAAAGAAAAAGAAACACCCCAAAATGAAGCCTCAATCCCATTGCACGTATTGCAACCCACTAATCAGAAATACAAAACAAGAGCACTAAGATTTTCAGGCGGTCCAGAAATGCCGGGGAGTGCTGAACACGAAAGTAAACCTTCCAGGTCCCAAAGGTCCTGGCACCTAATCTGATGGAGCCACCAATGGCTTCACTGAGGTAAACGGAGACGCTGGCAGGGCAGTCTGTCGCAGCCTTCTAAATGGGCTTCTATGAAAAACCCGAGTTGACTATCTCCTGGGATCAGCATGGCATTTAGTTGCAGGCTGGCCCCAATAAGTTTCAGCCGCTTCTGCAGCAAACCCCCACTGTTAGGGAAAGCACCATGTGACATGAGGGTCCACCCCTAGTGTCTGTTTTCAAGGTCTTTCCTGAAAGTTGGCCACAGAGATAACCTGGTTTCCCCGCTATTTATTGCCTAGGAAGGAGAAAGGGCTGCACCCTGCCCCGCTGGGAAGTGAACTTGTGGTTCCAGGGAGTCTAGGAAGTCAGATCTGATGCTCTGGGGACTGAGCTGCCCTCTAGAGCGGATCAAACTGGAGCTTTCTCTGCGGAGCAATGGGAACAGAATGACAATAGCGCTTTCTTACTTGTGGCATGTTAATTAAATAATAATAATAATAATAATAATAAAAGTTAAAGAAGAAAAAAAGCTCCCTTACCTCCCCTAGTACCTCAGAACATATTTAACCTATGTCTTTTACAAATAGTAATTTTTCTACATTTGGTAAAATTTTCCACATTTAATATTCTTTTTATGAACTCAAACATCATTTCAGCCGGGACCTCCGTTCGCTGGTGGCAAGTCTGGTTCACCTCAGGAGCCCAGCATCACTTCTTCCATCAACATTGATTCATCTGCAGGTTAGGGAAGATTAGAAGGTCGGGTCAAGCTCTCCTCTTCCTCCCCAGTGTTTTAGCAAAGATAAAATTCAAATGATGTTTTTACTAAAAATGATTGCCTTCTTTAAAAAGATGGCATTGAAGATAACAGTGGAAGAATACCTTTCCCAACAGCCAGAAGTTCGCTGTCTTTGTAACTGGATGGGTGAAGCAGTTACTTGAACATGGCCTGAAGCTGTTATTGTGGATGAGTTCTGGGCATAGAATTGCTCTCAAGCCCCATCCCTCTGGTTTAGTTTTAAAGTATTCTTATTTATTTACACATGTGTATGCATGTGTGCATGCGTGCGTGCGTGTGTGTGTGTGTATGTGTGCATGTGCATGACTCTGCAAGGTCTCTTGCCCCTGCAGACAAATTCCAGATGCATGTACCACTTTTTGTGTTTGGCTTTATGTGGGCACTGAAGAATAACACCTGAGCCATGTCTCCAGCCAAAGTTCCATCACTTTAAAGCAGTGAAGTCCCTCTACAGACAGATGTCATTTAAAAATGGGGAAAAAAAGGGGGGGAGCTGGAGAGATGGCTTAATGGCTAAGGCATTTGCCTTCAAAGACAAATGACCTAAGTTTGATTCCCCAGGATCCACGTTAGCCAGATGCACGAGGGGGCGCACGCATCTGGAGTTTGTTTGCTGTGCCTGGAGGCCCTGGTGTGCCCATTCTCTCTCTCTCTGTGTCAAATAAATAAATAATAGGGAGAAAAAAGCTGGGCATGGTGGCAGACACCTTTAATCCCAGCATTTGGGAGGCAAAGGTAAGAGGTTCATCATGAGTTCTAGGCTACCCTGAGACTACATAGTAAATTCCAGGTCAGCCTGGGCTACAATAAGACCCTACCCCAGAAAACAAAAACAAAAAAAGAAAAAAGAAAAAATACAGCTTACCCTTTTTTCTGTGGGGGTGGGAGGGAGTAAAGAACAGTTGCTATATAGCCCAGGCCAGGCTCAAGACCTCACGAGTGCTGAGATTATAGGCACCCACCAACACATAAAAATAAATCTTGGGCTGGGCATGGTGGCCCATGCTTTAATTCCAGCACTTGGGAGGCAGAGGTAGGAGGATCGCTGTGAGTTCAAGGCCACCCTGAGATTACATAGTGAATTACAGGTCAGCCTGGGGCTACAGTGAGACCTTACTTCTAAAAACCAAAAATAAATAATAATAATGGTAATAATCTGAGGGGCTAGAGAGATGGCTTAGCAGTTAAGGTGCTTGCCTGCAAAGCCAAAAGACCCAGGTTCAATTTCCCAGGACTCACGTAAGCCAAATGTACAAGGGGGTGCATGCATCTGGAGTTTGTTTATTCGTTTGCAGTGGCTGGAGACCCTGGCATACCCATTTTCTCTCTCCCTTCTCCTCTTTCCCCCTGCCTATTTCTCTCTCCCAAATAAAGAAATAAAAATAAAAATATTTAAGGGCTGGAGAGATGGCTTAGCAGTTAAGGTTAAGCATTTGCCTGCAAAGCCAAAGGACACAGGTTCAAGTCCCCAGGACCCATGTAAACCAGATGTACTCCAGGGTACGTGCACTTGGAGTTCGTCTGCAGTGGATAGAGGCTCTGGCCATTCTGTCTGTCTGTCTCTCTTCTCTTATCTCTCTCTTCTTACAAATAAATAAATAAATAAAACTTAAAAAATAATGGGCGGGCGAGATGGCTTGGTGGTTAAGTGCTTGCCTGTGAAGCCCAAGGACTCCGGTTCGAGGCTCGATTCCCCAGGACCCATGTTAGCCAGATGCACATGGAGGCTCAAGCGTCTGGAGTTCGTTTGCAGTGGCTGGAAGCCCTGGCATGCCTATTCTCCTCTCTCTCTCTCTGCTTCTTTGTCTGTCTGTCACTCTCAAGTAAATAAATAAAAATAAAAATTTAAAAAATAATAAAAATATTTAAAAAAATAAACCTTGGGCCAAGCATGATGGTTCATACCTTTAATCCCAGCACTCAGGAGGCAGAGGTAGGAGGATCACCATGAATTCGAGGCCACCCTGAGACTACTTAGTGAATTCCAGGTCAGCCTGGGCTAGAGTGAGACCCTACCTCAAGCAAACAAAAATAAATAAATAAATAAATCTTGGGACTAAGGAAGTAGCTCAGAGAAAATAAAAATAAACAAATTTGTTTTAAAACCCTATATTGACCAGCTCCTAGTTGCTAGCAAAACTTCCGTAGCTTCCTTAAGCTTCTACTGACTCTGTGAAGACTTGCCACAGAATACGAGGGCCTGAGTGTGGATTCCCAACACCCACATAAATGCCTTGGGCTGGTTGTTGGAGCCTGTAACCCCAGCTTTGGGAGGAAAGACAGGAAGAGCCCTGGGGCGGGATGGCTAGCTACACTGCAAATAGGGCCTCTCAGGGGGTTCAGAGAGCTTGTCTGCATGCACAAGGTGGAGATCAACCGCGAAAGAGCCCCAACAGGGACCCCTGGGCTTCTCATGAACCACACGTGCAGATGCACCTGCACACACGTGTGCCCGCACATACACAAACATGTGCACACACATATATGTGCAAGTAGACTTGGGTGAAGAGTGCAGCCCATTGCAGAGACAAGCCGCTCTGGCTGTTATGAAACTTTGCAAGTGTTAACATACCTTGGGGGTTGGGATGCAGCTCAGGGGTACAGCACTTAGCAAGCATGTGGGGAGCCTTGGGTTTATGCCCCAGCTCCCCAGCACTGGGGGGTAAAATCTGGGCTGGAGAGATGGTTTAGTGGTTAAGTGTTTGCCTGTGAAGCCTAAGGATCCTGGTTAGAGGCTTGATTCCCCAGGACCCTCATAAGCCAGATGCACAAGGTGGCACGTGCATCTGGAGTTTGTTTGCAGTGGCTGGAAGCCCTGGTGCGCCCATTCTCTCTCTGTGTCACTCTCAAATAAATAAATAAAAATAAACAAATTTGTTTTAAAACCCTATATTGACCAGCTCCTAGTTGCTAGCAAAACTTCCGTAGCTTCCTTAAGCTTCTACTGACTCTGTGAAGACTTGCGGGCGAAATCCAGGGCCGCTCCGCCTTGTTGACGTCACATGTGATGGGAATATAACAAGGCCTAGAAAAGTCGGGAGGGTCAACCTGACTTGTAAGTTCTGCCGGTGCTGGAAACTTCCTTAAGGGCTGACATAGTGTGGCAGGTGAGCAGCTGCACTCAGAAAACTCCTCCTCATTCAGAAGGGTGACAAATGCAGGCCCATTTCTAGCCCTTTAAATAAAGTTCCCGTTTCCAGGATTATTTATCATGGTTAGTCGTTGCCATCAGTCATGAAAAGTTAACAAAGACCTATTGGGTTTATCTATAGGCAGCGAAACAAACATATCTTGCTCTTCCATTATCTTCTTGTTAACAAAGCCCTATCAGGATGTTCTAAGCATCAGCGTTTACTGCCCAGTGGCCCTTTATCTGGGATGATATATAGAGAGACCATCAATTAGTGCGAGGGTTTGTAGATACCTGCCATATATTCATGAGAGAGGGTTCTCTCTGCTGTTTCCTCCCATCACAGACACGCCACCGCCCCGTTCTCGAAGCGCCGTCCTCTGCTTCCCCTCATCTCTGTTGCAATAGACCCTGGGCAGCATTTGATCCAAGTAAAGTGGTGGCTTTGCAACAGAACCAATGAACCAAACTGTTCTTAACACACTCAACAGCATAGGACGAGGCGTCTGCGCATCAGGCCTGAGAACACATGAAGAGCCTTGGGCGGAGGCTGAGGCTGCAGGGTTGAAAGTTCACGGCCAGCAGAGGAGAACAACTTCTGCTGCTGCGCTGCACTTCGCAAAGACAATGTTACTTACACTTCTTTGCTAAAATTTGAAACATTGATGCAAACACTCTCATTCTGAGTGTAGGTGAGGGTGGGCACAGGGGGACTTAGTCACCAGAGTGACATCTAGAAGCTGTATGCTAAGAGTGACATCTAGAAGCTGTATGTATGCTCCCACTGATTCTGATCATGCTGCACCTGTATGTAAAACCACCGCTGGCTCCCCAAGGGCCATAACGAGATAAAGCTACCTAGCTTAACTGCAGATATACCTCACTGTGGTGTGGCCTTACTCACTTGTAGTCCTCCTCAAGGAACATCACATTTCCCATGGCTGGTTGAATTCTCCATGCTCTGCCCCAACCCTGTGCCACTGAATCTGTTTTTATTTTTGTCCTTCTGGGATCCCCTAGATCCACGGCAAGCTGGCCTCTCTGGCGGCGTATTGGGAGGCACTCTGGCCTTCTGGCCTCCTGACTCACACCATTAGGGCATAATTTCAGATAGCAGCCTGTTCCCCGTCTTTCTCCTCCTCAAGATGGCCTTGTTTATCCCAGGCTGGCCTCAGATTTCGACCTTCTGATCCTTTTGTCTCTTCCTATTGAGTTGAGGGTTACACATATACACCACCATTCCTGGTTTGTGCAATGCTGATGACCAAACCTGGGGTTCCTTCCTGGTAGGCGTGTGTTCTACTAACCGAGATAGACCTTTAACTTCTCATAGCTTCTTAGAGGATCTTGAGGACAGAGGAAATTCCCTGGCCAGCCAGGTGTGGTGGCACACCCCTTAATTCAGAGGTAGGAGGACCATGAGTTTGAGGTCAGCCTGAGACTGCATAGTGAATTTCAGGTCAGCTCTGAGCTAGAAGAGTGAGACCCTATCTCAGAAAAAAAAGGAAGGAAGGAAGGAAGGAAGGAAGGAAGGAAGGAAGGAAAGAGATTCCCTGGCAGTCCTAGAGCTTAGCAGAATGCCTGTTAGGAAGGAAGGGTGAAAGAATATATACAAATGCTTAACTATTTTTTTTAATGAACCACAACTAATTGAATTTTTAATTTTTTTTATTTACTTGAGAAAGCAAGAAAAGGAAAGAGGGAGAGAGAGAGAGAGAGAGAGAGAGAGAGAGAGAGAATGGGCATACCAGGGTCTCCAGCCATTGCAAACCAACTCCAGATGCATGTGCCACCTCTTGCATGTGGCTTACATGGTTCCTGGGTAGTTGAGCCAAGGCCCTTTGGCTTTGCAGGTAAATGCCTTAACCACTAAGCCATCTCTCCAGCCCCAAACATATGTTTTTATTTATTTGAGAGGGAAAGAGAGAGAATGGATGTGTCAGGGCCTCCAGCTACTGCAAATGAACTCCAGATGCATGTGCCCCCTTGTGCATCTGGTTTATGTGGGTCCTTTCGCTTTGTAGGTAAATGCCTAAACCACCCAGCCATCTCTCCAGTCCAAAGTGAACATTTTTTTTTTCGAGGTAGAGTCTCACTCTAGCCCAGGCTGGCCTGGAATTTGCTATGTCGTCTCAGGCTGGCCTCAAACTTACAGCGATCCTGTTACTTCTGCCTGGCTCACAAAAACTACTGATAGGTCTTAATCCATATATAGCATTCTTAGTATTCAGAGATTTGCTGGAAGGAAAGAAGAGACGCCAAGGGGAGGTGGCAAGAGAAGGATCATGGCCAGGAAGATTGTTGACTGTAAAAACAGGGTTGAACTTAGGGAAGGTCTGCGTGTGCCAAGAGATCAAGCTCGAGCTGCATTACAAGATGTCCACCTGCGACTGGGCAAGCAAGCAGATGGTTCCACGTGCAATGAAAAGCTGCATGAGTCTGGCCCTGCCCAGCCAGGGTCTGTGCAAATGAGCACAGCCGGGTCCTGGCTTGAGGTTCCTACCACAGAGCGGCCAGAGAGGACTCGCTTGCCCCCCACAGCCACCTGGAGGGCAGGTAGCCCGAGGTAGCAGGAATGCAGTCTTTCCAGGTCAAGTTCGTAGACCCTGAAGAGCAGAGCTGGAGGCCTTGAGCACCTCCCGTCTACTGCTTCCATTTGGGGTGAGGAGATGGGATGTAGGTGTGGAAGGGGAAAAAAGGAAGAGAGAGAGAGAAAATGAGAACTGGGAAGGTCTGGAGGGCAATGAAGGCCTTAGCGGTCAGTGGCCTTCACAACAGCCCTTAGATTTTGGTGCCCTTGAAGGTTGGGAATAGAACTATGTGCTTTAACATAGACTGGTCTCCTATAATATCCCTAGACCTTCCCATTCTACATACCCTGCCTGCCCGCCAGAGCCACTAAGCAGAGAAGCCCCAGGGCAAGTCTCTCTTCCCAGTCCCCCACGGGGCAGAAGGCTAGCCTAGAAACCTGCCCTCCCTGAGGGCGCTTTCTGGCCAACCTGGAGCTAGAAACTCAAGAGTGCATCGCCTCCCCTGGTGGGTGGCTTTCTCTAAGAGCCAAGACCCCCCAGGGAGATATGCCACCAGCCTGGAGGGCATGGGCAGTGTGGAGCCCAAGGTGGGAGATGACAGGGTTTGTTGGGGTGGGGGGAGAGTTGGGGCAGAGGGAGAGGTGGCTTTATTTTCCAGGGCAGCTGAAGGGGTTCTCTGTTATACAAGTGTGCCGAGCAGAGGTGAGAGTCAGGCCTGCTCTTCATATCCTGAAGATGACCCGGTGCAAGGACCACTGATGCTCGGGGGAGGCGGAGAGGCTGAGACCCGCGATCAGTGTCAGTGTGCATGGGGGGAGGGGCCGCACTCCAGGGCAGTCCTTACCAATACACAACAGGACAAAGATACCCCCCAGTACAAGTGGGAACTAGTTGCTGTGTTGGGGAGAAAAAGAGAATAAAAGTTTAATAAACGTGTGCTGTGTTGTGGATGACTTTGTGACGACCTCTGTTGCAAATGGCCTATGCATGCGGAATAATGGTCTCTTTGCAGAGAGGGAAATAGCTTAGTGCTATCGTCGTTGCCTCGGTAACCATCAGAGTCCCCATCTAGCAAGAGAGAAATGAGTTATGAAAAGGCTTGAGTGAAGAAGGGATTAACACATGATCCCAGGGACAGTATGTCAATCAAAATCAACTGAGAAATTACACTGCTCTATTTGAGAATTTCTCCCGAACGGAAAGGTAGTGGAGTTGGGTGTGTGTATTCTTCTCTCTCTCTCTCCTCTCTCTTTCCCTTTTCTTTCTTTTTAATTTGAGAGAGGAGGAAGAACGTGTCGTCGTGACTATTCCCCATGACTTATCATTGAGAAATGACAAGGGGCAGGGGGAGGAAAGGCTCACAGCAAAGAGCGGTATTTGAGAGGACATCACTGCCGGGCAGGTGGCTCCTGTGGCCCCTCTCTGTCCTTCCTCCACAGGGACAGTCCCCTGCTGGTCTCCCTTGGCCGCCCAGGGCCTGCCTCGTGCATTAGGTGGGGAAAGGCGCGAGGAGAGGAGGGGGACGAAGCCAGGTCCCCCGGCCCGGGCACTGGCCAGCAGCTGTCCAGCCTGGATTTTCCGCTCCGTGCGGAGGGGGAGGGACGACGGCCGGACCCCCGCGCCCACCCCGTGCTGGTGGCCCTGCCGGGGTGGGGACACCCACGCCCCACCCCGCAGACGTCGCGCACGTGACACGGGGCTCCACGCGGAGGAGCGGGCTCGGCGCAGGTCCCCGCCGGCCCTGCATCTTCCCCCGCGGCTCCAAAGAGCCCTCTCCCTTTCCAAGCCCGAGAGGCAGCAGGCGGGGCAGAGGTACCTAAGGAGTGCGGGCCTGCGCCCCGGCGCTGCACTTGGGTGACAGTGACTCCTGGGTGATGGCCAGCGCTCCTGGCCATGGGGCAGCTCCTCTAACGGGGCTCCAGAGGGCTCCCAGGCCCTCGCCGGTGGGGCTCCCACGCGGTCGCACGGTGCCCCCCAGTGCGTCTGGAGGCGCATTGGCGGAATGCGGCTGCCCAGGTGACCCGAGGGCGCTCGGCAGAGCCTACCGCAGCCGCCTCGCCGCCCAGGCCCGCTGCGTGCCCCAGCGACCCTGGCCATCCCTTTGTTCACGCTCCTCAAGGGTCTATCATCAGGGGAAACTGAGGCCTGGAGACAACAAAATTCTTTTAAAGTCAAGGTTAAGACCACGCTTTTCTCACCTATGGTTTCAGAAACTGGCTGTGCTGGAAAGAATAAAGCAGGATTCTGTAAGGGAACTTTCTCTTGAGTTTTAACTTTCCTCCACGAAGCCAGAGGAGGCCAGGGCGGGGCAGAGGGCTGCCCTACCCCCTCAAACCAGCTCCAGATCCTTCCCTTAGTACAGAGCCTTCCCCACCATCGCTCCAGCCATCCGTCTGTCCGTCCGTCCGTCCGTCCGTCCATCCATCCATCCATCCATCCATCCATCCATCCATCCTTCCTTCCTTCCTTCCTTCCTTCCTTCCTTCCTTCCTTCCTTCCTTGCGCCTTCCCCTCCCCCGCAGAGTCCCACACAAGTTTCAGCCTCGAGCGTCCCCAAGGTTAACTAAATCGCCTTGACCCCGGCGCTACTTGATACTTGCCTCCTTGACACTCACTTAGGAGCTTGCAGACATTGGACAAGTCCAGCCTGAAACCGAAGCCTTATGAAAGGAGGGAGATGGGGAGAACCTGATAGCTGGAAACTCGTTTTCTCCAAAGGCTTTCGGGACATTTTAGCCGGGCTCCAGGTCCGCGGAGCGCCAGGGCGCCGCCAGTGCGGGTGTAAACGTTAAATGTTAGCTATTTGTTCCAGTGATTGGCATGAAAATCGACTCTCCTGTCTTCTTTCCCACCCCCCTCTTTCCTTTGCTCTCCTCTCTCTGTCTCTCCCTTTCTAGATTCCCACAAATACGGCTACCTCCAGTGGCTCCTTTAACTCAAGCCTTCTCTCCTACAGGGCATCTGAAAACCCCCAATTTGGAACCAAATTAACAGTAACCACGAGGACCGGGCCGTTGTGCAGTTCTTCTGGCGAAGGGGAGGCCACCCGTCCTCTCTTCTTCCTAGTAGCTTTCCCTTTGCTTTCTTCTCGTTCTTCATTATCTCTTCTTTTTTGCATGTTTCATTTCATTCAGGATGAAACCGTGTTCCTGAGTACTGTGCTGTGTACGAGCAGAAGACAAACAGATGGGCAGATGAGGGGCCTCAAAAAGTTCCAATTTCTACTGAAGGGGAGAGAGGTTTTGCTAAGGGCTCAAGGGCCCAGAGTGAGGGCAGCTCAACCACGCTCCCCAACACCTTGTCCACCTCCCAGCTCCCCAGTGTCCTCATGGCCACACTCTGAGTCAAATCGTAACACATTTTTCAAGACTGCCCCCCTCCTGAGGAATGCCCCCCTTGACCCCCACTGTACCCCAACTCGCCAGTCCCTGGACTGGTAAACCTTTTCACACACGGAGTAGTGAGACCTTCGTCCTCCACACTCACGATGGTCCCCAGCACCCTCCCCTCCTTTCCCCCTCCTTCTTAAAAGATTTCGGAGCCCAGAAGATAAGATATGCAATGCTCTATCGGGAATCCTGTGATATTAAAGATCAAACGTGGCATCAATAGAAGACCAAATGCAGGGGGAGCACAAGGGGGGGAAGCTGGGAGATGCGCATCAGCTAATTACAGCTGCAAATATTATGCAAATTTATCTTGGCACAGAAATGGAGAAAGCGAGTTTAAGTGCGGAGATAATGCCGGAAAATTGAATGTTCAGCTGGGCATGGGAGCCGGCCCAGTAGGCTCCAGTGGTCTGCTTCATCTATGGAGACCCTGCTTTCATGTCCCTATCAGACCATCTGCACTTCGCTGGCTGGGACTGAGAAATTAATATTACTTATAATTGATACTTGAAATTCTTGGAGTGATGTGTCATAAAGAAAGAGAAGGGAAGAGAGGAAAAGGGGAAGAGAAGGCAGGAGAAGGGGATGAGGAAAGGCTTGCAATATTAAATGCAGAACTGGAACTCAAAACCGGAGGTCCATTGTAGTAAGGCCACAGTGAACTAAAAGAAAAAGGGGAAGTGGCTCAAAAATTCAAGGGTCTGCCTCTACATAAACCTACATCCTGATGCATCTTCATAATAAAAATTCAAGCTTTCAAGATACCAGAGTTATTTCGGTATCTTTTTTGCTTGAGGGTGTGAGGCAAGCTCAGGAATAAAAGACTTGAACTTAAGAAAGAAAATCTTAGGTGATTCCAGGCATGGGAAATCTGTAAGGTGGGAAGGATGGGATCACTTTTGGACACTTGGACATCTAAGTAGGCTGAAAGGATACTTTGTCTCCTCGGATCCCATCCCTGCTTTTGCGCGTGCGCACATATATGTGTGTGTGTGTGTGTGTGTGTACACACACACAATTTCTTCCATCTAGTCCTTGTTAGCACAATTCAGTCTCAAGAACTGGTTGGGAAGTTATAGTACCAGGAAAAAAATTTTAAAAACCACCGGGTTTCACACAGTAAGAAGTAAATGTTCTTTTTAAAAACTCATTTATTTGAGGGAGGGGTCAGAGAATGGGTGCTCCAGGACCTCTAGCTACTGCAAACAAACTCCAGACACATGTGCCACCTTGTCCATCTGGTTTATGGGGGTACTAGGGAATGAAACCTGGGTCCTTAGGCTTCGCAGACAAGTGCCTTAACTGCTAAGCCCACAAGTAAATGTTCTTAAGTGTGGGAGAAAATGGGGGAGACCACAGGGGATTATGGTGAACAGAAACTAACTCACAGTAGAAAAAGACCCAAATCTTTTCCCCACTTGCCTGTACAAAATCTTCTGCAACCTAGAGAGATATGGGGGAATTTCAGACAAGCAGTATTCGGATGCAAGCCATCCAATTACCAATAAATTATGATCTGACGTCAGGAGAAACAAATGGAGAGCGAATATGTATGAATCTCTTTTCACTGGTTTGCATATTTCCAGTGATGATTTGATCCAAGCAGCCAGAAAGTAATCAACAGGCGCAGAAAGGTTAAAAGCAAATTACTGATGACATTTGCCCCTTCTGAGTCCCTAAGCCTGATGTGGCCATGGTGTGAGTGAGCTGCTGGCTGAGTCTTGGATTCTGAAATCTGCTCTGTAAGAGGCCAGTAATGCCTGTTGCATTTCCATGGCTTTTGTTCTTTTGGTGTTAGGACGAGAGACAAAAGAAACAAAAATGCCAATTATTGGAACTAATTAGCCATTAAATGAGATGTGTGTCCTTCTTCTTTCTAAAATGGAAGGAAGTTGGTGAGAGAAAAGGTGTGGGGTGAGGTGGAGTCAGTCTGGGAGGATCCACCCACCCTTGTTCTCTAAGAAAATTAAACCTATGCATATTCTGCGTCTGTTAACAGACAAAGCCAGGAGAGCTCCCTCTCTCCCTCCCTCCCTCTCTCTCTCTCTCTCTCTCTTTCTGTGTGTGTGTGTGTGTGTGCACGCATGTGTGTACTTTTATAAACAAGAGCAGTGAATATTCAGAGAAACCTGGAATCGATTTTTCCCCCCTCATTTACTTGGGTTGGGGCTGGAGTAAGCAATGGGGGTACCAATTGCATTGGAGGCAAGAAAGATGGAGAGGGGCCAGAAAACTCAAAAAAAAAAAAAATAACATTATTGGTATCTTTCTACATAAAGATGCAAATGGCATTTTATCTTAACTTGGCCCGGTGCTTCAGTCAGTGTTTATGATTAATTATCTGCTTTTTCATAAAAATAAATCATGTTAAAAATTAGGATCTCAGCACTGGGGGAAAAAAACTAAGCACCAGTTTCAGGTCGATCTTGTTAATTTCAGCCTGAAATTGACACACTAATTAAAGAGCAGCTTGGTAAAGCAGGGGCAGGCAAGATTATACCCAGCTCTCCACCCCCCTTTTTAAAATTTTTTATCAGATCTACCTTATATTTTCCCAATTAAAAACTGCAAAAAGCAGTTTCATTGCCCCAGGATAAAAAAATAAGGGCCCCCTTTTCACAACGTTGGCCATCACTTTCTACCATCAGATTCATTGTGATGTATTAGATGCAATAAATTATCCCATGTAACAAAACATTGGGAGCTGAAAGGCTGATAATCTGGAAAACAGAGATAAGGATTCATTATTCCAAATCATTATGAATCCAACGTTGCCTCTGACTTCTTTCTTAATCAGCTCCTCTGATCCTGGATATGTGAGCGGTACAGATAAGGAAAGAGTCGTTTATAATTCTCCACCTCGTCTAATATTTTAAAATAAAGTCAGAGGCAAGAAAACGCCATAAAACACTGGTGAGCAGGCAAGCGCCGAATGAAAAATCACTTCCATGCTATTATATCCACAGTAAGATTTAATTAAAATTCTCCTCGTCCACGTGCTTTATTTTCAGATAGGATTTTTTCCCATCACGTAATAATTGATAGGAATTTGCAAACGGGGCTATTTATTTAGGACGCCTGGGTGGAATAGGTCTCATTTTTTTTTAATTTCCAGTGTTTGCTTTTGAAACTTTCATTTGAGACATTCATAGGTCCATATTACCCAACCCTCCCCCCCCCACCGTCACCCACCCCCAATGAGACTGCAGTTCTCCCTCGGGAAGACACAGTCCTGATAGGCGAGCTTAATATAAACGTTCTATTAAGAGGGGGAGAAGGAAGAAGAGAAAATGAAAAAATTGGGTTCTTGGCCATAATTCCTTTGCGCCCTTCTAACTCCCACCCTTCTTCTGCACATTTATCATAAACTAAAAGCCAGTGAAAGTGATGGAAGATTAGCTTTTTCTTTTGGTTGTGTTTGTATTCTGAGACCGGGTGTTATTCTACTTCATGTCAGACTGGAATTCATTATGTAATCTAGGCTGACCTTAAACTTATGATCTTCCTACCTCAGCTGCCCGGGCTCTGGGAGTCCAAGAATCAGCCATCACACCTGGCTTGGAAAATTAGAGCTAGGCTAATATTTGAGCAACTTGTCACTTGAAAGACCTAAAGCAATCTTGGAGTATATCAAAAGGTTTAAAAAGAATTAAAAAGTGGGATGATGTTGAAGACTGATGGACAGAGAGAAAAATATTTACTGGTTTAAGGGGAGAATAAATGGAATGTTGAGAGCCTGCAAGCATACAGTATGAACACAAGTTGCTTGGCCCTACATACAAAACTCTAACTGACCGCACATTCTTAGAAAGACTGGAGATTCTGCCAGCGATTATCTGTTTCTTATAGGGGGGAGGGTCTCCTTTATAAAAAACAAAATCTAGCAGATGAACCTTGTATCTCTATGGCCATCATCACTGAGATCTGGGCTCCGTGTTCCTATTGTCTGTTAGTCATTTACTAATCCATCTTCTCCCTCCACGTGCCCAGCGATTTCTGCGTTATATTTCAAGTCCAATCAAATGCCTTAGCTTGTGGCCTCGGAAAACCTGATGAACACACCTTGGGATTTAATGGGATGCTGATAGCAACTAGGGTGACTCATTTGCCTCCAGAAAAAGTCCCAAAGCCAAGATTTGTCCCCAGGCCTGACAGCCTCAGTGTATCTCCCTAGCCAGCTCAACCACAGATCCGCAGCTGGAAAGGAAGATGTGGATCCTACAGGCTTACGTAGTGGAAAGGTCAGCAGCAGGTGCTCTGGTGGAGGGCAAGAGGACTCAAAAAGACTCCGCCCCCGGCAGAGCACTGGGATGCAAGGTAGGGGAAAAGTGACCAGTGGTGGAGAACCTGGAGCTAAGTGGCCATTAAGGGCATCTGGGCCTTTGTGCCTTAGCTGTTTGTTCTGAGGACTCAAATGTCTTTAATGAACATATTCACTAACATCTGGGAAGAGGAGCCTCCAGTCCTCTCAGTAAGGGTCAGGTCCAAGCAGCCTGCGAGCCAGCTGGGCTCCCTTGCTCCATACTGTGCAATACACAGTCACGTCCCTGAATAAGGAGTATAGTGTGCCCACGTGCGCGCGCGCGCACACACACACCCACATACTTCAAGACGCAGTAATCATTCTTAAAATTCAGGATGCGATCTGTAGCTTCATTAAAGCAATAGCTTTGGACTGTGCCCAGCTGACGGCCACGAAGCATGAATCCAGAATAAATCTTCAGTACTGTTTTTTTCTGCCCAGGAAATGTGACTAAGTGACCAGTAGCCTTTCCCTCACTTTGTTTACTTCTCAAAACACATTCTCTCCTTTCTTTACCTCATGTCCTCCCCACCTTCTCATCTCCTCCAGGTCTGGAAGAAGTCACTCCTCTGTCCATGGGAACAGCAAAACTTGCGGGGGGCGGGGGTGTTCAACCTTGCCTTTTCTTGGACATTGCAGTAAAAAAAAAAAAAAACTGTTCATTTTTTTATGAAGTCCTTTGGCTTTTCTTTTTTAAATCTCCATTAGCAGCGACTTTCCTTCCGTTGGTGGTTTTCGAGTGATGGAGAGTGTGTGCGCGTGATCACAATTGCGCATCCCTTTAGCTCTTCAGAACTGGTGCCCGCGTCCGCAAAAAAGCCTGGCCCACCCGAGCCAGGCTCCGGGGAAGTGGCCCGCGGGCGGGCAGGCGCGCAGGGCCTGGTGGCCGGGGTCGGGGAGGAGGACTGGGAGACGAAAGAATAAAGACTGTCTCAGGTCTCGGAATATGTCACCGCACCGTGGGACCCAGATTCTAGGGGAAAGGGCTTTCAGGCTGTAGGTGAACTTGGTGGTGGTGGTGGGAGGGTAAGGAAAAAGAGGAGCGCAAACAACAAGGAGCTCAAAAGGCGCCTAGAAATGGGAAGGAGAGGCTGGGGAGGAGCAAACCCGCTCCACCAGCCTAGCGGACAGACAGCTGGGGGTTCGAGCTACATAACACCTGGCAAAAGAGGCGAAGGAGAGGGCTGTCGCCACCTGGGTGACAAATACGCTCCCACTAGTCAGCTTGAGCGGAGGGAGAGATGTGTGTGTGTGTGTGTGTGTGTGTGTGAACGTCTCGGGGGGGGGGGCTGGCTTTCCTTCCACGGCCCAGGCAGTCCCGCGGGGAGCGTCCAGGCAACAGGTTGGGCACAGACTGTGGAGAGGGTGGCCTTCTCCGCGTCCTCCAAGCACGTGGGGACAGCGTGGCTCTGCCACTTGGTGGCAGAAGGCAGAAGGACAGTGCTGAGGGGCTGCGGGGCTAACGACGGGCGGGTGAGGCTGGGGGGCACCTCAGGGCCTGGAGACTGTTTTCTTTGCTCTTGGCCAGACTGGCGAGTGTTGCGCTGCTCGGCCCACTTAGAGTTTCTACTCAACCAGGGTCTGCAGTGGGGGCGCAGAGGGATGCAGTGTCTACGTCTGCGTTGAGGAACAGTTTTTTGGGGTTTATCGGGGCTAAAGGCAGGCCACGGACCCCTCCTAGGGCGAAATGTTGCCCATCGTGGCACCACCGCTCCCCTACCCGATCCCTCTCTCCATTCACGGTGCCCACGCTTCTCTAACCTAACCCCACGTTTCTGGGCCTTCGGTTTTCTTTCTCCTCCAGCCTCGGCTCCCCTTCCACCCGCACTGCGGGTTCTCTGGGCTCTGACCAGTGGTTTTACCCTACCGCCCTGGGACTGGCTACACCTTAATGCGTCGCCCTAGGAAACCGGGCCACTCCTTCCAACCCAACCAGCGAGAGCTCCAGAAACTTCTTGACTTTCTGGCCCAGCCATGGACAAATTTTGTTTTATTTCTCCCCAAAGATGTATTTATTTTTAAAGTCAGTCTCCATATTCTTTTTGTATAAATATTGTGAAGGGAAAACTCGACCTGTCAAAACAAATGGACGCTGACCCTTTCTACCCCAGTGTTTATGGAGTTTCATTTTACTCTTGCTGAAATTTATTCATGACAGATTCCGCGTATGATTTTGATCTTTCGCTGTTTGGGTGGGGAAGGAAAGAAGGGAGAAGACTCCCTTAGAAGTGCAGCAGTTGACTGGGTCCGGGCTAGCCAAAGAGGGTGAGATCTTCCTTCACACATTTTACTTCTCCATGTTTCTCATGCCTTGTGGCATTTTCCCTGGAGGTACACACCCCGCCCCCAAAAGTCTTCTTTAAAAAACTTAAAAAGCAAAGCAAAACAAAAGCCCTTGATGGTTAGGAGGGTCCTTCCCAGCCTTCAGTCTGTGCGCCCATGTGGGGTCTGAGCAGCCGCAGCACCCTTAGTCCGGGAGCGCTCCCCTTCTGAGTTCGATTAGCCGGCGGGGCAGAGGGCGGGGGGCTTGAAGGCGCAGCGCCCCGGGGACCGAGGCACTCATTAGTTTGGAGACTGCCTTGCTTAGTCACTGGCTGTACCCGTACACGTTCCCATAGGGTCCCCCCACTTCTTCCAAAAGTGAGAGGGAAAGCGCAGTCGAGGTGTTGATGCCTGTGGGAACCACCCAGTCCGCAGCCCCGGCGACACCGAGGACCGCGGCCGCCTGGGTAGGCGCAGGTCCCATTTCAGGCGCGGTTCCTCCCCCGCCCCCTCCAGCTCTCTCAGTTTCACCCCCGCCCCCCGTGTGCGGTTTGCGTGTTTGCAAAAGGGGGTGATCGTCACTCCCTCCCCTCGTTCTTCTTCCCTCCCCCTGCCGCCCGCTCCCCCCCCCCCCGCAACCCGGAAGAGCTCGGCTCTCGGCGGAGAGCGGGGGCGGGCGCAGGGGAGGGGGCTGCGGGCGAGGGCGCGCTCGCGCCGGGCTCCCCTCTCGCTGGAAGCCCGCCCGAGAGCCCGGAGAGCCGCTGCTCCGGCGGCGCGGCGCGGACCCGGGCGAGGCTGCGGCGGCCGCACCGGCGAACTCTGCCTGTCACTGCTACCTTCAGATCTCCGGCAAGTCGGGTGGAAAAAAAAAAAAATAATAATAAAATAAAAAACAGCTGGCCTTCTGGAGCAAGCCGCCCAGGTCAGTGAGCACGGCTCCCTCCCTCCCTCCGCGCTCCCCCTCGCTGCTCCACGTGCCGAGCACTGGGAGGAGGTCTCGGCTCCGCGCCGACAGCCGCCTCGGGAAGGAAGCGACCTGGACCCCGGTTCTCATTGTTCTTTCTGCTCGCTGGGAATCTTTGGGCTTTCTGCGGTGACCTTGGGGGAACGCGGTGGAGGAGTGTGCGGGCGTCCTTGTTTGAGAGGAAGGGCTAGTAAGAAGTAGGAACACAGAGGAAAAATGGAGAGAGAAAAAAAAGAAGTGGTAGGAATGGTTGGGAAGGACTGGGCACGTTTTCTATGGCAGGGAAGGCAAAAGACGGGAGAAAAGAACTCATTTGCCCGGGAGCCTTTCTCTGAAGGAGGCTCAGCCTCCAAGTGTCAATTCCGTGTTTATTTTTCTCTGCTTACAAGTGTATGTTTACGCTCATTGTCTCTGCATATAATTTAAGAACCAGATGTGCGCTGTAAGATAAAGTTGGAACCCAGATGTTTTGGCATCTGACATCCCCCCCTCCCAGGTCGGGAGGCATGCCTTTGCTCCCAGAGGCACCCTGAGGTGGGTGCAAAACCCCACAGCCTCTCAGAGAGGGTGACTAGTAACTAGGGCTGTATGGAAGGCAAGATTTAGACTGTCTCCTGGGACTTGGAACCAACAGATCTCCATGATGTCACTAAGAGGTAGGACCCCTTCCCAAGGACGGATGGTGTTAAAATGGAAGGGAAGCCTAGTGGGTCCAGGCAGGACAGTTTAATTTGTACGTGTCCTTTCCTCCTCTTAGATACCACAGGGTGCCCGAGGAGACCCACCGGATTGATTCCACCCAGGGCACCTCCCCCTGGTGTAGGCTTGGTTCCCTTTTTTCCTGGTCCTTTCCTCCCCTGTTGCTCACGTCCACCTTGAGGTTGTGGATGTGGATTTCGAAGGGGTAAATAGTGAAATATCCTTTCCCCAGCCCTTCAGCCTCCCTCCCTCCCTCCCTCCCTCCCTCCCTCCCTCTCGGTAGTTGCTGGTGATGGGCTGCTGACCACCTAGTCTCGGCAGCTTGAGCCCATCCAGGTGACTGTATATGAGGGGCTTGCAGCTCAAATAGCTACTTGTGGGTAGGGGGCTTCCTGTTAGCTAATTGCATCATTCGGAAGAATTGCAGTAGCCCCCACCAGCTTGGGCCAGGATTGGGTGTGGTGTCTGTTCAGATAGATGGGGACCTAAGGGGTGTCAGCTGGCATGCACTCTGACTGATGCCCAAGTTGAGATCTAGCCGAAGGCCCAGCTTCCTGGTTCAAGCCTGCAGCTGGGTGAAGCTGGAGGTTCCTGGCTTGAGCAGACAGCTGGGCCTGGAGGATGCCGGCGGGTGGCTGAGCTCCTCAGCCCACCAGGCACTCTGACTTGGCCAGTACTGGGTGGTTCTACGACTACCCAAAGCCTGCACATAGAGCAGTGTGTATTTTCCTTTATTTACCATCTGAAGCCCAGTTTCTTGCCCGAAGGTACACAGCATGGGGGTCAGGCAGGGGGGCACTAAGGATATGGGAGGATCCATCCCTGGCCTCCTCCTTTCTGCAGGGATGCCACTAGCCCAGAGCCGTACAAAGACCTTGGGGAAGTTGCAGCTATGTGGGAGCTGTCCTGGGAGGCCGCCTTCTCGCCATTTGTGCCCTCCCCGAGGTAGAAGGTGGCAGAGAATTAGGGATCTTAACACGGTGGGTAGGGCCCGAGTGGGAAGTCTTCGCTGTGGGCTATTTTGACAATCTCCAGGGGCTGTTTCATTGTCGGTGTCTGAGCCATTTCACACATAGGTATGTGTTGTTCCTCTCCGCAGTCTTTGTGTGCCAACCCAGTATTTCTAATTACTTCTATTTTTCACCCTAACGATTTGAACGAGGGAGCCCCCTTTCTCTTCACTGCGGGGGGGGGGGGCTACGGGGTCTGGGGCGTCGTTGGCCGGGAGCGCAGTCTGCGGGGAGGGGGAACCATTGCCAAGGCGTTCTGGGAGGCCGGGGCTTGTCCTGCCGCAAAAGGTCTGCAGCCGCTAGTGAAGAAGGCACGTGTGTCCGGATGCTGTTTTATTTTATGTAACTAATTGCTGGGATTCACAAGGTGGTGGGCGGCGGTGAGCCAAGCGCTAGCCCAGAGCCTGGGGAGAAGCCTGGGGTGCACCCGAAGCCTTGCTTCGCACTAACAGAGCCAGGAATATTCTCAGCTTTTTTCTAGGGGTTCACTAGAGCGGCCAAAGGCAGCGAGGATTCAAGTTTTTAAAAATCCCGTCCCTGCCATCCCCGGGATCTGGGGCAGAACCATCCTTCCCGGTTTTACCTGCCCTGGCTACGCAACACTTCCCACCTCCCCGCTGCCCTTGGTGCCCAGGGTGAATTGGCCCCTCCACAGTCACATCCCAATTTATCCCCAGGATAAAGCCCATCTTCTACGGAAGCGCACACCGGGAGCAGCTGGGGCAGTGCTGGGGCAAGCGCCCAGGGGCTGGCGCCCGCTCGGGGCTCGGGAAAAGCGCTTGTGCTCGCTGGGTGGTCGGGGGAAATGGGACAGGTGACCGAGGCCGGCGGCCCGAGTCTCCAGGGCACCACCTTGTATGCCCCAAATGCTAAGATTCCGTGGTCCAAGCGTACAAGTGTCTGGTTCACGACTTTACTGGGTGCGGGGACCAGGGTCTCAAGGGCTTCAGCAGTTAAGCCTCCAGAACCTTCTGGGAGGAGAGGCCAGGACCCGAAAGAGCGCGCTCAGGGCGCTCAGCCACGCCGCGGGTGCAACTGGGGTAACTGCGCCTCCCCGCTGGGGAGCCTCAGTCCTTTCTTTTTTTCCTTATTTGTCCCCAAATTGCCAAGGCCAGGAGAGTGAGAGAGACCCCTCCAGTTACCATCCCCCTCACGGGTGCCCGGTTCAACTCGAAAGCAGAAATCCCCTATCTTCTCCCGGTCCGTCAGCCCCTTTCCTCTCCGCCCCCAGCCTACTCGGTTTTTATCTTGCTACAATCGGGGGTTTTCTCAAGCGGGGAAAGACGTGGTGGCCGCGGGAGGGTCAGGATCCCTCGAAGCTGCAGGCCCGAGCCCGGGCGGGGTGCAAGGGGTAATCGCAGAGAGCATCTCTTCCCTCGGCCTCTCCTCCTGTCCGGAACTGGGTTCCTTTCGGGTTTTAAACAGTGATAGATGAACAAGTAAAACAAAAAGAGGGCCTAAGTAGACCCACCCCCAGCGGTGGCTCATTTCGCAGGGAAGGTAGACCCCAAGCCCAGAGCGGGTGGGCGTGGGAGCCGGGAGGAGAGCTGTCGGTACATAGCTCGTTCAGCTGCGGGTTTTCCATTTGGACGTTTCCACCACCAGCGTCTTGCCATGGCCAGCGAGGTTTTGGGATCTCTACTTCTGCAAGTGGCTTGCTCGCTGAGTGGTATTTGAAGGCTCGATTTTGCTTACCCCCATTCCCAGCTGGGATCAAGCCTGTCTGTTGCGTTTCCGTCACGTTTTTGACGTGGCTTCTCTCTACATTTCAGCTCATACGGGAAAAAGAAAGGGGGCATCGGTGAGAGGTACAGTGATTTGTATGTACTATGTGTTTAACCTGTGCAGCCCGGGACACCGCGCCACAGCCCGCTACCCCGTGGTTCCGTGCGCTCAGCCCGGCTGGTCGGTGGCGCCTGGGGCCCGTGTCCCCGGCGTAACCCTCCCGCCCCGCAGCCGGCGAGTTGTTTATACAGCATTACCTGAGCTATTCTCGTATCCAGTAAAAATCCTCGCCCGGCCTGGGTAACCTAATCCCGAGGCCGAGACAGAGGCGGGGGGTTGGGGGGTGGGGGTGGATGGTGGTGGGTAGTGAGGGTGGCTCCTTTGGAGATGGAGGTGCGTCAGCCACACATGCAGGGGTCTCTGCTTTGCTCCTCCCCCTGACTGGCAAGGTAATTTGGATGTGGTTCGGGTGACCGAGGCTAAGAGGCCTCGTCTCTCTTTTCCCGGCTTTTTCTCCACCCAACCGGCACAGAGACGCGCGCGGCGGCGGGAAGGCACTGTGGTGCCCAGCTAGGGCTGGGGAGACCCAGGACGTCCTTCCCGCCGAGACCTGTCTCAGTCGGGTCTGGCCTCAGACTTCCCTTTCGAACTCCTACCCAAAGAGTAAGGAACAGAAACTATACCTTCCCAAACAGACCCTCCGGGTTAGCCCGGGCCAGTCCTCCCCAGCTCCAGTGTCTGCAGCTAGCGCACTGAATAGAATTAAACGCTTCTCCGTGCTTATTGTCTCCGGCTAATTGTTTCAACAATGGCCACGGTAAAAATGGAGACACCCAATGAAAGGCCCCGCGCGGTCGACTGGATTCACGGCAACGCCCTGCGCCGGGGCCTGATGCTTGCTCGGCGCGGGGCTGCGAACCCCGTTGGCGAGGGTCGCCGGCGCCAGCCTCGACACCTCTGGCCTCCACTTCCTCCTTAAATGCACAGCGACCACGGTCATTTCACACCGTTTTTATTGACCGATCTCAGCCCGGGAAGATTGATCGAGCTGGAATGGGAAGGGACTTGTCCTCTGTTCCCGATTCGCCAAGGCCCCAGGCTGCGCTTCAGTTCCTGGCCCTCGGTGTGGCTCTGCCCACCCCCCCACCCCCCAGCCCCGCAGGTTCCCGGCTGCATTTCAGTCATCCCCCGAGCTCAGGTCGGCCCGAGCCGGCGCCGGGGCTCGGAAGGGGGGGCGAGGGGAGGACTCAGCGGCGCGGCCAGGCTTCTTTCTCCCTCCTGCAAATATTTGCGGCCTCTCTGGAAATCCGACTATTTCGCGCGCGCTACGCTTGCAAAGTCCTTAAGTAAACACGCTCAAATGACTGCCCCGGGCGTCCCGAGGCACTCTCTCTACCCCTGCGCGGACCAGTAACTTTAGGACTTCGATCCTGAGGTTCGTCCATCTGCAATCATGCCTCAGGCCCGAATCTTTACGCAGCACGGCCCCGCGGAGCTCGCCTGGGTGCACCGGACGCCAGGCTCCAGTGGGGGTGGGGGATAGGGGAGCGCTGGTTGCGTGAATTTACGCCTTCTGGGTCTGCGACCCCATGCTGAGGCCGAGGCACCCGCTCCACCTACTTAACGTCCGGGCCTGGGGGGGGGGGCTGGGTTTGCCCACTTCCACTAGGATAGGGTCTCAACGCCCCTGGGAATGCGGGTGGGAGGGATCTTCATATAGGCGTGTGTGTTTGTGTGTGTGTGTGTGTGTGTGTGTGTATGTGTGTGCAGGGGTTGGGCCCCAGTTTACCCTAACCAAAAAGAAAGTCAACTCAATTTCTTACCCTTTCCCCAAGAGGGCACACATACCCTGCACAACTTAACGCCTACATCTGCAGCTGCCTCAAGGCCTAGGTTTCAGAAAAGCCTAACTGGCTCCCACTGCCCATTCTCGGCCTCAGGATGAGGCTTCCGGGAGGGCACTGGCTGTGCCTTTGCCTGCCCGGCTCCACAATGCATAGTCCCAGGCGTCTAGATCGCTCATCAGCCCCTTACCCTAGTGCGTGAGGCCTTGCGCAATACAGAAGCCAGAGGCTCCAGGCAGCGCAGGCGACAGCATCCTCCTCGGTGGCCTCCTCTTACCTCCAGCCAAGCTGGGCCAGCTGCTCCCCAGGAGGAGCGAGATCGCGCCACGCTAGGACAGGGCCTGGGTGCCAGGGAAGGGGGCACTCCAGGTGTGCCTGGAGGGCGCTGACGTGTCTTCGCGGGAGGCCAGGACGGCTTTGCGAGCTCAGGCAACTGGAGAATCTGGACCACCCGTTCCCTCCCCCCCCACGCCGCCCCAAGCCCCCTCCCCTCCCCCCCCGCCCGCCCCGGGAGGAGGAAGCCTGGCCTGGCGTTTGCCGGCGAGGCGGGTCAGACCGGCGCCTGGCCTGGCCCAGACCCCCGCAGCCAAGCTCTCCGCCTCAGGCCACGCGCCACAGTCTCCCGGGCCTTGCTCCCTTCCCCCTTCCTTCCCCGTGGGTCCCGGAGCCTACCTCGGCCCGCCCTCCTCCGTATCCCCCTCCTCTTTTTTCCCTCCCCCAACCCTGCTCTTTGCTTCTGACTCTGGGGCTGGGCCCGTGACGTCAAACTCAGTGTGGCGTCGGCGAGACTGGCCGGCGCGGGCCATCAAAAGAGCAACGTCCTCTTTCCCAATTACCCACTGTCAGTCCGGGAACAGGGGCGGACCGGCTGGGAATTACATGTTAAATACCCCCTACAGGCTGGCTCCATTACCCTAGGCATCCAGCCTCAAGACCCCCCTCCCGCCCCACACTTCTCTCTGCTAGCCCCAAACCATCCCAGACCTGCAGAGGCCTTCTAGATCTTTTATTTTTCCAAGGGAGGGAGCGCCCTTTTGCATCCCACTGTAGCTCGGCTGGTGATTGAATTAAAACGAATAATCCTGTCTCTTGTCACTACCACATTTTTCAGAGAGGCGCCGCTACGCGGGCAGGCCTCCTTTTCACAAACATTTGCATTTTGGATTTTAACAACAGTTATTAGCCGCTGAAAGTTAAGTGTTCAAATCCTGACGCGAGCAGCTATGTGTATGTATGTATATGTGTGTGTATACATGCATATTTCTGGTCTCGAAGGTGGCTCTCCTTTGGCCTTTTTTGGGGGGCTTGTAGGTGTTGGTGCCTAGGACCATCTTGTGCTGGCTTGGGTCGTCTCAAAGCTGTGAACTAGATTCAAGGTGGCTATTTTACACACTCCCGAGTAACACGCGCATAAGTACTTCTTTCTTTTCTTTTTCAATTTCATGTTAATCCCGGATCTCTTAGCAAAAGTGTGTGTCTGGTCGGCTCTCTTTACTTATGGAGTGGTTTCCGGTGAATGTAAGACAGCAAATAAATAATTAAAAGGTTTTGAGAGCGTGGTGAGTTGGACTAAGGATGCTGGCCGCTTCATTGGCCCAGGAGAGATGAGTTGGTCAGAATAAAAGGAAAAATCGATGCTCTTTTACTGGGCCGCGCTAATAAACGCGAGACCAAGTGGGCACTGGAGAAACGTGGGAGAATTTTTTTTTAAATTAGGCATCTCCTTTTTTGTTTTTCATATATGGATATTCAGCCGTGACTTCAGACACCAGATTTAAGGAGAGAATTCAAGAGAAAGTCCAAACCCAAGCTCGCAGTGTCCATGCTGCCAAATCCACTTTACTCCTCTGTCTGGAAGGACTGGGCTGTACGGCCACGCGCTCCCCGCACACCCATCACGTGTAGCCTTCACCACGGGGCGGGGATTCTTTAGCGCTTGCTTGTGCGGAATCTCTGCGTTGGGGAATATTTTAGAGGACAGAGTGAAGAGGGAATAAAGTCTTCATTTCCACCCCCGTCCCCTGGTCCGGCTCTCAGCCCAGCGGGTGGGAATGCCTGCGGGTGAAGCACCCTCTCCTGGCACCCAGGTCCCCTGGGGTGAACCTGGAGTCTTTTTTTCCCCACCGGACTCTGCGGGTCCGGGTTATGTTTGTGTGTTTTTTGGGGGGGGGGGGACCGCGCCTGCAAGAACGTCTGCGCCGCTAGGGGATGCAGTGGCTCAAAAGACCGAGCTGGGCCGCGGAGGTTGCAGCCCGCGGGGCGGGGCGGGGCGGGCGGGGCGGGCGGGGCGGGGCGGCCGCAGCCGCGCGCGCTGATTGGCCCTCGCCGTGGCCCCGCCCAGCCCGAGGCCGTCCCGCGGCGGCCGCGCTCGGGGCTCGGCTCCCGGCGCAGCGCGGCCGGGACACCCGCAGGAGCCCCGCCGAGTTGCGGCGGAGTCCCCCGCGGGAGGCCGGGGTTGCGCTCCAGGTCGCCGGGAGGCCGAGTGCGCGGGGGCGAAGGGGAGGAGCCAAGACCAAGCTGGTTTCTACTCGCGACTCGGGGGTGGGGGGAGCTGGGGGAGACCCGTGAGCCGCGGTGGCCCCCACGCCCCTCTCCGTCCATCGCCGTGTCACTCTTGTCAGAAGCACACATCGATTGCTGCAAATCTTGTTAGGTCTGGAGAAGACAGCTGCAACAGCTGGAGCATGCTCACGGGGGGGGGGGGTGGTGGAAGCGGTGACCCCAGAAATAACACCGGCGTCCCCAACCCCAGCCGTCGTCGCCCCTTCGCCCGGGTTCTTAGCAAAGTGGCCCTCGAGGCAGACCTTTAGACACCTGGGCATGACGTGACAGTCCGCGAGCACAGTCCCCAAGGTGCTAAACTGCCCCGCACCCCGGACCCGGTCCTAAGTGAGAAGTTTGCCGGCTTCCGAGCCGGCCTGCAGAGATCGACTTTATGAATGGGGCAGGCCGGCCGGCTTCTCCCGGAGGGAAGGCTCCCCGGAGCCCCGGGTGAATCGGCTGGGCTGCAGTTAAAGGGCCCGAGCGCGCGTTCCCTCGGGGCTCCCCCACCTCCTCCCCACCCCCCGGGCAGCCTCGCCCACCCTGCCCGCCGCCCCTCCGCCCCTCCGCCCGCGGCCGCCCTCCGCGGCGCCCCTTTCCGGTCAGTGCCGGGGCGGGAGGAGGGGCGGCGCTGCGCGGCGCGGGGGTGGGGTGGGGTGGGGTCGGGGTGAAGTCCTGGAGCGGGCTCGGGTGGCGGTTTCCTTGTGCCGGGGATCCTGTCCCCTCCTGCCAGCGCCAGGCTCCTCCCCCTCGGCGCGGATGACACCAGGACCTCCTTAAGTTGCGTCGCGCCACAGCTGTCTGCGAACACTGAGCTGCCTGGCGCCGTCTTGATACTTTCAGAAAGAATGCATTCCCTGTAAAAAAAAAAAAAAAATTCTGAGAGTGAGAAAGGGAGAGAGAAAGGAAGAGAGAAAGAGAGAGAGGGAGCGAGTGAGACAGAGCGAGCTACGCAATCTTACCGAGCAGGTCGCACGCCGCCTCCTCTCGCCACCAGGTTGGTACTGTGACTTTTTTTTTTAAAGTTTGATCTCCCTCCCTCCACTTGGGGCAACTTAAATTTTATTTTATTTATTTAAAAAGCCGCTCACCTTTCTTCCTTTTGGAGGGTTTCTGTCGGCTAGAAGGTCCCGGGACGGATGTCCCCGAAGGGAGGGACTGGCTCTCCCAAGTTCTAACAGCTCCGGAGTCAGTCCGGGGGTCCCGCGAGCTCGGCTGTCGGGATGGCTTTGGAGTCTCCAGCTTGGGTCCCCTCGTGCATGTGCGTGTCCCGGCTGCGCCCAGAAGGCGGGGGCTCCAGCAAAGGTGCTGTGCCCCCTCTCCCCCACCTCAGGTGCTCAAGTACTCACCGGCTCATCCAGATCTCCCCTTCTCTCCCTCGCAGGTGACCCAAGGAGCCGCAGTCTCGGGAGCGCTGAGGAAGCCCGGGGCAGGGCAGCCACACTTCCACAATTCCTGCGGTCTCGCTATCCATTTGCAATTTGGTCCCCTTTTATCCCGCCGTGTATAGCTTTATTTTTTTATTTTTTTTTCCTTCCCCTTCTTTTTGCCAAACTATCCCTCCAAAAAAAAAAAAAAAATCCCCACCCCCCCTCCAAACCCTCTTATCTTTCCTTCTCATTCTCCCACTGCAAACGAACCATTAAACGACCGTCCGGGTCCCTGGACGACAGGAGCGCGCGGACCTCCCCGGCGCACCGCCCTCCCTCTCCGCGCGCGGGTTCGGGGCCCGGCGAGAGGGCGCGAGCGAGCGCGCGCAGCCGAGGCCATGGAGGTGACGGCGGACCAGCCGCGCTGGGTGAGCCACCACCACCCCGCCGTGCTCAACGGGCAGCACCCGGACTCGCACCACCCTGGCCTCGGCCACTCCTACATGGACGCGGCGCAGTACCCCCTGCCGGAGGAGGTGGATGTACTTTTTAACATCGATGGTCAAGGCAACCACGTCCCGTCCTACTACGGAAACTCGGTGAGGGCCACCGTGCAGAGGTACCCTCCGACTCATCACGGTGAGTCCACCGGGGCGCGCCGGCTCTCCTGCACCGGGAAGCCGGGAGGGACTCGGGGCTGGACCGAGACCCGAGCCGGAGCTCCTAAGTGTTGTTCCTGGTTCATTTTTTTTTTTTAAATGCAAAATATTGGGGCCCGGAAATGAGCGATGTAGCTGGTTAGGAGAGTGTGTTTGTAAGAAGAGTCGCAGCAGGCGCCTGTCCCCGCCGGCGGGCCGGGGTCGCTGGGGCCTGGCGCTCACCTGGCGGGCGCCGGGATGCCGTCCTCGGCCCGCGGGTGGCCGCAGGATGTGCAGCCCGGGAGGTCGCGGGCGCTCACCGCCGCGTCCCCGGGGCCCCCCGGCCCGGCCCGGCCCGGCTCAGCTGCAGTGTCAGCCAGGCCGACCTCGAACGGGGCTTGTCTGCGGAGCTTCGCGCTCCCGGTTCTCCCACAGTTGTCCCAAGGGGGTTTCTTCTGCCAGCGTCCCTAATGTGTTTCACCTTGTACATTTTCAGAAAGGCCTATGAAAAAATGTTTATTTCCACTCCCT
This sequence comes from Jaculus jaculus, assembly GCF_020740685.1. NCBI lineage: Eukaryota > Metazoa > Chordata > Mammalia > Rodentia > Dipodidae > Jaculus > Jaculus jaculus. Next base: position 72,630,720 of record NC_059116.1, on the reverse strand, counting down.
TCTTTTGGGCTTTCCCCAAAGCAACTGCGTTGGATTTTAGGCAGGCCTTCTACTTACTGGCGGCTTTGAAAAAGAGTTTCTGGTGGCTGACCCACTCTGTAATGGGAGGGAAAGACTGCTTTAAGTTGGATAGATGTCAGATCTGCTAGATTCCCGGTTGCGCAGAATTTTTTTGAGTCTTTGATTTCGGGTTGTTCCCATTACCAGCACCTCTGGCCTTATTTTCCCCTCCGGCCTACCACAGTTCTACTTGAGCCTCCACAGGGGATTTAGGGTGCATCAGGGTTTCTTCTTTAGGAACGATTCCACTTGCCTTTCCCTTTTCACTTTGAGAAGTTTAGGAGAATTCTGGGAAAAAAAAAAAGAAAGAAAAAGAAAAGGAATGAAACCTAGCCATGTGTGGTTGGGGAAGGAAAAAAACTAATACTTCTCAGCTGAAAGTGTGTTCCTAAGGAAGAAACAGCAAAAATTCAATTCTAGGGGAGATGTTCACTTTGGTCTGTCCAGCCAGAGGGAGGTTTGCCTGGACCCCCCCCCCTCCGCCCCCCAGTCAGAGCTGTCTTTGGCGCCTGTGACATACCCCCTCCGGCAGCAGGCGTCCTCTGGCCTGCTGTCGCCAGGTTTTAAACAATCATTTCTGCGGATGGGGCGCTCTTTGCTTGCGTTCTTGCAGATTAGCAGTTAAGTGGAAATGCCGTAGATGCAGACTTAATATTATGTACTACTACTTCCTGCATAATCCGAATCTTAACCCTTGGTGTTCGGAGAACTCTCCATCTCCCTCAACTCTCCTCCCCCGCTTCAGTCTTAAAGATTTTAGTTTCAGTATTGTTCTTACGGGTTGGATAGAACGTCAAATGGTTAGGCAGGTACTGGAAGGGAAGATCAATAGTGTGTTCATTTGCACATGGATAAAGAGAATAGGCTTCTTACAGCTCCTTTAAACTTGTGTATTTTAAATGAAGGCCTGTAAGTCAACCTTGCTTTCAAATAAACACATAAACTGGAATTTGGTGTCTCCGAGGTGAAAATTCACCTGATTAAAAAGAGAGCCATGAAGTCCTATGGGACTTATTTTACTTTCTTCTCCTGTAAGATTTGGGAGGTGAGGAGACAGTAGAAGAGGAAACAAAACCACCACCACCACCAAAACCTGCCCCTATTCTAGTAGCCAGGCTTGGAAAATTTCAAGGGCTTGAACAATGAAAATTATCTCGTAAATCTTATTTCAGGTCTTCTGGAAGCAGCCTTGCCAATTCTGGCTGAGCACTGAATTGGAATTTCTGAAACTCATCCTAACATGCCCCCTGTCCCTTCCCAAGCCTTCTCCTGCATGGGCCTTTCTCTGGGGTCCAGGTTACTTTCCTGGTGTTGAGGTGTGGTGTGGTCCTCTTTCATCCTCAGGCCTCACCGACGAGGGCTGACTCTCTTACCTGGCTGGCTGGGATTAAGTCTGGGATGGGAGACTCGGGACCATGGAAAGAAGCCACTAAATCAAAAGGCAGATTCAAGAGAGGGATCCCCGGGAATTTGATTTAGGCCCCAAGAGCCTAGAGACCTTCCCCTCTGCCTTCTCAACGCCTCTTGGGTGTGTCGGGCAGAGACCTGACCTTCTGCTGGGTCTAATGGACAGGGGTGTGGCAGAGGGGTGGAAAGGGTCTCTTCTCACTCTTAAGGTGTGCTGGCCAGGTGCTCCTGGGACCCCCGGAATTACAGTAGGCCTGAGCTGGCAGGTGCGGGGAGAGGCCCCAGGTGTGCGTGGGGGCCGTCCTCTCACCGCCTTTCCCTCTCCTGTCTCCTCCCCACCTCGGCGGCCGCAGGGAGCCAGGTATGCCGCCCACCTCTGCTGCACGGATCGCTGCCCTGGCTGGACGGCGGCAAAGCGCTGGGCAGCCACCACACCGCCTCGCCCTGGAACCTCAGCCCCTTCTCCAAGACGTCCATCCACCACGGCTCGCCCGGGCCGTTATCCGTGTATCCCCCGGCCTCGTCGTCCTCGCTGGCGGCGGGCCACTCCAGCCCGCACCTCTTCACCTTCCCGCCCACCCCGCCGAAGGACGTCTCCCCGGACCCATCGCTGTCCACCCCGGGCTCGGCCGGCTCGGCCAGGCAGGACGAGAAAGAGTGCCTCAAGTACCAGGTGCCGCTGCCCGACAGCATGAAGCTCGAGGCGCCGCACTCGCGGGGCAGCATGACCGCCCTGGGAGGGGCCTCGTCCTCCGCCCACCACCCCATCACCACCTACCCGCCCTACGTGCCCGAGTACAGCTCCGGACTCTTCCCCCCCAGCAGCCTGTTGGGGGGCTCCCCCACCGGGTTCGGATGTAAGTCGAGGCCCAAGGCGCGATCCAGCACAGGTAAGAGCCAGCCCCGCCCCTGGGCATCTTTCTCTAGGGCCCTGCTCCTTTCTTTGCCTGCATCCAGGGCGAGGCTAGAAAGACCCCTTGATGCTGGGGGTGCTGGCCCAGGCCTTGTGAGCTAGACTCTCTTCCCATTCCTTCAGCCTGGGAAGAATGAGGTGTCTGTGAACTCATTCTGTCCTGGGAAGTGGGGTCTGAAGTTAAACCTCTCCCTTGAGCCTGCAAAGGAGAAAGAAACAAAAACAAAGGAATGCCCTCGCTGCCAGCCGCAGGACGTTTGCATTCTGACGCCAACCTCTAAGCCAGTATCCAAGACCAAATGGAAGGCTGAGGAATAAATCTAGTATTTAAAACCAAAAAAAAAAAAAAAAAAAAAAAAAAAAAAGAGAGAGAAGAGAAAAAGAAACCTCCTTCGACCTAAACAAACACAAGGTCCCTCCTGTGACTCCTTTGGCCTCTGCATTCTCACTGTTCCTCTTCATTCAGCGCACAAGAGGGTCATTCGGTCCATAGCAAAGGACTGTCCTTTATTGAGACGTGTAGAAATAAAGTGTGAGCGTGTCACTTTGAGGAAGAGGCAGGAATCTTGAGAAAGCAGCACAGGTATTCTTTGTCTTGGGGAAAAAAATAAAGTGTCTTCACAGAACTTGGGAGCAGAAGGGGGCTGGGTGGGAAAGCCAGTTGAGTGAAAAATCAAATGTCCCATGGCCCAGTTTGCTACCTGCACTGGCTTTCCAGTGAGCTCTTAGTGTGGGCAGGGGCAGGAAGCCGCAGCAGGACACATGGTTCTGCTGCTCTGAAGCTGGAGGAGGCTGCAGGGCGGAGAAGGGCTCTCAGGTGCGCGGCTGCCTCTCTTCTCAAAAGGCACCACGTTTCAGAGCTCATTGCCGAGTTGTTCTACTGATGTGGCTGGCATGGAAGTATGCGCGCGCACACATGTTTTTTTTTTGCTTCCACAATAAAACAAATCCGTCATAAATGTTGTTTCTAAACAAAGCAGTTGAGTCAAAAGAAGGATCCTCAGTGGCTGGAGTTAAGCTTATTTTTAGATAGGATTTTGTAAAGATGGCTATGTTTCCTAAGGTGTGTTCATTTCAGAGTGGGCCAGCCTTGCTTGCCTCTGACCTCTATATACATAGATCCCATTAAAAAAAGAAAACAAAGGTAAAAATTATTTGTCTTTTAAGGATTGAATGAGCAACCGAGTGGTCTTGGGACTGCTTTCCCAAAGCTTGGGTTTGGAAAACTTTACAGGGAGGGTTCTGGGAGCCCAGTGACCATGAGATCAGTTTTCAGGTTTTTTTTTTTTTTTTCCAGGGTGACATTCACTCTGACTGCCTGAGCAGGGCTGTCTCTATTTAGTTGATATGTTTTAGCTAATCCAATTATTTTCAGACTGCTGCACGCGACAGTTGCATTGTTTATCCTGAGCCAGGAACTTTAATAGAGTCCGGATGCGGTTAGGCTGACAGAAAAACTCAGACCTGCATATTCAGTCATGAAAGTAGGCAGGAGAGAAAGAGGTAGCCTTGTGTTGGAGTGAAAAAGAAAGCAAGAGGAGAGGAGACGAGCTGGCTTGCCTGGCTTGGGGTGGAGGAGCAGGACCGATGAGAAATGGGCTGCAAACAGCTCCTAATAACCAGCTGGATTCAAAGAGCCTGTGCGTTTTGAGGTCGCAGTGGGATTTTTAAAAACAACTTCTGTTTACTGGCGGAGCTTTGGGATGGGGAGACTGTGGTCTCTGAGGCTGGTATGGTGGTTGTGTGTGTTTGGGGGAGGGACCCAGTGACTTTTCCAAAAAGACTTTCTTTGCCCTCATTTCCCTGTTTGGTTTGCTCTCCCTGGACTGAGCGCACGTTCTTTTCAGTCTTCGGTTTGGTCTGTTCCTTCCTCTCACCTGGGTCCTTCGGATTGCGAACACAGAGGGAGGAAAATGGAAGGAACTTCCCCCAAACCACAGCTAAGAATACCTACTCATGCATCTTATTTATTTACTTGGTGAAGGAGAGAATTCACTGAAATGTGGATTTTTACTTCCTTCTTCTTATTCCTTTCGCACAGTCACAGAAACCAAGGGTGGCATACCTGGCCAGAAAGGGAGCCTGGGACTTTTGGAGTGTGGAAGGAAGTTTCTAGAAGCTTTCTGTGTACAGGGGACAGACTGGTGGGAGTTCTTCCAGAGGGGGTTCTCTTAGTTTTAACTCCTTCCTTTTCCTTTCCTTTGCTTTTCCCCCTCTTTGCAAAGGCATTTGTCGAAGGAGACCGAGAAGAGGCGGTGGTCAGGGCTGCTGCTGCTGCTGCCGCCTTGGAGAAACGGTTACAAGCTGTGGTTAGGCACCTAGCTTGCTCTTTGCCTGCGCTTTCAGCGCTGGGATCTTTCTTTGCAAACAAAAGACTCATCCTCTTTGCGCAGGACCATTTCTCAGCTTTTCTGATCACACTTTTGACTGTGGTCTCCTTCCACCTACCTCTGGAAAAGCAAAACAATCAGCGAAGCAGCAAACAAACAAACAAAAAAAACTTCTGGCCTCTTCCTAACCCCTTCACAGCCCAGTTTCAGGGTTTCAGTCCGAAGCCTAAGGGGTGTTTGAAAATGGCTGTTGAATGTCAAGAGGCCTCACAGCTCTGTGGTTCTTGTCACCTAAGAGAGAGGTGTCTGCCTGAGCAGCTCACAGCAGGCAGGGGCCAAGAGGGGAAGAGAGAAAGCAGGAGTCAGACCCTCCCTTAGGAAAATTGGCTATGTGCTGAAGTCCCAGGCTGGAGGCAAGGAGGAACAAGAGACTCCGGCACCAGGCGATCGCAAACTTGCCGAGTGAATCAAGACAGAAAATTGCACTAGTGTGCAGTGTTCTGCTGGCGGGCAGCCTTGTTGCTTCTGAAAAGGAAGCTGTCCCCTCCCTCCAGTGTGACAAAGGAAAGGAAATCAACCTGGCCACCTCCGGCTGGCAGATCCCCCTGAGAGCCAGGGTGCCTAGGATGGGGATGGGGCAGCCATCTATTGTGCTCAAGGCAGCTGTGTGATAGATATCCTGAACCCCCCAGCGGGGATGGAGGCCGCGTGGAACCCTTCCGCGCGTGCTCAGGGCAGGAGCCCAAGTGGCCCCTGCGTGGGCAGGATGAAGAGTAAGACCTGGCAGCCCCAGGAAGGCCCTCGCCTGCACCTTTAGCATCTGCGGGGGATCAGAAATGCAGGGCCTCCTGGCTGGGCTGCCTCTTACCTCTTTCCTTCCTGCCTTCTCCATATCCAGTCTGCCACATCCCTTGGCTTTTTGACCCTAAATGAAAAGTGTCTGGATGTGAGGCACTCCAGAGTCCCTTTAGCCAACCAGAAAAGAGGTTGAATCCCTAAGAGAGTGCCCTTGGCTCCACGTGCAAGGTTCTTCAGTGTTTTTATTTGTTCTGTTATTGTTACGACTTTCTAAGGCATACAGGGTCTCATGTTTTCACTATGTAACTAAAGATAAGCTTGAACTCCTGGTCTTCCCGCCTCTACCTCCAGAGTGCTGGGATAAGTTCCTGAGCGCTAGGACTGCAAGTGTGCCCTGACATGCGGGTTTATCCAGCACTAGGGATCGAACCCAGGGCTCTGTGCGTGCTAGACAAGCACTCTGCTAAACTGAGCTACACGTTGGCCTGGAGTTTTAAATCTATAGTCCCCAGGGACTCCCAGGACACAGGGAGTCCTCTGGAGACACCATTCTAAGAGCCTTTTTGGAATTTGGAGAGGGAAAAAATTCTGTGCTCAGAAATGACTTTGAAAATGCAAGTAAGACAAACCTGTGCACAGCACCCCCGATGAGTGGGGGAGGGGCTCATGGCTTGTACCTTTCCTGCAGAACTCGTTACGGAGTCAGTCCGCAGGCGGGAACACCCTACTTCCCTCATTTTGAGCTGGTGCTTTCCAAAGGCCCATTAGGTCTCAGGGCTACCAAGGCAGACTTTTCTTTCTAGAGGAGTCAGAATTCCCGGAGCTCTTTTCGGGGTCTACTTCCTCGCACCAATCTTCTTAGAAAGCTGTCATTGCTGATTAATCTCTCAGGACGTGTGTGTGTGCGCGTGTGCGTGTGTGTGCGTGTGTGCGTGTGTGTGTGTGTGTGTGTGTGTGTGTGTGTGTGTGTGTGTGTTCCTCAGCACTGGGGGATTAAACCAGGGTCTTGTACATACTAGATGAGTGCTTTACCACTAAGCTGCTTCCCCAGCCTCCATAGCAAGCTCCAGGGCCGTTTTCTCTCCCGCATGCTCTAGCTGAGTCCCTCCTCCAACTGGGTCTGCTTTCTGTCTTCCAAGGACCCACTTGAATTGAGCCACTTGCTTCTGCAGGAAGGTTGGGTCCCGGCTCCCCAACTGGATGAGAGAACTGAGCCTTCTAGGATCTCCCACCCCAAAGCGGAGGAGATTTTTCTGGAAGGATCCTTTCTTTTCTTGTACAAGTTGCAAAGAGATCATTTTGGCAACTTTCTAGGGCCCATCATGGTAAATTTAGATGATCTTCCAAGGAACTTTCTGGGGGTGGGCCCCTGGTTCTCAGCCCCATTTCTGGGAGGGAATCAGGAATCAACTGGCCTGGCTGGTTTTTTGTTTGTTTATTTGTGGTTTTGGAGAAAGAGGAGCTGCAGTTAGGCCTTGGTTAATGAGCCTGACCAGTCGGTCCCCTGTCCTTGGCTAACTTGCTTCTTGTCTGACTTGTTAATAAAACAGAATCATTCTCCCTTCTTCCTGCCCTTTCCTTTCTCCTTCTCCACCTGCAGTTCTGTGTAAAGACTGCTGTGTTTCCCACCAGCAGGCCCTGGCCAGTCAGGCTGAGGCCATAGTTGCACTTCAATCTAGTAGCTCTGGATTACTATGGGAAGTGTGGGTGTTTCAAGGGGGGTGGGGGGAGAGAGAAGCACAATCTAAAGCTCTAGCTACGCAAATCAATCAGTCAATTGATCAATCTGGACCTCTACTATCTGTTGATCTGTGTAGCCATTGATTTCATCTTTCCTTTCCCCCCATTCTAATCTTCATTATTTAATCAATCTATGTAGACAGTCCTGGTGGCAATAATGGGTCACCTTTTGTTGTCCTTTGAGGGAACTGAAAGAAATGTTTTGCTTTAGCCACTGACTGTCGCAGACCCAGAACTTTTTTTCCCCCTCGGGGAAGTATTTGAAGCTGCAGTCTGCCTTTTTTCTTTTTCCGCTGCCTCATTTTCCTCATCAGGTGCAGCAGGCTCAACCCCAGGTGCTCTTGCCTGCCCTTCCTCCCACTGGCACCTCTGGGCGCAGGGAGCACCCGCGCCGTCAGCGAAGGGCCAGGGCTCTGGGCCACTGGCAAAGAGAGGGGGGAAGTGCTCTCCACAATCCAAGGAGGAAACGTTTTCGGTTTCAGTTTAACTTCTTCTGAATGCTGTCTTCTTTTTGCATGTTTGCCTTCCATAAGTGACTTATCTGTGATCTTGTTTCCAGAAGGCAGGGAGTGTGTGAACTGCGGGGCAACCTCAACCCCACTGTGGCGACGAGATGGCACTGGGCACTACCTTTGCAATGCCTGTGGGCTCTACCACAAAATGAACGGACAGAACCGGCCCCTCATCAAGCCCAAGCGAAGGCTGGTAAGTTCACCTCGTAAGAACTGTTCCTACATAACTTATCTTGTATTTTCTACAAGGATAGCTGTTTGTAAGAAATTATCAGATAGCTCAAAGTCAGGTTAGCTTGCTTAGGCACATTTTCTTTTCTCTCTTCCTCTCTTTAAAAAATATTTTTGAAATAGATTTTATTTATTTATTTGATAGAGAGAGAGAGAGAATGGGTGCACCAGGGCCTCCAACCACTGCAAACAAACTCCAGATGCATGCGCCCTCTTGTGCATCTGGCTAACGTGGATCCTGGAGAATTGAACTGAGATCCTTTGGCTTTGCAGGCAAATGCCTTACCTGCTAAGCCATCTCTCCAGCCCCCTTCCTCTCTCTTTTTTTTTTAAAAAAAATTTTTATCGATTTATTTATTTGAGAGAGAGAAAGAGGAAGAGAAGGAGAGAGAAAGAGATAATGGGTATGCCAGGGCCTCCAGCCACTGCAAACAAACTCCAGATGTATGTGCTCCTTTGTACATCTGGCTTATGTGGGCCCTGGGGAATCGAACCAGGGTCCTTAGGCTTCGCTGGCAAATGCCTTAACCACTAAGCCATTTCCCCAGCCCCTCTTCCTCTCTTTTTAAATTATATGCAACCTCATCTTTTTCCCTTCATGTTTCTTGAGTCACTTCTCAAAAACAGGTCTGCTCCTTACTGCTTATCACATCTAAAAATTATTTCCCAGAAGAATAATTTAATTTAGCAGTACCAACATGACTGATTTTAAAATGCATTGATAATTACTGTATCAGGGACAGAGACATTTAGTACGAGGATAGAATGTCCCAGGGCTCTTCTAGAACATGTACCACAGGTAGTGGAAGGTGTGCTCGAAGGAAGTAGTCACAGCCCCGAGACTGTGGAGGACCCTCTGGTGCCCTTGGAGATTGCCGGGGCTAGCTGGTGCCGTGGCCCATGCCACCAGTCCCAGCACTTGGGAGATGGAGGTATCCTCAGGAGGCTCATGAGCTCAGACTTATCCTGGGCTACATGAAAGGAAGCTTCTCAAAAACAACACACACAAAGAGTAATAGGGCCATCACACATTTTCAGCTGTCTTGATGTTTAGACATGAGGGCTTTGCATAAGTAATTCTTCTGGGAAAAGGTTTATGGTTCCTCTCGTTCCGTCTCATGTAAACTTGGTGGCACTTTCTCTTTGAACTACTTATCCATAGGGTGATAGTTTCTCTATCCCCTCCTCTCTTTTTCTTTCCTGAACTTCTTGATCGTTAGAAACCCTTGTGAAAACGTGGCCCTGATAGGCACATTAGGAATACCAACAGGAGGGATTTGTTTGCAAGCTTGACTCTGGAAGCTTGGACCAGAGTGAAGAGCACGTGTATGTAACAGACAAATAAACGTAAGCTTGGCAGATGACTACCCACCCTCAAGACATCAGAATGCTTTTGGTGGTGCTGAAACTCATCAAGTGGAGAGGGAAAAGTTTCCCCAGGCAGACCCTAAGGGATAAAAAAAAGGGGGAGCAAAAACAAAACAAAAACCCTAAAACAAACAGGCCGCCTGTATTTTTTTTTAAACATTGTTTTTCCTCCCCATTAGGCTGTAGTGCAAGTTAACACCTTTCACATTGTCTTTAGAAAAAGGAACAACTTTCTAGGGATGGAAGTGCCCATGTGACTTTAATTTTTGGCAATCCTAGATCTATCTCCAGGCTTTATTCTATCTGACCTTTGCCCTTTCTGCAACTATCTTAACCTCCCCCACTTCTTCTCATGCACTTGGTTTTTTTTTTTTTTTCTCCTTTCTCTAATGTGCAAAACTGACTTCCTAGGAAAAAGCTGCCGGATATCTGAGCACTAGAGATAACTCATAAACAACAACTCAGCTTCCCCAACCTAAACATCAAGATGTTTAGACGGATCAGAACAAGAAGTGTTTGAAAAAAAAAAAAAAAAAGATGGCTGGAGGTGCTACTGCAGAATGAATGTGACCACACCACAAAAGAATGTTCTCAATCACTGAAACCTGGCCTTAGTGGAAAAAAAAAAAAAAAAAAAAAACCACCCAAAACTAACAACAAAATACTTCTTGTTAAAATAAGTCATGGCACAAGTAGAGTACGTTTTTAAAGTGAAGACAAAAAAGGGGAAAGAATTGTCAAGGTCTTCATTTGGCATTTTGCTCCTCTGTCTGTGGAGGCTGCAGAGGAGGCTCTGTTCCCATTTTGTATCATCCTGGGCTCCCTCGCCTTTCATGGGAGACTGTAGAACTCCCAGTAACGACTGCTTTTAGTTCTCGAGTTCACTGGCTTTCACAGTCTAAGCTGTCTGTCTTAATTTTCTGTCCTGGGTGGGTGCTATCTTGGGTTCTGTATAAATACACATACTATAAAGGGGCACAGAAAGGTGTGCCTTATCTCTCTCCCTTCCTCTTCTCCCCTTTCTTTTACCCCCTTCCATTCCTTATGAGTATTTGACTTCTGAATGCCCCAGTTCAGTTTTTCCCCTCTCCTCCCCTCCCCCACCCTGACTTCCTTGGTGTAAGGATGGAAGGCCTCACAAAGAGCTGTGCTTCCTAGTTCCCAGGTTTCTCTGCCCTCCGCTGTCTTTGCAGCTTCTAAGTCCCTAAGTCCCTCTGCCCCCTCCCCCCCAGTAGTTTCACCCTAGCCCAGGCTGACCTAGGATTCACTGGATACTCAGGGTGGCCTCAAACTTACCTCCTGCCCCTGTCCTCTGAGTGCTGGGATTAAAGGCATGCGCCACCATGCCAGGCCCAGCTTGTAGCTTTTTATGCTTTATTATTATCATCATCATCATCAACATATTTCATATAGACATGTCACGCCTTGGTACCTTCGTCCCTGCTTCCACTCCTCTGGGGCTGCGGGCGCTCCCTGTGGGGGTGTGGGGGTGCGCTGTGCAAGCCCAGCCTGTAGTTTTGCCTTCAACCTTTGCGGTTCACTGAAGGGGCCCACCCAGCCCGTTCCATGAGATCCACTCTCGCACTGCCGCGAAAGAGATGATGGCAGGCAAGATCCAAAGACCTGCCTTCACTAGAATGCCGATTTCACACATACTTCTTACAGTGGAAAAGGCTGGAGGGCTGAGGAGATGGCGCAGTGGTGAAAGGAGCTTGTTTGCAAAGCCTATCAGCCTGGGTTTGATGTTTTACTACCCACCCGTGTAAAGCCAGATGCACAAACTGGAGCATGCATCTGGAGTTCGTTTGTAGTGGCAGGAGGCCTTGGCATGCCCATAGTCTCTCTTGACTCTCAAAGAAAGAAAGACAAGCATGTAAAAAAGAAAAAGGCAGAGAGGCCTGCTTTATCAAAGTATTTATTCAGGTACTCTGCTCCCACTACTGAACCCAGCAGACATAAAGTTTGTAGGGCTGGAGACATATCTGTAGCATATTGTATGTGAGGCGTTTTCAGCATATCACAAAGGGCATTTCAAATTCTTCATTTGGTCGGGTGCGGTGGTGCACGCCTTTAATCCAAGCACTTGGGAAGCAGAAATAGGAGGATCGCCATGAGTTCAAGACACCCTGAGACTACATAGTGAATTCCAGGTCAGCCTGGGCTAGAGTGAGACCTTACCTTGAAAAACCCCCCCCCAAAAAAACAAAAACAAAAACAAAAACAAAAAACATCTTCATTTGGAGCTCTAGTTTTACTACATTCAAAATTGCTGAGTTGGACTGGAGAGACAGCTTAGTGGCTAAGGGACTGGACCCAGGTTCTATTCTCCAGGTCCCACATAAGCCAGATGCACAAGGGGGCACATGTGTCTGTAGTTCGTTTGCAGTGGCTAGAGGCCCTGGTGCACTTATTCTCTCTCAATCTCTCTCCCTAATAGCTAAATAAAAATTTTAAAATATTGCTGAGTTGAATCAGGGTGTCTACATATATTGACTTTACCTCAAAAAGAAAAACCGTCAGGCATTGTTTCTGTTGTAACCCCTTCTTCCTAAGTATTAAATAACGATGTGTCATCAAGGCAGGTGGCTCTAGGTATGGTGATTGGCATCAATACTCCTGACCTCAGTGAGTTATTTTCAAAATGGGGGGTCAAACAGTAATATCCCATTGTGCTAGAGAAGGGCTGTTAAGTTTTTTTTTTTTTGTTTTTTTAAGTCAGAGCTATTTAAAGCCTACAAGAGCATATCTTTGGAACAATTTAATGACTTTGAAAGGAAGGGAATTAGTCTGGTGAGTTTAAAATTGCCACTGCATTTTCTATACCTGACAGCTTTCAGTATTTGGCTCAATTTTGTGCTTCACAAATATTGGTAGAAGAGTGCCAGGATCCAGAATTCCTGTAGCTTTTTGTTCTAGAAATTTCTCCCTCCCTTTCCTTCTTCTCTCCCTCCCTTCTTTTGCCCTTCCATTCTTTATCTTTAAAATTTTTTTTAATGTATATTTATTGATTTGAAAGAGAGTGAGAGAGAGAGAGAGAGAGAGAGAGAAAGAGGCAAATAGAGAGAAAGAGAATGGGCACGCTAGAGCCTCCAGCCACTGTAAGCGAACTCCAGACGCATGCCACCCCTCCTTGTGCATCTGGCTTACGTGGGTCCTGGGGAATCGAACTGTGGTCCTTAGGTTTCACAGGCAAACGCCATAACCACAAAGCCATTTCCCCAGCCCTTTACTTTTAAAAAATAATTGTGTTGAGGATTGAATCCAGGACCTTTTGCATGCTAAGCGTGTGCTGTCCCGGTGAGCTACGCTGCCCGTTCCCGGAAGAAACCAGAAGGTTCTTGCTTTAGCTGAATTCTCTCTTCTTCATCTGCCTTTTCTCTGCTGTTAATTTTGAGTACAGGAGAAAGAATCACTTTTGAGTTACTGTTTCTTCTCATGATGGGAGGTAGGAAGGGGGAGGATAGAGGAAGGAGGGCTGGGTGTGGTGGCGCACCCCTTTAATTGCAGTACTCGGGAGGCAGAGGCAGGAGGATTGCTCGGAGGTTGAGGCCAGGCTGAAACTACATAGTGAATTCCAGGCCAGCCTGGGCTAGAGTGAGGAAAAACCTTGAAAAACCAAAATAATAATAATCATAAAAATTAGAAAGAAGCAGAGAGAGAGAAAGGAAGAGGAAGAGGAATATGTTAATAAATGATAATACCATTTTCTTTTAAGTTTTGAATTTAATCTTTCTCAGAAATTATTGGCATAGAAAATAGTCACCCGATAAACTCATCAAAAAGTGAAAGTAATCCTTTTTAATAGACAACCAGAAAAAAAATTTTTTTTTGAGACAAGGTTTCATTCTGTAGCTTAAGGTAGCCTCGTGCTGAGGGCAGTCCTCCTGCCTCAGCCCCCCAGGTGCTGGCATTACAGGCTTAAGTGAGCAAAGGATTTAAATTCAAGTTGAGGCTGACATTTGACCCGTGACTTCTCTCCCGCTTGGAGGAAATACCTAATTCCCTGAGGAGGCATGAGAGGAGAGATTCCTGCTGGAGAGCTTATGGGCTTCTTCTACAGTTTGTCTCGTTAAATAATGACTGCTGAAAAAGGAAAGGTGTTTGCACCGGAAGTCACAAGTGACCAAGTCTGAAAGTATCACCTGTGTAAATTTAAGATGCTCACACGTTGAGCAGGATCTTGTTGACTTGTCCTGCGGGGCATCCCCAGTCATGTCCCCCTTAAGTGTGTGCCACGTATGGCAAAGGTGCCTCCTTGGAGGGCAGAGTGGATATACTGTGAGTTGGCACACTGTCAGTTCTTTCTTCATAATCCAGCTTTTTACCTCTTTATTTTTTGAGAGAGTCTTTAAAAAACAGCAGGGCGTGGTGGCGCACGCCTTTAATCCCAGCACTCGGGAGGCAGAGGTAGGAGGATGGCCGTGAGTTTGAGGCCACTCTGAAACTACACAGTGAATTCCAGGTCAGCCTGGACCAGAGCGAGACCCTACCTTGAAAAACCAAAAAAAAAAAAAAAAAAAAAAAAACCCACCAATTTTGTTGTCGAAATGTTCTAGGTTAGCTCCATACATACGGGTCGGTACACTGCTCTCAGTAATTCGCCTCCCTCACTGGGTAGCTCTGACCGGTCTGGAATTCACTGTGTAGCCCAGGCTAGCCTTGACTTGGCAGCGACTTACCTGCTTCAGGCTCTTGAGTGTCTTGCTTAGATTCCAGGCAAGGGCTGCCACACCTGGCTCTACAGCATGTCTGGATGTGGGTTCCAGCAATGACTTCCAGGCTCCACTGGACTCTTTCCTGTTAGTGCACCCCGGGGCCCAGCAGCCTCGCTGAAGATTGCAGTTCTGCCTGATTTTTTTATGCTTATTTTAGAGTTATTTTCATTTTTATTTATTTATTTGAGAGAGAGAGAAAATGAGTGCGCCAGGGCCTCCAGCCACTGCAAACTGCATGCGCCACCTTGTACATCAGGCTTATGTGGGTCCCGGGGGATCGAACCTGGGTCCTTTGGCTTCCTAGGCAAGTACCTCAACTTCTAAGCCATCTCTCCAGCTACTTGTTTTATTTTTATCTTGTGGGCCTGGCCATGCTTGAATAAAATTGACTAAAAGCTTGGTACCAGAATCAGTTTGGTTAATTCAGCATGACTGTCCTTAAAGGTGGGCCCTTGGGTGCCCTTTCTGGGGTCAGAGGAAGAGAATGGTTGCTCTTAGGGAGGTGGTCCTGGCTCCCTGCTCTTCCTCAGTTCTGTCCAGAAGCAGAGCAGGCTCGGTTCGCACCCTGTGCGAAAGTCTCACGTACTCGGGTACAATGGATTGGCGACATGTTTTCGTCTCAAGGCGGATTTGGGCTCTTTCCTACTTTCACCTGGCCCACTTGCTAGTTTCGATTTCAACGATAATGTCTGTCTCTCTTTTTTTCAAGCCTGTCTCCTTGGCTCTGCCAACACATTTGACATTTGTTTTGGTTTTGTCCTCTTCTCTCTCCCCACCCCAGTCAGCGGCAAGGAGAGCGGGGACGTCTTGTGCTAACTGTCAGACCACCACGACCACCCTGTGGCGGAGGAATGCGAACGGGGACCCTGTCTGCAATGCCTGTGGGCTCTACTACAAGCTGCACAATGTAAGTGGGACTGGGGCCACCAAGGAGGAGGACTTGCCGGGAGGGGTTCTTCTAACTGTGCCACCCAGCCGGATCCCTGAAGGGTATCAGTTGCTCTCTTTGGGGTCAAACAAATAGATCTCAGTAATCTATGCAGTAAGGCTTATTAGTTTGATATTTTAATTTTAATTTTTTTTTTCAAGGTAGGGTTTCACTCTAGCCCAGGCTGATCTGGAATTCATTAGGTGGTCTCAGGGTGGCCTCGAACTCGCAATGATCCTCCTACCTCAGCCTCCCGAGTGCTGGGATTAAAGGCGTGCACTGCCATGCCCAGCCATTTTAATATTTTTAAAATTGTTTTGTTTATTTTTATTTATTTGAAAGTGATAGACACAGAGAGAAAGAGGCAGATAGATAGATAGATAGATAGATAGATAGACAGACAGACAGACAGACAGGGAGAGAGATAGAGGGAGAGAGAGAGAGAAAGAGAGAATGGGCATGCCAGGGCCTCCAGCCACTGCAAACAAACTTCAGATACATGAGCTCCCTTGAGCATCTGGCTAACATGGGTCCTGGGAATCGAGCCTCAAACCGGGGTCCTTAGGTGTCATAGGCAAGCACTTAACCACTAAGCCATCTCTCCAGCCCTGTTTTAATTTTTTGAAACAGAGTCTGTTGTCACCCCAGGATGGTCTTGATTGAATTTAATATTTAGATAAGGTTGGCTTTGAACCCCTGACTCCCAAGTGCTAGGATTATAGGCATGGACCACCAAACTCAGCAGGATGTAGCTTAGAAAACAACTTTTGCTGGCATGGAAAAGAGTTTAAAGACTGAGAGGGAAGCCAGATACAAGGGTACACAACTATAATTCCAGCACTTGGAAGGCTGAGGCAGGAGTATTGCCATGAGTTTGAGGCCAATTCTGAGTCAACCAGAGCTACATAGCAAGATGCTGTCTCAAACAGCAACAACAAAATAGAACAAAAAACAGAAACCAAAGGTAGAGAGGGCCACGACCCCCCTTGGTTTATTGGACAAATTGTGTATAAAGCTTAGCCTCTCAGTCTGCCAGGTGTAGGTTTTTGAGGAGCAAAGATGACCTTGGAAGACCCAAATCTCCAGTTCCATTTTGGTGTTTCCTTGCATTTTAAGTGGGAGAGGGGAGGAAGGGGGTAGGAGGAGCAGAGAGGGCTGCACTTACATGTGGGTACCGCTCTTCCTGAGCCATAGAGGCTTATGTGGTTGCTGAGGGGAAGAAATCTTAGCTGTAACTGCTGTGAATTCAAATGGACCCTCTATAAAAGACACGAAATGGAGGTCTGAGAGATTTCATCAAATGTCTATGTCCCAACCAGCTTTCCCCCCGACAGGCAGACACTTGAGGAAAGTGCCCGGTGAAGTTGTCATGCCAAGGGAAAACCCCATTTCCCCTTCCAGATCCTGTTTACAAACTAACCATCGCCACTTTTCTAGGTCTGGCTGGGTCACTTTTAATCTTGTAATATCTTCCCTTGAAGCACTGTTTTAGATTTATTTATTTTCTTGCCGACAAGCCATATCCCAAAAGAAGGCCTCACATTTACATTAATCCCAAACAAAAACTGTTGCCTTGTTCTCTTTAGCTTTTCCTGATTCTCCTGATGTTTCTTGCTCTTGGCAAAGTCATAAACTGCATGGTGGAAGAGGCAGACATTTTTGCTTTGGGCTATTCACCATACTGGGACCTGGGGAGGAAGATCATTAGACTTGTGGGTCAGTCCACTTCTCTGCGTCTTTTAGTCTTTTAGGGAACGAGTTGCATACATTCCTCTCCCTGCCTGTGGCATTGTGTCTCTTGACACAGTCTTCACCTATTGCTCCTAGATCCTGGGCTGAGACATAGGCAGATTTATCAGCAGTTAAACTAAGGCCTGGTTTAATCTGGGGTTCCCTTGCTCACTGCCAAGGAGCTAGAAAGATGTGTGATTAAGACCAGGCAGCTTTGGTGCGGTAGTGTCTGTTGGTTCTCTAGTCATCAGCACGGCCTTTGCAACTTTCTGAGTTGTAATTTATGACTTTCCAGGAACTTTCATGTTACTTGATGGCAATTCAGCTCCAAATAGTGTCATCATGTACCCAGAGAGAGAGAGAAAAAAAAAAATTATTACTTCAGTTTTAACTTGAGGAACTTATGACTCTTATTTCAGGTTTTTTTTTTTTCCCCCTTGAGATATGGTCTTGCTCTATCCCAGGCTGACCTGGAACTTACTCTGTACTCCCAGGATGGCCTTGAACTCAGAGCCACCCTACCTCTACTTCCCAAGTGCTGAGATTAAAGACATGTGCCACCCTACCCGGCTTTTTTGTTTTTTTCTTTCTTGAGTTAGGGTCTCACTCTATCCCAGGCTGTCCTGGAATTCACTATGTAGTCTCAGGGTGGCCTCAAACCCATGGCTCTCCTCCTACCTCAGCCTCCTGGGTGCTGGGTCTAAAGGTGTACGCCACCATACTTGTGACTTGCAAAAGCTAGTGGCAAGTGCAAAGTAATGTAGCTAGTGAAGTCGCAGAGCCAGGACTGATTTCAGAAGTCTTTCCTGGGAGGTTGGGAGCCTCAGAGCTTGTTGGAGAAACTTGGAAAGGAGCCTCTGTCCTTTGGAGTATCACAAAATTATAATCAGCTGTCATACATTTATATTCTTTCTTGTGTCCTTGGAGGTACAGGAATTATGGGAAATTAGCTAGCTAAAATTGTTTTTGGATAACTAGTCATGATGAGATAAATACCACTTGTATCTCATCTTAATATATATACATATATATATGTATCTGAAGAATGTGATATTTTTCCGTGTCTCTGGAGGTGGAACCCATGGCCTTGTAGGTTCCTGGCAAGCACCATCTTACTGAGCCACACTCCCGGCTCACTGAAGCTTTCGAATCAAAGAGAAGCCATATACTGCCTCCGCTGCTCACTCCGAGTGTTTGGTGTTGTCTTTGGTTTTGCTGCTTCGAGACAGGGTCATACATCTCCCGCTATGGCTGCTGCTGGCCTGGAACTCGCTGTGTGGCTCAGGCGGGCCGCAAACGTGCACAGGCTCCCTGTGATGACAGGCCGGAACGGTCACGCCTGGATATCTGTGCTGTCCCTAGTTCGCTCTGTGTTCGTGGCTGTACTCCCGTGACCGGAAGAGAGCGAGAGCCAGACTTCCTCATTCTCACCTGTGCGTTCCTCTGTCTCCTCTCACTGAGTAGGGATTCGTCAAAGGAGACAGTTTATGTGTATTTAACAATCCAAGATACTAATCTGTGACCATTTTCTTGGCACGTGTTCAGTTCTGCCCATGCCATGTCTGCACATGTGTGCCATGGGTTGCTTCCTTATCTGGGTGGTTGATGAGTGCCTATCTCTCCATCAGCATATCTAGGTGGTGGTGTCACTAGCTATCTGGGAGCACGTATCTGTGTAACCAGATATTGTCTTCAGATACCTGCTGTGCGCATCGAGCAGGCACAGTGGTGTATGTGGCCATTACCTTGGGGAAGGTGGTGTGATGTAGGAGTTGATTCCTGTCGTCTCTGTGGGCTGCCTTTTTCTGTTGATGATAACTGGAAGACGGAGCCCGAAGACATTCTCTGACAGCGGCCTAGGCTCTTCTGTGTCCTCCTTCTTCCCGTCTTCCTGGCACGGGGGCAAACACACCCGGAGCTCCAGCGTGGGGCTCTGACTCCCTCTTGGGTGTGCTCTGGTAGCTCCAGCCGGCCGCACGTTTGGTGCGCCCAGTGGTTTGTTCCCGCTCGGCCTTTGGATCTCTTCTTTTATGGTCATTTTTTCTAGCTCCAGGCGGACCCTGGAGCCATGGAGGCTTCTTTCTTCAGTCCTTAAGAAGCCTAGGAAGTGGCTGTTTCCCCTGT
This sequence comes from Jaculus jaculus, assembly GCF_020740685.1. NCBI lineage: Eukaryota > Metazoa > Chordata > Mammalia > Rodentia > Dipodidae > Jaculus > Jaculus jaculus. The sequence goes on along the minus strand of NC_059116.1, from coordinate 72,611,863 downwards.
GAAGTCAGACAGGACTCGGCCCTTCATGGCCACTCCTTGAGTCTCCTGATGGTGTTCCTGGGAATATGGTCAGATGTTGCAGTTGGTTCTTTCTGGTGAGATTTGTGGGACTTGATGACCTTGACCTAACTAACTCCAAGTGGAGAGAAGCCTCTGTTACCTCTGCCCAAGTTCTGTCCTTGATTCTGGGCCCCAGTGCTGATACACTTAAAAAGGACAATTCTGGCTGGAGAGATGGCTTAGTGGTGAAGGCGCTTGCCTGCAAAGCCAAAGGACTCAGGTTCCATTCCCCGGGATCCATGTAAGCCAGATGTACAAGGTGGAGCATGCGTCTGGAGTTCATTTGCAGTGGCTAAAAGCCCTGGCATTCCTAGTCTCTCTCTCTGTCTCTAGTAAATAATAAATAAATAAATAAAAATAAAGCTTAAATAAAGGGCAATTTATCAGGAAGCAAGGGGATGATCAGTTTGGGTGTCATAGTAAAAGCCTAGGAGTCCTTTTTCTTTCTTTCTTTACTTTTTTTTTGAGACAGTGCATCTATCTATCTATCTGTCCATCCATCCATTCCAGGCTCATTTGGAATTCTCCATTCTCCCCATCCTCCAGTACTGAGATGTACCATGCTGGGCTCTGTAGCGTCTTGTCACTGCCTTTTTATTTTGATGCAGTCTTGGTCATTTTTACGATGAGGGTGCTTGCATGCTAGCAAAGGGCTTTGCATATCACAGGTGGTCGTCAGATCCTTGGTGACTGATTGATCTCTGCTTTTCGCTCATTTAGAAGTGGGGAGCCTCTGGGGAGCTGCTGAGGCAGCAGAGTGCAGCTGTGATATGAGCGAGCGCTTAGCTTTTGGAAAAGCTTGTGTCCACACAGGTCCCGGAGCTGCAGATAGAGCTCCACGGCCCCTCCACGACTGAGCCCTTGCCTAGAGTGTCCAGGGGTCTGAATTCTGTTCTCCGCCCCCTGCTCTCCCCAAAGTCCTAGAATATTCCGAGGCAGAAGCTTCTGATAGCATGCTTAGTGAATGGGCTGGCTCGGAGGGAGGCCCATATGCAGAGAAGTACGGCCACTACTTCCAAGGCTAGGGGACTCCAACACTTAGTGACTACCTTGGCCCTGCTTGTCAAGACTCAGAGTGGACTTGCCAGGCAAGAACACACAATGCTATTGTCCTCTGAAAGGTTTCTTCATACTTCCACGAAGTACCCTGAGGGTTTTCCAAGGAAGCCAGGCAAGTTACTATGTTTTACCCATCAGAGAAATAGACCCATACTAGGTGGGGTATGCAGATTTCCCCCAAATTATGATGAACTTAATCGGTGAGCAGTGCGCCTATGGTCTCTGGAAGCAATGGAAGCTGTCAGCCCGAACCCGCCCCTGACACCTGTAGCCCTTGTGCCGTGGAAACGAGGAAGGAGCAGGTGGGAGGGAGGAAGGCTCCACTGCAACAGAAACAGATCCCTGACCTGGGCCAGGTGGCAGAACCCATGTTGTTGTGTGAACGCCCGTGTCATTTGAAAGGCAGCAAAAAAAAAAAAAAAAAAAAGTAAAAAAAAAAATTGATCTTTGTTTAGATTAACAGACCCCTGACTATGAAGAAGGAAGGCATCCAGACCAGAAACCGGAAAATGTCTAGCAAATCAAAAAAGTGCAAAAAGGTGCATGACACTCTGGAGGACTTCCCCAAGAGCAGCTCTTTCAACCCAGCCGCCCTGTCCAGACACATGTCGTCCCTCAGCCACATCTCCCCTTTCAGCCACTCCAGCCACATGCTGACCACGCCCACGCCCATGCACCCGCCCTCCGGCCTCTCCTTCGGACCTCACCACCCCTCCAGCATGGTCACCGCCATGGGCTAGAGCGAGCCCTGCTCGGCTGCGCACACGTCTCCGAGCGTGCATGCGTGCGTGCGTGCGAGCGAGCGAGCCCCTCTGACTCCTTGTACTTGCGTTTTTGCAGGAGCAGTATCATGAAGCCTAAAAGCAACAGATAGATGGTTTGGAAGGCAGAAAGCAAAATGATGTTTGCTTCTTCTGCGGAGAAGCTCACGGTGGTGTGTGTACCAACCACTGACTTGGGATCCCATTTGTGAATAAGCCATTCAGACTCATTCCCTACTTAACAGGGTCTCTAGTGCTGTGAAAAAATAATGCCGAACATTGCATATAACTTATATTGTAAGAAATACTGTACATTCGAGGAAGACTTTATTGCACCTGGATAGCTGTAAGAAAGGCATGAAGGACGCCAAGAATTTTAAGGAACATGGGGGAAATAAAGTATGGAAACTCAGAAGAAACTAGGTCTGATATCCAAATGGACAAACTGCCAGTTTTATTTCTTTTCACTGGCCACAGTTGTTTGATGCATTAAAAAAAAAGAAGAAAAAAATGAAAAAAAAAAGATAAAAAGTTAAAAAAAAGTTGTAGGCAAATCATTTGTTCAAGGTTGTGGGCCTTTGCAAAGGAAATTTCAGTTCTGGGCAATCAGTGTTAATGTCTCACAGTTGCCAGCGAAGGTTTCAGAATGTCATTTCTAGGCCTACACACTTCGTGAACAAGTCCCTGTAATTGTTGTTTGTATGTATAATTCAAAGCACCAAAATAAGAAAAGATGTAGATTTATTTCATCATATTATACAGATTGAATTGTACAAATTTATTTACTGCTAGTGTTAAGAACTGCTTTTTTTTTTTTTTGGTTTTAATGTTTTCCTTCTCTTTTGATTTTCAGTTAAATAAACTAGCTTAATTTCAGTTGACCTAAGGTGGATGTACTCTGGAGGGCTTATTTTCCATTTTGTTTTTGGATGATATTTATTAACTAGCTTCTCAAGGTGCAGCGGTATCTGTCTTCTCCCTCCCCTGCGGCCCAGGCGATGCGGGTGGTAGTGGATGTACTTACTACCCCTGTGCATGTCAGCGACCCCGCCTGACAGGCGCGTCCTTCCAGCAACCTGGCTGACTGTTACCCCGTCGTGTTCTGTGTTAGTGATCACTGCCTCTAAACAGTCTGTTGGAATAATACTATAATAATAATAATAATAAAGTTAAAATATTTTAAAACACCAAAACAGCATTGTATGAAAGTGGTGGCCAAACTCTTGTAGAATCTTGGAGCTCTAGATGATTTAAAGAAAATGAGGTTCTTTTAAGTTCTCCCCAAGTGACGTTATTCCCCAGGAGACACTGCTAATCTCAGAGAGGCAACACCCATTATATTAGGAATGGGAGCATTTGGATTCTACTACAGTCCAGAGGAATTGATTGTGGGGCTCATGCAACTTCTGAGGTTCTCTAGTGAGCTGCCTGCCTGCCTTGGCTACCTTAAGTAGACAGTTGTCTCAAAGAAGTGGGAGCAGGTCCCCACTTTAGCATCACCGGGGAGCACTGCAGTTGATGGGCGCGTTCCTGCTTGACGTCTAGGCAGGCGGGGCTGCTCCTGAGCTAGAGTGTTGGGGAGACATGAAATAAAGCAACTTAAACGGGCTGCATGGTTTCCTTTGCCTGTCCCCAGAATGTGTAACTACACACACACTTAAAAACCTGTTCATTGTCTCTCTGATTTCTTAGCAAGTACCTGAAACATAAGGCTGAATGTTGAGATAAAGGAAAAGAGCACCAGTGTGATGCAAGTGGAGACCTCACTGGCTCACTCCTAATTAATCACCAATAATTCTGATTTCCACATCACTCCTGATGGACCAAAGAAAAGAATCATGAATGGCTATATTAAACTGGAGACTGTATACGTTCATGTCTCTCCATTCGCCTCTTCTCACGAGCAGATTTGAGTTAATGCCCTTTCACCTTAAGAACAAGGAGTTCAAATTCTTGACCTTCCAGGAATGGGGAAGGGTGGGAGAACACAGGCGACCTCAGGCTGCCTCTGCTGCTTGTGGGAGGTGCTATAACCACCGTGGCAAGATTTACGCTGTTTCTTCCACAGAACCGTCATTTTATCGTGGTGTGCTTTGATTTACCTTCTAAGATGTTTCACGAACATGATGCCCAATCTTTAAACTCTGTGTGTATATGATAGCAATGATTTAGTTACTCTTCAGAATGTTGCCATCTCTTCGTGACTCCAGTGGTTTTGTTCTTTTTTTGTTTTTTTTAAATAACGAGACAGTGGAAGAACATTAGAAAAGCTTAATCTAGAAAAATAGGACAAGCTTACAGAACTAAAATGCTGAGAAAATATTTTTGAGTAAATTAAATCCCTCCTAATCAGTTTTCATTCTGTCTTGTCTCACTTGTGAAGGAGCCGTGCTGGGTTATCCACAGAAGATATTTGAGATGTGGTGAGATGTGGGAGGCTTAAGGGAGGGGCCATATGGTGATTGGATTAATTGTTTTTAGGGTCCCACTCTTGTCCAGGCTGGCCTGGAATTCACTCTGTAGTCTCAGGGTGGCCTTGAACTCACGGCGATCTGCCTACCTCTGCCTCCTGAGTGCTGGGATTAAAGTGTGTACCACCATAACCTGGCTTTTTTTGTTTTTTGGGGGGGGGAAGCATCTTCTAGTGTAACATGAGCTGGCCCAAGGTTCTCGCTATGTAGCTCAGGCTGGTCTCAAACTTGGGGAAATCCTCCTGATTTAGCTTCCTGATTGCTAGGATTATAGGTATGGATGAGCTACCACATGTGATTTGGGTTTTTTCCTTTAACCTTTAAAAAGCTTAACCTAACAGGGGGAGAAAAAAAAACCCCAACTCTCTAGTTATGCTATTTATGAACTCATACTTAACGGTAGAAGTTTGTGAGGTAAAAACAATTGGATTTAAACACTTTTTTCAAGAGGAGTGGAGGGACATGGTGGTTTACACTTGTAATCCCAGCACTCAAGGGATTGAGGCCAGACTGGGCTACATAGTGAGTTCCAGGCTAGCTTTCTCAAAACAAAACCAGAGAAAGCAAAAATAAAGAAATAAGCGCTTCTTTCACGTACTCAACAAATACCTGTTGAGAGCCAGGGTTGGAATTCATGCAAAACCATTGTTTAAGGCTGTGCTGTGGCTCAGTCAGAGTGCTTGCCTAGTGTGTTTGAACACGGAGTTCCAGCTCCAGCACCTCATCAGACTGGTGTATGCAGCTGGTGGTCCTAGCGTTCGGGAAGTAGAGCCAGGAGGACCACAGATTCCAGGTTCAAGATCATCCTCAGTTACACAGCGAGTTCTGGGTCAGCCTGAGTTGGTACATGAGACCCTGTCTCAAAACAACAATAATAACAATAATAATAAATATCAGGGTGTGGTGGTGCTCACCTTTAATCCCAGCACTTGGGAGGCAGAAGTAGGAGGATCACTGTGAGTTCAAGGCTACTCTGAGACTACCTAGTGAATTCCAGGTCAGCTTCCACAGGAACAAGGCCCTACCTCAGGGGGAAAAAAAAAAAAAGTAGTCAGGCGTGGTGGCACATGCCTTTAATCTTAGCACTTGGGAGGCAGAGGTAGGAGGATTGTGAGTTCGAGGCCAGCCTGAGGCTACATAGTGAATTCCAGGTCATTCTGAGCTAGAGTGAAACCCTGCCTCTCAACAACAACAATAACAAGACAAAAGTCCATAGTAATACCAGGGGCTGAGGAGATGGCTTAGCAGGTAAGGGTGCTTACTGGAGGACCCGGCTTCAAGTCCCACACCCATGTTACCACCTGGGCCTGGCCTCACATCTCTGTGACCCCAGCCTTGCGGCAAGTGGAGACAGGAGCATCACTTGGACTCCAGGTTCAGCAAAAGACTCTGGCTCAGCAGAACAAGGCAGAAGAGGGATAGACGAGAACGCCCGATGTCTCCCTCTGGCCTCCGCACACGTGCTCAGCACACACAGATCTGCGCGCTCACACACACATCTACCACATGCACACGCACTTCACTACACACATTGACAAAATAAAAGCTACTTTAAAAAATGTTTATTTTGTCGGGCATGGTGGCACAGAGTGAGAATGGGCTCTCCAGGGCCTCTAGCCACTGCAAATGAACTCCAGACTGGCTTACGTGGGACCTGGAGAATTGAACCAGGTCTTTAGGCTTCGCAGGCATGCGCCTTAACTGCTAAGCCATTTCTCCAGCCCCTGGCGATGCCTTTTAATCCCAGCACTCGGGAGGCAGAGGTAGGAGGATCACTGAGTTCGAGGCCACCCTGAGACTACATAGTGAATTCCAGGTCAGCCTGAGCCAGAGTGAGACCCTACTTTGAAACAAAACAAAACAAAACAAACAAAATTTTATTTTGGGCCTGGAGAATCAGCTCAGTGGTGAAAGGCACTTGCTTACTAAGTCTGATGGCCCAGGTTTGATTCCCCAGTACCCATGTAAAGAAATATGTGAGAAAATATTTTTGGCACATGCATCTGGAGTTTGCTTGCAGTGGCAAGAGGCCTTGGCATGCTCATTCGCTCTCACTGTATCTCTCTGCTTGCAAATAAAATACAATAGAAACCCCACATTTTGAAAGGGAAAACACAATAGCCCAGGTGGGGTGGCTCAAGCCTGTGGACCCAGCACACTCAGGAGGCTGAGGCGCATCGTGTGGGAGTGTGAGATCCTGTCAGAAAAGAAGCAGGGCTGGAGAGATGGCTTAGAGGTTAAGGCACTTGCCTGTAAAGCCAAAGGACTCAGGTTCGATTCCCCAGGACCCACATTAGCCAGATGCACAATGGGGTGCACACCTCTGGAGTTTGTAGAGGCTGAAGGCCCTAGTACACCCATTATCTCTCTCTCTTCCCCTCTTTCTCTGTCAAATAAATAAATAAATTAAAATATTTCAAAAGGTGTGCGCCACCATCCCAAATCAATTAAAAAGAAGAGAGAGAGAGAAACAGACCAGGAAATAAGCCAAGACACCAACTATGTCATTCTTACTTTGTGACATTTACCTTGTTACTCCCCCTAAGAGAATGCATGAACTGTGGTGTCTGGGTGATCCCCCAAGCAGAGAAGTCATGTTAGAACTGGGAATACCCAAAACCTGCCTTCTGAGACAAATGTCTAGTCTCTAAGATTGAAAAATGATTTTCAAGCCAGGCATGGTGGCGCACACCTTTAATCCCAGCACTCAGGAGGCAGAGGTGGGAGGATTGCTGTGAGTTTGAGGCTAACCTGGGACTAATGGGCAAGTTTCAGGCCATCCTGGGCTACAGTAAGATCCTACCTCTAAAAATAAATAAATAAATATACAAACAAACAAAAAAATGGTTTTCAAAGCTTACTCCTCATCATGAGATTTCATGTCATTACTTCAAATGTCTAAAATTGTGCAAAGGCATTGCATACTCCCCTGACGAGGGACTGTCTGTTTTTTGTTTTTGTTTGTTTTGAGTGAGGGTCTCATGTAGCCTAGGCTGGCCACAAGCTTGCCAAGTAGCCAAGGATGACCTTACACTTTTTTTTTTTAAATATTTTTTTAAATTTTTATTTATTTGAGAGTGACAGACACAGAGAGAAAGACAGGGGGAGAGAGAGAATGGGCGCGCCAGGGCTTCCAGCCTGTGCAAACGAACTCCAGACGCGTGTGCCCCCTTGTGCATCTGGCTAACGTGGGACCTGGGGAACCGAGCCTCCAACCGGGGTCCTTAGGCTTCACAGGCAAGTGCTTAACCGCTAAGCCATCTCTCCAGCCCGACCTTACACTTTTTATCCTGCTGCCTTTACTTCCTGAGTTCTGGGACTGCAGGAATGTACCTCCATGTGTGACATTTGGGGTGCAGGATCAAACCAGAGCTTCATGCATACTAGGCAAACACTACCAACTAAATTACAGCCCCAGTTCCAAACCTGACTTTGTAAAACAACTGCTCATCAAATTCAAACTCATAAATTCAGGTACAGTCCATTACCAGGCTGTAGTGTTCCTCAGGGCAGCAAAATGTCCTATTTACATGGCAAAGATTTAGCGACCTTACTACTCCGTTTTTCTCTTTTGTTCCATTCCCGTGTCACATATCGTGAACTCTAAATCTCCTTTATTATTCTAGAGCCATTTTATGTGATTTTTTTTTTTTCCTGGATAATAGTCATTGTCGACCTCTCTGTTATTTCCAAGCCAAGGAGAGACTGAAAGTTCCAAAGAAAACATTTAAATGATACAATGTAATTTTATTTCCAGGACAAAAATTTTGTTCATTACCCAAATCAATTGAGCAACACACCACCCACTTCTGCATGAGAGAGATAAAAAGAGAGAGAGAGAGACTGTAGCCCAGGCCAAACTGGCCTCCGGCTAACTGTCCTCTTGTCTCAGCTTCCCAAGTAGAGGGGTCAATACTGCCTGCCATGCTTGGTTTTTGCCGTGCTGGGGATGTAATCCAGGGCCTCATACATGCTAAACAAATAGTCTACCAACCGAGCTACATCCCCAACATATATATTTCGTTTTTCCAGGTAGGGTCTTGCTTATCTAACCCAGGCTGGCCTGGAATTCAGTATGTAGTCCCAGACTAAACTCAAACTCACAGTGATCCTCCTACCTCTGCTTCCCAAGTGCTGGGATTGAAGGCATGGGCCATCAAGCTTGGCTCAGAATTTTCAAAAGTGGCATTTGAGAAGCCTGGAGTGAAAATCATCCAGAGGATTCCAGAAAGGTCTGGATGATTCCCCCGTCATTGGTGCTTCAGACTATCTTTTTTGTTTGTTTATTTTTATTTATACTTTGTGTTTTGTTTTTCCAGGTAGGGTCTCACTCTAGCCCAGGCTGACCTGGAATTCACTATGTAGTCCCAGGCTGGCCTTGAACTCATGACAATCCTCCTACCTCTGCCTCCCCAGTGTTGGGATTAAAGGTGTGCGCCACCACGCCCAGCCATACTATCTCATAAAACAGAAATTAACTTGTGTTTTATGATTGTCAACCTCTGACTGGAGTCAGCGCCTCTGTCTTGGACTGTTTGATTTTTCTGAAATGTGTCCAGGCTCTGCTTACGCAGGATACACAGGCTTGATCTGTCCTGCTCATTTTGGCAGGAGGTTCGTGGTCCTATCTGTCCTGTAAGAAATTCTGCCTGAATTGCTCTTTCTCTTTCCCTTTGGAGAGGAGAGGACACATGGAGGAAGTAGATCAATACTTTCAATAAATAAATAAATAATAAAAAGCACCTCCTTTCCGGGCGCCCTGGTCCTTTCCTGACTCGCCTGTGACTTCTTTGCAGGGGATCTTGGTACATTAGCTACATTGTCTGCCGTGCATTTCCCCAATCCCCTGTCATGTCTGTGTGCATGGCTTGTTAGACTGTGCTTTGGAGAGGGGATTTGGAGAGTGGGCCCCCTCCCCCAACCCCAGCCTCTCCCACAGAAGCCAAAGTCCCCAAGAGAAGCGCAGCCAAAGCCATGCCTACAAAACACCACCTTCCCGGCGGGCGCCGTGGAGGAGGCCTGGTCTCCTGCAAGAACCCCAAAGGCATGTAGATGTGCAGACACCCGGAGGAGAGATGCTGCCGCTGCAGAAGTGGCTTTGGGGCTGTGACTGTAAACTCAGAGGTGCCCAGCGGAGACACCAAGCCACTGGTTCCTAAAACCGAGTTCTTGATTCAGTGGCGTGCTGTGGAGAGGACCTGGTGACAGGGATTTGGTGGCAACTAAGCGTCTGAACTACCAGGTAGTCCCACAAAGAAACCAGCCCATCTTGGTTATTTCTAGGTGGTGCTGAGGGTCGGGGAAGCCCTATGGACATAATGGGCTTCTGGAGAATTCAAAGTATTCAAAGGTTGTTTACATTATTTTTTCTGAAGATAAAATTAGTTAATACTTATTGACAAAGTTTGTAAAAGTCCCCAAATACTATTTTTGTTTTTGTGTTGGGGACCAAACTCAAGGCATCTCACATGAAAAGCAAGCTACATCCCAGCCCCCTTTAAAATGTATTTTAAAGAAAGCACGAGGGGGCTGGAGAGATGGCTTAGAAGTTAAAGGCACTTGCCTGCAAAGCCCAAGGATACAGGTTCGATTTTCCAGGACCCATGTAAGCCATATGCACAAGGTGGCATATGCCTACGGAGTTTATAGCAACTGGAGACCCCGGTGAGCACCCATTCTCTCTCTCTTTCTTCTTCTTCTTCTTTTTCTCTCTCTCAAATAAACAAACAAACTAGCAAATAAATAAAATAAGAAAGCCAGGTGTGGTGATACATGCCTTTAATCCCAAGTAGGCAGAGGTAGGAGGATCACTGAGAGTTCAAGGCTACTCTGAGAATACATAGTGAATTTCAGGTCAGCCTGGACGAGAGTCTGTACAAAAAAAAAAAAAAAAAATCCTAGAGTTTGGATTTGGGAGGCAGAGGTAGGAGGATTTCCGTGAGTTGAAGGCCAGTCTGGGACTACAAAGTAAGACCTTGCCTCAAAAACAAAACAAAACAAAAATTTTATATAAAAGAAAGAAAAAGGGCCGGGCATGGTGGCGCACACCTTCAATCCCAGCACTGGGGAGGCAGAGGTAGGAGGATCGCTATGAGTTGAAGGCCACCCTGAGACTGCATAGTGAATTCCAGGTCAGCGTGGGCTAGAGCGAGACCCTACCTTGAAAAACCAAAATAAATAAATAAATAAATTAATTAAAAAAATAAGTAAAAAAAAAAAGAAAGAAAAAGGAGAAAGAAAAGCTCTGTAATGCTGTTATCCATCCTGTGGATATTCTAGGAAAGAAAAAGAACTTGTCCAAAGTCACACAAATTAGAACCAGTTAGGAGTAGCCTGTCCCTGACAGTAGGGGCCAGGATGGTGGCGGTCACTGAGGTTTGCTAGTAACACAGCACCTGGCTTCTAAGACTCATTCCAGGGTGACTGACGGCAGAGGGTCCAGAACTTGGGGGTCTCCAGCACTCAAGGGAAAGGAGGGTGTGGTGGCCTGCTCCTGCGGTGTGACAGGACGGTCTTGAGGCGTGTTGACCCTGGGGCTTTAGGTCTCTCTGTCGGGCAGGAGGGAAAACTTTCTAAACCAACTTGCTACTTGGGACCTTCCTGTAATGGCGGAGACTACTAAAATGACAGAGATCACTACAAATCTGCTTTTTAGACTACATATAAGCAAGACACGGTGGCATATAATCCCAGGAGGATTGTGAGTTCAAAGTCTACTTTGGCTACAGGAAGACAGTTCAAGTTCAGCCTGCGCAACTTTGTGAGACTTGGTTTTACAATAACAAGGAAAATGGTGCCTGGGGATGTAGCTCAGAGGTAGAGTGCTTCCTTTGCATGTGTGAGGGAGGCTCTGAGCTCAACTTCCTGCAAAAAGGGAAAAATTGTATGTAAATGAAGGCATTTGTATGTCCAGGTTTTACCCAAATGAAAGGGGTTTTGCAGAATAGAATTTTACAGTGATGAAGAGAATGTACTTGGGTGAGAGAGACACAAGCTTCTGGGTTAGGATGTCCACGTGTGAGGTCTTGGATTCCCCCTTCAGCACTGGAAACACACACACACACACACACACACACACACACACACACACACACAGAGAGAGAGAGAGAGAGAGAGAGAGAGAGAGAGAGAGAGAGAGAGAGAGAGAGGGAGGGAGGGAGGGAGGGAGGGAGAGAAAGAGAAAGCTAGCCTTCCTTGGCTTCTAATGATCATACCAAGCAAATGGACATCTAATTCAACTACACGTGCAGTCAGCCTTCCCCTAAAGAGGGTTACCATGTGCACAGGTACTAAGATGCGCCCAGAGCCGCACTTGGACTCAGGTGTTTGCGAGGCATAAGGAGGAGCAGGGAGCTCAGAGCTGAGTTCACATTTGCTGCCCTGGCATACCACACCTAAGAGCCAGGCTGTGGGGTAGACGGGCCCTTTCCGTGGCTTTTCCCTTCTGGGTTTCAGAGCAGCCCCACTCCCCTGCTCCCTCCCGCACACATGCACCCCATTTTCACCGCAGTGCAGCGTGCCCTGCTCAGCAGCAGCAGCAGCGGCTCTCGGGTGCACGGGGAGGTTTCAACTACCGCCGTGTCTAAGGTGAAGCTTGGAGATTAAGTGTCTCTGCTTTCCATTCCCCCAGATAGAGGAGCCCTGGCAACATGTGTGCCCTCAAAGCCAGCTGGCCAAAGGGGCAAGGAGAGGAGGGAAGAAGGAGGCCCGTTTCAGTCCACCCTTTCCCACCTGTACAGCCCTGCCGTGCACTGCGCGGGAGCCATCTCTGGGCCACCGCCTGGGAAACTGAAGCCGGGGGTCTATCCCAGTTACTCAGGGACACAGCAAGGCCTGTCCCCAGAGATTGTGGGGGTGTTGGTGCATCTGTTCTTGGTGTTAAACAATTAAAAAAATTGAAAAATACAACAGGGAGAGTCTTTAAAATTGTTATTTGGTAATGTGACTTGGCGTGTGTAGGGAGAGGACAACCCCTTTGAGATGTCTGCATAGTCTTCTCTCAGACTGGGGTTTTTGCAGCTGCCAAATTGCAAATGAGCATCAGACTACTTGGCCTGTGGGTTGTGGGCTCTCCTGGCTGCGCTCCCCATTTTTGAGGTGGCTTCTCAGATGCATGTGCCGCGTTGCATCTGACTCTCCATAGGTGCCGGCGAGGTAAACCCAGTCTGGCAGGCTTTGGTGCACAGGTGCCTTTAGGGCCGAGCCATCTCCCTAACCCCCAGAGTCTTAAACTTAGGGGAACCCTACATTGCTTTACCACTGAGCAAAGATGTTCATTCCTAGAGAAAGATCTCCCTGATGGAACTTCTCCTTGATATCACATCTTAAAAAGAAAGAAGTTCTGCTGGGCATACTGGTGCGCCCTTTAAACAGTATTTCTTTTTAATTTTTTAAATTTATTATTTTGAGAGCGACAGACACAGAGAGAAAGGCAGATAGAGGGAGAGAGAGAATGGGCGCGCCAGGGCTTCCAGCCTCTGCAAACGAACTCCAGACACGTGCGCCCCCTTGTGCATCTGGCTAACGTGGGACCTGGGGAACTGAGCCTCGAACCGGGGTCCTTAGGCTTCACAGGCAAGCGCTTAACCGCTAAGCCATCTCTCCAGCCCCTGGTGCACCCTTTAATCCCAGCACTCTGAAGGCTGAATGTTGGGATGACAGGCATGTGCCATCATACTCCGTTTATGTGCTGCTGTGACTCAAACCCAGGACTTCATGCATGCTAGGCACAAGCCAACCGAGAGCGCCATTCCCAGCCTGGCCCCTCTGAATGTCATGTCTGCTGAGGATCTGACAAGAAGGGGTTACACCTTGATGCTAGGGTCTGAATGGCAGATGCTGAATTTTCACTGCAGACAGCCAGCTATAATTTAGTGAGAAAGGATGCTCAAATTGGACTGCAGCTTGCAAATCAATACAATGTGTTGGCTTGCTGGGAAGTTGCCCCATGTTGTTAAGGATTACGTTTCTACATGGTTTGCAGACTAGATGTTAATCAGTGGCTCTTGGCCAGAGAACGCAAACCCTACTAGCAAATAAATGCATTTAAGATGTTAGGGAATGACCAAAGAGGAATATGCATGTGGAATATGAAACCAGTTAAGAATTAAAGGTCGTTTTGTTCAGGGCAAAATTCTTGTGCAGGGTGCTGACAGTTTGCCCTCTGGGTGTTTTCAGAGCTTAAGGGATCAAACTGTCCATACAAAATATGGAATGTCTAATACAAGAGCCCCATGTGCCCCTCCAGCCCAACCTTCCTGCCCTCCGATTACCGTGGCTCCAGCTTCAGGGCGGACACCCCTTCCTGCCAGTAGCTGGGGCACAGGCGTGGCAACGTGTGTGCACTCGGGTTATTCCCCGGCACAACTTAGAGGGAACTTTAACTTAATTTTATTATTTTCACTTGTGTTTGTGTGCACTCTGTGTGTGATGTGTGATATAAGCGTGAGTGTGGGTGCAGATGTGCATGTGTGTGCAAAGGCCAGAGGAGAACTCTAGTGGTCTTCTCTATTCTCAAGCACCGGTTTCCTTGAGATGGAGGCTCTTCCTTCGTCAGTGAGTTACTTAGCTATATTTGTGGCCAGCTTAAATCTTGATGACTTACCATGCATTTCCTTTAGCCCAGGCTGGCTCCTATGTCATTCATTGCCCCCAACAGTCTAATGATGCACCTGTTATGACCTCTGTCCCTAAGAGGATAAAGAAGCAGAGAGAAGCCACATCAACTCGCAGCTCATCTCCAGAGCAGTTGCTGCACTACCTTCTTGCTCTGTACTGTGCAAGGCTGTTCCTCCTCAATCAGAAATAGAAGCCTACTGCTGGGGCTGTGCTGGAAACCTCCTCCACGTAGACCAGCTGACAGAAAGCTGGAAAAAGCCATGCTGCACGCAGCTCAATGGGAGAGAGAGAAATCACCAGTGAAGATACCCAACAGTGGACACTGCAAGCCTTATATTTGGCCAGCCAGGCCTAATGAGCCAACAGGTGCAATAGTGGCACGTCTGTTATAGGGGAAACCAACTGCCCTCTAATTGGACTGGAGGCCCACTGCATGGGAGGGAATACATCCCTGATACTGAAAACTTAAAACAGGGGTAGTCATGAGCTCTAAGGGTATAATGTCTGCTGCTGTCTGACTAAAAGTATACACTTTGTTCACCAAACTGCCCAGTAAGCACTTCTCTTAATGTTCATACCCTTATATTAATGCTACTCTCACTTTTGGCTAGAGAACTTTCTCTTTTCTGATGGCAGTGACCTTGGGATGACTCAGAAGGCACCATGGTGCTGAGAAGAAGTGACAGAGGAGTGTTTAGTACTGCATTATCTCTATCACACCTTCCAAGGCTCAGGGTCCATTGCAGAAGAGGTGACTGAAAGGATGTAAGAGCCAAAGGAAGGGCAGAATTCCTTACAATGTGCTCTCCCAGACACAAAATGGCCTGGATATCCATGACCTCACAGTGCCTGACACTACCTGCACAAGACCATCATAATAGGAAGAAAAGATCATGACATCAAAATAAAAGAGAGAGAGAGAGAAAAAGAGAGACTGATTGAGAGGGGAAGAAGATATGATGGAGAATGGAGTTTCAAAGGGAAAAGTGGGGGGAGGGAAGGTATTACCATGGGATATTGTTTACAATTATGAAAGTTGTCAATAAAAAGTTATTTAAAAAAAAGCCGAACCTGGGCGTGGTGGCACACACCTTTAATCCCAGCACTCGGGACACAGAGGTAGGAAGATCACTGAGAGTTTGGAGACTACATAGTGAATTCCAAGTCAGCCTGGACTAGAGTGAAACCCTACCTCAAAAAAAAAAAAAAAAAAAAAAAAAAAAAAAAAAAAAAGAAAGAAAGAAAGAAAAGAAAAGAAAAACCATTAGAAGCCGGATTAAAGAGATGGCTTAGCTTAGCTGTCACGGAGCTTGCCTGTGAATCAAAGGACCGAGGTTCAATTCCCTAGGACTCATGTAAGCCAGATGCACAAAAATAGAAGCCAAGTTGGGCATGATGGCACAACTTGTGATCTCAGCACTAGGGAGGTTGAGACAGGAGGACCAAGAGCTCAAGGCCATCCAGGGTTACATGGTAGACATACAGAGCACGACTCTGTCCCCCCCGCCACCCCCCAAAAAGAAGAAGATTCCAAGTCCTTGTGATTTTTTTTTAGTGCCTTTCTGGTTGTGCTGAGTGATTGTCGAGCACTTTCCCTCTTGTAAGGCGGCCTCGCCGTTTAACCCTTCCTTCCAAAAGGTTAAGTTACTTGACCAACATCTCATAGCAAGCGAAGGTCATGGCGGGGTGACCATTCACAGCCACAGCTCAGGGCCACACAGGTCCCTCAGGGAGTGTTCGCCGTAGAGGAAGGCTATGTTTACATTTGATTGCTTGGTGTTCATTAGCAGTTTTGGGGAACATAGTCCAGTGTTGCAGGAGGAAGTCTCCAGTTTCGAGACCCCCTCCAAGTCAGGAGTGTTGGCTCATGTCTGTCGTCCCAATACTTGGGAGGTGGAGGCAGGAGGATTATGAGTTTAAGATCATACTGAGCTATGTGGTGAACTAGAGGCCAGCCCGGGCTACATGAGAACCTCAAAGATACAAAACAAAACAAAATAAAGCATTCTCTTTCCAAAGCCAGAAAGTCTGATGGTACAGGCTACATGGGAAACTTAGACAGATCACAAGTTCAAGGCCAGCCTGGCCTACAGAGCACATTCGGGCACAGCCTGGGCAATGTACCCAGGTCCTGGCTCAATGTAGTAATAATTAAAAGGGCTGTAGCTATCTATAGCTCAGTGAAGTGCTTGCTGACAACGTGTGAGGCCTTGGCGTTCAATCCCCAGTACTAGAAAATGGTCGACAAATAAACAAAGAAATTCCCCTTCTGAGAGTGAAGGAAGACACTTGCCCACCAGACGAGCTTCAAACAAAGGTCTTTCTCCTTCCTGTTGCCAGCTTGCCCTACACTTGAGAGAGATAACGGGGCTCCAGACACTCTGTAGAGACTTGCCACCCTTGATTATGTCTAGGCTGGTAAAAGTCAACCAAACTAATCACCAGACACTTGGTCCAATAAAAGAGCCCTCCTTCCACAATGGAGAAATTAACCAGGGCCGAGCAATAGAGGTTAGTGGAGCTGTCATAAAAGATAATTATAATAATATTAATAGTTGTATGCTCTACCCGGCCTCTTGCCTTTCATCCCAGATCTGAGAGAGCCTGGCTACTGTTAATTAATATGATTTGGCCCTGTTGAAATTCTAGATGGGCCTAGAAAAGAAAGACAATCTTCCTCCCTCTGTCTGGGAAATGAGGGCGGAGATGATGGGTTTAACAGGATCCCCTGCCCCACAGAATTACTTGGGGGAGAACATTTTATTTTACTTTTTAATTTTATATCAACACCCTCCTACGTACAGACAATATGCCACGATCATAATCCCCTTCCATCACCTTCCCTTTCCTCATACCCAGCATCCCCTCCAAAGAATCCTTTCTTCTTTTCATCTAGTCTCTCTTCTATTATTATTTTTTTAACTAAAAAAAAATTCGAGGCAGGGTCTCACTCTAGCTCAGGCTGACCTGGAATTCACTATGGAGTCTCAGGGTGGCCTCGAACTCATGGTGATCCTCCTACCTCTGCCTCCCGAGTCCGGGGATTAAAGGCGTGCGCCACCACGCCCGGCTTCTCTTCTATTTTGATGTCATCACCTTTTCCCTCCGCAAGCAGGTCTTGTAGTAGCATCAGCCACCACGGTCATACACGCCACAGCGCTTTGTGTCGGGAGCACAGGACTGCAAAGCGCTCCTCCCTTCCCTTGACTCTCAGGTACTTTTTGCCACCTCTTCTGCAGTGGAGCCTTGGAGGTTGTGATAGAGATGTCTCAGTGCTGAACACTCCTCAGTCATTTCTTCTCAGCACTTTCATGAGTTTTGAGTCACCTTAGTGGTCACTACCACCTGAAAAGAGAAGTTTTCTAACCAAAAGTGAGAGTAGCATTAACATATGGGCATAAACACAAATATTTACAGGGCAATTTTGTGAAAATAATATATCCATTTAGCAGGACAGCAGTAGTAATTTACTCTTAGGGTTTATGACCTCTGAAGCCATAGGCTTTTGATTAGGTTTTCAGTACCAGGCAGAAATTCCCTCCCATGGAGCGGGCCTCAAGTCAAATCAAAGAGCAGTTGGTTTCCCCTATCACTGACATGCCACCATTGCAGCTGGTGGTACATTTGTCCTGGTTGACCAGCTGGAAAGCTCATCTGTGTACTTTGTGGTTGGTTTGTCTTGGTTTCTGAATCAAGCTGCTGGGCTTGGCTTAGATGCTGGGCGTGGTGGCGCATGCCTTTAATCCTAGCACTCAGAAGTCAGAGGTAGGAGGATTGCTGTGAGTTCAAAGCTACCCTGAGACTACATAATGAATTCCAGGTCAGCCTGGGCTAGAGGAGGGAGACCCTACCTGGGAAAAACAAAACAACCCCCCCCCCCAAAAAAGGAGCTGCATACACCTGGAGCTTATTTGCAGTAGCAAGAGGCCTTGGCATGCCCATTCTTTCTCTCATTGTGTGCACCTCTCTCCTTGCAAATAAATAATAAGTATCTAACCAGATAAAAAGGAGGGCTGGTGAGAAGGCTCAGCCTTTAGATTCATGCGTGTAGAGCCAATGACTGAGTTCAATTCCTCAGTACCATGTAAAGCCAGATGTACATTGGTGCACACATCTGGAGTTTGCAGCAGCTGGAGATCCTGGAGCACCTATTTGTGCTCTCTCTCTCTCTGTCTCACTTTATCTCTCTCTGTTTGCAAATAAGTAAAATATATTTAAAAACATTAAAAACATAAGATGGACTCCTGAGGACACAGATCACAGATGCCATTGACTTGAGGAGAACAAAGGGGCTGGGAAAGGCCCAGCCTGTGGGGACAACTTGTCGGTTTTCATTCGCAGCTTCACATAGGCTAGGCTGACATCAGCGTCCCTGTGAAGCCCTGCGTGACCACTCCAGATCGCCCCCTCCAGCACTGCGTGAGGCGGCGTAAGTGTGCGCCACTCCACCCAGCTCCTAGCTTTCAGAACGCTGCGAGTTTGCCTTTAGTTTTTAATCTTCATGAGGGCTCAGGGGAGGGAGGAGACAGTCAGGGGACATACCATCCAGAGCCACTTATCTGATGGAAGACTAGGGAAGAGATAAGGATAGGAAGGACCAAGTAGATCTCCTTGATCTGCAAACCGAGCTGCCATGGTCAAGGACAGCCCTGGAACAATTAGTCACCTGTCACCTCACCTTTCTAGCTATAGCATAGTGGGGAAAGGCACATATTGTGGAACCAAGTGTCCTCCTTACAAATTCTGACTCCTCTGTCGGTTTCGTTGATTTCATGTGAGATGAGGGGATGTAGCCCATGCATTAGCCATTGTAAGCATTAAGTGAAAATACTTTATGCAATGCCTTTAGAACTATGCTTACAACAATATCCTTGGATCGATCAATTCCACTGACACTACTGATAGCTTACTATCTGTTTCATCACTTAAGACCTTCCAAGCTTCCCTGTTTAGTTAAAGGCTGGCTGCAGTCAAAGGAGTCTTAAGCATCAAGGACCATTTGGATAGGGAGAGTAGAGATGTCCAGGATTTGTTCACAGTCACCTGATGCCACCATTTGAGACCTGGTTTGAGAACCTTCACTTGCCCTAAAGGAACAGTGTTGAAAATTGCTCTCACACATTCATGCTGAGACCCATGTTCCAATTCTTTGGAGAACCAAGAATCCAAGGAATTGATTCAAGATAAAATCCCACATTGGAAGAACTGTCTAGAGTCAGCAGGGAGGATGGAATCATGAAGAATGGGTGGAAGCCGGGCGTGGTGGCGCATGCCCTTAACCCCAGCACTCAGGAGGCAGAGGTAGGAGGATTGCGGTGAATTTGAGGCCACCCTGAGACTATATAGTGAATTCCAGGTCAGCCTGGGCTAGAGTGAGACCCTACCTCTAAAAACCAAACCAAACCAAGCCTCCCCCCCCCCAAAAAAAAACCCCAGCAACAACAACAACAAAATCCCACCCAAAAATGGGTGGAAACAATCAATACTGGAAGGGAAGGCTGTTGAAGTGGGAGGGTGCTACTGGGGAAACCTGCCTGGTACACTTGTTTCTAGGTCTGAATTAATTCTGTCTAAGGTCCCCAGGTGTCAAATAGAAAGCGTCTGCTCTGGACTGGTCTTGCATCCGGGGTCCAGGCATGAAACGTTTTTTGGGAGTTGAGAAACAGACTGGTCACAGTCTGTGCTGTGCAGAAAAAGCTGGGTAATACTTCTGTGAATCACACTGAAACTCACCCCTGTTTCATTGACTACGTGGTTCCACTTAAAATCATCAGAAATGACTCAGGGGGCTGGAGAGATGGTTCAGCGGTTAAGGCACTTCCTTGCAAAGCCTGATGACCTGGGTTCAATCCCCCCCTACCCACGTAAAGCCATGCAGTGGCACATGCATCTGGAGTTTGTTTGCACTGGCTGGAGGCCCTGGCACACCCATTCTCTCTCTCTCTGCTTAGAACTTTAAGGACTTAATATGGTGGTATGCATCCACGGGACAGAAGAACATACTGAGGCATTTGTGACAAACCAAAACCACATGAAAATCCAAACGCCTTTCCTTCTGTGAGCAGCTTGTGTACTTAACAAGGTACTGTTGTGCACTGAACCAGTGAGTTGTGTAAAGGCACTAACAGGGATATGGAAGATGCCGGCAACTGGAATTGGTCAATAAGACTGCAGAATACAGCCAGGCGTGGCGGCGCACGCCTTTAATCCCAGCACTCGGGAGGCAGAGGTAGGAGGATTGCTGTGAGTTCGAGGCCACCCTGAGAATACAGAGTGAATTCCAGGTCAGCCTGGACCAGAGTGAGACCCTACCTCGAAAACAACAACAACAACAAACAAACCAACAACAACCACAACAAATTGCAAAATACCTGATTTTGACATTCTTTTGTACATCCCCTAAACTTCCCTCTTTTTCTTTCTTTCTTCCTTCTTTCCTTCCTCCCTTCCTTCCTTCCTTTCTTTCTTTCTTTTTTTCTTTCTTTTTTTGAGGTAGGGTCTCACTGTAGCTCAGGCTGACCTGGAATTCATTCTTTAACACCAGGCTTCCGTAGAGCGGACAGTGATCCTCCTACCTTGGCCTCCCAAATGCTGGGATTAAAGGTGTGCACCACAATGCCAGGCTTCTTTTTAAACTTTTTACTAACAACCTCCATTCATACACACAATGCACCTTGATCATAATCCCCTCTCTCCACCTTTCTTTGTGCCCCCTTCCATATCTCCCTACATTGAAACTTTTTTCCAACTAGTCCTTCTTCTAAAAATTTTTTATTTATTTAAGAGTGAGAGTGAGAGAGAGACAGAGAGAGAAAGAAAGAGGCAGATAGAGAATGGGTGTGCCAGGACCTCTAGCCACTACAAATAAATTCCAGACCCTTGTGCCAACTTGTGCATCTGAAGTTATGTGAGTACTGGGGAATCGAACTGGGATCCTTAGGCTTTGCAGGCAAACACCTTAACCACTGACCCATCTCTCCAGCCCACTCTTCTATTTTCATCTCATCATTTTCTTTTTGACTTCATTTAATCCTGTCTTGTGTAGATAGTGACAGCCACTGTGAGGCCATGAGTGCCATGGCCATCTGTGTCTGAAGGGCAGCATTCCAGAACACTCCCCCCATTCTGGGCTCCTACGTACTTTCTGCCACCTCTTCTACAAGGGTCCCTGAGCCTGGGAGGGTGTGGTAGAGATTCTCACTCTTCCGCTGTCCCCTCCCCCATTCCCTCTTCCTCCTTTCTTCTCTTCCTTTCCTTTTCTTTCTTTTGTTTTTTTCCTTTGGTTTTTCGAGGTAGGGTCTCACTCTAGCCCAGGCTGACCTGGAATTCACTATGGAGTCTCAGGGTGGCCTCGAACTCACACAATTCTCCTACCTCTGCCTCGCCAGTGCTGGGATTAAAAGCATGTGCCACCACACCCGGCTTCTTCTCTTCCTTTTCCTTTGGAGACAAGATCTCATTAAGTGGCCCTAGTTGGCCTGGAATTTGATACATTGGCCAGGCTGGCCTCAAACTTGTGGTAATCCTCCTGCCTCTACCTCCTAAGTACTGAGATTACAAGCGTGTACCCCGGTGCTTAGCCTTTGTTTTATTTATTTATTGTGACAGGGTCTTCCTATATGGCCCAGGCTGGCCTTGAACTTTAGATTCTCCTGCCTAACTAAGCCTCCCAAGTGTTGGGGTTCTAGATGTTTACTGCCATACTAAGTCCCTAGGGACTGTTATCCCTGCTCTAAGTCTGAGTCAGGTTGGTTTGCATCTGCATCTCTCTCTGTACGTGCTATAAAGGGCAAGAAGGACAGGCATCAGTTTGAAGAAACGTGGATCTCGGCCAACAGTTTGGATTTGATCTCTGAACTTTTGCCTTCCTCTTGGAATCACTAGGTTTGTGAAAGAAAGTGGTGAAAAATATGCAGAATGTGAGGTTATTAGTCTTTGTCCTAACTTTCACTCGTTACATGATATCAGCAATGGGCCTCACCGTCCTCTGAGCCAATTTCTTCATTTCAAGGCCCCCAGATAGCATGGTAATTATGGCTTAGGGGTCCTTAGGTAAAGGGTGTAGAGCCGGCAGCGAGCTGCTGGCTCCGTTGTGGGCTATTTTGTTATCCTCAAGAGTGTGAGTCTAGCTCAGAATGAAGTCAAAGAGTTGGACCATATTGAAAACTGTTGTAACATAATGCTCTGTTTGAACTGGTTTCTAAACACACTGCTGGTGTCCAGAGTAAATACTGGCAGTGTGGACACGAGCCTGGACGTGGACCCAGGTGCATTCTGGAGTCTTCAGAAGAGGCAGGCACGCAGCTGGACAAGAGCAGAGCCGCAGCTTAGGGAGGAGGGTCATCCCGAAAGTGGGGGTCTGTATCTTTCTGAGTAGGCACGTCTGTGCTCACGCACGTACATGCTCACTCCGGCATTCCAAGTCTACATGCAGATCAGCTTAGGTTTATTCGTTACCTTGAAATATGAGGATTTCCCTCCTCCCCATCCAGCAGAGCAGATCTCCACATCCACTGTGCGGAGCCATGTTTGGCCCTTTGTCCCTGTCCTCTGAGCACCTGCACATGGGAAAGCAGGAGGACTGCATTGATTTTTAAAGATATTTTATTTTTATTGATTTATTTGAGAGAGGGAAAGAGGCAGATTGAGAGAGAGAGAGAATGGGAGTGCCAGGGCCTCCAGCCACTGCAAACGAACTCCAGATGCATGTACCCCTTGTGCATCTGGCTAACGTGGGTCCTGGGGAATCGAACTGAGGTCCTTTGGCTTTGCAGGCAAACGCCTTAACTGCTAAGCCATCTCTCCAGCCCCTCCTTTTTTTTGAGGAAGGGTCTCACTCTGGCCCAGGCTGACCTGGAATTCAGTATGTAATCTCAGGGTGGCCTCTAAATCATGGCGATCCTTCTACTTCTGCCTCCCAAGTGCTGGAATTAAAGGCATGAGCCACCACACTCAGTTAGGACTGTGTTTTTGAGTCCAGCCTGAGCCTCGTAACTAGGGCCCATTAAAAACAAATTATTTATTAGAGAGAGAGAATGGATACTGCAGGGCCACCATGTGCATCTGGCTTATGTGCGTTCTGGGGAATCAAACCTGAGTTCTTAAGCTTTGCAGACAAGTGCCTTAACCCCTAAGCCATCTCTCCAGATCCCCCCCTACCATTTTAAAAATAAATAATTGGGTGTGGTAGTGCACATCTTTGATCCCAGGCAGAGGTAGGAGGATCACTGTGAGTTGAGGGCAGCCTGATACTACATAGTGAATTCCAGGTCAGCCTGGGCTAGAGTGAGACCCTACCTCGAAAACCAAAACAAAACAAAAATAAAGTTAAAATATATATATATATATATATATATATATTAGGTGTGGTGACTCATTTTTTTAAGCCATCACTCAGAAGGCTGAGGCAGGAAAATGCCATGTGTTTGAGGCCGTTCTATGAGGCTGACTTAGGCTATAGAGTGACATTCTTTCTCAAAACAAAACAAAACAAAACAAAACAGTAAGTAAGTAAATAAGCAAGCAAACAAATAAAAATAAAAAGTAAAAAATATGGGGCTGGAGAGATGGCTTAGCAGTTAAGGCATTTTCCTGCAAAACCTAAAACACTGGGTTCGATTCCTCAGTACCCACGTAAATAAAGCCAGATGTACAAAGTGGGGCGCACACCTGGAGTTCATTTTTAATGGCTGGAGGCCCAGTGCACCCATTCTCTCTCTCTTATTGAAAAAAAAAACAAACAAACAACTAAATACATATTTTTTTAAAGGGAAAAACAAAAAGCCCAATATTTGGGTAGGAAAGAGAATACTTTTTGCGGGAGGGTTCTTTATTTTTCTTTCTGACAATTTCATACATGTTTATAATGTATTTTTTTCTTTTAATTTTTTTAAATTTTTATTTATTTGAGACAGAGAGAAGGAGGAGAGAGAGAGAATGGGCTGGGTGCACCAGGTCCTCTAGCCACTGCAAACGAACTCCAGATGCATGCACCATCATATGCACCTGGGTTATGGGACCTGGAGAATCGAATCTGGGTCCTTAGGCTTTGCAGGCAAGCACCTTAACTGCTAAGCCATCTCTCCAGCCCTATAATGTATTTTGAATGTATTCACACAACCTCCTCATTACTTGGAAAGAGAATGCTTTGTAAGGTCGGCTTCTGTTTAGGGCTGAGCTCACTAGAGGAAAAGGACGGTGAGAGATCCATTCTGACTCTGATGTCTGGGTCGGGGACCAGCCTTGATCACGTCTCAGAAAGAGACCTCCACTCAGGGAGACAGAGCGGGTGCGGTGGTGGTGACGTGTTCCTCTCTGTGCAGAGGCCTCGGCTTCGCAGAGCTGCTGGCCTCGTGTTTTCTATGCAGCACCGAGACATTGGAAAATCCCCTGGGACCCGATTCACCAACCCCTGAGCTCTTATCCACACCAACTTCCTAACGTTATCCAGGAAGGAGCTGCCCTCAGCCATCCATGGATTAGGACTCAGCTCTCTGACTTTCCTGGAGCGCGACGGAAGCAGGATACTGGAGGGAAAACGAGCTTTGCCTTCTGCACTTTTCAAAGATGTGTTTCCACGTGGGTGCGGCAAACGTGCGCTTGTGCATTACAGGTGGATGTGCGCGGTAAGTCTAAAAGGGGATCCGTGGAAGCACGCGGTGCTCACTGCGTCCCAGACACTGCTGAACGCTCGGTGCTGCAGGGAAGATGCAGAAGTCTTCGACAATGAGCAAAGCGGTGATTCAGGCGTTAAGTCAAACAGGTTTGACTGCCTCTCTGCCTCTGATACCACACTGACTCGTGGCCATAGCTGATTAATAGAAGTGGTAAATTCCACATGAGTGCCCCATCACAAAGACGACCTGTGGTTGCATAAACTCGGATCGTCTCAAGGTTAGGCACAAGGCTAAGGGCCATTTGATTCCCTACGCTCCCAGAACTCAAGACGAGCTCATTAAGGGTCCAGTAAGAATGCAGAAATCACATGTTCTTGGATGTTAGGAAATACCTTTTCTCATCTGTCAAGTGGAGGTTTCTATGAAAATGAAATGTGATAACATGCTGTGGGTGCAAGGCATGGTATAAATGTTCACAAATGGTCATTGTGAGTATTATTAGAATGACTCAGTTACTCATCCACCGAGAAAGCACTTGCTATGCAAGCATGAGGTCTAAATTCACATTGCTGGGACCCACATACAGGCCAGGTGGCTGTGCTGGCCTGGCTTTAATCACAGAGCTTCCCGGACAGCTAGACTAGCCAGATTGTGAGTTCTGGGCTCAAGTGAGAGACTCTCAAGTAAGACGCCTGATGCCATCCTCTGACCTGCACATGCATGTGCACACATGTGCGTATACGCAAACATGTTCATACACCACACATATTCATGTCAAAAAGAAAGACCCATCTGGCAATATATGTATGTATGTGTTTGTGTGTGTACACACACGCATACATGTGTTTGTATGTGTGTCACTGTGTGTACACACATGCAGGCATGTGTGTGTTCCTGTGAAGGCCAGAGGACAGCTTCACATGCTGCTCCTTAGGTGCCACCCACCTTTCTTTTTTTAAAATATTTTATTTTTATTTATATATTTGAGAGAGAGAGAGAGAGAGAGAGAGAGAGAGAGAGAGAGAGAGAGAGAGAGAGAAAGAGAGAATGGGCACACCCGAGCCTCCAGCCACCGCAAACGAACTCTAGATGTGTGCGTCCGCTTGTGCATCTGGCTCACGTGGGTCCTGGAGAATTGAACTGGGATCCTTTGGCTTTGCAGGCAAGTGCCTTACCCACTAAGCCATCTCTCCAGCCCCTGCCCACCTTTTTTTTAAGACAGACTTTCTCACTGGCCTGGAGTTCACCAATTATTTTGGATTGGGTGGACAGTAAGCCTCGAGGATCCTCCTAAATCAACTTCTCCAGCTCTGGAATCACATGTGTGTGCCATGATACCCCGAATTTCACATGGCTTCTGGGGATTGAGCTCCAGTTTCATGCTTGTAAGACAAACACTTGACTTGGCGAGCTCTCTCCCCACCTTTAATGTCTGTGTTCATTACCTTTGAAAATGAGCCTGTGTTCCCAGCATTTGGGAAGCCAAACAAGAGGATGACCAGGGCTGCACGGTGATTTGCAGGCCAGGTTGGGCTATAGAGTGAGACTCTGTCTTCAGACCCTTTCTTCAAAAAAATGACATAGGAAGAAAGAATGAAGTGTCGCCTGTTGGTGCTGCTGTGTAGACTTCTTAGAGGTAGAGACTCCTGTGACCAAGAGGCTCAAGTCACGGTCTTTGAAGGCTCAGTTAATGATAAATACGCTTTTCAGCTATAGAATCAACAAGCCCATAGAGCGTCAGTATCAGGGGAAATCTAAAGCTGGGATGCAGAAGGCCTGCCCAGAAGTGAGTGACCCAGACCTTAGCCCCCTGAAAAGCTGAGAGTCCTCCAGGAAAAATGAATCAGATGGAAAAATAACAATGCTGCTATGTGTGATGAGGGAGATGAAACTAAATGAGAGGTTAAACTGCCTTTAATCCCAGCACTTGAGAGGCTGAGGTAGCAGGATCACTGGGAGTTCAAGGCCAGCCTGGGACTGCAGAGGGAGTTCCAGGTCAGCCTGGGCCACAGTGAGACTCTGGCTAGGGGGGGAAACAAAGAGGATGAGAACAAGGCAGATTGGGAAGTCTCGCAGCTCGGCTGTCACCAGGGTTTTGTTTTTACCGTTCTGAGGATCAGGCTCGGGGCTCTGCAGATGCTCAGCCAACGTGTCATCACCGAGCCTCGCCCACAGCCCCTTCACAGGGCTTTCCTAGGAAGAGCGCCGTGAAGAGCAAGGGCTTTGCAGACAGAGGGAAGGGCACGGGCATATTTGACAGCAGGGATGGAGGAGCCCTGGGCTGGTTCTATGCTAGCATATCCTATGTAGACAACATGTAGGGATGCAGAGACGGCTTAATGGTTAAGGCACTTAACTGCAAAGCTTAAGGACCCAGGTTCGATTCCCTAGTACCCATGTAATAAAGATGCACAAGGTGGCACATGCATCTGGAGTTCATTTGCAGTGGCTGGAGGCCCCGGTGTGCCCATTCTCTCTCTCCCTATCTGTCTGTCTGTCTCTCTCTCTCAAATAAGTACATAAATAAAATATATTTTTTAAAAAAGCTACGCATACACTGTCTACACAAGACCATGATAATAGGAGGAAAATATTATGATGTTCAAAATAAAAGAGAGGCTGATTGAGATGGGGAGGGGATATGATGGAGAATGGAGTTTCAAAGGAGAAAGTGGGGGTGGGGGAGGGAGGGTATTACCATGGGATATTTTTTATAATCATGGATGTTGTTAATAAAAAAAAATTGAAAAAAAAAAAGCCAGGCATAGTGGCACACACCTTTAATTCTAGCACTCGGGAGGCAGAGGTAGGATGATTGCTGTGAGTTCAAGGCCACCCTGAGACTCCATAGTGAATTCCAGGTCAGCCCAAACTCGAGCGAGACCCTTCCTCGAAAAGCCAAAATAAATAAGTAAAAATAGAAATAACTAAAAAAGGCTGTAGACAACATATAAAACTAGAAAGAGAACTCAGGTCAAAAAGTTGGGACTTCCTCAGTACCCAGCATGAAGACATTCATGTACCTTAGTAGAGAAATCATAGACATAGGTTTGACAATGGGCCTGTGGCCGGTTGGAGGACAGAAAGACGGAGGAAATGGAGTTAACCAGGGGACCATGGCAGGAGCCCTGGTGGGAGGTAATAGATGACACCTAATGGAAGAAAGAATGGATGGAGAGATTATTTTGAAGGACAAACTCATAGAACCAAGGAAGTCAGCAGATAAAGTGGGCAAAGCAAGAGCCAATGCTGGGTGACAAGAAAAATGACTAAACCATTCTTACATTTTGTTTCATCTTTATGTGTATGTGAGAGTGTGGCCACACACATGTGCACAGTGAGTAGGTGGACATCAGAGGAGAAGCTTGGGGGTTGACCCTCACCTTACACACCTTGCTTGAGGCAGGGTCTCTGCTTTTCCCCACAACACACACCAGGCTGGCTGGCCTGGGAACTTACAGAGATGGTCCCATCTCCACTTCCTATCTTGGATTACAGGTGTGTGGTTCTACACATGCTTTGCATGTGTCCTGGGTATAAGAACTCAGGTTGACCCCTTGCCCAGTGTGGGGGTTTGAGTCAGGTGTCCCCCATAAATTTAAGTGTTCTGAATGTTAGGCTCCCAGCTGATAGAGATTTGGGAATTAATGCCTCCTGGAGGGAGTGTATTGTTGGGGGTAGGCTTATGGGTGTTATAGCCAGTGTCCCTTTGCCAGTGTTTGGCACACTCTCCTGTTGCTATGGTCCACCTTATGTTGGCCAGGGGGTGATGTCCACCCTCTGCTCATGCCATTGTTTCCCCCTGCCATTGTGGAGCTTCCCCTCAAGCCTGTAAGCCAAAATAAACCTCTTTTTCCAGATGCTTCTCTTGGTTGGGTGATTTCTACCAGCAATGCGAACCTGACTGCAACAGTAAAGTGGTACCAGAAGTGGGGTTGCTGCTGGACACCTGACTGTGTGACTTTGGCCGTTTGTAGCTGATTTTCATGAGGAATGTGGCAGGATTTAAAACCTTGGCCCAAGAGATGCCTTGCAGTGCTGTAAGTACAGCTTGATTGACTATTCTGGTCAGAGTTGAAAGACCTGAATGCAGTAAGAACTATGGGCTGTGAGGTTTGGCTTAGGAGGGTGAGAAAGAGCTTTGCTTGGACTGGGCTAGAAGGAGTTTGTGTGAATAGCTTTCTGTTATGCCCATGTCCTGAGAAGTTGTGCAGGGTTGCTTTGTGTAGAAATGAACTGGCATGAGCAGAGGGATATGGCACAGAAAGAAAAATCTTTGGGTGAACTGTTGCCCGTTCAGCTGCAATTGAGAGATTACAAGCTTTGAGACTGGACCAGATGACTGGCAGTGGGGCAACATGAAGAATGTCGACTCTTTTGAAGGGGCCTGAGTGCTCAAGGAGTGTCCTGTTCTTCAAAGTCAGCTTTATTTCCCCCTGGATTAACAAATTGGCACTGTACCTGGTATTGTGGAGCATAAGAAATATAGGACAGAGAGGGTCACTGAGTTTATAATCTGGTCTTGAGTTTTGGAAATGGCCATGGGCAATGTGAAGCAGGTTTGCTGCTCGCCTACATGGAGACCCCATGGAGCCAAGAGGATGAATTGTGGATTCTAGTAGAGGCCCAGTGGAGATTCCGGGACTGCGAGATGGCTGTTAAGGAAAGCTGCCAGCCCCAGTGAAGTTTTCCAGGGCTGGGAGTAGCCTAGCTGGAGGGGTGGAATTGGAATGCCAGAGACTTGTTAGTGGTTAGAGTTATTGGACTGGGAGATTTGTCACTAACTAGAGTTCTTGGACTTGGAGCTACAGAGTTTGGTGTTTGACTGTCTAAGTCATGTATTGCTCGAGTAATTCTTTGCTGTGCCCACTGCCATTTTTTTGCAGTGTGAATGTTTTATTATTATTATTATTATTATTATTATTATTATTATTATTATTATTTTGGTGTTATGGCTCAGTTAACAGACCTTGGATTATGGAGGTGTATGAACATCATTGGAGTTGATAAAACCTATGGGGACTTTTACAGTTAGATGAATGCATTGCATTCTACATCATGGATGGTTATCAGTTTATGGGGGCCATGGGCGGAAATTGGTGGTTTGATTCAGGTGTCCCCCATAAACTTAGGTGTTCTGAATGCTAGGTTCCCAAATGATGGAGATTTGGGAATTAACCCCTCCAGGAGGGAGTGTATTGTTGGGGGCGGGTTTATGGGTGTTATAGCCAGTTTCCCCTTGTCAGTGTTTGGCCTGTTGCTATTGTCCACCTTATGTGAGCCAGGGGTTGATGTCCACTCTCTGCTCATGCCATTGTTTCTCCCTGCCATCATGGAGCTTCCCCTCGAGCCTGCAAGCCAAAACAAACCTCTTGTTCCCAGAAACTTCTCTTGGTTGGGTGATTTCTACCAGCAATACGAACCTGACTGCAACACCCAGCAAACATTTCACCACTGAGCCATCTGCCCAGCATGACCATTCTTATTGGTTGTTTCCCCAATACCCCTGGTGCCTCTTGAAAGGATATACCACACCCTCAGGGGCCAGTGATTTGAGAAAAAAAAGGTAATCTTAGCTTCCCTCACACTAGACTGCTGGTTGACTGTCTCTATCAAGTTGTCTGTCCAGCAGGGAAAGATCGGAGTTTGGGAAAACAAGCTGCTGGGCTGTCTTTGCAGAATTCCCCTGGCAATCATGTCAAGGCTGTGAGAACACAGAGAGCCCCAGGGCAGAGGGCATTGACTCATAAACTTTGGCATTCACTGTCATTTGAAAGGAGGAAGGCAGAGACAGGACTGGATAGGCAGATGGACAAAACCGCATGAGAAGGCCAGGTATGGTGGCGCACGCCTTTAATCGCAGCACTTAGGAGGCAGAGGTAGGAGGATTGCCGTGAGTTCGAGGCCACCCTGAAACTACATAGTGAATTTCAGGTCAACCTGGGCTAGAATGGGACCCTATCTGGAAAAACAAAAACAAAAACAAAACAAACAATAAAAAGAACCGGGCATGGTGGCATACACCTTTAATCCCAGCACTTGGGAGGCAGAGGTAGGAGGATCACTGTGAGTTTGAGACCACCCTGAGAATACAGAGTGAATTCCAGGTCAGCCTGGGCTAGAGTGAGACCCTACCTCGACCCCCCCCCCCACACACACCAAAAAAACAAGACATATATATGAGAGGAGACAAAGGAGACAAACAATTGCTTCCTGGAAGCCAAGGAAGAGACATTTCCAGAAGGAAAGCGCAGGGCTTGGGATGTAACTCAGTGGTCGAGTACTTGTCTATTATGTACTGGGTCAGGGGTTCAATTTTCAGCATTGAAAAAAAGAAAAATGCAATATTGCAGAAATTAAGGTTATTTTAATTAATCTATTTAGTTTTTTAAAACTATTTATATTTATATTTATATTTATTTATTTGAGAGAAAGAGAGAGAATGGGTACGCCAGGGCTTCCAGCCACTGCAAACAAACTCCAACTCCAGATGCATGCTCCACCTTGTGCAGCTGGCTTATGTGGGTCCTGGGGAATTGAACTGAGGTCCTTTGGCTTTGCAGGCAAATGCCTTAACCTCTAAGCCATCTCTCCAGCCTAATCTGTTTAGTTTTTGAGATGAGGTCTCAAACTCACTATGTACTTGAAGTTGACCCTGAACCTCTGATCCTTCTGCTTCCATTTCCCTGGGATTGCAACCGTGGGCCACCACGCCCAGTTTGTGCAGTGCTAGGGGTGAAATCGGGGCTTCCCGAATACTGGGCAAGCCCTCAGCTCGCTGAGCCATGTGTCCTGCCAAAGCTCAGCGCAGAGATTGAGAAGAGATCAGGAACTCTTGGACTGCCCACTGTGACTGGGGGCGGGGGGAATTTTTTTCTTTTCTTTTCTTTTTCTTTTTCAAGGTAGGGTCTCACTCCAGCTCAGGCTGACCTGGAATTCACTGTGTAGTCTCAGGGTGGCCTCGAACTTATGGTGAGCCTCCTACCACTGCCTCCCAAATGCGAGTGCTGGGATTAAAGGCGTGCGCCACCACGCCCGGCTCAGCAGTTTTAATTTGATGGCGTTGGTTGCCGTGGGATTGTTAGAGGCAAAGGCATGGCGTGAGTGTAGAGGAAGAGGAAGCATGAGGCAGAGCCTTGTCAGAGGAGGGATGAGGGCGTGAAGCTGAGGTGGGGGTCACGATCCTGAGCTGAAGAGAAGACTTGCCCCAGAGGATAACTGGAAGAAGATCAGGTTATAAGGCATCTTGACGACGGTGGACAAAACGTATAGCGTGGGGGAAAGGGCTTAGCAACAAAGGGTAAGGAAAGGAGGTAGGATCAGCCTGCTTGTGAGAAAAGAGAAAACAGCTGGAAAAAGATTCCGAAGTCGGAAGAAGGGGCCGGTGGAGAGATGACATGGATGTATGTGGCGCCTGGGGTTGTAGGCAGCCGCTGAGGGACAGGGGAGCCAGTGACCGCAATCACGTCCTCAGGGAGGCACAAGGCAGGCTGCCCACGGCGAGGGAACGAGGGTGGGGCAGCGAGGTGCCAAGGAGTTCCTCTGAGAATTCTTTTTAACTTCCACAGGGAACGTGGCCCACAGAATCCTTGTGAGATGAGCTTCCCAGGCAGCACGGTGTACCTGGTGACGTCTGGGGACCGAAATGGAGCCATCAGACCGAGATTGTGCGCTTGTCTAGAGTGCTGAGCCACTACGCTGAGACTGATGGATCCTTACCTTCACGGGCGGTAAATCCTGCAAAATAGCAAGATGATAGAATTCAGAAGAAGTTGGGCTTGGTGGTGCATGCCTGTAATCCCAGCTACTCCGGGGACTGAGGCAAGTAGAGACAAGTTTAAGGCCAGTGAAGTGTTTCTTTAAAACAGAAAGTAAAAGGGGACCAGAGGCCTGGGAAGATGGCTCAGTCAATAAAGTGCTTGCTTCAAAAGCATGAGGACCTGAGCTCGGTCCCTGGCATCTGTAGTAAAATGCTGGGCACGATGGCATCTACCTGTAATTGCCACACTGACTGGAGAGGCAGAGGCAGGAAGATCCCCGGGGCTTGCTAGCTAGGCTAGTCTACTTACTTGGTGAGCTCCAAGGCTGAAGAGAGAGCCTGTCTCATAGGACCATCTCTGAGGTTGTCCTCTGCCTCCACATGCATGTGCACACAAGTGTACCTGCACACACACAGTTCTACACACACATGCTCATATATTAAAAGAAAAAAGAGGGCCAGAAAGATAGCTTGGCTGTTAAGGCACTTGCTAGCAAAGCCAATTCGCCAGGGCCCACGTAAAACTAGATGCATAAGGTGACACATGCGTCTGGAGTTTGTTTACTGTGGCGAGACAGTCTCCCTCTCTTTGTCTTTTCTCTCTCTCTCTGTTTGCATATATGTGTGTGTGTGTGTGTGTGTGTGTGTGTGTGTGTGTGTGTGTATGTATATTTTCACCCAAAGGATACAATTGTTTCCTACTTCTAAAGCAGTAGGTAGACATCTATGTTTAGGCTACCTCTATAGACCATATGCCTGCCCAGATCTCTGGTTATTCTGCTCGATTCTCATGACATGATTTATCCTCTTCCTTGGAAAATTGAGAGCATGCCTTCCCTAAGAGGTAGGAAAATCTCACCTGTGGTTTGTGCTGCACTGTACTCATGCACACAGGCTCCTTTAAGAAGAAAAGTTTGCCCAGCATGGTGGTGCACACCTTTAATCGCAGCACTTGGGAGGCAGAGGTAGGAGGATCACTATGAGTTCAAGGCCAGCTTGAGACTACATAGTGAATTCCAGGTCAGCCTGGGCTAGAGTAAGACCCTACCTCAAATAAACAACTCCAACCCCCCCCACAACCCCTCCCACCAAATGTTAAGAAGCAAAGTTTAATTATCACTGTCAGGGTGCCATGAGGTAGCAACAGCAGCCTTGGCCTTCTGGCAATTTATAAAATGTCCCAGACCATGTGTCATGGAGTGGCATCCAGGGTTGCAATGGCATCACGACCATGAGCAGCTTCGATGACAGCATGGACCAAGAAATGATGAAAATCGCCAGTTCAGCTGGGCGTGGTGGCGCACACCTTTAATCCCAGCACTCGGGAGGCAGAGGTAAGAGGAATCACCGTGAGTTCAAGGCTGCCTTGAGACTACATAGTGAATTCCAGGTCAGCCTGGGCTAGAGTGAGACCCTAACTCGAAAAACCAACCAACCAACCAACAAACAAACAGGGCTGGAGAGATGGCATACTGGTTAACTACAAGGCCAAAGGACCCAGGTTTGATTCCCCAGGACCCATGTAAGCCAAATGTACAATGGGGCATATGTATCTGGAGTTCCTTTGCAGTGGCTGGAGGCACTGGCATGCCCATTCTCTCTCTCTCTTTCTCTACCTGCCTATTTCTCTATCTCTTTCTCTCTCAAATTAAAAAAAACACAAAAATTAAAAAGCACTGTAATTGCATTCCAAGGATCTAAGTCAAAGTCCACAAAGTGATCTGTAGAGCTCAGACTCATCAACTATAAACTGGGCACACTACTATTTACCTTGTCTTATTACTGGGAAGATACATAGATAATCGTCAAAAGGGTGATTATCACACACACCTCACAACATAATCATTGTTTTTAGCATTTGTTTCTAACTAACATCCCTATAGGTAGCAACCTCATGTCCTCAGAGGTGTGGTGGTCATCAATAAATAATGGTTGAACGAATGAATTGTTGGACATGAACGACTGTATTTACTGTTTATATGCAGGTTCTGTATGCATATTATATCAACAAATCTTCATAACAACTTTATAAGGGCAATATTCTTACAAGTAACCTGTAGAGGTTAAAGGACCTGCCTCCCTTTACCTAAGCAGTAAGTAGTGCAGTGACCTCTTACACACTATTCAGAACTTCCCCGAGAGAAACACAGAGGCAGAGAAATATTTCATTAAAGGGGTCAAGTTTCAGGGGTGTCTGCCAGCCCCCCTGGACATGAGGAGGAGGATTGGTCAAGAACGCCTCTCTAATATTCTTGTATTTGATTCTCCTATTGGGACGGCAGTAAGACAAGGCCACCTGGCTTGTGAGTTAGGTAAAAATCATGTCACAACCATTCGTACAGAGGAGCATCTATTAGGCTCGACCCAAGCTCTGTGATCCCACTAGGAAAGTGGGGAGGAATGGTGGTGCTGGGTGGCTCCGAAGACCTGGAATGCTGGCTGTGGAGTTTCCTGCTCCAAGCCTGCTCGCTCATGATTAATGGGCCAGTGGAAAATTCCTCTCTTGGTTTATTTTTTTTTTCTCCTGAACTAGAACTCGATTTAGGAGCCATGAGTGCCCCAGGGTGATGCTTTCCCATTTGTCAGTATGTGCAGTTCTCCACCCTCACCTGGACGGCTGTCTCACATTGCAGCAGGACGAGGTGGAGACTGGGCCGGGCAGCTGCTCCGCAGGGTTAAGCCTGGCGCTCTGGGGGAAGGGGCCCTGGGAATGGGACTTGTTACTTCCAGGTCCCCTTAGTCACCTTGCTCCATGGAGTGCAACGTCTTATTTAGCAGGAACGAGGTAGAGCTGAGCAGCTGGCTTCTGTCCCATGAAGTGTACTGTCGCTGTGCCATTGTGGAAAGCGCGGGGCATTTTCTGTCTTTAAAGAGCTCTGGATTCAGCCCCCACCCCGACATTCACGGTGGCTACTTGTGTGACAGGATAAAGATTGTTCATTCATCCTTCCTTCCTTCTTCCTTCTTTCTTTTTTCCTTTTCTTCTTTTTCTTCTTCTTCTTCTTCTTCTTCTTTTTTTTTTTTTGAGGTAGGGTCTCACTCTAGCCCAGGTTGACTTGGAATTCACTATGTAGCCTCAGGCTGGCCTCGAACTCAGTGATCCTCTTCCCTCTGCTTCCCTGGTGCTGGGATAAAAGGCGTGCACCACCACTTGAGCCCCTGCCCAAGTGCTCCTGTTTCTTTCTTTCTTTCTTTCTTTCTTTCTTTTTCAAATTTTTATTAACAATTTCCATGATTATAAAAAGAAATCCCATGGTAATACCCCCCCCCACTTTCCCCTTTGTAACTCCATTCTCCATCACATCCCCTCCCCTCTCAATCAGTCTCTTATTTTGACGTCATGATCTTTTCATCCTATTATGATGATCTTGTGTAGGTAGTGTCTGGCACAGTGAGGTCATGGATATCCAGGCCATTTTGTGTCTGGGGGAGCATGTTTCAAGGAGTCCTACCCTTCTTTTGGCTCTTACAGTCTTTCCTCCACCTCTTCCGCAATGGACCCTGAGCCTTGGAAGGTGTGATAGAGACATTACAGCCTGTTTCTTATTTCTTTACCGAAGCGTGGTTTGCTTCAGTAACCAGAGAACTGATGGTGAAGTCGGGTATAGTGTGAGCCTTCCTTTCTGCTCACTGCTGTTCTTGGGGAAGAATGAGAAATTGGCTGTTTGTTTCCTACGAAAGAAGACCTAGCTTCTTTTCACTTGGAAGCTATTGCAAACAAACAAACGAACAAACAAAGTCCAACCAACCAACCCCAACCACCTTGATCATCTGATGGTATGAAGAGTTTAATGTCTTGATCCATCTATAATTTCATCCTTTAATCATCTTCCTTGAGTTTATCCTTGTTGTCACTGAGAATTAGTGAATTATTTGCCTTTTGATAACATCTAGTGTGATTGATTCACATATGTGTGGTGTGAGTGTAGGTATTCATATGTGTGTGTGGCTGCACATGTGTGTGCAGGTACATGCGCACATGTGTGCACATGCATGTGGAGGACAGAGGTTGACACCAAGTGTCTTTCTCAGTTGCTCTCCACCTTATTATTATTCCTTGACTGTGTGCATGCGTGTGTGCGTGGGTGTGTGTGTGTGTGCGTGCGTGCGTGTGTGTGTGCTATATGCATATGGATGTATCCATGAGAGCTCAACTACAGAGGCCAGAGTGGAACATCGGGTGTCCTCCTCCACAGTGCTCTGTCCCATTATATCTTTTTTTTTTTTTTTTTTTGAGGTAGGGTCTCACTCTAGCCCGGCATTCACTATGTAGTCTCAGGTCGGCCTTGAGCTCACGGCAATCCTCCTACCTCTGCCTCCCGAGTGCTGGGATTAAAGGTGTGCAAAGCCATGCCCTGCTTCTGTCCCTTTCTTATTTAGGCCAGAGTATCTCGGTGATCCATGAGTTTTCTGATTTTCAGGAACTCCAGCGGTTCGTGGGGCTCTGCTGTCCTATGGGACTGGAGGTTACAGATGTGCCCAGCCGTGCCCGGCTCTTTATGTGGGTCCTGGAGATTGATCTCGAGTGGTTTCTAAGGCCTTCTCAGAACTCATTCTTGTGCAGGAAGTACTGCTAACTGCTGAGCCATGTCTCTAGCCCTCCACCTTGTTTTTTTTTGCAAAGGCAGGGAGCTTTATTTCGGGCTTAAGCTCGGTCTCTTGACTTCACCAACACAGTGGATCTGTACAAGAGCCCCGAGTAGTGGGAGGGAAGGGTTTCGTAGGGATTTGAACGTAGCAGAAGGGGACAGGTACATGATTGGTTGATTTAAACAGCAACTGCACTTGTACTCTTCTGATTGGCTTAGGATACTGGCGGGCAGTCGGCGGGCTAAAAGTTGGCGGGCTGGGGCTAGGGGAATTGAACTTATCTATGACTACAGGAATGTATGGCGTAATCAGTTTCCAGTAAGTGTTAAACCCACCCTTACCAGAAAATAAAAACTTAGACCTTGCCGTGAAACAGAAACTTAGGCCTACTGAGGACTCTGAAGCCTGTCATGGTGTCCAGTCGTTCCTGAGTCCTTCATTCCCCCCTCTCCTTGTACCATGAGGAGCCAATCTTGGATCCCAATTGAGTTAGTGAGTGGAGTCTAACAGTATATACTGTGATCTTAAAACCATAAGCTGTACTGTATTAATGCGTTCCCTAACAAAAGCAACTAATCTATTAGTAATGCAAGGTCCTATTGTGATTAGCAACAAAATAAAAGTAATGGCCCTGCTAAAGTAAACAGCAGAGTTGTTAACCATGGGGAATGACTGAACCATGACTCAAACCATCCTCTATCAGCTTCTCTCTCTTTCTTTCTTTCTTTCTTTCTTTCTTTCTTTCTTTCTTTCTTTCTTTCTTTCTTTCTTTCCTTCTTTCTTTCTTTTGTTTTTCCAAATTCTCTTGTACCTTCGCCATTGAGTCTCTAATTATACCTGAATGGTTGATATTATTTGGGGGAATTAGGTATTATCTGATGGGGCGTTGATTGTATGGTTACCGAGGTGATGTCTAGGAGGTGGGACTCTGCCTTCACAGAGGCCTATTCCCAGGACTGCTTGTAAGGTTGTCTGCAGCCCGGGAGACGGCTGCCATCTGCAAGCCTCAGACTTAGTTTGAGCATGGTAGTTAGCGATTAGGCCAACCCCTTCATAATAAGGAGGTTGGACCATATAGCAGAGCCAGCATGACTCCGTCAGGTTTGATCTGGAGGCGTTGAGCACCTGGAAAACCCTGGCTGTCATAGATTGTAAGGGGTCCTTAAAAAGAGTAGGCTGGGCTGGAAGGATGGCTTAGCACTTAAGGTATTTGTCTGCAAAGCCAAAGGACCCAGGTTCGATTCCCCAGGACCCACGTTAGCCAGATGCACAAGGGGGCCCACGCATCAGGAGTTTGTTTGCAGTGGCTGGAGGCTCTGGCACGCCCATTCTCTCTCTCTGCTTCTGTCTCTGTCTCTCCCTCTCCCTCCCTCTTTCTCTGTCAAATAAATAAATAATAAAATGCATTAAAAAAAAAAAAGAGTAGGCTGATTTGTACTTGTTATGGGGGTGGGGGCGGCGGTGGGGGGGGGAAGCACCGGTAGGGTCGGGAGTATAATCTGGTCTTAATTGAGAGAGATTTAGGATGGGGTTGGGTCCCACAGGTTGAGCCAAGCCTGCATTGGGAAATGTCACCAACGGTACAGTAAGTAAGGGCACCGGGATCATAGCCAGTAGCCTACAGTCTTATTCCCCAGGTCTCTCCGTTATCCCAGGACGCCTATCTCCCTTTTTCTGTAAAATTGAGAGGAACGAAATTACATGTCTCATTTCCTTTCAAGGGGGGTAGGTAACATGATCCAGTTTGGTCCCTGGTCTGGTTCAGCGTCATGGCTCCCCCTTGTTTGGGGCCGGGGCCTGTCTCTGAACTTAGAGGTCACTGATTAGGCTAGACTCTTTCCTGGACAGCATGCCCAGGGGGTCCTTGTGTCTCTTCTCCCCAGTGCTGAGACTACAGGATGAGCCACCATGCTCCGCTTCTACCCACTCTGGTCTAGCTCGTGTGGCCAGCTTCTCACCCACTTAGCCATCTGCCCAGCAGTAGTTTTCTGTTGTCATTGTTGAGTGCTGGGGACTGAATCCGGGCCTTGCAGGCGCCGGCCAGGTGCTCTCCCACTTAGCTGCACCCCAGCCCTTGCACCATCGGTTCTGTCTGCGGTTGAGCTCTGCCTGGAAAAGAGATACCTAAGAGATGGGAGGAATGAGGAATGAAGAGGGTCTGTCTGATTCAAATGCTTCTGTCCCGTATTAAGGCCTTTCGTGCACTCCCTGCTGTGCTTACAATAAGGTGAGGGTTAGTTTTCAGATTCACACTGTAGTTCCAGCAAAACTGATCTGTGAACATCAGAAGGAATTATTTGCTTTGCAGAAAGATGCTTTGTTAGTGAAAAGGACTCACCATAGGATTACTTCCTACCACCAACTCCCCAGTGCATTCCAATGTTATCATTGCAGAAGTTCAATGTGAACTCCAAAGTGTGGGGCTCTTTGCAGTTAGTAAGGCAATACCTGCCCTGGATTACTGTTGTTACTCTTTTGATTTGAGACAGGTCTCACTCACTGTGTTTCCAAACTGGCTTCCAACTTGCCAGCCCCAGCATCAGGTTCCCGGTAGCTGGGATAACAGGCTTGTTACCACCCTGCCCAGCTTGTCTATGGCATTATAAACTTTTTTTTTAAAAAAAGATTTATTTATTTATTTATTTATTTATTTCAGAGAAAGAGAGAAAGAGGCGATAGAAAGACAAAGAATGGGCATGCCAGGGGGCCTTTAGCCACTGCAAACAAAGTTCAGGTGCATGTGCTGCCTTGTGCATCTGGCTTATGTGGGTACTGGGGAATTGAACCTGCGTCCTCAGGCTTTTCAGGCAAGCACCTTAACTACTGAGCAATCTCTCCAGCCTTGTAATTACAAACTTTAATACCATAATACCATGGTTTATTTTCTCTTTTTGATTATTTATTTATTTGTTTATATATATTGCCACGAAGAATCTTACTCTGTCACCCAGACAGGCCTCAACCTCCTGTGCATCCTCCTGCCTCAGTCTGCACCATGCTGGGACTCCTCATGTCTCCATGCTGGGACTCCTCATGTCTCCATGCTGGTCTTCACGTCTTCTTTCGACTCATTGGGATCACTGAATCTCTACCACAGTGGTGATGGTATTAAATTACTCGAATTGTAGATAAATTGATAAACACTGCTTACAGCATCGTCAGCACCATCATTATTATTACTACTATTACACTTTTGTTGAGGTAGGGTCTCACCCTAGCCCAGGCTGACCTGGAATTCACTATGGAGTCTCAGGGTGACCTTGAACTCATGGCAATCCTCCTATCTCTGCCTCCTGAGTGCTGAGATTAAAGGCGTGCACTACTGCTTCTTGACTGGGTGTTCTTTATAACACAATACCAAGGGGCTTCTTGACTGGGTGTGGTGGCGCACACCTTTAATTCCAGCACTCAGGAGGCAGAGGTAGGAGGATTGCCATGAGTTCAAAGCCACCATGAGATCACCGTGAGTGAATTCCAGGTCAGCCTGAGCTACAGTGAGATCCTACCTCAAAAAAACAACAAAACAAACAAACAAACAAACAAACAAACAAACAAACACCCAAAGGGCTTCTTAATTATGGTGATGCTAATTCCTTCTTGTGATAAATTAGAAGGCAGAAGGCTGTGATTCAAAACTGGCTCAGTTTATTCCTACTTAGTATCCTTGGTTGGTCACATGGCCCTTGGACACTCTTTATTCTTCTGTCTTACCAGAAAGAGCGCCTGGAGAGTCTCTGAAGCGTCCTTCTAGATCTAACTTCCTTGTGCTTTGATCCCATTCTGCCATGTGGATAAGAAGGTAGGAATCTCTTGGGAGTTGTGCAAGAGATTGTGGAATTTCACTTTATCTGGGTGTCATTCTACAACTTTTAAGGAACGTCACAAGAAGTGAGAGCTAACAAACAACATTTCTACAGGATAGTAGTGTTTGGTGGTGACATTCTTGCAGGGAGAGTTTTCAAAACTCAGTCTGGATTGTCCTGAGATAAGATGCCACAAACGTTCCCATTCTCCCTCAGGGAGCTGCACAGAAATGTAAGTCACTGTCCCAAGACATTGAACTTTGAAGATTCTAGGACTTCTTTGCTCTGGCTCCCATCACCCTAAAGATACAACGCTTCTCTGTTCAGCACCTCAGTTTCCCTGTCTGTAAAATGGCACTTGAATCACTGCCAACTTGAATCACTGAGCATCACTTGAATCACTGCCCAAAGAAGATGATTGGCAACTGCGCTGGGGGAGGAAGATGCGCTGGAGGCAAAGTCCAGGGAGACGCTCTTTTCCCAATGGAGTGATTCCAAGTGTTGCGCAGACGGACACTGGAAGAAGAGAGGCAGCTGGAGGCTTGATACGTGATAGACTTTAGGGATAATTCCAAATCTACTGGGGCTGACTGCTTTTGGACAAATGTGCCCTTGACTCAAATTTCCAGTTGCTAGATTGCCAGAAGAAAGGAGCTAAGGTGTCCTGAAACCGTGGCTGAAGCCCAGTCGAACTGCGTGAGGTTTAAACTCATTCATATCCAATATACCGGACACATTGGCCGTGTATACTATCTGTTTCTCCATTTTTCTTCTCTCTCACTTTCTGCTCCAACCCCAATCTTGTCCCTGTCTGTGGCTCTCTTTTCTATTCCCTTTCCCCCCCTTCTTCTCTCTCCTATTTCTGTGTTTGGTTAAGCAGGAAATAGGCCTGGTCTAATTTCTTTCCCAGCATTGATGGCTAACTGCCCCCCCCCCCTCCAGTCTCTGGATTAAAACAATGAACTGGAGTTAGGGAGATAGCTTAGTGGTTAAAAGCACTTGCTTTGCAAGGCCTGCCAATCTAGGTCCAATTCTCCAGCACCCATGTAAGCCAGATGCACAAAGTGGTGCATGCATGTGGCATTTGTTTATAGCTTCAAGAGGCCCTGGTGGACCCACTCATTTTTTTTTTTCTCTCTCTCCCTTCTCTCTGCTTACAAATAAATAAAAATAAAACAAAATGAACTGTCTCAAGAATTACAATACTCTAATGTGTTTCAAGGATTACAATTCTCAGGGGTGGGGGCGTGGCTTGCCATGCATGAAGCGCCGGGGTTTAATCCCTCATAGGACATAAACTGGGTTTGATGGTGTGTGCCTATAATCCAAACACTCAAGAGGTGAGGGCAAGAGGATCAGAAGTTCAAGGCCATTCTTGTCTACATAGTGAGTTGAAGGTCAGCCTGGATAACATGTGACCCTGTCTGAAAAGATCATAATTACAAAACAAAACACAAAAAACCCTCAAAACAGATCAACGAGTGTGATGACATAAGCTTTAGGGCCCTTTCTTGGAGGGTAGATTTATGCGGCTCATTACGTTTGCCATCATGATCTTCTTTCCTTCCTGACCTTTTGGTTATGTTTTTGTTTTGTTTTGTTTTTTGAGGTAGGGTCTCACTCTAGCACAGGTTGACCTGGAATTCACTATGGAGTCTCAGGGTGACCTTGAACTCACAGTGATCTTCTTACCTCTGCCTCCTGAGTGCTGGGATTAAAGGCATGTGCCACCATGCCTGGCTTTTTAGTTATTTTATTTTTTCGTGGTAGAGTTTCATTCTAACTCAGGCTGACCTGGAATTTACTATGTAAACTCAGGTGGCCTTGAACTCATGGTGATCCTCCTACCTCTGCCTCCCAAGTGCTGGGATTAAAGGTGTGTGCCACCACACCTGGCATCTCTTTGGTTATTTTTTTAAAAAATATTTCTATTTGTCTTTTTGAGAGAGAGAGAGAGATTGATAGAGAGAACAAGCAAATGGGTGCATCAGGGCATCTTGCCACTGCACCCAGACTCTAGAGGCATGTGCCACTTTGTGTGTCTGGTTTTACTTGGGTGCTGGGGTCAGACCTAGGCTGGAGGCTTTGCAAGCAAATGTCTTTAGCTTTAATTCCCCCTTTGTTTCTTTTTTATAGTGCTAGAATCAGATGTAGGGTCTTACTTAGCAAGCAGTTTATCACTGAGCTCTATTCCAGCCTCTTAAAAAAAAAAAACTTTTTAAGGGCTGGAGAGATGGCTCAGTAGTTAAAAGTGCTTGCTTGCAAAGCCTCACAGCCAGGGTTCCACGGTACCTGTGTAAAACCAGATACACAAAATGACCCGTGAATCTGGAGTTCATTGACAGTGGCAGGAGCCCTGCATGTGTCCATTCTCTTCCTCTCTTTCTGCCTCTTTCTTAAATAAAATAAATAAATATTTTTAAAAAATGTTTTTTAAGTTGGCCAAGGTGGTGCACGCCTTTAATCCCAGCACATGGGAAGCAAAGATAGGAGGATTGCTGTGAGTTTGAGGCTACCTTGAGAATTCTAGGTCAGCCTGGGCTAGAGTGACAACCCTATCTCCAAAAACAGGGCTGGAGAGATGGCTTAGCAGTTAAGGCATTTGCCTGTGAAGCTTAAGGACCCAGGTTCAATTCTCCAGTACCCATGTAAGCCAGCTGCACAATGGAGCACATGCATCTGGAGTTCATTTGCACTGGCTAGAGGACCTGGCATGCCCATTCTCTCTCTCTCTCTCTCTCTCTCTCTCTAACTGCCTCTTTCTCACTCTCTTGCTTTCTCAAAAATAAATAAATAAATAAATGCATTAGTAAAAAAATTTAAAAAACAAGAACAAAGAAGCAGAAATTTTGTTTGAGACAGGATTTTGCTAAGTTGCCCAGTCTATCCTTGACCTCGCTCTACAGCTCAGGAGAGCTGTGGGCTTGCCATCCTCTTGCCTCAGCCTCCTAAATAAGCTGAGACTACGGGCTTGCAGCCGCATGCCCACCGCTGTCCTAACTGCTAACTTCATGCCACTGCCAATCCTCTGGGCAGACCCTTTCTCACATTGAACTTGTCCTGTTCTCTAGGACTCCAGGACAGATGTGGGAGGTTTGGATCACCAGGATTCCCTCTGCTTGTCGCACGCCCTTCCCTGGATAGCTCCATGTGTAGGCTCCTAGTAATGTAGCCACGGTGCCTTTCCAGAGGAGTTGGGCTTGTGGTGGGTTTACCCCCGTCAACCCAGGGCTCCTCAGGATACCTTTAAATGAACCAGGAATGGAGCAAAGCTTCACGTACCTACACGGCAGTGATCTCTTCAAAGAACCCCTGTTTTGTCAGCTTGCTCTCCTGCCACATTCAGACACTCAGGGGCAGGTGGAAGCTTCTAGACAGGTAGTTCTTCATGTACTTATTTCTGTTTGAGGCAGGATCTCACTATGTATCCCAGGCTGCCCTTGCACTTGTGG
This sequence comes from Jaculus jaculus, assembly GCF_020740685.1. NCBI lineage: Eukaryota > Metazoa > Chordata > Mammalia > Rodentia > Dipodidae > Jaculus > Jaculus jaculus. The sequence continues at coordinate 72,567,674 of NC_059116.1, read as the reverse complement.
CAATCCTCCTGCCTCAGCCTCCTGAGTGTTGGAATAAGGGTCTACCTTGCCCAGCTTGCTTCTGAAACCCTTTGCAGGAGCGCACTGAGGAGGCTATTCAGGCTATCCCTCCACCTTCTCCTGCGCATCCTTGAGAAACTCTCTCCTGTTGGGTCCAGTAGAGAGGCCAGATGTGTGAGAGAGGAGGTTTGTTTTCCCAAAGTCCTTGTCTAGCTCAGGTCACCCAAGTCTCTGAGAAATGATCAGGCTAGAGCATGAATGTAGTGTGGAAAGCTGAACACCCAAAGTGTGGGCTCCTGGGACAGGTTTCCAGCTCCTGGGGACCAGTGCTGGCCCTGAATATATGTTGGTATTGCTGCAGTCCACTTGGGTGATGGGTTCCAGGCTTCCCTGGGCACTGCTGGGAGCAGATGTTGGCTACAGCATGGGTACCAGGCTGCCAGAGTGTGCCATTGCATTTCCCTGGGTACTTGGACGCCGGGAAGATGAGTCTTCCTACTAAAATGGGTTGGTGGGAAGGCGTGGAGGGAGGGTGTGGCTTGTATTCTGCACCCCAGTTTTTGGCAGAGGCCTTCCCTCTCTAAGCCACCCGGCCTGGGGGACCAGAGGGAGTGGCTGGGCACCTCCCTAGCCTCCCACTCTCACTAGGAGGAAACAGGGTGTGGTAGGAGCACCTGCATCTGTCTCTTGCCCCAGGAGAAAAGCCAGAGACACCTGCTGGGTCTGCCCCCTCCCTCCGCAGGGAAGCGGGTTGGACTATCTCGAGCTGCTGCATGCCCGCCCCTGGGGGAGCTGGGACTCTGGAGATGTAAATTGTAAATGTTTAAAGGAGCCAGGCACAGACCTCAAGGTGCTGGCTGTTTCCCTGGGGAAACTTGCTCAGAATTAAGTGTGTGTGTGTGTGTGTGTGTGTGTGTGTGTGTGTGTGTGTGTGTTCGTTCTCCTATAGTCCAATCTGTGCTCTGTATCTACCAAGTGCAGGACGGCAGGTGTGCTTGTCAGCATAGGCTTTTTTTTTTTTTTTCCCAAGGTAGGGTCTCACTCTAGTCCAAGGTGACCTGGAATTCATTCTGTAGTCTCAGGGAGGCCTTGAACTCATGGCGATCCACTTACCTCTGCTTCCTGAGTGTTGGGCTTAAAGGCGTACACCACCATGCCTTGCTTACTGCCTTAGATCTTTTCTTTCCTTTCCTTTTTTCTTTCCTTTCCTTTCCTTTCCTTTCCTTTCCTTTCCTTTCCTTTCCTTTCCTTTCCTTTCCTTTCCTTTCCTTTCCTTTCCTTTCCTTTCCTTTCCTTTCCTTTTCTTTCTTTTCCCTTCCCTTCCCTCCCCTTTTTTCTTTTCTTTTGGTTTTCTGAGGAAGGGTCTCACTCTACTCCAGGCTGACCTGGAATTCACTATGCAGTGATCCTCTTACACCTGCCTTCTGAGTGCTGAGATTAAAGGCATGCACTACCACTCCAGGAAGAAGAGGGGTGAATGGACACGCCAGGGCCTCTAGCCACTGCAAGTGAACTCCAGATGCACACACCACTTTGTGCATGCGGCTTTATGTGAGCACTGGGGAATCAAACTCTGGTCGTTAGGCTTTGCAGGCAAGTGCCTTAATTGCTGAGCCATTTCTGCAGCCCCTGGGATCTTTCTTTCTGTAGTGCTGGGTACTGAATCACAGACCACATCTACGCTAGGTAGACATGCCATTGAGCTACATGTCCAGCCCTTGTTCTGAACTTTCTACAGTCTGGGGAGGTGGCCCATCCTTTGAACAACAAAGTGTGAAGAATGTCATTCTGGAAGAAAGAATTCCAGCATGCTGGTTGGAATTTGCCCGATGGTCTAGCCTGTTCTCTCCCTCTCTCGACCCCACCTTCATTCTTAGGGGCAGGAGAGCAAAAACAAACAAACAACAACAACAAAAATCAAAACAAAACAAAACAACAAAAACAAAACCCAAAAACCACAGAGCATTCATCTAGCTTGCGCGTTCTGTCTTGACCTCTCCAAAGGTGTCCAACCTGCCTTCCTTCTGGGGAAAAGTCAAGTCACTGGTTTGAAGAAAGTCCCCTTTTTCCAACTAGGGTGCTGCGGAGAGCCCGGAGCAGCTACAGGACTTCTGCCTGGTATTTGATTCCTGATCTATGCAATTCACCCCACCTTGGCTTATCAGACCCAGTTATCTGATCTTGTTTTCATACACAAGATACCAGTTGTTCTTAGGTGTGTGCATGTGCATGAGTGCACTTATGTGAATGGAACTATGGAAGTTTGACTTTTTGGTTTGATCCAGAGATCGAGAACTTGGAATAAATCCCATTTGCACCCTCCAAAGTATCTGCAAGCTCCTGTGCAGCCAGAGTTGCACGAGGGGAAGGTGGGGACACAGCTACCCTCTCAGAGCGCCTGCGTGGAGGCCCGGCTTGCATCTTCGATACCACGAAAGTTGGGTGTGGCGGTGCACAGCTGTGATCTGAGCACTCGGGAAGTTGAGGTAGGAGAAGTTCAAGGTCATGCTTAACTACATAGAAAATTCAAGGCCCGCCTGGGCTACATGTTTCACAAAGAAGGGAGAAAGGAGGGCTGGAGAGATGGCTTAGCAGTTAAAGTGCTTGCCTGTGAAGCCTAAGGACCCAGGCTTGATTCTCCACTTAAACAAGGTGGCACATGCATATGGAGTTCTTTTGCAGTTGCTGGCAGCCCTGGTATACCCATTCTCCTTTCTCTATCTGCCTTTTCCTCTCTCTCTCTCTCAAATACATAATTTTTTTTTGGGCGGGGGGGGGGGGGGCGGGTTTCCAGGTAGGGTCTCACTCTAGCTTAGGCTGACCTGGAATTCACTATGTAGTCTCAGGGTGGCCTCGAACTCACGATGATCCTCCAACCTCTGCCTCCCGAGTGCTGGGATTAAAGGCATGCGCCACCACATCTGGCTGAATAATATATTAAAAAGAGAGAGAGAGAGAGAGAGAGAGAGAGAGAGAGAGAAAAGGCTAGAGACCTATGTCCATTTTATTTTTATGTTTTCCAGCTCATGCTGAGAGCTTGGGGATTTTCAGCAGCAAGAAGGATGACAATCTTGGATTCTAGAACAATCCATAATTCCCTACAATTGGGAGGTGGAGCCAGGGAGGTCTGATGTCCAAGGCCAGCTTGGCATATATGAAGTCTTCTCTCACACCCCTCAGCTTCTCTGGCTGAGCAAGGTGGTGCATAACTACAGTCTTGGACCTGAGCGGCTCAGGTAGGAGGACTGCAAGTTGCCGGTCAGGACTGCGTAACAAGAGTGTCCCCCAAGAAAGAGGATGCGAAGGGCTGGGGATGTACCATAGCACCAGAGCTCTTGTCTAGCACCTGGGCTCGGACCTCAGTGCTTCAAAAAACAAAACACAGGGGCTGGAGAGATGGCTCAGCTGCTAAGGAGTGGCTAAGGCCTATAAAGCCTAATGACCAGAGTTCGAGTCCCCAGTACCCATGTAAGGCAGATGCACAAAATGGCACATGCCTCTGGAGTTCTTTGCAGTGGCGAGAGGCCCTGGCAAGCCCATTCTTTCTCTGTGCATGCCTTTAATCCTAGCACCCAGCACTCCAGAGGCAGAGGTAGGAGGATCGCTGTGAGTTTGAGGCCAGCCTGAGGCTTCATAGTGAATTCCAGGTCAGCCTGGGCTAGAGTGAGACCCTACCTTAATCAAAACAAACAAACAAACAAAACCCCACCTGGGCTGGGGATGTGGTTCAGTTGACAGAACACCTGCTTACCATTCAGGTTCAACACCCCAGCACTGCATAAACCAAGTATGGTGGCACATGCCTATCATCCCTGCACTGGGGCAGTGGAAACCAGAGGGTCAGAAGTTCATGGACATCTTCGGGCTCTGTAGCCAGTTCAAGGCCAGCTTGAGCTACATCAGGCCCTGCCTCAAAAAGTAAAATAAAATAAAATAAAATAAAATAAAATAAAATAAAATAAATAAAAAGGAAGTTACAGAGAAAAGCTTTCCTTTATGCTTAAGACATTTGTGTTCTTGCTGGTCATGGTGGCGCACACCTTTAATCCCAGCACTCGGGAGGCAGAGGTAGGAGGATCACTGTGAGTTTGAGGCCACCCTGAGACTACATAGTGAATGCCAGGTCAGCCTGAACTAGAGTGAAACCCTATCTCCAAAAACCAAAAAAAAAGAAAAGAAAAGAAATTTGTGAAGTGAGCTCTTGCAGGCCTTGGGAAAGAGATTGCTGGCACAGACTTCCACGACAGGAGGAACTCCTGAGGCTGCAGTAGAGTCCAAAGGGAACCCAAAGTGGCCGAGAGCAAGGACTCGCCTGTGAAGACGCCCCTTATCCTGCACAGAATCTCAGACATCAAAGAGAACTCTTGTTAGCCGGGCATCAGATGCCTCCGTGGGATCAAATGCTGCGGGAGGCTCCAGCCCGGGTAGCTGCGACTTATCATCTAGCCGGTATCTGATGCTGGCAAGGGCAGCTTGGGCACTCCCCACGCAGCTCCCAGAGTCTGTCTCCCTGCTGAATGTGCACTCGGGCCCTCCACAAATAATCATCATCGCCGTTAATCACCAGCAGCAAAGGCACCCACTGCCTCCCAGCGTGATGTCCTCTCTCTCCAGCCTTGGATCTGTACTGTCTCTGAGGAAGGAAGTGGGACTCCGGGCCCCACAACTCTGATCTGGGAGATAACGCCACCAGCTCAGGTGTGGCTCGGAAGAGACGAAAGCTGTGCACTGTGACAGCCTCCAGATGTCCATGTCCCGCAGCTCCAGCACCTCTGGACACCTAAGTCTGAAACCGCCCGTACCCAGAGCAGCGAGCGCCAGCCTTGCCAGTCTCCTTGGCTGTGAGCTGTGACCTGGGCATTATTTCTCTCACTCCCTGGTGAGGGGCTCCTCTCCTTTTCTGGCCCCTCTTCGTCCTCAGCCCTCTCCACCCTCCATAGGAACGAGAAAAAGAAAACAAAACGTATAGCTTAGGTGTTTTTTCCTTTTTGTTTGTGAGGTAGGGTCTCACTCTAGCTCAGGCTGAGCTGGAATTCACTATGTAGTCTCAGGGTGGCCTCGAATTTATGATGATCCTCCTACCTCTGCTTCCCAAGTGCTGGGAAGATGGGCCACCACACCTGGCTTCTAAATATTTTATTTTTATTTATTTATTTTTGGTATCTTGAGGTAGGGTCTCACTATAGATCAGGCTGAGCTGGAATTCACTATGTAGTCTTAGGGTGGCCTTGAACTCATGGCGATCCTCTTACCTCTGCCTCCCGAGTGCTGGGATTAAAGGCGTGCGCCACCACGCCTAACAAGTTTTCTCTCTCTCTGTTTTAGTATAGGAGATTGAATGTAGGACCTTGCTCACGGGCGGCAAGCACTCTCCCAATGAGCTATATCTTAGACCTTTTTGCTTTTTCATTTTTTAATAAATGCTTTTATTCATTTATTTGGAGAGAGAGAGAGAGAATGAGAATGAGTGTGCCAGGGTTTCTACCCACAGCTAACAAATTCCAGATGCATCCAGCTTTAAGTGGGTACTGGGCAATTGAACCTAGACCATTAATTAGGCTTTTCAGGCAAGGGTTTTAACCACTGAGCCATCTCTCCAGCCCTTACTTTTCATTTCGAGACAGCTGCTTGTCTCCTAAAGTTGCCCAGGCTTGCCATGAACTCGCTTTGCAGCCCAGGATGATCTTGAAATTATAATCTTCCCGCTTTAGCTTTCCAAGTAACTAGGATTACAACCCACGCCACCGAGCCCGCCTCGCCACAGGGTTTTGTACATTCTGGGGGATGTTTTCCAAAATTTCAGGCATTGGAGAGTATCTCCGAATGGCAAGCATCAGTGACAGGTAGATCTTTTTGTCCTCTGCGGGAAGGCATTTGGGGTGGAAGCGCTGTATCTGGTGAAGTCTCGTGGAGACGTTATGGTGGTGGAATGTGGTTTTGGGGGGCTTCTCACTAACCCTAAGTGACAAAGCGCCAGAATCCCGGGTTCTCAGAACGCGGCTGCCCCCTCTCCCGTTGCATAAGCGTCGGGTGTGGCAAGGAGAGCCACTCAGTCCTCCTCTGCCACACTTACTTTGGGGGCCGTGAGGAACATGGCTCCTGCGTTCGGGGGTGGGCTGTGGCTGGCAGGTGTGGCCTGCGCTGCACCTGTGGACTGGCGTGGCATTTGGGTCAGTGCAGAAAGCTTTGGTGTCAGAGGCTCTTCCACTTGGCAGCTGAGTGACCTCGGGCAGGGCAGGTCATTTGACCTCAGTTGGCTTCGCTTTTCTGAAACTGAAGCAAACCACATCTCATGGGGATACGGGGAGCAGGGAGGCGCTGGCCCGTGCTTACTTCTTCGCTGGTGTTTGACATTTGGTAAGTGCTCAATGAACAGTAGCCAAATCCTCAACCCCCGCTGCGGCCCCTCTGCGCACCCTGAAGCTCCGTTAACGATCGATCGCGGGCCTGGGCGGCTGTGGGCGGCTCTGAGCTCGGGCACCGACGGTCCGCTCAGCGGCGCGGGACGTGGGCGTGCAGCCACGGAGAGCGGCGGAGGGAGAAGAGGGAGGAAGAGCTCCCTTCTTAGTTTCAGTTGTTTTGGTTTTTTAAGTCCTCCTGCCTCAGTTTTCTAACATTCCCTGAAGCTTAGCAATGTGACACACCAATTCTTTTCTTATTGACAACTTCCATAATTGCAGACAATAAACCATGGTAATTCCCTCCCCTCCTCCTGTTTCCCCTTAAAAAAATCCGCTTGCCATCATATCCCCTCCCCCTCTCTCAGTCAATCTCTCTTTTATTTTGATGTCATCATGTTTTCCTCCTCTTATGAGGGTCTTGTGTAGGTAGTGTCAGCCACTGTGAGGTCATGGATACCCAGGCCATTTTGTATCTAGGGAGAACATTGTAAGGAGTCCTACCCTTCTTTTGGCTCTTACATTCTTTTTGCCACCTCTTCCACAATGGACCCTGAGTCTTGTTGGGTTTGATAGAGACATCTCAGTGCTGAGCACTCCTTTGTCACTTCTCAGCACTATGGTGACTTTTGAGTCATCCCAAGGTCACTGCCATATGAAAAGAGAAGCTTCTTCAACCAAAAGTGAGAGTAGCATTAATAAGTGGGTATGAACATTAAGAGAAGTGCTTACAGGGTAGTTTGGTGGGCATGATATATGCATTGAGCTAGATACTATGACTGCCCCGTCATAGACTTTTGACTAGTTTTCAGTACCAGACATGAATTTTCTCTAGTCTAAGTCAAGAGTGATTGGTCTTCCCCATAATAGACATGCCACTCTTGCACCTGTTGGTCCATTTGGCCTGTCTGGCCAAACTTAAGCTTGCAGTGTCCACTGTTTATCTCTTCTGATGACTTTTTTCTCCCATAGGGCTGCATGCAGCGTATTTTTTATTTTTTTTTGTTTTTTGAGGTAGGGTCTCACTCTGGTCCAGGCTGATCTGGAATTAACTCTGTAGTCTCAGGGTGGCCTTGAACTCACGGCGATCCTCCTACCTCTGCCTCCCGAGTGCTGGGATTAAAGGCGTGCACCACCACACCCGGCCTAGGAAACTTTTTTATTGATTATTTATTTGCAAGGAGAAAGAGAGAGGGAAGGACATGCCAGGGCCCCCTGCACCTGCAAACGAACTCCAGACACATGTGCCACTTTGCGCATTTGACTTTATGTGGGAATTGAATCTGGGCCATTAGATTAGCACCTTTAAGTGCTGAACCATCTCTACAGCACCCCCTTTTTAGTGGGCAAAAGAGGTTCAAATAAAATCATTGGCTGGATATTGTGGGCATGCCTATAGTCCCAGAACTTGGGAGGTAGAGAGGTAGAGGCAGGAAGATCACCGTGAGTTCCAGGCCAGCCTGGGCCACAGTGTGAGAGTCTGTTTCAGAAAAGCTGACTGGGCCTAGGAGCGAGGCTCAGTGGGAAGAATGCTGGCCAAGTGGACACACGGCCTGGGGAAGGTTCCCTGCGCGTGGTGGTGCCTGCCAGTAAGCCTAGCTCTTGGGAGGTACAGGCAAGAGGATCAGGAGCTCAAGGGCACCCTTAGCTATATATCTAGGTAGAGACCAGCCCCGGCTACGTGAGACACTGTCTCACACATGTCAACAAGCAAGCAAGCAAGCAACAAACATACCAAAAAAAAAAAAAAAAAAAAAAAGGAAAGAAGGATTGGCACGGTGGCACACACCTTTAATGCCAGCACTCAGGAGGCAGAGGTAGGAGGATCGCACATAAGTGGCTCCACATTCTTCTAGCTGGTGAAGACTCACTGTCCCTTTTCAAGCCGGCTAGCTCTTCTCAGCAGGAAATGAATCATAATTCAAAGAGATGTAGGAACTGAATTCCAACTTGAGTTTACCTGACTACCAAGCCTGGGGTATTAAATGAATGAAAAACTGTCATGAGGGCTGGAGAAATGATTTAGCGGTTATGGTGCTTGCCTGGGAAGCCTAAGGATCCAGGTTTGATTCCCCAGTACCCACATAAGCCAGATATACAAGGTGGTGCATGCGTCTGGAGTTGGTTTGCAATGACCAGAGGCCCTAGCACACCTATTCTCTCTCTCTTTTAAACAAATAAATAAATAAAGAGAAAACCGTATTGCTAAAAAACCCCTGTCATGACAATAGCTTTAATTGCTTTCATTCTGACAGTTAATTCAACAGAAGCACAAACAAGCACAAATTCTTCTCACTTCAGTTCTTCAAGCAGGAGAGACATTGTGAGACTTCAGCCTTCATATTTCATTTCTCCTCGTGTTTGCTTGGGGACAAGGATAGATTGCTCAGTCACAGGAAGGTCTTTTTATATTTTTATTTTATTTTTTGAGGTAGGGTCTCACTCTAGCCCAGGCTGACCTGGAATTCACTATGTATTCTTAGGCTGGCTTTGAGCTCACAGCGATCTCTGCCTCCCGAGGCTGGGATTAAAGGCAGGCGCCACCACGCCCGGCTCAGGAAGGTCTGATTTTTGCTCTGGGATATCTTCTTGTTTACAGCCACACCGCTATTCAGCACGGGACACATTTGGTGTGGCAGTATTTCTAAGTTGTAGATGTTAACCACTCAGATTCATTTTAGGATTTTATTTTCCTTTCCTTTCCCTTTTTCCCTTTGGTGCTGGGGATCAAACCCCAGGCCACATGCACGCTAGGCCATGGAGCCTCATCTTTAGCACCAAGGTTCTCTTTTGGAAACAGAGACTTGCCATATAGGCCTGAGTAGCACTGACATCACTAAGTAGAGCAAGCTGGCCTTGAACTCTTGGGGTATTCTCCTGCCTCTGCCTCCCAAGTGATAGGATTATAGGTACGGACCATCATGCCTTGTTCCTAAGATTTTGTTTTGTTTTGTTTTTTGAGGTAGGGTCTCACTCTGGCTCAGGCTGACCTGGAACTCACTATGTACTCTCAGGGTGGCTTTGAGCTCACAGAGATCTTCTTACCTCTGTCTCCTGAGTGCTGGGATTAAAGGCATGTGCCACCATGCCCGGCTTCTAAGATTTCTTTTTTGTTTGTTGTTTTGAGGTAGGGTCTCACTCTAGTCCAGGTTGAACTGAAATTCACTATGGAGTCTCAGGGTGGCCTTGAACTCATGGTAATCCTCCTACCTCAGCCTCCCGAGTGCTGGGATTAAAGGTGTGCGCCACTACGCCTGGCTTCTAAGGCATTTTTGATGCACAAAATGTAGTTTCTCTCTTTTTAAGCATAAGAAATATATTCTTTGGGATGTTTAGATGTGTCAGCTATTGTCTCTGATGTCCCTTCCCACCAAGAAATCTTGTCTCAAAGTTACTGTCATTCAATTTTTAAGTCTCATGTAAAACTCAGTAAAAATACTTTTCCTCAATTTGTTATCCTTTCTTATGTCAGTTTCCTGGTTCTTCTGTCCTTCTTATCCCCGTGTCTTCATGCACGCTGTGTGCAATGTTCTCTCCACATCTCTGGCAGCCCAAACCCTCTGCTCCATGCAGACCCCAGCAATGGCAGGAGCTGTCCAGAAGTGATTTTCCACCTCGCCACTTCGTGCTTTCACCACAGTTCCTCTGCTACAGCTCACAGGGACAGAGGGTTCCCTGTCTTTATAATGGTCCCTGCTGTGGGGCTGGAGAGATGGCGCTTACCTGCCAAGCCAAAGAACCCTGGTTTGATTCCCCAGGACCCACGTAAGCCACATGCACAGGGTGACATACGCATCTGGAGTTTGTTTGCAGTGACTGGAGGCCCTGGCGTGCTCATTATCTCTCTCTCTCGCTTTTTTTCTCTTTTTCTCAAATAAATAAAATATTAAAAAAAAATCACCAATTGGTGCTAATCATGGTTGGAACCTGTGTTCTGTGTTCTGTGTTCTGTGATGAGGAATCGTGAGTGTTCTTTCAGAGAATTTGAGTCATACAGCTTTCTGCCAAGCAAATCAATCAAGGTGTCTTACCTCACACCTTTGCCCGTGAGACCAGCGGCGCCGAACCTTCCATCATATGCTGCGCCGCGGCCCAGCTGTGGCTAGTGGTTAGCTTTGTGCGGACTGAGTGTCCCACGGCTTCTGGTTTCCTTGTCTCCCTTCTCCTCATCCTTCTGTTTCTTAAAGCGCATTCAGCTAGGAAGCCATGGATCAGTCAGAAGTGGCTAACAGTATGTAATTAATTGGCTTTAAAATGCCCCGGGTGGGGCTGGAGAGATGGCTTAGCGGTTAAGCGCTTGCCTGTGAAGCCTAAGGACCCCGGTTCGAGGCTCGGCTCCCCAGGTCCCACGTTAGCCAGATGCACAAGGGGGCGCACGTGTCTGGAGTTCGTTTGCAGAGGCTGGAAGCCCTGGCGCGCCCATTCTCTCTCTCTCCCTCTATCTGTCTTTCTCTCTGTGTCTGTCGCTCTCAAATAAATAAATAAATAAATAAAATTAAAAAAAATGCCCCGGGTGATTTTTGTTTGTGTTGAGACAGAGTCTTGCTCTGGAGCCTTAGCTACCTGGGTAGTCACAATGTAGCCAGGCTGGTCTTGCCTCAGCCTCCTGCATCCACTACCATGCCTGGTGCCATATACATTTTACATACGCTCCAAAACTGTACATGGTTAATAAGAAAAAGAAACCCCGTGGCAAATCCATTCCTCTGTGCCTTTGGCTTGTTTGTTTATAGCCCCCATTTGAGTACTCAGTATGAGCCGAGAGAGTTCGGCGAGTATCGAGTGAGAGAGTGCCCCTCGTGCCCACAGCGCGTTAGTGGAGAGAGCCTCCCCACAGTCGCTGACACGCAGCTGGAATAAGAAGGCTCTGCGGTGTGCTGGCTTAAACTCAGAACCAGTCACTGGCTACTTTAAATTCTGCCCCAGAAGCTGACTGGCATGTAGCAGCACACTGAACACCTGCCTCAGTTTCCCCACCTGTCAAGTGGGAATTATGACTGTAGTCACCAGGGTAGGGCTTGCCTTAATTAGCTAATAATTGTAAAGGGCTTTGAAGAGGCTCGTAGAAATGGCAGTCTAAGGGTGAGCATTGTTATTACACGAACCAGCATCGGGCAGCTGGCCCCGAGGAAACCAAGGATGGGTCTGGAGTCATCTCTTCCCACATTCACGGAGGCTGAGCTTCAGCACACCAGGGCCCCGGGCAAGAGTGACACGTGACAGCACCTGGTTAGACCACCATCAGCAGAACGCAGCTCTGTTTTTTTCCTTTTTCTAGAACAACAAGAAGTGATGCTGAGTTCTGTCAGGGGCCAAAGACAAGAGGTGGAGATGGGGACCAGGCAGATAGCTGGGGACAGACAGTGATGGTGGCTGTGATCTTTGAAGATGCACAGCATTCATTATTCAACCAGGGTGCCTGAGAGGGTACAAGAGCAGCCTCTGTCCTCAAGGGCTTCATGGTCTAGCTCGATGCCACAGGGACATTTGTATATTTGCATTTGCCTATTCCCCCTCCAAACAACAACAACGACAAAAAAAAAAAAAGACAAGAGAAAGTAAGTTTTAAAAGCAGGAAATTCCTGAAGTATGAAGATAAACTCTGGGATTGTTTTATTTTGGATTTTTTTTTTTTTTCTTTTTGAGGTTAAGTCTCGCTCTAGCCCAGGCTGACCTGGAATTCACTATGTATTCTCATGGTGATCCTCCTACCTCTGCTGCCCAAGTGCTAGGATTAAAGGCTTGCGCCACCACGCTTGCCTGGCATTGGAATTGTTTTAAAAATTCTAGAAGCCTTGGACAGCTTTCCAGAAGTCGGGGAGGTGGGCACACACTGTCAGTAATAACTTAATTGGTTCCATTGACAAGGAATCCTGGCTCAAGACTAACACTTGCCATGGACACTGCAGTTGACTTTGAATGTTAACAACAACTGATTTGGTTTTAATGGTTTTTTGCTTAAATTTCAAAAAAAACTTTTTGAGGTAGGGTCTCACTATAGTCCATGCTGACCTAGAATTCACTACATAGTCTCAGACGGGCCTCAAACGCACAGAGATCCTCCTACCTCTGCCTCCAAGTCCTGGGGTTAAAGGTGTGTGCCACCAGGCCCTGCTAAAGTAAATCTTTCATATCAAAAGAGAATTTTAGATTTGTTTTAGGAACTTAAAGCACAAGGGGAGATTTTGGTGGCATGTGCCTGTATTTCTAGCTACTTGGGAGGCTAAGGCAGTGACATGGCTTGAACCAGGTGAGGTAACATAGTGAGACCCTATCTCAAAAACAGCAATAGTAAGTACAAAAAGTGCAGATGAAATTCAGAGAAAAACAATAAAATTCACCCACAGTTCTCTGATTTTACGGCCAATGTTTTGATATGTTGCCTTTCCATTTCTCTTTTCCTCATGAGCTCATGTGTTGTGAACATAAACAGTCCCTCTTCCTTGCAACAGCAGTTGAGACTGACTGTCCCCACCTCCCCGGAAGCAGGCAGTGCTTCTAGGGGATCGAGTGGCCCGTGGAGAGCTTATGCTCAGAGGTCCCGGCTGCCTTGCCCAGGGCTCCCTCCACAGCCTGAGGGAGTGGGATGACCCTCCCCTTTCTCTTCATCCCTTTCGCTGCTGATTCTTTCCTTCCTTCCTTGCCCAGAGAACACTGCCGTCCAGCTCTGACCTCCGCGTGGAAAGAGCGGTCCTATGTCGGTTCAGGGGTTCAAGGCTAACGGCTAACGTGGCGGGCCTCGGGCCTCCTCGTCTGCATCTAGAGGCCTCGGCATGCGCCACTCGCTCGGTAGCGCCAGCCCTGCCAGCCAAGCCCATGTTCTCTCTGTTGACTCGTCTTTCCAGCCAGGCAACCATGCTCATTCACTTTCCTCCTGTTTCATTCATTTTCTTGCGATTCTTTTCTCTCTTTTCTTCCTTCTCCTTCCTGTCTTTTCAGACTGGCACCACTGCCCCCATCAGCACAGCGTACCTACCTTCCCCCACACATGACTCTGTGGTGGATGAGGCTCTGCCAAACCGCCGACGCACTCATTCGAGAAGCTGCTGTGTGTCCAAGGCTGGGGCAGAGCTTTTCTTTAGTTTTTATTTTTTTTTTGGTTTTTCGAGGTAGGCTCTCACTCTGCTCCAGGCTGAGCTGGAATTCACTATGGAGTCTCAGGGTGGCCTCGAACTCAAGGAGATCCTTCTACCTCTGCCTCCTGAGTGCTGGGATCAAAGGTGTGCGCCACCACACCCGGCTAGATCTTTTATTTTTAAACAGGGTCTCATGTAGCCCAGGCTGACCTTAAACTCACTCTGTAGCTGAAGTTGACCTTGAAATTCTGATCCTCCTCCTGCCTCTCCTTCCTAAATGTTGGGATTACAGGCTTACACCATTGTACCTGGCCAGCTAAATATTAAGGGTAACTTCTGGAACATCACACCTATATCTATTGTCAAAGAATGAAGGTTTTTTTTTTCAAGGTAGGGTTTTATTCTAGCTCAAGCTAACCTGGAATTCACTATGTAGTCTCAGGGTGGCCTCGAGCTCATGGCGATCCTCCTACCTCTGCCTATCGAGTGCTGGGATTAAAGGAGTGCACCACCACGCCCGGGTAAAGAATGAATTCTTACAAAGATATTTTTCTTTTTGAATGAAGGAGTCATTGTCAAACAAGATCACATTCTAGCATCTCTTATATCTAACTTTTCAAGACACTCTTTTTAGGTATGTCACTTTACTACAGTAATACCTATTAATGCACAAAGAAATGTTTTGACCTAAGTGTCACACACACACACACACACACACACACACACACACACACACTTATCTTTTTTTTTCTTTTTCTTTTGTAGTGTTGGGACTTCAAGTCAGGGCTAAAGACACAGCCCCATCCCACCACCTTATTCTTTTAATCTGTGTTTATTTCCACCAAATATCCTTATTGCAGTTCTTTACAAACTGAGAAGTCTTTGCACATAGGGACTCTGGGCTTTCTGTTTGCCTCCTTAGTCACACACAATGCTCAGTGTATGAGTTTCCTTAAGTTCCCTCAACTCTTATGAGGCAGATTCGTTTACCATTACTTCGTGCTGGGGATGGAGCCCAAAGCCTTGTACATGTGAAGCAAGTGCCCGGCCACCGAGCTGCATGCTCACCCCTGTCAGCACATTCTGTAGACGACTCAGTGTCATCGAGCTACGAAAGGACAGGGCCAGCACTCAAGCCAGGCCCAGGCCCTTGGCTTTGGCCACCCCTTACTCTGGAATCTGAGGAATCCTTTAGTATAGCCTTATTGTCCAGATGAGGAAGGGCCTTAAGAAATGAATGCTTAAGTTCCATTGCAAAATGTCCTTCCTAGGTAGGCCTGAGACCCAAGACTTGCAATTCCTCCTCTAGTGTTGTGATATTAGAATAATTTACACTGTGTATCCCCTGCCTGGAATTGGCCCTGTGTCTGCCTGACCGCCTACCACACAGCACAGGGCACCGATAACGTCTGGTACAGCTGAGTCTCCATCCTAATTACTTTTAGTCATTGCTCTTTGTTCCAAGGAGTCCCTTTAAAGTGAGATGGTGTAACAAATAATGACCTCTTTTCTGCCTAATGATATGATCCTTTGATCCAGTATTTTTAATAACAGACAGTCACACAGAGATAAGACAGTCAAATACAGGGAACACTTGCTCATCTGGCTTTTCTTTCTTTGGGGGCATCCCCAAAACATGAAGTCCCTGAGCCCAGGGGATGAATCTTCCTGGGGCACCCTGACTTGAAGTCCTGGGGCTCTGCAGAGGATGGTTGTCATGGATTCTCCTTCGCACCTTCCTCCTCTTTCCTTGAGAGCAGTTTGGCCTGGAGGGAACGCGTTGTTTGTGAAGGTTGATGCTCTTCGTGGAAAGACCCTGCAGCCATAGCCACTCTGGTTTGGGGGATGGGAGGTGACAATTCAGGCATCAGCTGATAGAGTCCTGACAGTCATGGGACAGTCTTCCCTTTGGGTTTTCTTATTCTACTTCCTTTTATGTCCAAACAATTAACCTTCTCACTCCTTCCTTACCAGGAAGACAAATAAATGGCTATGAAGGGAGTCTGGGCCCAAGGGTCCTCCAGCTGGCTTGCCTCATCCAGTACGAACAGTGCTCTGGGAAGGTTTTTGTGCTTTTCAAAAAAAAAAAAATCTGTGTAAGGCACATGCTCCCCCCCCCCCTTGTTATCAGCACATGATAACTGCCCAGTCCAGTCTCTTCACAGGTTAATTCCCTTCATTCCTCCAGTTCTTCTCAGTCTTCCCTTCCCTCAGGCCAGGGTAATGAGTCAGTTCAGGCCCCTGATGACGAGAACCTTCCCTCTTCCTTCTCTAACCAGCCCTGAGGAGTAAGGATTCCTTCCTCTGAGGTAATTTGCATCTGTCTTCCTTGGCCACTGAAAGATGGTTTCCGGCCAGTATTTTCTGGGGATTTGCACAGGACTCTCTCAGATCTCTCCAGTCCTTTGAGGGGCACTGGAACAATGTTGATTTGGGGAGGAAGGAGTGTGCCTATGACACTGTGCACTGTTCACAGCATCTCATTTTCTCTCCACCGAAGTTCTCAAAGACGTAACTGTCATGTACAAAAGGAAACAGCCTTGCAGAAATTAAGGAACTTGCTCAAAGTCACACAATAAAGGACAGACTAAGCTTCAATTCCAGAACATTCTGACTTTCCAGATCAAGTCTCTCCCATAAGTACATGTTGCCATGACAATGCTGAATTAACTGATCTCCCTCCTTTTCTAAGTATGTGGGAGCTCCCTCCCTTTTTTTGTGAGGTAGGGTCTCCCTTTAGCTCAGGCGGACCTGGAATTCACCATGTAGTCTCAGGGTGGCGACCCTCCTACTTCTGCCTCCCAAGTGCTGGGATTAAAGGTGTGCCCCACCACGCCCGGTAAGGGAGGCCCTTTTCTGAGGACCATGACAGTGTCTGATTCCCTTGGGGTGGCCATGAAGCAGTGGACTGTCCACATTTCCAGTTTCACTCGCTCTGACTCCAGTAGATGGTATCTTGGATTCAAAGAGCAAAGTCAAGGCTTTTTTTGTATGCATGTCGTGTGTGTGCATGCGAGTACATACATGTGTGTGTTCAGGTGGGCACACTTGCGTGTGTGGGGGGCGCTCATGTGCTCGTGGAGGCCTGAGGCTAGGCTGATGTTGGGTTTCTCCTCAGTCTCTCTTCTACCTGTTTCTGAAACAGGGTCTCACTAAAGCCAGAACTCAACAGGTGCTGCCAGCCAATGCATCCTAGGGATCCTCTTGCCTCTGTCTCCAGTTCTGACATTACAGGCATTTGCTACAGTACCTGATTATTTATTATTGAAACTTCCATAATTACAGACAGTAAGCCATGGTAGTTCCCTCCCCTCTCACTTTCCCCTCACAGCTCCACTCTCCATCTTGTCCCCTCCCCCCCATCAGTCTCTTATGATGACGTCATCCTCTTTTCCTCCTATTATGAGGGTCTTGTGTAGGGTAGGTAGTGCCAGGCACTGCGAGGTCATGGATTTTTTGTTTGTTTAAGGTAGTATCTCACTGTAGCCCAGGATGACCTGGAATTCATTATGTAGTCTCAGGGTGGCCTCAAATTCATGAGGACCTTCTTATCTCAGCCTCTGGAGTGCTGGGATTAGAGGCATGTGCCATTATACCCAGCTATTTAAAAATTTTATTTTATATATAACAGGTTATACTCGTTTATCCCCTTGCCTCTGATCCCATTTCCCTGTGGGCTCTCCTCAGTTGGGTTATGGTATTCACTGTGGGGTCATGGAGGCCTCAGTTAGTTCCCATGGGATAGTGGGTAGGGGGGCAGACCCCAGAATATTCCTCCCCATTCTGTGGCTCTTACCATCTTTCCACCCTCTCTTCCACAATGTTCCCTGAGCCATGGGAGGCCTGTTGGCAGTCTAAATTAGTGTTGAGATCTCTGTAGCCTCTGGATTTCTATTCTGATTGATCGCAGTGTCTGTCATCATCAGCCTGGGGCTGGTTGTCAGGCTAGCAGTGAGAGCAGTGATCATGTATTCACTGCCTCTGGCAGATGTGGTAGAGGTGCACTTCTCGTGGTGGGCAGTTGCCTATCTTTTTGTCTTATCAATGGATATTGGTTCTCTTTTCTCTGTCATCTATAAAATAAAGCAGGTTCTTCAGCTAAGAGTGAGAGCAGCTGGTGTCGCCGTCAGGTTCGCATTGCTGTAGAAATCACCCAACCAAGAGCGGCTTGTGGAAAAAAGAGGTTTAATTTGGCTTACAGGCTCAAAGGGAAGCTCCACAATGGCAGGGAAAACAATGGCATGAGCAGAGGGTGGACATCACCCCCTGGCCCACATAAGGTGGACCATAGCAACAGGAGAGTGTGCCCAACACTGGCAAGAGGAAACTGGCTATAACACCCATAAGCCCACCCCCAACAATACACCACCTCCAGGAGGTGTTAATTCCCAAATCTCCATCAGCTTGGAACCTAGCATTTGGAACACCAAAATTTGTGGGGGACACCTGACTCGAACCACCACACTTGGGTTATAAGGGGTATGCAAAGTTTAGTTTTTTTTTTTTTTTTTTGAGAGACATTTTGGTATGCAAGCCCACTCTTCTTCTGTAGAGATCAGTGGGGACTTTTTTTCCCCCTAAAATCTGAGTTTCCTGACCATGGGATTCTGACTTGGTTTCCAGTACCAGATATAAGTTCTCTTCCCACTGAGCGGGCCTCATGTCCAATCAGAGAACAGGTGGTCGCCTGCAGAGGCCGTGCGCCCCGCTGCACGAGTGTGCACTTCCTGTCTGGCTGGCCGATTTCACAGTCTGCAGGGTCTCCTGATGTCCTTCAGCTATTCCCGTGGGGTTTCTGACAATGTGAGGACCGGCGGCACGGCGTTCTGACGTCCTGTGACCACGGCCTGCGGTGTCTTCAGCAGTGGGGCTTACCTTTTGGCACCGGCAGATAATCAAGTTGCTTTGGTAATGGCCTCCATCGTTTTGGGGACCTCACAGGTCTCCCTGGTCGACAGCTCACAGTGGGGAGTAACCCAATTCTGGGCCTGGGATTCACCGACCAGAGTCCAGGTATTACTATTAAGCTTTTTCCACCTTATATCTGGACTGTTCCCTCTTCTCCCTTTATTGGTGGTTATATATTATAGAATACTAGCCAGAAAGGTGGGGGGGGGGTTCTATGGAATTAATTCACATCTTATCGATTTTTTTTTTTTTTTTTTTGTATTTGTGAGGTAGGGTCTCAATCTAGTCCAGGCTTACTTGGAACTCACTCTGGCCTTGAACTCATGGTGATCCTCCTACCTCTGCCTCCCAAGTGATGGGATTAAAGGCGTGCACCACCAAGCCCGGACGTTAACTTTTTTTTTTTAAGGGCTTATTTTGGCATATAGACTCAAGGGGATGCTCTAGGATGGCAGCAGCAAAAGTGATGGCATGAGCAGAGGGTGGACATCATTTCCTGGCCAACATCAGGTGGGCAACAGGGACAGGAGAGTGCGCCAAACACTGGCATGGGAAAACTGGCTATAGCACCCATAAGCCCACCCCAACAATACACTCCCTCCAGGAGATGTTAATTCCTAATCTAGCTGGGAACCTAGCATTCAGAACACCTAAGTTTATGGGGGGCACCTGAATCGAACCACTACACATGGGTTCCAGGGAATTGAACCTGGGTCCTTAGGCTTTGCAGGCAAGCATGCAGACAAGCACCTTAAGGGTTAAGCCATCTCTCCAGTTTTTTTTTTTTTTAATTTTCTTTATTTTTATTTATTTATTTGAGAGCAACAGACAGAGGGAGAAAGAGGCAAAGAGAGAATGGGCATGCCAGGGCCTCCAGCCACTGCAAACGAACTCCACACATGTGTGTATCTGGCTAATGTAGGTCCTGAGGAATCGAGCCTTGAACTGGGGTCCTTAGGCTTCACAGGCAAGTGCTCAACCTCTAAGCCATCTCTCTAGCCCTCCAGTTTTTTAAATAAATATTTTAGTTATTTGGGAGACAGAGAGAGAGGGAGAGAGAGAGAATGGGCACATCAGGCCTTCTGGCACTGCAAACAAACTCCAGATGCATGTGCCCCTATGTTTTATGTGGGTTCTGGAGAATTCAAATCAGGCCATTAGGCTTTGCAAGCAAGAGCCTTTAACAGCTGAGCTGTCTCTCCAGCCCTAGCTGTTAACTTTTAAAAACTATTTATTTGCAAGCAGAGAAATAGAAGAAAGACAGAGAGAATGTACACACCAGGGCCTCCAGCCACTGCAGACAAACTCCAGATGCATGTGCCACCTTGTATACCTGGCTTTACCTGGGTACTAGGGTCCTGTGTAGTAGGCTTTGCAGGAAGGCACCTCAGCTGCTAAGCCATCTCTCCATCCCCACCCTCCTAAACCTTCTGTTGCAAGTTAGGTTCGCATTGCTGGCAGAAATCACCTGACCAAGAGCAGCTTGTGGGAAAAAGAGAGGTTTATTTTGGCTTACAGGCTCGAGGGGGAAGCTCCATGATGGCAGAGAAAATGACGGCATGAGCAGAGGATCACCCCCTGGCCAACATCAGGTGGACAACAGGAACAGGAGAGTGTGCCAAACACTGGCAAGGGGACACTGGCTATAACACCCATAAGCCCGCCCCCAACAATACACTGCCTTCAGGTGGTGTTAATTGCCAAATCTCTGTCAGCTGGGAACTCAGCAGTCAGCACGCCTAAGTTTATGGGGGACACCTGAATCAAACCACCACCCCCTCCATGCCCCTCCCATCCCCTATATTCTGTCCTTATCCTAGCCTGTTAAGTAACTCACAGTGATCCTCCTACCTCTGCATCCCAAATTCTGGGATTCAAGGGACGTACCACCACACCAAGCTGTACCCGTATTCCATCTGCCCTCTTCTCCGATTGATCCCAGTTAGGAACTGCAAATGAGAGCCTACATGCCATGCCTGGTTTTTATGTGGGTATTGGGCTCCAAATCCAGGTCTTCATTCTTGAGCCATCTTTTCAGTCCACAAGACCATGCAGTTTTTTTTTTTTTTTGAGGTGGGGGTCTCACTTTAGCCCAGGTTGACCTGAAATCCACTTTATAGTCCCAGGGGCCTCGAACTCACACAGTGCTCCTCAGCCTCTTGAGAGCTGGGATTGAAGGTGTGTGCCACTATTCCTGGCTTATTTGATGTTTTAAATACTTTTTTTTTTTTGAGGTAGGGTCTTACTGAAGCCCAGGCTGACCTAGAATTCTCTATGGAGTCTCAGGGTGGCCTCGAACTCATGGCGATCCTCCTACCTCTGCCTCCCTAGTGCTGGGATTAAAGACGTGTGCCACCACACCCGGCTTAAATGCTTTTATGCATTTACTGGAGAGAGAGAGAAAGAGAATGGGCATGCTAAGGTCTCTTGACACTGCAAATGAACTCTCGATCCATTTGCCATCTTGTGCATCTGGCTTCCATGGGTCCTGGGGGAATTGAACCAAGATCCTTTAGCTTTGCAGGCAAATGCCTAAAGTGCTAAACCACCTCTCTAGTCCTACTTATAAGTTTTCAGAGGAGGATGAGTGAGACAGAGTTTTCTTCCAAGTATATTGTTAAGAATCCTAGGTTGGAAGGGCCTCATAGACCTGCTCAGTTTATAGATGAGAAAACAGAGCACCAACAAGCTAAATGGCTTAAAAAATTTTTTTTTGTTCATTTTTATTTATTTATTTGAGAGTGACAGACAGAGAGAAAGAGGTAGATAGATAGAGAGAGAGAGAGAGAGAGAGAGAATGGGCGCACCAGGGCTTCTGGACACTGCAAATGAACTCCAGATGCATGCGCCCCCTTGTGCATCTGACTAACGTGGATTCTGGGGAATCGAGCCTCAAACAAGGGTCCTTAGGCTTCACAGGCAAGCGTTTAACCGCTAAGCCATCTCTCCAACGCCTAAATGGCTTTTTTTTTGTTTTGTTTTGTTTTTTTTGTTTTGTTTTCTTGAAGGTAGGGTTTTACTCTAGCCCAGGCTAACCTGGAATTCACTATGTAGTCTCAGGGTGGCCTCGAACTCACAGCGATCCTCCTACCTCTGCCTCCTGAGTGCTGGAATTAATGGTGCACACCACTATGCCAGGCTTTTTTTTTTTTTTGACACAGAATTCTGGGGACCCAGGAACCTGGATTGCCTGTCGGTGTTTGTGACATGTTCGTCTCCCGTCTGTGTTGTTTCGATAGCCTGCAGCTTTACTATTGTTTAAATAAAAATGGAAACCTGTTTTGGGTAGTGATATCAATCTCAAAGTATTAGATGACGTTAAAAAATAAAGGCAGGTATGGCTAGCATGGGGCAGGCTGAGGCAGGAGGATCAGGAGTTTAAGGCCAGCCTGGGCTACACGGGGAGCCTCTGTTTCAGAGAGCAAGACACCAGGGCTGAGGTGTAGTCCTTGCTGAGCATGCATGAAACCCTGGGCTTGGTCCCAGCACTGCCCAAGTTAGGTGTGCTGGGGTATGTCTGCAACCCCAACTCTCCGAGGTGGAGGGAGGCTGTTGCAGTCAGGTTCACATTGCTAGCAGAAATCACCCAACCAAGAGCAGCTTGTTGGGGAAAAATGGTTTATTTTGGCTTATAGACTTGAGGGGAAGCTCCACAATGTCAGAGAAAATGACGACATGAGCAGAGGGCGGACATCACCCCCTGGCCAACATCAGGTGGACGATACCAACAGGAGAGTGTGCCAAACCCTGGCAAGGGGACACTGGCTGTAACACCCATAAGCCCTTCCCCAACAATACACCGCCTCCAGGAGGCATTAATCCCCAAATCTCCATCAGCTGGGAACCTAGCATTCAGAACATTTAAGTTTATGGGGGACACCTGAATCAAACCACCGCAGAGGAAGATTTCAAGTCCAAAGTCATGGCTAGAATACACGAGCCCTTGTCTCAACAAACAAATAAGCAAAGAAAACCCCCCAAAACGCAAAAACAAACATACCCACAAATAAAACAAGCAAATAATTAAGCGCTGGCTTAAAAATAGGATTTTAGAGATGGCGTTGTGTGAACATCTTCCCTCGAGTTCTAACGACAGCTAAAGCTGGCCAGGACAAGGAGAATCGCAGCAGAGGTGGTGGGGGGCGCGGAAGGGGGGGCGGGGCGTGCGGGAATTATATGTAGCTACAATTCCTGCTGCTTTTGGAAACCCAAATTAATTCTCAATCTCTGAAGACTTAAATGGTGAGTCGCCCACAAGCCCGGTACACTTTCTTCCATTTATAAAAGGGAGAGCTAGAGAAGTGATGAGAAGGCAGAGCTCCTGCGGCAGTGAGAACCAGGCCTGAGCTAAGCGGAGTTTGCCGCTGACCAGCCACTCTAACTGGCCCAATAACACAGCTCTTGCTGTCACTGGCGTCCTTTAGAGGAGATGATCATTGCCCCAGCACTCACTTAAGTTTGTGTTTAAAAATCTGATTTTGGGGCTGGAGAGATGGCTTAGCGGTTAAGCGCTTGCCTGTGAAGCCTAAGGACCCCGGTTCGAGGCTCGGTTCCCCAGGTCCCATGTTAGCCAGATGCACAAGGGGGCGCACGCGTCTGGAGTTCGTTTGCAGAGGCTGGAAGCCCTGGCGTGCCCATTCTCTCTCTCTCCCTCTATCTGTCTTTCTCTCTCTGTGTCTGTCGCTCTCAAATAAATAAATAAAAAATTTAAAAAAAATCTGATTTTGGGAAGTCGCTTGATGTTGCCCGGATGCCCCGCGCAGCCTGGAGCTGTCTGCGCGTGTTGTGTGTCTCCCGGTCCAGTGCGGCTTCAGATGCGGTCCCACTTACGCCTGGTTCTCGGAGATTCAGCTCAAAACTGAGGCTCACCTGTTGTGCTGGTTTGACTCAGCTGTCTCCCCTAAGCTTTGGTGTTCTGAATGCTAGTCTCCCCATTTATGGCAATTGGAAATTAAAGCCTCCTGGAGGCGGTGTACTGTTGGGGGCGAGTTTATGGGTGTTGTAGCCAGTGTCCCCTTGCCAGTGTTTGGCACACTCTCCTGTTGCTGTTGTCCACCTGATGTGGGCCAGGGGGTGATGTCCATCCTCTGCTCATGCCATCGTTTTCTCCTGCCATCACGGAACTTCCCCTCAAGCCTGGGAGCCAAAATAAACCTCTTTTTTTTTTTTTTTCCCCCACAAGCTGCTCTTGGTTGGGTGATTTCTGCCAGCAGTTCTAACCTGACCGTGACACCTGTAGAAGGAATGCAATTCCCAGGGGTAACCATGTTGATCTCTACCCTTGACTTTATTTATTTATTTTTGTGACTGTGGGGATCAAACTCAGGGCATCTCATATGCTGCCATGGACTACATCCCCAGTCCCCCTTTTACTTTTGTTTTGAGATGGGGATCTTACTAAGCTTCCCAGGCTGACCTTGAACTCGCTCCATAGCTGGGCAGCCTCACCCTATTGAGTAACAAGGATTATGAGCCACAGGGGCCACTCAGACACCCATGTTAAAGGATCACACAAGGACTTTCAAAAGGAATAAACCCGATAAAGGCTAGGCTTGTAGGTGGCCTCCCTTTTCTAGAGAAGAGCTCAGGAAGGAGGGAGAGATTGGGATGCTGTCTTACCTTGGGGTAAGACACCACCATAAACCCAAACTCAACCTCAGGAATTAAAAAAAAAATTATTTATTTTATTTGACAGAGAGAAAGTAGGAGAGAGAGAGAGAGATAATGGGTATGTCAAGGCTTCTAGCCACTGCAAATGAACTCCAGACACATGTACCTCCTTGTGCATCTGGCTAACATGGGTCCTGGGGAATCAAACCTGGGTCCTTTGGCTCTGCAGGCAAATGCCTTAACCACTAAGCCATCACTCCAGCCCTCATGAATTTTTTAAAATATATTTTCATTTGTTTATTTGCAAGCAGAGAGAGATAGGCAGGCAGGGAGAATGAGCTTGCCAGGGCCTCCAGCCATTGCCAATGAACTCCAGATACATAAGCCATTTTGTGCATCCAGCTTTTCATGGGTACTGGGGAATTGAACGTGGGTCATTAGGCTTTGAAGACAAGTGCCTTAACTGCTGAGCCAGCTCTCCAGTCTGATTTTTAAAAAATATATTTTATTTATTTAACAGACGGAGAGGTGGGGGAGAAAGAGAGAGTGAGAGACAGAGAGAGAGAGAGAGAGAATGGACACACTAGGGACTCTAGCCACTTCAGAAGAATTCCAAATGCATGTGCCACCTTGTACATCTAGGTTTACATGGGTACTGGGGAATCAACCTGGGTCCTTTTGGCCAGGAAGTGCCATAACCACTAAGCCATCTCTCTGGCCCATGATTTTTTTTTAGATGGATGGAAAAATGACAGATCAGGAAATGAGTGTTCTCTAGTTACCATTTCATTAGAAATTCATTCCATCATAGCAGAACCACTTGAAGCTTGGGCTCTTGGAAAAATTTGCGCAGGAGGCTGGGGAGAGGGATCAGTAGGCCAAGTACTTAGCAGACGAGCATGAGAACCTGACTGTGCATCGCCAGCACCCATGTACCATGCTTGGTGCGCTGTGCACTTGTAATGCCCAGGCTCAGGCCGCCAAGACAAGAGAATCTCTAGGCCTTGCTGGCTACCTGGTCTAGTTGAATCTGGGTTTAGGAAGAGACCATGTCTCAAAAAGTAAGATGAAGTGATTAAAGAAGTGACTTAGTATCTCACCTCCACACGCATGTGCACACACATTTTAACGTACCTGATGTGGCCTTCTGTTTTTTTTTTGTTTTTTTTTTTTCTAGGTAGGGTCTTGCCATAGCCCAGGTGGATCTGGAATTCATTATGTCAGTCTCAGAGTGGCCTTGATTTCACAGAGATCTTCCTATCTGCTTCCTAAGTGCTGAGATTAAAGGTGTGTGCCACCACACCTGACAATTTTTTTTTTTCCTTTTGAGGTAGGGTTTCACTTGAGCCCAGGCTGACCTGGAATTCACTCTGTGTTCTCAGGCTGGCCTAGAACTCACGGCGATCCTCCTACCTCTGCCTCCTGAGTGCTGGGATTATAGGCGTGAGCTACCACGCCCAGCTTTTACCTGACACATTTTAATGTACCTGAATACATATGTGACCACATGCATAGGCACACACACACACATACACACACACACACACACACACACACACACACACACACACACACGGAGAGAGAGAGAGACTGTGTGTGTGAATGGTGGCCACGTTCCATTCCTTGTAGACTGTTTTTGCTTCTCTGGTGATTGGCACCTTTAAGGAAATCTGGAAAGATGAACTATTTAATCTCTGATGACTACTGTCCTTTATTTAGTTTTTATCTGTTGACTTAGGACTTAGCAAGTCAGCCTTGGCTGAGGATGTGCTTGGGAATGAGTCTGTAATCACCTCCTCCTTAATCACAGGAGTCATGATGGAAGAATTAAAGAATAGCAAAGGAGGCTTGTTCGGTTGCTTGATCCGGAAGAGTAGAGGGAGGGAAGACAAGTTCTCTCCATCTACATTTGAGCAGCAGCTGTGGTCTTGATGTCCAGAGTGCCATCTCTCTGAACTGCTTCCCTAAATCTAGATCTATAGACATTTGACTAAATGGGTCAATGAGTTGAGTACTGGTCAATAGCCCATTGTTAATTATAAAGTAAAGCAGTGTCTGTCTTGAAATATGAAGAAACTGATTAATTCTTTGAGCTTTTTGATAATGACTTAATAGAAAATAAATTCAAGCCAAATTTACAATACAACATTTACATGGCTTAGCAGTTAAGGTGTTAGCCTGCAAAGCTAAAGGACCTCCATTGGATTCCCCAGGCCCCATGTAAATCAGATGCAGAAGGTGGCGCATACATCTGGAGTTCACTTGCAGTGGCTAGAAGCCCTGGTGTGCCCATTCTTTCTGTCTCTCACTCTGCCTCTTTCCCACTCCCAAATAAATAAATAAAAAATTATTTAAAAAATGTATGAAAGGAGGTGGAGAGATGGCTCAGTGGTTAATGGTACTTGCTTGCAAAGCCTGACAGCCTAGGTTGGACTCTCTCGTGCCCACATAAAGTAAGATGCACAAAGTGGGACACGAATCTGGAATTCATTTGTAATGACAAAAGTCCCTAGTGGGGCTGGAGAGATGGCTCAGTGGTTAAGCATTTGCCTATGAAGCCTAAGGACCCCAGTTCGAGGCTCTATTCTCCAGGACCCACGTTAGCCAGATGCACAAGGGGGTGCACGTGTCTGGAGTTCGTTTGCAGTGGCTGGAGGCCCTGGCACGTCCATTCATTCTCTCTCTACTTCTTTCTCTGCCTGTCACTCTGAAATAAAAAATAAACAAAAGTATTTAAAAAAAGTCCCTAGTGTACCCATTCTCTCTCTCTCCTCCTTCCCGTCCCCCCTTTCTTTGCAGATAAATCATATAAAATATTTTAAAACATTAAACAAAAATGGTTTGGAAGCTGGGTGTGGTGGCACATGCCTTTAATGCCAGCATTCAGGAGGCTCAGGTAGGAGGATCACAGTGAGCTCAAGGCCACCCTGGGCTCTAGCGTTCTAGGTAAGCCGGGGCCAGAGTGAGACTGCCTCAAAAAAACAACCCCAAATAAAAATGAAATAGTTTGGAAAAACAGGGCTGAAGAGGTGGTTCAATGGGAAAGTGCTTTTCACGAGAGTAAGAGGACTGGAGTTTGAATCCCTACCCCCCACGTGATGACCAGGCGTGATGGTCGCCTGTAGTCCCAGTGCTATGGAGCCAGAGACAGAGGATCCCCGGGGCTTCCTTGCTAGCTTGTCTAGCTGACTCAGTGAGCTCTGGCCTCAATGAATGACCCTGAGTGAAAGAGAAGTTGGAGGAGAGTAACTGAGGAAGATCCCTGACACGACACGTGTAATCATACTCACCACACACAGGTGTGCATACCACGCACATACATGCAACGCAAATAGATTAGGGCTGGATGTGGTGGCGCACACCTTTTAATCCCAGCACTCGGGAGGCCGAGGTAGGAGGATCACTACGAGTTCAAGGCCACCCTGAGACTACATAGTGAATTCCAGGTCAGCCTAGACTAGAGCGAGACCCTGCCTCGAAAAAACAAAAAAGATTAGATTGGGGACTGGAAAGATGGCTCAGTGGTTAAAGGCACTTGCTCTTAAGGCCTGGTGGCCTCGGTTCAATCGGATAGCGCCCTCTTAAAGACAGAGGCTCAAAGTGACGCCTGTGTCTGGAGTTTGCTTGCAGTGGCAGCAGGCGCTGGCACGCCCCGTATACTCTCTGTCTCTCTCAAATAAATAAATAAAATATTAAAAAGTAGATTGGAAAGTAAATCATTTAGCCCATCAAAGGTTTGAACTTATTATTTATTACAGCTAATTCAGTAAATAAATGAAATGAACTGGCTGTTTGGCTTTAAGTAGACGCAGCCTGTGGAGTGCACCCTGCAGCCAGTGTTCCAGCACAGAGAATCACGTCTGAGTGGAAAATCACTATGTTTGAAATTATTGCAGGGGAAAAAAAATGTTGGCGAAAGACCATACCAGAACCTTTTCAGTTCTACATATGTCCCAGGGCCTCCAGATGGGATTCCATTTATGTGGAGAAAACTCCTTCAGCGAAACATTCAAAATAACAAACATCAATTAGACGGTGTCCTCAGGATGTCTTTCATCTTCAGAGCCAAGAGTGCTGGACACTCTCCCCTGAATCCTTCCTAATGCTGCTGTGGGGAACCAGTGTGGTCCTCCTGCTGGGAGGGCAACGAAGGTGTCTGGAAACGGCTCTCTCCCCCGAGCCTTTCACTTTTGTGGGGGATGCGCTTATCATTTGAGACGCACGAGTCAGAGAACCGGCGAGGGACCTAGACATTTCCGTGCAGGGAGAAGGGTTGGGGCCGGAAGAACTCGTGGACATAATGGGAACTCAGGAGAAGGGCTCTGTGGCGGCATGTGCTTGGGCCCTAGTGCTCGGGACATGAAAACAGGAGCACCAGGCATTTGAGGCAAGCCTCAGCTACATCGGGAGTTGGAGTCAAGCCTGGGCTACATAAGACCCTGTATCAAAAAGCCAAAAACTGTGACCAAAGACCCTCTTATGAGGGGGAACTTCAAAACCCTGTACTCTATACTGGGTGTGGTGGCTTACTCTTTTTTTAAAATTTTTTTCTGATTTATTTATTTATTAGAGACAGAGAGAAGGCCTGTAGCCACTGCAAACGAACTCAAGACACATGCACCACCATGTGCATCTGGTTTATGTGGGACCTGGAGAATCGAACTAGGGTCCTTAGGCTTTGCAGGCAAGTGCCTTAACCGCTAAGCCATCTCTCCAACCTGGTTTAATCCTGGCACATGAGTCACTGAGCTGAGTGGATCACTGTGAGCTTGAGGCCAGCCTGGGATACAGAGTGAGTTTGGGGTGAGCCTGGGCTAGAGTGAGAACCTAGTTCAAAAAAACAAAAACAAATATAAAACAGCAACAAAAAACAAACAAACCAACCAACTTGTTCTCTATCTATAATCCCAGCAACTTGAGCCCAGTAGGGGAAATAGTAAGATTTCTATCTCAGTAAATCCATGCATACATTCATGCATGAATGAATAATAAATAATAAATAAACAATTCCTAGAGCTGGGGATGTAGCTCATTTGGTAGAACGCTGCCTAGCATCACATAGTAAACTGGGCACAGAGGCTCAGGCCTGTAAGCCCAGCGTTCAGCAGACTGAGACCGCGTTATGAATCCCAGGGCTGCCTGAGCTCGGTTCTTAGACTCTTGTCTCAAAAAGCAACAAACCTCTTATGCAAATTGTGTTTTAGCTAGTATATTCCCACGCTAAGGCGTGGGGTAGGCCATGTTTCTCGAGATGTATGTGATTTTTTATCAAACACATTTATTTCTGGCCTGTTTTTATTTTTATTTTTATTTCTTGTTCCACCCCCTGTATATCTAGTAAAGATACAAACTTGCCTTTATTTCTTCAAAGACATTAGTGAGCTTGGAATACAGTCTCTATGCTTAGACTGAGCTCCAACATTTTTCTAGTAAAAAACCCTTCTGCCAAAGTGTTTTGGCTCATTTCACTTGAGGAAATTTTGTTGTTATTTTGAGACAGGGTCTTGGTATGTGGTCCTGGTTGGCCACAGACTTACTGCAGTCTTCCTGCCTCAGCCTATCAAACGCTGAGATGGCCTGCATGCCCCACCTCTCCCGGCTCCCTTAGAGATCTCTGCCCACACCTCGAGTCTAGCTTGGTTAATGCTCCTTGCTTCAAATGCCTCTTGAGTCTTGGAAAGAGAATGCCACCGCGCAGTCTGTCCCAGAGGACATGGTTTAGCTGCTGTGGCTTGCTGAGGCTGCAACGGGCAGCATCGTGGGGAGGTCAGCTAGAGCCTCCGGCAGGCCCAAGGAAGGGACCATGTTTCCTTGCTTGCTGAGTGGCACTCGGAGCCACCCTGCTCCGCAGACTAGGCAGCTGGCAGTTGTCCACGAGTCCTTCTGGTTTGCCTCTAATTGGTCATAGAATCTGCTGATATTACCTGGAGAGCTATCCTCGTGGCGGTCGTTCAAGCCTTCTTCATTTGTTTCAACCTGGATCTTTTTTTTTGTTTTTTCAACCATGCCCTAACAAGTCTGTCTCTCATATCAATCAGTCCACTTCAGTGATTTCTAAATTGCTGGTAGAATGAGGGTTTTACAGTTTGGGTATAATTGTGTACCTTGCCTCCTTAGGAACTTGTACTGTCTTCATGGCAGCCTCCAAAGCTCACAGCTACCCTAAGAAAACGCATCATCTGCTCTGGGCCAGGGCCTTCTGCCCTGTCTCCCCGACTCAGCTTGGGCTCCACAGCTTAGCCTCTCTTCGTGCTGGCCTGTGACTTTGCCGACCCCCTGCTGGATTCAGCTGTCGCCTTTCCTCAGACTGGCCTTGTGTCCCTGGCACCAGTGAAGACATCCTTTCACCTGCCCAGAGTTGCCCGATGTCCAGCTGCTTTGGAGCACTTTCGCCTTCCCCAAGTAGGCTATGGACTTTCTGAGGCCAAGGATGTCAGTCATCCCCAAATCTACCCATTAAGCAGATTATACAATGATGTTAAACAAAAGTTTGCAAAATTAGTGAATTAGGGGTGTGAAATTACGTGGTTGGGGATGCAGCTCAGTTAGCACAGAGCTCACCCGGCATGCGTGAAGTCCCGAGCACCATGTAAACCTTTGTAATCCTAGCTCTTTGTGAGGTCGAGGCTGGAGGATCAGGAGTTCAAGGTCACTCTCAGCTACGTAGTGAGTTTGAGGCCTGCATGCACTACGTGAAACCGCATCTCAGCCTTCCCCACCAAGAGAGAATTTAGGATTGCATAGCATTGTTTATAGAAGGTGGTTTAGAGATGACTAGTGAACTCTCCATGGCGGCATGGGTCTGTACTTGGGGAGGATGAGGTATGAGGATTGTCAGCTCAAGGTGTGTCTGGAGCACCAAGTGTGAAGTCCTAGCTTCAATGACCAATACTGAAAAGAATTATTCCAATGCCATATTTTTCTCGAGTAATATTCTGGTACAAATATTTATGGACAGTTTAGAATTTGCAAATGTGTGTGTATATACATACATACATACATACATATATATATATTTGTACACATATATGTGTATACATATTTATATGTCTCACATAGTTCAGGCTGTCCTAGAACTTGCTGTGTAGCCAGGGAAGACTGGACTCCAGATCTTCCTACCTCCACCTCTCAAGTGTGGAGGTTACAGACGTGTGTAACCTTACACGCTAATTCCCAAGTATGTTTCTGTAGGTTTTTTGTTGGGTTGTACAGTCTGTTATTAAAGGTCTTCTAAAATGCACAGTTACCTACAATTAGTATCCATAGAAATTGTAGAAGAGATTATAGAAAAGAAAATTGAATTTAAGAGATTTCATTTAACTTTCTTTAGAAACACCAGAAAGGAGATAGAAAGACAGATAGAAAGAGAGAGGGCTGGAGAGATGGCTTAGCAGTTAAGGTGTTTCCCTGGAAAGCCAAAGGACCCAGGTTTGATTCCCCAGGACCCATGTAAGCCAGATGCATAGGATGGTGCATGCATCTGGTATTCCTTTGTGATGGCTGGAGGCCCTGGCATGCCCATTCTCTTCCCCAACCCCCGCCTCTGTCTCTCTCAAATAAATAAATAAAAATAAAGTACTTTTAAAAGACAGGAAGAAAGGAAGACTCCCTGCTTTTCATTTATTTGTTTTCACTGCTTCAGCATTGGGGGTAGACTCCAGGGTTTGGGGCACACTAGACAAGCACTCTACCACTGAGTTATATCCCCAAACCTTTTCAAAGTTTATTTGGACATGGACCCAAACTCATGATCCTCCTGCTTCAGTTTGTTACATAGCTGGGATTACCAGCATACACCATGAATAGCCAGGATCCATGGTATTGGTCAAAAGTGATTTTCTCACATGTCACTATTTTCATGTTTTTAGGTGTCTACACTCTTGGCAAGAATTCTGTGGTCATCGACTGAGATTCCTAAAGGGTGAAATCAAATCAAGGGACAGAGCTGGAGAGATGGCTCAGCAGTAAAGGTGCTTGCACGCAAAGCCTAAGGACCCTGGTTCCACTCCCCAGCTGCCACATAAAGCCAGCTGTATAAGGTGGCATGTGGGTCTGGAATTTGTTTGCCGTGACTAGAGGTCCTGGTGCTCAATTCTCTCCTCTCTCTCTCAAATAAGTAAGTCAATAAATAAATAAATAAATAAATAACATATAACACATCAACAGAGAAAGGTTATAAGGGAGCAAGTGAAAGTTATTAAATATGATCATGGAGTCTTGATTTTTTTTTTTTTTTTTTGAGGCAGGGTTTCACTCTAGCTCAGGCTGACCTGGAATTCACCATGTAGTCTCAGGGTGGCCTCGAACTCACAGCAATCTTCCTACCTCTGCCTCCCCAGTGCTGGGATTAAAGGCATGCACCACCTCACCCAGCGAGTCCTGATATTTAATTTAAATGTTTTGGCCATATTTACATGCTATCTAGTTTTGTTTTTTTTTTAGGTTGAATTACCATTTCTGAAGGACTCTCATACCCTCACCTTGTGGCCAGCCCAAACTTTTGTGCCCATCCTTCCTGGTCTTGAAAGTTTCCTATTGCCTTCCTCTGAGTGATTTTTATCAGCAACAGCCTCGGAGACTTCGGGCTCACTGCTCATGTTTCCATAGACAGGAGACAAGTTAGATCATGTGCACAGAAAGTATGACTTTTCTATAGCACATCATTCAAACTAATGTGTTAGTTAGATCTCCACTGCTGTAGCAAATACTTGACGGAAGAAAAGGCGGGAAGATTTATTTTGGGCTCCTGGGTTCAGAGGTCTCAGCCCGTGGTTGGCTGTCTTGTGAACGGCTGGGGAGAGGCAGAGCGTCCTGGCAGGAGGCGCATGTAACAGAGGAGGCGGCTTCCCCAAGGCAGCTGACAAGCCGAGATACAAAAGTGAGCAATTGGTCTCAGACAAGACACAGCTCCCAGGGACAGTCCCCTAGTGACTTATTTCCTCCAATCAGGCCCTGGCTTTGAAATTTTCCATCTCCTTCCAATGATGTCATGAGGTATGAAACAGTCGGTGGATCATTTAGTCCACAGCCTTCAGGATCCAATCACTGTCTAAAAGCTCCACCCTGCACATTACATCAGGGGCCAAATTGTTAACAGTCACCACTTTGGGGGACATATATCCAAACCACACCATGACACCTTTTCAAACAGGGCTGTGGCCTTTAGCTAATGGATCTCCTTCCACATTCCCACCAGCGAGCTGGCTCTGCTGAGACGGTGGCGCTGTGACTCCCAGACTGCCCCCCCACGGCTGGGGATGTGGCTCAGCCAGTGCACTGTGTACCCAACGTGCAGGAAGCCCAGACTTTGATCGCCGGTGCTATATAAGGCAGACACGGAGGCTTGTACCTGTAATCCAATCACTCAGGAGGGAGAGGCAGGAGGATCAGAGGTTCAAAGTCACTGCCCGCTACAGAGATACTTTGAAGATACTGTCTAAAAAAAAAACAAACCTGTTTAGAAATTTCAGTCTCACTTCAGTTCTAAATGAGTTCCTTCTCTGAGCTCCAGGTATATGAAGACATGCCATGCATAGCAAACGCAGGCAGACGCATAATTTCGTTTTTGTTTCTCAGAGGCAGAGCCTAACTTGAGTGTAACTGGAAGATGGTAAGTTTCCCTGTGGATTTAGTTGACTCCATCTGTCCTAACACCACAGAGGACAGTGGAGATGAATTCCCATTAATGACTGAGAAGCGGCTCTATTGGGCTTCATTCGGCTCCCTGCGTCATTTCAGTTGTTTTAGTGATTGAACCAAATGGCTCCCTTGTGGTATAACTGTTTGATTGGTAGCCAGTCTGGAGATGTCAGTTTTGTAGTGCATTAAGGGGACATGCAGGAACTTAGAAGGAGCTATGGTGACATGCAATCAAGCTGGTGTAATTCTTCCGATAGGGAGTCTACGTGTTAAAGCATGATTTTTCACTAGGTTCATCAAGGAATGTAATATTGGAATGAACAAAAACCCAAATAAATGTGCTTGTTTACAATACTTGTCTCCATATTAAACAAGAGAAAAGTGGTAATTGCTAAGGGACCACAGAAGTCTCTTATGAAAGTTTTATTTGAGCTGGGCGTGTGGCACAGTGCTGTAATCCGGGCACTTGGAGGACGGAGGCACAAGGATCAGAAGTTCAAGGCCAGCCTCAGCGACAGTGAGTTTAATGCTTGCACGGGCTACACAAGGTTCTGTTTCAATGCCCTTCCTCTGAAAAGGTTTGCATTTTTAGTAATTCAAAACAGAGTAATTTGGGAGGTTATGACCCCCCTCTCTCTCCCTCTCTTCCCTCCTTCTCTTCCTCTACTCCTCTCTCCCTGCTTCCCTTCCTCTTCCTCCCTCCCTCCTCTCTCCTTCTTCCCTGCCTCCCTTTTCTCTTCCCTCCCTCCTCCCTCCTTTCCTTCCTTTTCTTTCTCTCTTTCCCTTCCCTCCTTCCCTCCTTCCCTCCTTCCCTTCCTTCCTTCCCTTCTTCCCTCCCTCCCTCACTTCCTTCCTAAAACTTTTCATTTATTATTATTCCTTTCTATCTTTCTTATTTATTTGAGACAGAGAAAGAGGGGAGAGAGAGAATGGGTGCACCAGGGTCTCCAGCCATTGCAAATGAACACCAGACGCATGTACCCCCTTGTACATCTGGCTTACTTGATTCCTGGAGAATCAAACCTGGATCCTTTGGCTTTGCAGTCAAATGCCTTAGCCGCTAAGCCATCCCTCCAGCCCCCCCCCCCCCTTTTTTAAAGCAAGGCCACACTCTAGCCTGTGCTGCCCTAGAACCCATTCTACATCCCAGGCTGGCCTTGAGCTCACAGCAATCCTCCTACCTCAGCTTCTCTGAATGCTGGGCTCTCAGATGTGAGCCACCATGCCTGGATGTAGTATGGTTGTATTTTCTCCCGCAGGACTGATATTACATGTGTAAAAGGAAAGAAACCATCCAGGAAGTCAAAGAAATTATTAACTTTTCTTAGTCTCCATTTTCTAAATATCTTCGTATTTCAGACAAGATTTCCTTTTTCTTGAGCAAGAGGTAGATTCCATGACAAGTGACTTGGGAAAATATGCTAGGAAAGGAACATCAAGAGCTATCATTTGCAACTATCGTGGTGTCCTTGGTCAACCCGGCATTTGGGAGGTTGACACAGCGTAGGAGGATCCGGAGTTCAAGCCCAGCTTGGCTACATGGCAAGACTGTCACAGACACACAAAGAAACAAACAATAAACCAACCAAACAAAAGGGTTGGCCTTTGACCACATTCAGCTCTGGATTCCTTTGAGACACCCAAGTGAAATTTTAATTTTTTCAAGGTAAGGTCTCGCTCTAGCCCAGGCTGACCTGAAATTCACTATGAGTCTCAGGGTGGCCTAGAACTCATGGCAATCCTCCTACCTCTGCCTCCCGAGTGCTGGGATTAAAGGCGTGCGCCACCACGCCCAGCTGTTTTTTCTATTTTGAGACAGTCTCACATAGCTCAAGATGACATCCAACTTACAATGAAGTCAAAGATAATTTTGGGGCTGGGCAGATGGCTTAGCAGTTTTAAGGTGCTTGCCTGCAAAGCCAAAGGACAGCTTTGATTCCCCAGGACCCCCATATGCACAAGGTGGCACATGCACCTGGAGTTTGTTTACAGCGGCTGGAGGCCCTGGCATGCCCATTCTCTCTCTCTCTCAAATAAATAAGTAAAAATAAAATATTAAAACAACTGTACACAAATGAAAAAATAAGGTAATTTTGAACTCCAGATCTTCCTGCCTCTACCTCCCAAGTACTGAAATTAGAGGTATATATGCCACCATGCCCAGCTGAAGACATGTTGGGACATCAACCCTGGCATATCTGAATACTTGCGGTGTGATCATACAGACAGATTGTGTTTGGTGTACGCGTGCGTGTTTAGGGGCGCGTCTGCCGTGGCGCATGTGTGGAGGCCGGAGCTGAAGTTTAGATCAGTCCTCTCCTTTCCACTTCATTGGAGGCAGGGCTTGTCTCTCTGATCTCACTTTTCTGTTGAGATTTTGCTTTGCTGCTGTTCTTTGCTGTCGGTGCTATGAACCTCTGGGCAGCTCTTCTGCTGCTGCCTCTGGTCTGACCATCCCAGTGGGCCGCGATCGCAGGAGCCACTGCTTCTGGCGGTGCGCGGGACGCGGGAAGGATCGAACTTTGGTGCTCACGCTTGAGCTGACAGCGCTTCACTCACCAGCTGTCTCCCATCTTTCTCGCCCTCTTCTTTGCTGCCTTCACCCTCCCTCCCTCCACCCCCTCTTCCCTCTCTTCCTCCCTCCCTCTTCCTCCCTCCACCCCTCTCTCTCTCCCTCCACCCCCTCTTCCCTCTCTTCCTCCTTCCCTCTTCCTCCCTCTACCCCTTTCTCTCTTCCTCCCTCTTCCCTCCTTCTTTCCTTCCTTTTCTTTCTCTCTTTCCCTTCCCTCCTCTCCTTCCTTCCTTCCCTTCTTCCATCCCTCTCCCTCCCTCCCTCCCTTCCTCCCTTCCTTCGTTTTCTTGACACAGGCTCTCATTTTATGGATCTGGCAAGTTTCCAACTCACTAGGTAGTCTAGGCTGGCCTTGATCTTTAGTAATCTTTCTGTGTCTGCCTTCTCTGTGCAGGGGTTACAAGTATGTGCCACCACTCCCCAGCTTGTTTTTACTTTTGATGGATGAATTGGGATCACTTCATCATTTATAAGAATTATAGGATTATAAAGATTATTAGAATCAAATCCTTAAACAATCACATGTTCATCAAACTCATTATGCTGCTAGGCATGGTGGCCCACGCCTATAATCCCGGTACTCTGGAGGCTGAGGCAAGCAGATTGCCATGAGTTCAAGGCTAGCCTGGTTTATATAGTGAGCTCAAGACAACCTATGCTACAGAGTGAAACTCTGTCTCGTAAAAACAAACAAAACAAAATTCATTCTGCCAGTTTCCATCGAGCGCATAGTAGGCCAAATAAATTAGCAAATGAGCTGTGTTGGTAAATACTACAATAGAACAATATAAAGGAAAAAGTGGAAAAAGATGCAGAGAGTTAAAAAGTACGTAAAAATCAACTGACATTTGTGGGAAGCGGTGTTTATATTAAGTCTTAGCCCAAAGAAAGGTGCGAGCTTCATGGTGGTAAACTCCAGAAAAGAGGCTCAGAATGGTAGGGTAGACTGGGGTGGAAGTTGGCCGTTTCTGAGGGAAGCAGAGGAGCCCTTCCAGAGGAGTCTGATTTTAGGAGCTTCTTGAGTAAACATCCAGTTCACATTAATTTCTGATCTGGCAACTGATTTCCAAGAATCGGGTCAGGTTGTCCTGCCACCGGCTTTTCCTCTTGGACACGCGCATTCCTGGTTTTTCTCGGGCTTCTTCTGGTGATCAGAGACAAGCCCTCCATTTTCACCCTGATGAGCACACGTCTTGGGTTTCTGCTCTCCTCTGCTGCATCCTGTTTTGTTTAGCTTTTATGTAAAGATTACTACTTCTTCATTGGTCAGGAGCTATTCAGGTTTCATGTGCCGAACTGTGGTAATAATGCCAGTTGAAATTTACATAGAACCCTATCTCGGAAGAGATCAAAGCACTTTTACAGACAGTATCTTGCTAATCTTCCATACTTGGTTGTAGAGTAAATAGGAAGCAACTACTATTATCCCTACTTTACCCAGGAGGAAATGGGAGTTCATAGCAGTTAAGTGATTGGCTCCGTGCTCCCAGCGCTGAGGTAGCGAGGAGGAGACCCTCGAGTGTTCTTGGTTTAATCAGGTCCCTGTGATTCCCTGTCATCTCTACACAGCCCTGGAACAAGACACAAACAAAAGGCCAGAGTTTATTCTCCCCATTCCTCTCAGATTTATCCTAAAAAAACATTTTTTTTTTTTGGATAGATTTTGGCCTATTACTTTAGGTGGTATTTATTTTTTCAATAGAGTTGTTTATAGAATGTGCTTGAAATTAAATGCTATTGATTCTTTGGTGAGTTCAAATCAGAATAGTGCCCATGGCTGAAGCTTCTTTGTAGCTTGGGAGATCTCTGAGGAAAGAGAGGGGAGAGAGAGAGAGAGAGCAAGACGGAGATCCTTAATCAGAAAGTGATTCCTGCTGGGCGTGGTGGCATTCTTGAATCCCAGAAGGCAGAGCTAGGAGGATCATTGTGAGTTCGAGGCCACCCTGAGACTACATAGTGAATTCCAGGTCATCCTGGCTAGAGTGAAACCCTACCTCAAAAAAAAAAAAATAAAAAAAAAAATAAAAAAAAAATAAAAAAGTGATTCCATGGAGAGGCTCGGGTGGGAGGAATCACTTCCAATGACGACTGGCATCTTTGTACTCCTTGGTTGAGTCATAGAGCTTTGGTGGTGGTGGTGGGGGGGGGGATTTTGGTGTGAGGATACCCATGTGACTGAGATATGTGATTGAAACCTGTCCTTCTGAGAGTCTCTTGGTCATGAACTGCAGCTTACCAAATCATTAGTTTGTTTGTTGTGGCTGCTAAATTGTGTTTGTGGAAGAATTCAGGACCTACCTTGCCTGGGGATTTTTAAAACAGAGCTCAAAGTAAAGGGAAGCTTTATCTCGAAGTGTTTTATTGGCCCTTCCGAAACTCCCTTGTGCAAGTCTGCTGAAGCCCAAGTATGTGCAGGGTAAGGCGTGGTCTCCACCAAGTTGCCAAGTGAGACTTGCTTTCTTTTAAAAATTTTGTTGAGACTTGGGCAATCATGATTTGGAATATTTCCCGGCTGATCTGCAACATGCTGCCTAAATGATTTTGTAGGCTCTTTGCTTGGGTTGTGGAGGCCCAACGAGGTGTTCAGGGGTGATATCTGATGAGTTCCCAAAAGTCTGTAGGGCGGTATTCTTGTCATTTCCAGAATGGGGATGGGAAAGCTGAGCTTTTCAACCCGTTCGTGAACTGTCTAGGATTACAAATTAGTTACAGCTTTGGGATTATGTCAACTGGATTACAGATAACTGGATTGGTTATCTGGTAACATAGATAAAAACTGAACCGGGGAGAAAACGTGTGGCTGATTGGATCCTGAGCTAGTGGGTCAGCCTCCACCAACAAAATGGGAAAGTCCTGTGGGTCCGCCACGGTTCCCGGCAAGCGCTAGAGGTTCCAAGGCCTCTGTTTCTTCTTCTTCTTCTTCTTCTTTTTTTTTTTTTTTTTTTTTTTGTAAAATGGTTATTCCAACCCTCCTTGTTCACAAGGAAAGTGAGGACTAGATGTTAGGGTATAAAGCAAAAAGGCTCATGCTTGGAATCCCAATACTGAGGAGGCCGAAGCAGGAGGGCTGTCCAGGAGCCTAAGGGCAGCCTTAGCTACATGAGCAAAGTCAAGCCAGGCAGAGCTGTGTAGTGAGATATTTCTCAACAAAACAAACCCAAAGAAACATACCTGGACCGGAATGAGATCTTACCTTGAAAAACCAAACCAGCCAACCAACCAACCAAACAAAGCCCAAAGAAACAAACAAGAATGTGGAAATGCACAAATATGTGTGTGTGTGGGGGGACTTATTAACAAGTTATCAACCAACCGTCTCTTTGTTTACAGACACTACTTTCCAGAAACTTCTGCTGAAACCAGTTATAGGATCTACTTAATATACATACTTAACATATTTTCAGTCATGTAATTCACTGGTGAGGGTCCAATTGCAATGACCTTATGAACAGTGTGCGATCACCTGTCTTTGTGATATTGCCCCGCAACTTCTGTTTCAATGACTCATTATGACTTTGTCTCTGGAGTGCCAGAAAGGCTAGTCTGTTTAGTTTCACTAGTTGAAAAACACAAAAACAAAAAACAAAAAATGAAACAGAAAAAAAAAATGAGTGCATTTAGTGCCTCAGGTCAGACATGCTAGTTAGCTAGTTGTTTGGCTGCACACAGATGAGCCAAATGGTTGATCAGCTTTTCTGGTCTTCAAACGTAAGCATGTAGAATTACTTAGTCCTTGTTCTGATGGCGCGGGTGGTCGTGTCTGGTTTGTGTGGCATCGGCAGGAAGGACGGTTAAGAAGCACCAGGAGGTTTGACTCCTGCGTCCAGCGGCCAGTGCGTGGCCTTAGGCGAGTTACGCAAAGTTCCCTGTCAAGTAAGCATTCCCTGAAATAAAGCAGGGAAGTCGTGGATGGGACGGCAGGGACAGTTCCGAGAACGCGGGCTCGTCTGCGGGTATGAAGTGTGCCCGGCACTCGAGGCTGTGGGGCAATGCTCTGAAAGGCCAGCGTGCCGAGGCTGTGGGCCACTTCTTCCCTTGCTCCCGACCTTTCTCCCCTCGTGCCATCCTCACTGAGGTCCCGGCCCCCTGGGATCGGTAGGCACTTAGACATCAACTCTGTGATGGAGTGGCATTTTGGGCCTGTTAAGGAAACTCAACCAAATTATTGTTTTAAAACTTTTCTGATTCTCCTCAGGTCTTTTCTTTCTCTTAATAGGATACTGGGGATTGAACCTAGAACCTTGTAGATCCTAGGCAGGTGCACTACCACTGACCTATGTCATCTCCCTCCTTTTTATTCACATGCAGGTCTCTTTAATTTGCCCAGACTGGCTTGAGCTTGGACTCTTCTTGCTCTAGCCTCTCAACTATCAAGGATTACAGGCCTGTGTCACCACATCTACTTTGAAAGCTTTCTTTTTCCTTCCCCCTAAGACATCACCATTCTGACCAGTATACCAGGATGCTAATGAAATGTGGTTGCACATAACTGGATTGTTGACCAAGGCCCTATTTTCAAGGGTTATTTTTTGGTTTTAGTGCTAGGGATTAAACCCAGGGCCTCACGCATGCTAGGAAAGTGTTCTACCACTGAGCTTTAGACCCTGCAGAGGCTCCATTTCCCTTTTCCTTTCTTCCTATTCCTTTTCTTTTTTCGGTTTCTTCTCTTTTGAGACAGGTCCTCACTGTGGCCTAGCCCAGGCTGGTCTTAGACTCGTGACAGCCTCCTGCTTCTGCCTCAGGATTATAGGCGTGAACCACCACACCTGCAGGCCAGGCGTTTCTGTTTCTGAGCATAAGCCACTCCAAAGGTCGCCTCCAGCCTTCATCTTCTCTTCTGTTTCCCATCTCTCATTATTTACTTCTAGTCTGTTCTCTCTTCTTTTATTCTGCCCCTCCTGCCTTTTCCTTTCCCTTCTCTTGGGGTAACTGGAGAGGGAGGATGTGGTCAGAGTTGATGAGGTGAGAAGCATTCCAGTTCCCTTTTTCCTTCACCTCAAACCCGTAGCAGATGTGAGACCTAATCAGACTGTCTTAGCCCAGACCACGAGTGGAAACTCCAGAAACCTCAGTCTAGGGACATGGTGGCCACAACCACACTCTCAGTGGCAGAATTGCTCTAGAAAGTGTTCTGATTGTAAATGCCAGTCACGTGGTTAGCATTCATTTCCACAGTGGCGCAAAGGACACCACAAGAACGTACGCGTGTCTGGTGAGCACTTGTCAGTGAGCCAGTCGAGTAACCCAGGACCTGAGCTCTCGGGCACTGCTCATCTCCAGCCACTGATGGCCACCTCGACTTTTCTCGCTGGCTTTTTATTTCTCTGTTTGGATAATGCTGTCCTAGTGGGGGTGGGTGCAGCAGGGGCCTATTTGCTGGATAGTATAATGGTCTTAGTTAAAATGGTTATTCCATAGCATATCATAACTTGAGTGGTATCATAGCTTCTAAGAGCTTGAAGATGATTATTAGCTATTGCATCCAGTCTTACTAATCAAAAGACAAGATGACAGTAATAGAAAGGAATGAGATCTTCCTGTTTTTTCTCCTTCCTTTCTTTCATCTCTCTCTCTCTTTCTTCCTTTCTCTCTCTCCTTCTTTCTCTCTCTCTCTACCTCCTTCCTTCTTTCTTTCTTTATCTCCCTGTCTCTTTCTTCCTTCCCTCCTCCATCCTTTCCTTTCCTCTCCTCTTTTCTCTCTTCAATGTGGGCCTCAAACCCGCACAAGCTACGTAAGCTCTCTACAACTAAGCTACACCCCCAACCCTTATTTATTTTGAGACATGATCTTGCTATGTAGCTGAAGCTGGCCTTGAACTCTCAATCCTCCTGCCTCAGCCTAAGCAGTGGTTGGATGACAAGTGTGTGTCACCACACTGAGCCAGAAACATGCCCATTTTATATAACAGATAATAATTGAGATTTTTCTTACTTTCACCACTTTCATTCTATGGAAGTTTATGCTAGGGTCCAAGTTCATGGAATTAGTATATGTTTCCAAAAGGGAGAATTATTTGCAATGCTACCATGTCAAAAACCAAGAAATTGGTCTCTTAAATTTTCTTTTTTTTTCATAATTTTTTTTTTTACTTATTTATTTGAGAGAGCGAGAGTGAGAGAGAAAGAATGGGTGCACCAGGACCTCCAGCCATTGCAAATGATAGATGCATGTGCCACCTTTTGCATCTGGCTTATGTGGGTCCTAGGGAACTGAACCTGGGTCCTTTGGCTTTGCAGGCAAGCACCTTAACCGCTAAGCCATCTTTCCAGCTCTGACTCTTAAATTTTCTCACAACGATTGGAAAATTTGAGCATGGGTTGGTCTGGCATTGGGAATGTGCAGATCTGAATGAATTGGGGAGGGGCAGTGGAGTTTCTTCCTTGACAGACTTCAGATGACAGATGGGAGCCGTATCACAATGTCTGTGTATAGTGTGTGTGCTTGCACGCACCAATGTTCATATGTGTGTACAGGTCATGCATGAGGCCGTGGGCGGCAGCCAGAGGTCAACACTGGTATCTTGCTGCATTGCTCTCCATCTTACGATTCGAGACAGGGTCTCTTGCTGAACCTTAGAGCTCGCTGATTCGGCCAGACTAGCTGAGTTCCTTAGATCTCTGCTTCCATCTCCCCAAGCCAGGGTCACAGGTGTGCCGTGGTGGCAGGCATTTAATGTGAGTGTGAGCGCTCTGAACTCAGGCCCTCATGCCTGTGCACAACACTTTAACCACTGAGCCACCTCCCCAGCCCTCCAGGATGTTCTTGAGAATGATGCACATTTATTTTAGGCGATGATTAATTTTATTTTAGCTTTTTTTTTTTTTTTTTTTTTTGGCAGTGTTTCTTACTATGGCCTAGGTTAACCCACTCTTTATGTAACCCAGGCTGCTTTCAAACTTTCACACTCTTCCTTCCTTACCATCCGAGTGCTGATGTTGCAGAGATGAACCACCTCATTCTGCTAGGCAGCCATTTTTATCATTTCCCTTATTTATTTACGAGAGAGAGAGAAAGAGAGAGAGAGGATGAGTCATACACAGAGAGAGAAAGAATGGGGATGCCAGGGCCTCAGCCACTGCAAAGGAACTCCAGATTCATATGCTATCTTGTGCATTTGGCTTACCTGGATACTGGGGAATCAAACCTGGTTACTTAGGCTTCACAGGTAGTGCTTTGACCACTAAGCCATCTCTCTAGCCTAGCCAGTCATTTTTAGATGACTTTCTCTCTTTCTTTAATTGAAAATTTTAATACATAAACATACTGTAATTTAATCATATCCCCTTCCCATGACCCTCTTTTTTTTTTTTTTTCTTTTTTTGAGGTATTGTTTTGCTCTAGCCCACGCTGACCTGGAATTCACTATGTAGTCCCAGGCTGGCCTTGAACGCACAGCAATCCATTTACCTCTGTCTCCCTTGCACTGGGATTAAAGGTGTGTGCCACCACACCAGTTCCCATGACCTCCTTTTGTCCCCTACCCTTATTCCACTGAGTGCCTTCATTTTCCCAAGAACACCTTCTTCTGGATGGGAAAGACCTAACTTTTGCTTCTGAGAGCAAGTGATAGCTTCATGGCCAGGTTCCTAATTTTGTAAAACAAGCAGTGTGTAATCAATGGAATTATTTCTAAATATGGTGGGTGAATTTGGCTTACTATACCTAGCATTAAAGAATAGCATAAATAGAATAGAATAAAATATAAATATCAGGGGAAAGAGTGGGATGAATTGTATGAGACCACAGTCTCATCAAATCTGAGAATGAGAATTTGTGTAGGAAAAGACCAGTGAATATTTCTTAGACAGTTCTTGAAACAAACGGAGAAAATAAAACATGAATGAATTTAAGACAAAACAAGGAAAAGGGGCTGGAGAGATGGCTTGGCAGTCAAGGAGCTTGCTTGTGAAGCCTAAGTTCCCAGATCCAATTCCCCAGGACCCACATAAGCCAGATGCACAAGGTGGGGCAGGCATCTGGAGTTTGTTTGCAGTGGCTAGAGGCCCTGACATGCCCATTCATTCTCTCTTTCTCTATCTCTGTCTATCTGCCTCTCTTTCTCAAATAAATAAATAAAACAAAATATTTAAAAATAAGCAAACAAAGACAAAACCAAACTCTAGTGCTTGCTTTGCAAGCAGGAGGACCTGAGTTCAATGCACAGCACCTATGTGAATTGCCTGGTATAGAGGTGTGTGCCTTTAACCTTCACACTGGGGAAATGGAGCCGGGAGCATTCCAGGCACTTGCTGGCTCGCTGGTCTAGTTTAGTTGGGGGATCCAGGCCAGTGGGAAACCCTGTCTCAAAGAAGGTGGATGGTGTTTCTGAGGATGACTTCTGAGCTTGTCCTCTGGCCTCCACACATGCATCCTCACATATTAACATGCGCACGCACATGTACATCAGACGCACAAAGACAAAACAAAGCAACATCAAAGCTGCGGCTCCTGGGTGTGCTCCGATGGAAGCTTCTTTAGAACCACGAGCTCAGGCTGAGCACCTCGGCACTACCTGAAGGGGAGGGAGTAAGTCCACACATAGTCTCCAAAGAAGGCCTCTTTCTGAACCAGGCTGGGTGTTGGTACTGCGCCTGTTTCATTGTCCTGTGACTAGAATCTTCCGCTCATATAAGGACCTTCCTCAACACCTGTCTAGAAACAAACAGCAATGGACTCGGGTGGAAGATGCCCTGTGTCTTTCAGAATGCTG
Organism: Jaculus jaculus; assembly: GCF_020740685.1. Taxonomy (NCBI): domain Eukaryota; kingdom Metazoa; phylum Chordata; class Mammalia; order Rodentia; family Dipodidae; genus Jaculus; species Jaculus jaculus. The sequence continues at coordinate 72,522,760 of NC_059116.1, read as the reverse complement.
ACTTGCTTTTCTTGGTTTTCAGATGATAGAATCTGACAGCACAGGAGCTTCCTGTTTGAAGGTTAATTATTTCTTTTTATGCCTATATTTAAGATGCTTAAATGTGTGATTCATTCTTTACAATTAGATATAAGGCTTAGAATATCTTCGTATAGACCACGCTTTTTCTTTGAGGGCTGTTGTTTTCCCTTCCGAGCCATTACTAGTAGGTGAAGATGGTGAAAATCAGATACTAAATGGAGAGCTCTCAGGTTACTTTAGTTGACAATTGCAGTTGCTACAAGTTCAGAGAGTCCCAGGTGCCTGTCCGGCGAATAGGTAGCCGTCCAAAGCTGGCACAGAGAGAAGCCCAGCCAAAACCTTTCGGTTAGTACAAAAGCTCTCTGCTGTCCACAGGCCCCATAGTTTTGGCCTTTTTTGTCTCTTTTTTTAAAAAATTTTATTTATTTATTTATTTTGAGAGTGACAGACACAGAGAGAAAGACAGATAGAGGGAGAGAGAGAGAATGGGCGCGCCAGGGCTTCCAGCCTCTGCAAACGAACTCCAGACGCGTGCGCCCCCTTGTGCATCTGGCTAACGTGGGACCTGAGGAACAGAGCCTCGAACCGGGGTCCTTAGGCTTCACAGGCAAGCGCTTAACCGCTAAGCCACCTCTCTAGCCCCTTTTTTTGTCTCTTAAAAGTGAAATCAGGAATGACTTTTGGGTGGGAGGGTAGTCAGTGAGAGGGTAGGGAAGGATGGGGAATAGTTGCAAGTTCGTTTGAGGTTGCAGAAAAGCCCGTGTCTCTCCTTGTCCCTTCCTTGGCTCTGTTAAATGAGAAGAAGCATTCACAGAATCTCATTAGTGCCTATTGTTTGGGAATAACTGCAGCATTGAAATCAAAATGGGGACGTTTTCTGTCCCCTAGCAGTTACACCCTGACGTGGGAAGGAGTGAAGAGAGAAGAAAGGGGAGAACGCTTGAACTAGGAGAAGAAAGAGAATGAGGAAAGGAGAAGAGAGGGGACAGGAGCCAGAGAACAAGGAGACAGCCAGCTTGCTCCCAACGACTCGCTGTCTCTGCCTGGCCAACAGCTCAATGGCTGTCACTTCAGCACCTGGGACCTCCTTTCTCCCAGACCCACTGAGCTGGTGTCTCAGTGGCAACAATACGTTAATTGAATAGCCTGTGGGCAGATGGGCATGCTGGGCCTCTGCGCTCTGGGCTCTTTTGTTGCATGTGTATGTGAGGAAGTCTGAAATAGCACCCACCTCTTAAGAGACCTGCAGGGCGCCCGCGAGTGCGTGCACCACCTCCTCTTGCGTCCGAGCCCCGTCTTCCCGCGTCAGCCTTTTGGGTGGTCTCAGAAGCACAGAGTATTTATAGTGGGAGTACCTGAGTTTTTAGGTTGTGATGTCGGGGATAAGGACTCAGAACTTGTGCCACAAAGGATCTGGTTACAAAAGAGACAATGAGAGCTGAGGAGATGCCCAGTGGGTTATGGCACTTGCTTGTAAAGCAAGATGGCTGGGTTCCATTCCCCAGTGACCATGTAAAGCTGAGTGTACAAAGTAGCGTATGCATCTGCTGTGCTTTTGCACAGGCAAGAGATCCTGTTGTATTTGCACAAACACACACACACACAAATAAAAATAAATAAAATAATCTGAAAAGAAAATTATATGCACTCTCCTATAGTGGAAAAATGAATTACTTGGATTCTGGGGTGTTTTGTTTTTTCTTTTTTTTTTTTTAATTTGATACAGAGTCTCACATAGCCCAGGTTGGCCTCAAACTCTCTTTGTAGCTGAGGATGGTCTTGAACTTCAGACCTTCTTGTCTCTACTTCCTAAGTGCTGGGATTACAGATGTGTGCTACCATGCCTGCCTTGATCCTGTGTCTTAAAACTATCTCTTTTAAGCTGGGCGTGGTGGCACATGCCTTTAATCCCAGCACTCAGGAGGCAGAGGTAGGAGGATTGCCATGAGTTCAAGGCCACCCTGAGATGACAGAGTTAATTCCAGGTCAGCCTGGACCAGAGTGAGACCCTACCTCGAAAAACCAAAAAAGGAAAAAACAACTATCTCTTTTAATCTCTTCCCCTCCTTATACAGACGCAAAGTGTAAATATGTTTTCCTTTTCAGTATATACATTCATATATTTTAAGATATTTATTTATTAGAGAGAGAGAGAGAGAAAGAGAGAGAGAGAGAGAATGGGTGCACCAGGGCCTCCAGACAGTGTAGAAGAACTCCAGACGCATGCACTACCGTGTGTATCTGGCTTACATGGGACCTGGAGGACGGAACCTGGGTCCTTAGACTTCGCAGACATGTACTTTAACCACGAAGCCATCTCTCCAGGCCCTTTTCAGGTATGTCTTCAGCCTCTTGCATCACTTTCTTATTTCCAGGCCAGTTCTACTGCTCTGTGGGGTGGAAGATGAAGGTCTAATGCTCTCAGTAGCAGAGGTGTGTACGCTTGCTCCCCTCTCCTCTCTACCCTTTGCTTACTCTCTTCCCTGAAGCAGCATCTCGTACAACCCAGGCTCACTTTGAGTTGACTGCACAGCCCCGGCTGGCCTGGAGCTCCTGATCCATTTGCTTCTGTCTCCCAAGGGCCAGGATTACAAGTGTGGCCCTTCAAGTCTGCTTCCTTCACTATTCTGATGCGTGTGGCCAAGAAATCCACCTAGGACGGACCTGTGTGCGTTGCCATTTTGTCAAACTGACTGATCAACCACCCTGCTTTACTGAAAATGAGCCAGAGGAACCACGCCCACAAAAGCATGAAAAAGAAGGAGATTGTTAACATGGAATAAATGTGTTCAGGCCTTGTAGCTTCCTTCTCGAAGGCCTGAGTTGCATGGTCCAGTCGATGGTCTCACCTGAGCAAGGACAGGCACTCCACCATGTTCCTGCTGGGGCCGCACGTACACACAGGAGACACCGTGGGCTTGCTCATCCACTAGCCTCTGTGTAATTGCTCTATAACATCTACGAGGCCTCAAGATTATGTGTTAATAGTCAGAAGGAGGTCTTCAAGATATCCAAGATGAATGCACAGTTGGTCCTCCATATCTGTGGGTTCTACAAATGGTGGATCTAAAATATTTTAAAAAATGCATGTGCATGAACACAGACCTTTTAAAATCATTATTCATTAATTGCACAGTGTACAAAGTATTTACATAATGTACTAGGAATTGTAAGTAACCTAGACAGGATTTAACGCGTGTGGACAGGAGTTGTGTTGCTTCTATGCAAACACCACTCCATCTTACACGAGGCACTTGGGCCTCTGTAGCGTGTGGTCTCCCCTCATGGTACCAGTGGCCAACTGTATGCTCAGGGACACTTCCACTCATATTCCTCCTTCAATCTAAAGCCACCCTTCTCCTACCAAGAAGGGGTTCAGGGAAGGCAAAATGGAGCACAGGAGCTCCAATGCATGTGAGCCTCATCTGGGAAGCTTGTTATAAGACACAGAGCCCAGGACCCAGCCACCCACGCTCTTCTTCTGAGTCACTAGCTCTGGGGTGGGGCTGAGAAGACGCTTGCCCGCATTTTAATCAAGGACTCTTAGCAGATCCTGATGTAGTTGGATGCAAGACTTCATTTTTTGGAGAGACTAGCAAGAAAATTTGAACTCAGAGCCCACAGTTCTCAGCTACATGATGCAGTGAACCTCACACAGGGTTGGCAGGTCCTGGTAAGAGACAGGGCAAGATATGAGGGCTCTACCCTTAGGTTTCTGGAACCTGGCCAAGGTAAGGGGACTATGCAGCCTTCATTGAGTGACAGAGGTCGACAGGCTGAAGGAAGCTTCCAAGCCAAGCAGGGGATAGATAGTTGGTGGTAATGAGCTTGCCCTATTGATTCCAAGCCAGTGAGCCCTGGAGTGGAATCCTGTGCTGACTAAGTTCTGACTAGCTTGATACCAGGCACATGGTGAAACAGCGACATAGTTACTTGGTGACTCATCAGCTGTCTGAAGAGTGTTATCATGTGCTGAAAAGAAAATGGGCTTTGAAGACTGGGGACTTTCTGGGTTGGTGGTTTTCTCACTTCAGGACTTCCCTGGAGAAGTGCTGGCTAAGAGAGCAGGATGAGGACTCAGTTCCTTTGGCATTAACGTAAGGGATTAGTGAAGCCTGCTGTGGGGACGCAGGGGCCTGGAGGTTCTCTCGCTTGCCTTTTTCTTTTTTTGGTTTTCGAGGTAGGGTCTTACTCTAGTCCAAGCTGGCCCGGAATTCACCACATAGCCTCAGGGTGGCCTAGAACTCACGGCGATCCTCCTACCTCTGCCTCCTGAGTGCTGGGATTAAAGGCATGCGCCACCATGCCTGGCTTCACTTGCTTTTAATGAAGACCCTGGAGCCCCAGGCCAGGTAGGGAGCAGTGTGTAGCCCGAGGGAAGAGAGGGAAGTCAGGTGTGGGGAAGGAAGGAAGAGGGCGGGTCATCACTGGCTGGAAAGCCATAGTTTTGAAGGAAAACCATGGCCAAGTTCTCCCTTTGGCATTAGAGACAGGTGGGAAGCAGGTCACCGGTCCCCGGAGACGTAGGCGGCCCGGGTGGGTCCTGAGAGGGTGGGTGGCCTGGGAGGTGTGTGCGCGCAGGGCGAGGCCGTGCCACAGAGGGAGAGGACCTGGGAGGGCAGGGCGGGCCGGGGACAGCTTCCCAGGGGATGAGGGACAGGGGGAAGATAAGACTGCTCGAGCAAATGCTCACATCTCAAAGCAAGGCACATTTCTGCCCACATGGCCTGGTGGCTCCTTCCTGGGTGAGTGGGAGGGTCATGTTCACGTGGGAACTGGCCAGGGCTGGGGGCTGCCTCTGGGGACCAGTGGGCAGGCCCGTAGAGAGGGTCAACTATGCGTGGGGGGAACCTCCCAAATGAGGGGGGGCTCTCATTTCTCCACTATGTGGCCTGATGTTTGTTTCAGTACACCTAGAGCTGCTGCTAGACTGAGACGGAAGAGTCCCAACCAACTTTCTAGGCAGAGACCCCCTCTGAGCCCACCCAGCCAAGGCAAGGACCACCTCTGGAGCACTTTTTCTTTAAGAAACAGATACAAAGTAGGTCAGTTTCAGGGATGGATTGTTGCAATGCTGCCAGGGAGAAATGGGTGTTGCCCTCAGGGACGGTGAGCGGGTTCTGAAATATGTCCCACACTCCCACCTCTACTTTCTTTAACTTCCTCCTGCTTCTTTTTTTCTTCTTTTTAAAATATTTATTTATTTGAGAGAGAGAGAGAGTGAGTGAGTGAAAGAAAGAGGCAGATAGAAAGAGAATGGGCGCGCCAGGGCTTCCAGCCACTGCAAACGAACTCCAGACTCATGTGCCTCCTTCTGCATCTGGCTTTACATGGGTCCTGGGGAATTGAGCCTGGGTCCTTTGGCTTTGCAGGCAAGCGCTTTAACCACTAAGCCATCTTTCCAGCCCTCTCCTGTACCTTGTCCGAGCTAAGCCATAGTTCTATTTCTTTACTTATTAATTTATTACTTTCTTATATATTTACTTATTTTGTGTGTACGTGTATATGGTATGAGTTCATGTGTGTATGCATGTGAACAACTGTGTTTGCAAATGCATTTGCATGTGTGTGCACATGTCTGTGGAAGCCAGAAATTGATGTTGGGTGTTTTTCTCAATTGCTCTGGACCTTCTTTTTTTCTTTTCTTTTCTTTTCTTTTCTTTTTTTTTTTTTTAAACCTAGAGCTCACCAATTTAGCTAAAATCGCTAGCCAGGGAGCCCCAGGGATTTCCTGCCTCCACCTCCCCAGTACTGGGATTACACAACACCCCATTCAAGCTTTTATGTGGGTGAAGGGGATCCAAACTCAGGTCCCCATGCCTGGATAGCAAGCACTTTAACCCTCTGAGCCATCTCCCCAGTCATGGTTTCTTCTTGTTGGTATTGTTCTCATTGTTACTGCACACAGTTGGAGCAATTAGGGACGGTTGACATGGACAACTTTTCAGCTGGGCAGGTAGAGTCTGGAAGGACACCAAAGGCAAAGCCAGGGCTGGAGAGATGGCTTAGTGGTTAAGGTGTTTGCCTGCAAAACCAAAGGACCTCAGTTCAATTCCCCAGGACCCACATAAGCCAGATGCACAAGGTGGCGCATGTGTGTGGAGTTCATTTGCAGTGGCTGGAGACCCTGGCACACCCATTTTTTCTCTCTCTCTCCAATAAATAAATAAATAAAATTAAATAAAAAGCCCAAACACAAAATAATTATTTATATAAAAAAGGCAAAGCTATATTTTACTAAAACCTCTTCATTCCTTTTGGGTTGAATCTGGGGAGACCTAGAGCTGGGACATCAAGCATGTCAACAAGCTTCATAACCACTTTTAAACTTGTAGAAATGTCTGCCGGGAGACATTTCATCTTTTTCTCTTTGTTCTGAGGAATTGCATCTTACCTGGGTCTCTTTTGTGGCATTTGCTGTGTTGGCTCTTGAGTATAGTTATTAGTTTGATATGGACTGTCCTCAGGACTGTACCCTAAGACTGTACTCTGAAGGGTTAAGCTACATGCAGCTCACCAATGGCCAATGTCTGGCCCTTAAAAGGTGTTCAGAACATGAGAGGTGGATGAATGCAGCTCCTCATAAGGGCAAAAGTCACCTATCTATCTATCTATCTATCTATCTATCTATCTATCTATCTATCTATCTATCTATCTGCCAATCTATCATCTATCTATTATCCTCTTCTATCTATCTTTGTTCTTTCTTCCTTTCTCTCTCTCTTTCTTGTGTGTGTGTGTGTGCACGTGCATGTGTGCGTACAGATGTGTGCAGAGGCCAGAGGAGAACATCAGGGTCTTCCTCTATTGCTCCTTGACTTTATATCCTCGAGACGATATCTCACTGAACCTGGAGCTCACTGCTGTTTTAGTCAGGTGGGCTGGCCAGCAAACCCACTCAGTGCAGGTTCCAGGCATGTGTGACAACACTCAGACTTTTTTGTGGGTGGCAGGGATTGAACTCAGGCCCTCATGCTTGCACAGCCAGCACCGTTCCTCACTGAGCCATCTTCCCAGCCCCAAAGGGCATGTTGCTGAGCGCGCCTGCTCACCAATCCGCCTGCCGTCGCCGGTGATGGATGCACGTCGTTTGGAGGTTGTGAGTCACCATTGTTGTTGCTTTTCTTCTTTCATATTCCTGGGCATAGAAAACATAATTTGAAAAACTACAAGTGAATGGCAACATTTTCTCCTGAGACTTTTTTTTGAGGCATTTTGACAAAAAACTGTGTTAACAGATGACCCTTCAGATCGTCGGTGTCCAGGTGACTCTCCCGAGTCTTGTCTTTGAGGACGCAGACGTGACTTGTAGACGCCCTGCCTACCCAAGCCTGTGCAGGCTTTTGTGACTGAGTTGGGCTGAGGGGCGTGATGCTAGGAAGCCTGGGCCAAAGTTCACTTGGTGATGGCATTACACCTTGGAGGCACTTTCTCATGACACATACTGCTCTGAGACTGTGTGTGTGTGTGTGTGTGTGTGTGTGTGTATGTGTGCATATATACATATATATATATATATACACATACATATATATATATATGTATATATATATGTATATATATATATATATATATATATATATGTATGTATTTTTTTTTTTTCTCAGAAACTAGATCCAGACTTCCTTTTACCATGATAAATTTGAAATCTATCTGGCCTGCCATGAAGTCGATGAGGAAAGCTTTAAATTTTCCTTCAGGAAGAGAAAGTTGAACTCCGTTCATGGACGACAGATAGCCCTTAGAATTTGTAAGCAGCCTCTGACCAGTTAATGAGTTAAAAACACATCCCTCTGCGCTTGCCTACGAAGCCAGAGGATGCACGTTTGATTCCCCAGGACCCATGTAAACCAGATGTACAAGGTGACATGTGCATCTGGACTTTGTTTACAGTGGCTGAAGGACCTGGTGTGACCATTCTCTCTCTCTCTCTCTCTCTTTCTGTATCTGTCTCTTTCTATCTCACTGTTGAATAAATAAAATGAAAAAAAAAATCACATCCCTCTGTGGTCAGGGAGATGGCAAACATGAGGACCTGAGCTTGTGTCCCAGTGTCTACGTAAAACGCTCACTGAGTTGGGTCGACTAGTGAGCCTTGGGGTCCGCCTGTCCCCACCCTCCTGGTGCTGCGTGGGTGACAAGCGTCCACCCACGTGCTTGACACCTCACGTGGCTGCTGCGGCCTGCAGCCAGGTCCTCAGCTTGTGTTGAACGTGCTGCCTACTGAGCCGTGTTCCCCGCTCTGAGCCGTGTTCCCCGCTCTGAGCGAGCCTTTCTTTAGCGTCCCCGGGGGAAGCAGACGTCCTAGCACGTGCTGGTGGAGATGGTTTCTCAGTCCTTGAGCTGCGTTTCTTCCCCGTGAGCTTTGGAGCACCCTAACCCCCAGCTCTCCACTGCACGAGAAACTAGTTGTTCTCTATTTCTTTTTCTTTTTACAATGTTTTATTTATTTGAGAGACAGAGAGGCAGATAGAAAGAGAGAATGGGTTCATCAGGGCCTTTAGCCACTGCAAACGAACTCCAGATGCATGCGCCCCCTTGTGCATCTGGCTTATGTGGGTCCTGAGGAATCAAACCGGGGTCCTCAGGCTTACAGGCAAACGCCTTAACCGCTGAGCCATTTCACCAGCCCATGAGAAACTATTTGTAAATCCAAGTGCTTTTTCTTTTCTTTCTTTCTTTCTTCTTCTTTTTTTTTTTTTTTTTTTTGAGATAGTGTCTCATTCTAGCCCAGGCTTACCTGTAATTCACTATGGAGTCTCAGGGTGGCCTTGAACTCAAGGCGATCCTCCTATTTCTGCCTCCTGAGTGCTGGGATTAAAGGCGTGCGCCACCATGCCCGGCTTAATCCAAGCATTTTTTAAGTTTGGATTGTGCATATCCACATCTACTTAAATGCCTCCTGGGAATTTGGCCTCACACAAGAAGGGTGAAGCTGTCAAAGACAGGACAGAGCCACCATGCATACTGAGGACCACAGAGTAACCCAGGCTGAGGGTGGCATCACAGTTCAAAGAAGGAACATTGCACCACTGTGGGACTCACTGCCCCAGACACGTTGGTTAGGAAGGAAAGATCACCTTTTAGCTTTCTGGCATACTGTTCTCTATTTCTTCTCTCTCTTCTTTCTTTGAGTTCATAAGCATACAGGGTTCGTAAATTTGCCTAAGTCCAGCCTTTACTTGAAGTGCAAACTACAAAACTGAATTACTGAGCTACGCATGGAGGCCCATGCCTATAACCCCAGCAATCGGGAGGGAGAAGAAGGAAGTTCAAAGCCATGTTGGTTTAAAGAAGAAGTTCTAGCCCAGTCAGGGCTACATAGTGAGACCCTCTCCCGCCACACACACTTTCTCTCTCTCTCTCTCAAAAAAAAGGCCAGGTGTGGTGGTGCACACATTTAATCCCAGCCCTTAGGAACTGAGGTAGGAGGATCGCTGTGAGTTTGAGGCCAGCCTGGCACTATAGCATGAGTTCCACGTCAGCCTTGAAGAAAATCAAATCAAAATAATAATGATAATAATGGGGCTGGGGAGGTGGTTCAGTGGATAAGAATGCTCGCTGTATAAGCATAACAATCTGAGTTTGATCATCAGCATCCACATAAAAGTCTAAACATGGGGCTGGAGAGATGGCTTAGTGGTTAAGGCACTTGCCTGCGAAGCCTCAGGACACAGGTTCGATTTCCCCAGGACTCACGGAAGCCAGATGCACATGCCTTTGGAATTTGTTTGCAGTGGCTAGATAGAGGCCCTGGTGCACCCACCATCTCTTTCTCTGTCTCTAACAAATAAATAAAAAATAAATCATAAAAAACTTTAAAAATCCAACCAAACAAACAAAACATAAAAACCAAAACACGAAAACCGGACTAACAACAGCAACAAAACCTTGGAGGCACTGCAGCGTTCCCATCCTCCAGTAGCTTCTGGGGTCTTTTCTGTGGGTTGGATTTTGTCAGCTTGGAAGCATTATCATCACCGCTGTTTTGTGCTGAGGATACTATTACAGTTTTGGTGATCATAGTTTAATGTTGGGGGCCAGGGATGAAGCTCAGTTGGGTAGAGTGCTTTCCTAGCATGCAAGAAGCCCCAGGATCTATCCCCAGCACCCCATAAACTGGGCATGGTAGCTTACATCTATAATCTCAGCACTCAGATGGAGGCAAGGGATAGGAAGTTTAAGATCGTCTTCAGCTACATAGTGAGTTTAAGAGCAGCCTGGGATATGTGATACCTTGCCTCAAAAACAAAAAGAACAACAAAGTAAAATAACAAAAACAAAACCTCAACCAACATAATGTTTTTGTGTTCTTGCTCTGCCGCTTAATAACCAAGTGGATGTGGGTGAGTCACTGACGGTTGAGGACGCTCAGTTCCTCATCTGAACATGGTAGTAACGATGCCTACTTAAGCTTGCTGGAAGAGGCAGTGAGCTTAAAACTTGAGAAATGTTTCTTGAGCCCTGGTGTGTGTCAAGGGCTCAGCAGTATTTATTATCTTGGTTTACGGATCTGGTTTCTGATCATGGCCAGCTTGCAGGGGCTCACACAGGCCGTCTGCTGCGTGAAGAGAAGCAGGCCCGTCGTCCCCCGTCGCTTCCAGGCCTGGGCGGAGCGACCTCTGCCCCGGCTTGAGGACTCCGAGTCGCTCCTCGGTCGTCTTGGGTTGTGCTGGTCGCACGGTGACTCCTGCTGGCTTTGGCTTCTTGGTTCGTGCCCCTGCCAGCTCACAGTTTAACCACAAAGGTGGCAGAGCCAAGCTCAACGTCAGCAAAGGGCGCGTCTGGAGTCGGGCATGGGCCTTACCCCCATCACCCCAGCCCACGTGACTGTCCTTTAAGATGTTTCTCTTAGTGTCCCAAGGAAGGAATGGGGGACCAAACCTTGCTCCTCAGGGTGTGCAGAGGTTACTTTTTTCGTCGCTGTGCACAGACTCACGCCAGGAGCAACTTCAAGGTGGAAAGACTTATTCAGCTCAAAGTTTCAGTTTGTCCTAACTGGGAAGGCGAAGTGTAGTTCATTGTGGCCGGAGTATGTGCTTGTGACCTCTCGCGTCTTGGAAGAGGAAGGAGAGAGAACAGTACAAGCAGCAGCCTGGGCCACAGCTTTCAACCCCCCATCCTCAGTGACCACATCTGCCAGCGGAGCCCAAGAGCCTCCCTAAGAAGCAGCAGCTGGGGACTACGTGCTCAAACACACGGGCTTGTGGGGACATTTCAGATTCAAACCACGATAGGGTGGCAGTGACCAGTGAAGAATGTGGATAATGGAGCCAGAATCGCACCCGCCTCATAGAATAGTTGTACCAGCTTCTTCTTTTTCTGTGTGTGTTTGTATATATGTGTGGTATGTGCATGTGTGGACGTATGCTCATACAGGTGTGGGCATATGCACGTGTGCATCCACATGTGTGCACATATGTGTGGAGCCTGAAGGTTGGCATTGGATGACCTCTCAATTGCTCTTCACCTTACTTATTGAAACAGAGTCTCTCACGGATCCTAGAGTTCACCAATTCAGCGAAGCTGTCTAGTCAGTAGGTTGCAGGGATTCTCTTGTCTCTGTCTCCCCAGGGCTGGGGTTACAGGCTGCAACCCCGTGCATGGCATTTCTGTGGGTGTTGGGGACCCAGGCTCGGGTTCTCACATACTTGTCAAGCACTTTGCCCACTGAGCTGTCTCTCCAGCCCCATCTGAAGCCTTTTATCTCATATGCTTGTGACTTCTTTCTCTCAACCTCTAAAAAAAGGAAAATAGTACCTCCTTCGCACAGTTGCAACAGGAAGATACAACTTAAGGTGTATGAGGCAATGCATAAATGCCAGTGCTCAGGAAGCACTCCATAAATAGATAAATAAATATATATATAAAGCCACTGCAAACGAACTCCAGATGTGTGCTCCCCCTTGTGCATCTGGCTAACGTGGGTCCTGGGGAATCGAACCAGGGTCCTTTGGCTTTGCAGGCAAATGCCTTAACCACTAAGCCATCTCCCCAGCCCCTTCTGCTTGTTTTGAGACAGGGTCTCTCTCATTGGAACCCTGAGCTCACCTGTTTGGTTGGACTAGCTAGTCAGCCACTCCTGGGGTTTCTTGTGTCCTTGCCCCCAGCTCTAGGACAACAAGTGCTCTGCCACACCCAGCTTTTATGTGGTGCTGGGGGTTCGAACTCACGGTCCCAATGCTAGCATGACAAGCCCTTTCCTGACTCAACCATCATCTTCCCAGCCCAACATGTAAATTTCGACTGAGGTGCTTCTTGCAATTGCTTGAGCAAACAATCCATTAGACGGGGAAAAGAAACAGTGTTTGATTGACGGGGGACAATTCACAGAACTGGCTGGAGCCGGGGCGGGGGGTCCACAGCCCACCTCCCGATTTCTGCAGTGTGTGAGCTGCGCTTCGGAGCAAGGCCTAGCTGCGCTCTGTGTACGGGAAGAAGGCTAGTGTGCTGCGTCCTGCTGCCTCCCGGGAACTCTTTCAACAAATTCGCACGGGGCAAGCTCTCGCAAATGAGAGATTCAATTTCCTTGTTTGTGTTGGGAAGCTCTCTTGGTCTCTGTCAGCAAAAGTGCTGTGGCATTCTTTCCATGTTGGACTGGCTCTCAGTCCACTTGTTATTTCTATTTCCTTTGTTCTTGTTGGTGACCATCTCTCAGGGTCGGAGGGGGCATAAGCAGGGTGGGAGGGCGTAGAACCCGAGGCCCCGTCTCAATCGGCCCTGCCGCAGCCACTCTGCTTTTCTGGGGAGGAGGGACAGCAGGTGTGGGGTAGGGAAGGGCAGATGGAACCCAGCATGCTCCATTCAATTCAGATTTCAAACAACGTGAACCCTTTTAGTTAAACTATTTTTATTTGTTTATTTGGAAGAGTGAAGATGGATGCAGGCCCCCTGCCCCTGCAAAGGAGCTCCAGATACATGTACCACATTGTGGGTCTGGCTTTATATGGGTACTGGGCAATCAAAACTGGACAGACAGGCTTTGCAAGCAAGTGCCTTTAACCACTGAGCCATCTTCCCAGCCCAGCGTATAGCTTTTAAAAAGAAGTTTAAGGGCTGGAGAGATTATTTAGTGGTTAAATATGATTGCCTGCAAGGCTTTAGGACCTGTGTTTGATTTCCCAGCATCTACATAAAAAACCAGATGCACAAGATGGCACGTGCGTCTGGAGTTTGTTTGTAGTGGCTGGAGGCCCTGGTGTGCCCCTTCTCTCTCTCTGCCTCTCTGTCTTCATCCTTCCCTCTCTCCATGTCTCATAAACAAGTAAATAAATAAAAGAAGTTTAAGTATATCACAAAGATTTCGTAAGTTATACCCACCCTAAAACATCTTGTTCATCTGAAGTCAACCTTGAGCTGGGCATGCTGTATTTTTTATTCATTGTATCTAGGCAGTCTGAGTCTTATGGGGAAGCTTTTGTCTTTGACAAAAGCCCAATAATTCTACTAAGAAAAGGTAGTAATTCCACTTACAATACCAGCTCTTAGAAGGTGGAGGCAGGAGGATCAAGAGTTCAAGGGCATTCTTAGCTACATGAGTTTGATGCCATCTTGGGCTATATGAGACCTTGTATCAGGAAATTCAACAGAGAGGGTGTGGGTATGTGTGCATGTGGGGGTGGGGGAGAGAAAGAGAGAGAGAGGGAAAGAGAGTGAGAGGGAGAGAGGGAAGCAGAGACTATATTTTAGGGAGGGTCTCACTCTATAGCCCAGGTTGCCTCAAACTCATGGCAGTCCTTCTCAGTTAGCCTCCCAGGTCTTGGGCTAATCAACATGTGCCACCACGCCCAGCCTAGATTTCATTCTTTTATGGTTGAATAATATTTTTAAAAAATATTTTATTTTTTGGGGCTGGAGAGATGGCTTAGCGGTTAAGCGCTTGCCTGTGAAGCCTAAGGACCCTGGTTCGAGGCTCGGTTCCCCAGGTCCCACGTTAGCCAGATGCACAAGGGGGCGCACGCATCTGGAGTTCGTTTGCAGAGGCTGGAAGCCCTGGCGCGCCCATTCTCTCTCTCTCCCTCTATCTGCCTCTTTCTCTCTGTGTCTGACGCTCTCAAATAAATAAATAAAAAAAATTAAAAAAATTTATTTTTTATTTATTTGATAGAGAGGAAGAGGAAGAGAGAGAGAGAGAGAGAGAGAGAGAGAGAGAGAGAGAGAGAGAGAGAAATATGGGTGCACCAGGGCGCCAGCCGCTGCAAACAAACTCCAGATGCGTGTGTCCCCTTGTGCATCTGGCTTACGTGGGTCCTGGGGAATTGAACCTGGGTCCTTTGGCTTTGCAGACAAATGCCTTAACCACTAAGCCACCCCTACAGCCCCATGTGTATATTCTTTATCCATCATTTGTTAATAGGCACTTAGGCTGATTCCACATCTTGGCTATACTGACTTCAATTCCTTTGAATATATTCCTAGGAGTTAGATAGCTAGATCACACTCTATTTTTAGTTTTTTTTTTTTTTTAAAAGAACATCCATTCTGATTTTTATCATGGGAAGACTAACTTATTTTCCCCCAAACACTTTGTCTTACCCTGCCCTGACAAGCAGTGTTTTAAGACAGGGTCTCACTCCGCAGCCCGGGCTGGCTTTGTAATTCCCTGTGTGGTTCAGGTTCTGCTGTGTGGTCACTCAGTGACCCTGGCCTCAGCTTCCTGGGCTCTGGGATTACAGCCACCATGTCCAGCTCTTTTTTTGTTTCTTTTGGTAATAGCTATTTTAATTGACATATGATGGAATCTCAATGTAGTGTAGAACTTTTGTTTTGGTTTTTGTTTTTCAAGGTAAGGTCTTGCTCTAGTCCAGGCTGACATGGAACTCACTATGTAGACTCAGGGTGGCCTCGAACTCTTAAGGATCCTCCTACCTCAGCCTCCAGAATGCTGGTACTGAAGGTGTGTGCCACCATGCCTACTGATTCACTGAAGTTTTGATTTGCAGTTTCATGTTCACTTAAATCATTGATCATTTTCATATATTTGTTGGCCACTTGTGCTTTTTTGAGATGCGTCTATTCAGGTCATTTGTCTATTTTAAGAATGGGTTGAAGCTCGATCACACCTTCCACAGCTCAGGGTCTAATGCGGAAGAGGTGGCAGAAAGAATGTAAGAGCCAAAGGAAGGGTAGGACTCCTTACAACGTGCTCCCTCCAGACATAAAATGGCCTGGATATCCATGACCTCATAGTGCTGACATCAAAATAAAAGACAGATTGATGAGATGGGGAGGGGATATGATGGAGAATGGAATTTCAAAGGGGAAAGTAGGGGCAGGGAGGGTATTGCCATGGGATATTTTTTATAATCATGGAAAATGTTAATAAAAATTGAGGAAAAAAAAAGAATGGGTTGAGGCTGAAGAGATAGGTCAATCAGTAAAGTCCTTGTTTTGCAAGCATGAGGATCTGGGTTTGATCCCCTGTACCCATGTGGAATTCTGGGTGTGGTGGCACATGCTTGCATTCCTGGTGCTGGAGAGGTGGAGACAGGAGGCTCCCTGGGACTTGCTGGCCCATCACCAGTGTTGCCTAATTGGCGAACTCCAGGCCAATGAGGGACCCTGTCTCCTAAAGAGGTAGATGGCACACACACACACGCACCAGCACACACCCAGCATCAAAAAGGGTTGAGTTACTTGCTTTCAGAGTTCTTTCTCTACTGTCAGATGAGTAGAGAGCAACAACCTTTGTCCATTCTGTAGGCTGTTTCCTTAGCTGTGAACAAGCATCTTCATTGGAGAGCCCACTCACCAGTTAGTGCGTTCATTTCCTGTTAGAATTCTACTCAGGAAACTGTTTCCTGTGCCAATATCTCAAAGTGTTTCCCATGTGCTTTCTTCTAGTACTTCCAACACTTTGGGTTTTATATTAATGCTGATGTTGCAGTCAGGTTCGCATTGCTGGCAGAAATCTCACAACTAAGAGCGGCTTGTGGGAAAAAGATTTATTTTGGCTTACAGCCTTGATGGGGAAGCTCCACAATGGCAGGAGAAAACAATGGCATGAGCAGAGGGTGGACATCACCCCCTGGCCAACATAAGGTGGACAATAGCAACAGGAGAGTGTACCAAATACTGGCAAGGGGAGCCAGCTATAACACCCATAAGCCCACCCTCAACAATAACACTGCTTCCAGGGGGGCATTAATTTCCAAATATCCATCAGCTGGGAATGTAGCATTCAGAACACTTAAGTTTATGGGGGACACCAGAATCAAATCACCACATTCTGCCCCTGGTCCCCATAAACTGATAACTATCCATGATGTAAAATGCAATGCATTCAGTCCAACTTTAAAAGTCCCCATAATTTTTTATCAATCCTAATGATGTTCAAACATCCCCATAATCCAAGGTCTTTTAACTGAGTCATAATACCAAAAAAAAAAAAACACAAAAAACCAAATAACCCATAATGGCACAGAATAAACACACTGCAAAGATGGCACTGGGCATACCAAAGAAATATTCAACCAATACAAGATCTTAAACAGGGCAAACAACAAACACTGTAGCTCCAAGTCCAACAACTCTAGCCAGTAACAAGTCTCCAACTCCAATAATTCTAACCAGCAACAAGTCTCTGGAGTTCCAATTCCGCCCCTCCAGCTGGGCTACTCAAAGTCCTGGAAAACTTCATCCGACTGGCAGCTTTCCTTAGCAGCCATGTCGTGGTCCCAGCATCTCCACTGGGTCTCCACTGCAACCCACGGAAGGTCCGTCCTCACAGCTCCATCGGGTCTCCATGCAGGCATCCAGCAAACCTGCTTCACACTGCCCATGGCTGTTTCCAAAACACAAGACTGTGTAGAAATTCAATAAACTTCTCTTTCCTGCATTTCTTATACTCCATAATACCAGGTGGGGTGCCAATTTGTTAATCCAGGGGGGGGAATAAAGCAGACTTTGAAGAACAGGACACTCCTTGAGCACTCAGGCCGCTTCAAAAGAGTCTACATTCTTCCTGTTGCCCTAGTGCAGGTCAGCTGGCCTAATCTCAAAGGTTGTAATCTCTCATATAATTGCAGCTGAACACGCAGAAGTTTCGGCCCAAAGGTTTCATTTCTGTGTCATATCCCTCTGCACACACCAGTCCATTTCTGCACAAAGCAACCCTGCACAAGTTCTCAGGACACGGGCATAACAGCAAGCTTCTCTCACAACCTTCTAGTCCAGTCCAGGCACAGCTCTTTCACACCCTCATAAGCCAAACCTCACAGTCCATAGTTCTTACTGTATTCAGGTCTTTTAACTCTGACCAGAATAATCCATCAAGCTGTACTTACAGCACTGCAAGGCATCTCTTAGGTCAAGGTTTCAAGTTCATCCACATTCCTCTTGAAAATCAGCTCCAAAAGGCTAAAGCCACACAGTCAGGTGTCTAGCAGCAAATGACCCCTCTCCTCTGTACCAACATTTACTGCTGCAGTCAGGTTTGCATTGCTGGTAGAAATCACACCACCAAGAGTAGCTTATGGGAGAAAAAAGTTTATTTTGGCTTACAGGCTTGAGGGGAAGCTCCTTGATGGCAGGGGAAAGTGATGGCATGAACAGAGGGTGGACATCACTCCTGGCCCACATAAGGCGGACAATAGGAACAGGAGAGTATGCCCTACACTGGCAAGGGGACACTGGTTTTAACACCCCTAAGCCTGCCCCCAACAATACACTGCCTCTGGGAGGTACTAATTCCCAAATCTCCATCAGCTGGGAACCTAGCATTCAGAATGCCTAAGTATATGGGGAACACCTGAATCAAACCATCACAATTGTCCATGCATGTTTGTGCAGGGTGAGATAGGGGTCTACCTTTATTCATTCACATGTGGATGTCCAGTTTCCCCAGGATCATTTGTTGAAGAGATTAATTTCCATCATCTGTTTTTAGTAGCATTTTCAAGATTTTATTGGCTGAAGATACATGAATTTGCTTTTCAGTCATCTACTCTGTTTCAGTCTTTTGTGTGTGTGCTTTATGACAAGACCATGCTGTTTCTGTTATGGTTCTCTGGCATGTTTTGAAATCAGGTACTGTGATGCCTCCAGCATTGATTATTTATTTTTATTTGAAAGATAGAGAGAAAAAGGCAGAGAGAGAGGGTGGGGGAATGAATATGAATATGGGCATGGCAGGGCCTTCAGTCACTGCAAATGAACTCCACATGAATGCCACCTTGTCCATCTGCCTTATGTGGGTCCTGGGGAATTGAACCTGAGTCCTTTGGCTTTGCAGGCAAGTGCCTTAACCACTAAGCCATCTCTCTAGCCCAGCAATGATCACTTTGCTTAGGATTTCCTTGGCAAGTTGGGATATTTTGTGCTTCTATATGGCTTTTAGGCTTTTGAAGAATGTTGTTGTTTTCATGGCAATTGAATTAAATCTGTAGAGGACTTTGGGTACTATAGTCATTTTAACAGTATTGATTGTCCCGACTGATGAGCACGGGCAGTCTTTCTACCATCAGTGTCTCTTCAGTTTCTTTCTTCAGTGTTTTATAATTTTCACTGTAGAGGTTCATTTCCTTAGTACCCACGTAAAGCCAGATGCAAAGTGACACATCTAGAGCTCACTTTCAGCGGCTAGAGGTCCTAGTGTGCACACTCTTCCCACCTGTCTTCTCTATCTCCCTCTGCTTGCAAATAAAAACAACTTAAAAATTAAAGACCAATATGCTAGCAGACACAAAAATTCTTTGTATTGATTCAAAAAAATTCTCAGTTATACACTTGCAAAACATACTGAGAGTGATGGCTCATTCTTGTAATCCCTCCGGAGGCAGAGGCAGGAGGATCCAGAGCTTGAGATCATCCTCAGCTACCTTGCTACTTTGAGAACAATCTAGGCTATATGAGACTGTTTCAAAAAAAAAGGGTGGGGTCACTTTGAAAACAAATTCAACAGCACATTAAAATATTATACATTATGATCAAGTTGCTTTCATTCCAGGGTTGCAAGATAGCTCAGTATTTGCAATAAGCATAATAAAGCCATAAACATATCATGGATAAATTTCAGGTCAGCCTAGGTTAGAGTAAGACCCTACTTTGAGAAAAAAGCAAAACAAAACAAAAAACGAAGCTTGGCAAAATTCACCAGCAACTCTGTGTAGTCCTAGAATCTCTCTCTTTTGGAGACTTTTTATATCTGATATATTTAGTTTTTATTGATGTATTTTCTTCTATCTTGGGATTCAATTTTGTTTTGTCATATGAATCTACAAATATTCATGTTTTCTTCTACATTTTCTAACTTACTATCATATACTTTTTCAGAGTAATGATCCTTTGAATTTCAGTGGTGTCTGTTACATTATCTGTTCTCATCTCAAATTTAGTTTCTCTCTCTGTGTGTTTCTATCACTCTTTCTCTTTCTCTCTCTCCTTGAGATAGAACCTAGGGCCTCTTATCTGCTAGGTAAGTGATCTGCCACTGAACTAGATCTCTAGTTCTCCTTTTTGTATTCTTTTAAAAATATTTATTTATTTGAATAGATAGATAAAGAAAGACTGTGTGTGCCAGGGCCTCCAGCCACTGCAAACGAACTCTAGATGCATGCACCACCTTGTCCATCTGGCTTACATGGGTCCTGGGGAATCAAACCTGGTCCTTTGGCTTTGTAGACAAGTGCCTTAACCACTAAGCCACCTCTTCAGTCCCTAGTGGCCCTTTTATAGTATTTTGAAACAGGGTTTCACAAACTTGTTGAAGGCTGAACTGTTGATCCTCCTGCCTCTGCCTCTCAAGTAGCTGGGCTTATCATCCTGGACAATCAGGCCTGCGTTGCTCTGCCTTAAGAGCTACTTTTGGTCACTCTGTGACCATGTGTCACAGGAAATGAGTTCCAGTGCTCTAGCAACCTGAGGCTGCGAGTGTCCATCACAGACCAGGTGGAGGTGACACTATGGGGGTGACACTGACCCAGGCTGACACGACACTGTCTGTTACCAATCCAGACAGCGGCACTGCTATTCAGATGCAGGTACAAGTGACTCTGCCACTGACCTGCTGAGAGTGAGAACTTGCGCAACAGTGTTTCTGAGAAGTTCGTGATGATTTTTGATTTTCCATCACAACTGGACTCTCATTTTCTTTGCTCTCAGTGTGGCCATGCCATCCAGAAGAGACCCAGAAGTCGCTGCACCTTTGGAAGAGGAAGGGCTTGAGTAACGCCTGTCTTGTCTGGAAGTCGATGCTCGCTGCGCTTCTGCCCAAGTCCCCTCCCTCCTTTTGTTTACCTCATGACTACCTCTGGCCAATGCAGTGGCCCCATCCTTGAGACACCTGTCCACATCTGCGTTCCTTGATGCCACCTGGGCTCTCTATTGCAGCTGTTCTGTTTTGATATGCAGCACTCCTCCAAAAGGCTCAGGTGGTGAGTCGTTGGCCTTCAGCTGGTGGTGCCATTTTGGGAGGTTCTGGAAGTTGATCACTGGAGGTGGGTCCTTGGGAGTTCTCATCCATGCCTCACTTCTTTGCTTTCTGAGGTGAAGATACTCCTTGATACTCTCCTGCCACCAGCCCTTTCTTCCCAAGACACGTGGTGAAGCAATTATGGATTAAAACCTCTGAAACCACGAGCCAAAATAAATCTCTCCTTCTTTAAGGCGTTTTATTGTTAATGAGAATGTCAACACAGAAGCTGTCTTCCGTCAAACTGTCCCCTTCTGTCTGGATCAGTCACTGCCGACAACGGCTGAGACTCTGGGGCTGTTTTGTCTCTTACTGCATGCCCAGTCTAACAGACATACAGTGAGTTAAGTGCATCCACTCACTCCACAGACATTCACTGTACAGGTACTAGGAATTGGTCTACTAGCGCTGGATACGACCACACAAAACAGGCAGGGCTTCTTCCCAGTAGAAACTTGTATTCTCGCGGCAAAGAGTGAACACTCAAACACGCGTGTGTACGGATTAAAGTTCTGGAGGAGGGAGGAAGATCACTGTGTTCAGTTATTCCTGTTACCTTGGCTTTCCTTTTTACTTCTTCATTCCTGGGGATTGAGCTGAGGGACTTGTACACGCTAAGCAAGTACTCCACCACGGAGCTATATTCCCAGTTAGTCTTGGATTTGCAATATGGAAATTGTACTTTTTGTCTTTTTTTTTTTTTCTGCTCGAAAGCTTCTGCTTTTAGTGCTGATATACATTATATATATGTGGAATATTTAAAGGTTGTGCGTGTTATGTTCTTACCTTCTGAGCTCTCTTTTCTCAAGGCTGATGTCAGAAGATGAAGAGGCGGCAGAAAGAATGTAAGAGCCAAAAAGGAAGGGTAGGACTCCTTACAATGTTCTCCCTCCAGACCCAGATATCCATGACCTCATAGTAGTGCCTGACACTACCTACACAAGACCATCATAAGAGGAGGAAAAAATCATGACATCAAAATAAAAGAGAGACTGGTTGAGAGGGGAGGGGATATGATGGAGAGTGGAGTTTCAAAGGGGAAAGTGTAGGGACGGAGGGCATTACCATGGGATTTTTTTTTTATAATCTAGAAGTTGCTAATAAAAAAAAAACTTGAAAAAAAAGGTGTCTTCTCAGCTCTCCTGTCCCCCGGAAGTTCATCAGCATGGCCGTATGGAATATATGGTTTTGACAAGTGTCTAGAGAGCTGGAGATGGGGCACAGAACCCAGCTCTGGAGGAATAAGTGACTGATGGAGTTGACACTGTTCCTTCATGAAACAAGAGGTGGCACATTTGTAGAGGGACAGGGACCACACCCATAGCAGCTTGGGAGGAGGCAGTTTGAAGTCTGTTTTGGGCTGGAGAACTTTCCAGCCTGATTGCCCAGTCCTCCCTGAGCTCCTGTGAGCTTCCTACCAGTCAGCTGGAGTGTGTGCAGCAATGCACCCAGGCTGACTCAGACCCTTCTCCTGGGGCTCCCAAGTAGCCCATCTTTTCCTCCCTGCTCTATTTTGTCAGGTGTGCCTGGGCAGAGATGGCCTCTACCACCCTAGCTCCTGCCAGGTTTGCCTCTCTGGTTGGCATGAGTGATCTCCCAGGCCCGAAGGGCAGCCACTGCAGTGAGGAGGGAGATGTCTATACTGTGATTGGGCTGAAATCCAAACTTCTCTACATGTAATTACGCCAGAATTCAGGTCAACCTCTAGGCTGGTTGACTCATATTCCAAGATACCTAGGAAGCAAAACATGACTTGAGCTGCTGTTGTGACATTTTCTCCCATACTTTGGGATATCATTTAATTATCTGTGCCTTTTCTTTAACAATCCTATTTAACTACAAATCTATGCCATTCTAAGCAACATACCTTAATCTCTTGGAAGGTAAATGCCACAGACAGTAGGAGTGAAGGGTGATAATTAAGTTGTGGGATGCTCTCATGCAGACTAAGAATGCCAGCAGCTGATAACTTTCCCAAAATAAACTCGAAGACACAAAGTTTTAAATAGCTTGAAGTGGCCAAACCTTGTCTACTTACCACTAGATCATTTAACCAGGTCATGGCTGTATCTTAGCTAGACAAACATTTACTTTAGTATTTTTCTTGGTTTTCTTTGCTGAAAATCTTCCTGCCCTCATCCCTCTATTTCCCTACTAGTCCTCGAATTATCGCACATCGTTAACTCAGTTCTTTTGCTAGTTGTCTTCTCAGAAATACTGATTAGGAGGAAGGACATGTTCATGAACTTACCATAAAGTCAGAAGCTGGTTTATGGAAGCCAGAATTCTCTCAACCACTATTTTTCATTTGCTGGCTACTTCCTGGAAACCTCCTGGTTTGGCTTTTAGTTTCTGGTGCCTCTTGGGGCCGTCCCACATTTGGATCTCACCTTCCTTAGAGTTCCCCTCGGCCACTCTTGGTTCCACTCCTCCCGCCCAGCACGCCCTTCCCAGCGTCTTGAGCTCCCGAGGGCGCTTTCAAAACTCTCACACTTCCTACTTCTCCTCTCTCTCCTTCTCCTTCTCTTTCTTTCGCCTTTTCTTCACAACCTCCATACATGCAGACAATATACCATGATGATCATCCCCTCCCATCCCTTTTCCCTTACCCGTTCCACAAAACCCCCTCTTCTTCCCAAGCAGTTCCTATATTTATTTATTTATTTTGGTTTTTTGAGGTAGGGTCTCACTCTAGCCCAGGCTGACCTAGAATTCACTCTGTAGTCTTAGGGTGGCCTCAAATCTCTGCGATCCTCCTACCTCTGCCTCCCGAATCCTGGGATTAAAGGCTTGTGTCACCACGCCCTGCATCACTATTTATTTTGATGTCATCATTTTCCTCCTCCTATTATTCAGGTCTTCCTGCAGGTAGCATCAGCCACTGTGAGGTCATGAACACCACAGTCACTTTGTGTCTGGAAGACAGTATTACAAAGCACTCTACCCCTTCCTTTGGCTCTTACATTCTTTTGGTCAACTCTTCCTCTATGGTCCCTGTGTCTTGGCTGGTATGATAGGGATGTCTCAGTGCCGAACACTCCACTGTCTCTTCTTCTCTCAGAACTTTGATGCAAACTCACACTTTCTAACTTAGTAGAGGGGGGAAAAGGTACAAGATAAGTCAATATTTTAACTTAAAACAGATTTTTAAACTAGGCGTGGTGGGCTCACTACTTTAATCCCAGCACTTGGGAAGCAGAGATAGGGTTGCTGTGAGTTCGAGGCTACCTTGAGACTATTCAGTGAATTCTAGGTCAGCCTGAGCTAGAGTGAGACCCCACCTCAGAAAACAAAGCAAAACTTAAAAAACATTTTTATTTGCAAGCAGAAAGAGACAGAAGAGAGACAGACAGAAAGCGTGGGCATGCCATTGAAAACAGACTCCAGATGCATGTACCACTTTGTGCATCTGGCTTTATGTGGGTACTGGGGAACTGAACTCATGTTGTTAGGCTCTGCAGGCAAGTGGCTTAACTGCTGAGCCATCTCTCCAGGCCATTGTTTTCCCTTTCTCTTTAAACAAAAAAATATTTATTTATTTGAGAGAAAAAAAGTGGGGGCGGGAGAGGGAGAGAATAGGCATGTCAAGGCCTCCAGCCACTGTAAACAAACTCTAGACGCATATGCCCCCTTGTGCATCTGGCTTATGTGGGTCCTAGAATGTCGAACCAGGATCCTCTGGCTTTGCAGGCAAATGCCTTAACTGCTAAGCTATCTCTCTAGCCATATATATATATATATATATATATATATATATTTGAGAGGGAGAAAGAAGTGTGTGTGGGGGGTATTTTCCCTTTTTAACGATACCAACTTTTTCTCCTATGTCTTTTTCCCAGCAGTCCTTCTCTATCAGTCAGGACCTCCATCTCCCTGGTACTCCCAATATCATCCAAGATCCTTTGCTGGGGACAAGAAATGGCGAAATTATCAGCTGCTAATTCTCGCAAATTATTGCAAAACTTAATGACCGCTGCCTTTGACGTTAGTCGTAAGGGGCTGCAGGATGAGAACGTGAGATTGTGTTCATTTTCTGAGCATACACATTGCAAGTGATTAGCTTTGTTTCTTTCTGGAAATGGTGGAGATCAAACACAGGACAGGGAGCGTGCACCCTTCCACTGACCCACAACCCCGGCGCTTCAAATGTTCAAACAGGAGCGGAGCCGCCTTTGCCTTCCTCGGCTTGCAGAGCAGCAACCTCAGCTAGGTGCCTGCAGCCGGCTCACCTCGAGGCCTGGGCCGGAGCGTTGAGCTCGGCGGACGTTCAGAGCTCTTCTCCGGAGCCTGCGGTGAAGGCGCGCCGCAGGAGGCCGGGCCCTGCTCAACACCGGCCCAGGGCCGAGACCAGAGCAGAAGGGAGCACGCTCGCGCGGTCGGCGGGAGAAGTCCGCGGCGGGAAGTCCGCTGCGGGAAGCCCGCGGCTCGGTCCCGAGGAGAGCGCGGTCACTTGCGGCTCGGCGGCGGCTCCACAGCCAGGCGACGGCTGTCCTCCACGCCGCTCCTTTTGGACCAATCAAAGCCTGAGCAAATCCAGCCAATCAGCACCGAGAACAGCCCCGTCCGCGCAGGCTCACTGGGAGGCGTGTTTCTGCGCCTGCTCCGCAGCGGGCTTGACCCTGCGGCCGCACCTCAGCCGCCCTGGCTTCCGGGGCCTGCCCAGGCTGCACCGCAGGAGTCCCCAGCACCCGCTGCTCATGTGTATTTTTTTTTTATTATTACTTTTGGTATCTTTTAAAAAATGAATTTAAATGGGCTATGGAGCTAAATAGAGAGTTTTCAAAGGAAGAAATACGAATGGCATATAAGCATCTAAAAAAATGTTCTGCGTCACTAGTCATCAGGGAAATGCAGATTAAAACTACATTGAGATTCCATCTCACTCCTGTCAGATTGGCCACCATCATGAAAACAAATGATCATAAATGTTGGCGGGGATGTGGAAAAAAAAGGAACCCTTTTACACTGCTGGCGGGAATGCAGTCTGGTCCAGCCATTGTGGAAATCAGTGTGGAGGTTCCTAAAGCAGCTAGAGATTGATTTACCATATGACCCAGCTATAGCGCTCCTAGGCATATATCCAAAGGACTCATCTCATTTCCTTAGAAGTACATGCTCAACCATGTTTATTGCTGCTCAATTTATAATAGCTGGGAAATGGAACCAGCCTAGATGTCCCTCAACTGATGAGTGGATAATGAAGATGTGGCACATTTATACAATGGAGTTCTACTCAGTGGTAAAGAAAAATGAAGTTATGAAATTTGCAGAAAAATGGATGGACCTGGAAAGTATTATACTAAGTGAGGTAACCCAGGCCCAGAAAGCCAAGAGCCACATGTTCTCTCTCATATGTGGATCCTAGCCACAGATGATTGGGCTTCTGCGTGAGAATGAAAATACTTAGTAGCAGAGGCCAGTAGGGTAAAAAGGAGACATAAAGGGTAGAGAAAGGAAGGGAGGAGGATACTTAATAGGTTGATATTGTATATATGTAATTACAATGATTGTAATGGGGAGGTAATATGATGGAGAATGGAATTTCAAATGGGAAAGTATGGGGGTGGGGAGGGAGGGAATTACCATGGGATATATTTTATAATCATGGAAAATGTTAATAAAAATAAAAAAATTAAAAAAACAGAAACAAAAACAAAATAAAAAATGAATTTATTTTTTATAAACACTTCCATGATTGTAAACGATATCCATGGTAATGCCCTCCCTCCCCCCACTGCTTTTGCTTTCCTGAGGTCTCCCTCTAGGCCAGGCTGACCTGGAATTCACCACGTGGTCTCAGGCCGGCCTCAAATCAGGGCGAACCTCCTACCTCAGTGCTGGGATTAAAGGCGTGTGCCATCATGCCCGGCTTCTCGTCTTTTGTTTTTATTTTTATGGTTTTTTTTTTTTTTTTTGGTCCATCTCTGTTGTTCTGCCTTTTACACTTCAGAACGGAGCAGGGAGACCCAAAGGGGTTATCTAAAAGATAAAAGTGAACTGATCATCAGTCAGTGGCATTGATAAGGGGGTGAGTGTATAGGGCACTGGTATAGCACATACTCAGCATCAGCAAGGCCCCGGCTTTGATCCCTAGCACTAAAAGGCAGTGAACTAATATAGCATCTGCTAATAAAATAACTTCATATATGTACACACACACACATGCACGCACATATGGGATTTGACAAGGGCAGAAAACTAGGTAGGGCCTGCAGGAGAGGTACGCGCAGGCAGCAGGAAGAAGGCCACCTCTCCGCTTGAAGGCCTTGTCCTGCAGAGTGGTCAACTCTTGAGCTGCTCCCGTGCATTTTCCTTCCTCCCCAGTTGCCAAAGAACGCCGCTTCATGCCCTGGGCACGAAAGGGGCCGCCGTCGGTGCCAGTGTCAGAGACAGCGAGCAAGGCGCGGGGCACTTCTTTCAAGCCAGGGCACAGCGGCTCACACACAAAGCCAGGAAAGCCCTCCACGACCATGTGAAAGATGACATCGCACAAAGAAGCCCCCGCAAACCTGCCCGTGACGCCGTTCTCCGGTGACTCTTTTATCTACATGCATTTCCACGTCTTCCGGTGACTCTTTTATCTACATGCATTTCCACGTCTTGCTGCCTTCTTCTCCCTGAGTCCAGGATGGCACTGGGTGGGTGACCCTAATGTTTTTCTAAATCAGAAGTGTTTCTGTTCTTGACATTTTCTTTGAGGCAGTGGAGTTGCCAAGGATACAAACACAGAGATCAATGAAAACTCACACCTGCCTGTAGGTTTTTCAATACCATCTACCCTTTCCCTTCTGGAAATTCACAGAATTAGATACATTCTTGGCAGTCTCTGTGTGAGTTTTCCTCTTTGCAGTCCTTCTGGGTGTTTGGGGCTTCTCCAATGTTTCCCCACTTACTATTAGCTTGTTGCTTTGTATTTCATTGCTTTATTTTTAAATTTTTTATTCATTTTTATTTTAACAGAAAGCAAGAGAGAGACAGAAAGAGAGAGAGAGAGAGACAGAGAGAGGGAGAGAATTGGCACTCTAGGACCTCAGCTACTTAAAGCTAACTCCAGACGCTTGTGCCACCTAGTGGGCATGTGTGACCTTGCACTTGCCTCATCTTTGTGTGTCTGGCTTATGTGGGATCTGGAGAGTAGAAAGTGGGTCCTTAGGCTTTTCAGGCAAGTGCCTTAACTGCTAAGCTATCTTTCCAGCCCTGTTTCATTGCTTAAAATTTTTTATTAACTGTTTCTTTTTTTTTTTTTTTTTTTTAAAGACAAGACCTTCTGATCTTACTGTGTAACTCAGGCTGGCCTGCAACTTGAGATCCTTTGCATCAGCCTCCTGAGTATTGGGATTATAGGTGTGCAGTCCTATACCTGGCTCACTGCCTTGAGTTTTCATTCTATCTTCTAAACTTTGGGACAGCATGTAGAAATAAGGAGTTAGCCCAAGGTCTGTCTTTATTCCTTGTATGGATTGTCCTTGAGATCAACCTACAAGCCAGTGACCTAATCCAAGGGGAGACAAGGGCTAGGTGAATACTGGAAAAGATAGCCAGCTTCCTATAGATCTGGTGGCTGAGGGCTGGGAAGATGGCTCAGTGAGTAAAGTTCTTGCCACACAAACATGGCAACCTCAGTTGGGCTCCCCAGAATGCCCAATGCATGGCAGTGAGCACCTGTCATTCCAGTACTGGGGAGACGGAGACAGGCAGATCCCTAGGGCGAGACAGCTACCTGGACTAGTGACATCATTGAGCTCCAGGTTAAGCGAGGGACACCGTCTCAAACAATAAATTAGGCCGGGTGTCGTGGCGCACGCCTTGAATCCCAGCACTAGGGAGGCAGAGGTGGGAGGATCGCTGTGAGTTTGAGGCCAGCTTAGGAGTACAGCGGGAGTTCCAGGTCAGTCTGGGCCAGAGTGAGTCCCCAGTTCACGACTCCACCAAGAAAACCCACATGAAACAGAGCACCCCCCACCCCCGCCATAGTGTGGAGAAGACGCTCTACACTGTTCCCTGGCTTTCATATGCATGTGCACAGATGCACCTGCACTCACACACATGCACACACGCACACCACACATTCATTCACACTCCAGAAAAAAAGCAAAAACAAAAACAAAACCCAATAGTTAGCTAGGATAAGCTAGTGCCTTTTTGTTTGCTCGTCTTTCATGGAGGGCTGTCCCCTCTGCAGCCATTGGGAGTGTACCTGAGAGGGTTTTAAGTAAATACCGTCCTGAGGCCAATGTGTGCGAACTGTCAATTTGTATTCGGATGATGTGTCAGTGTGCCAAAGACGCCTCGTGAATCATGCAGGGTTACCGTGCGGAGAGCCTCACGCTCTGCCTCAAGGGTGAGAGAAGCAGAGCTCAGATGGCATCCATCAGCCCCGTCTTTCAGGCAAAGTCATCCCATTCGAAGCCCTCCATTTCCAAGTCTCAGAAAAAGGTCACCTAAAGGTAAAGGAATATTTTTGTCAAAGTACCAGAGTCCCGTTTCCTAAGCTGGCCTGGGAAAATACTTGTTAGAACAGATGACAGGGAGCATGGGGGAAGCTCCTAGAGCAGAAAGGAGGGAGATGGCGCAGTGCCCTGGGCATTTCTAAAAAACATCTTCATTGCTTATAGATATTAATGCTACTCTTAAGAATAAGCCTGCTGAAATGTAAACCTCAGATCTTCCTAGAGGAGAACGTGTGCCCATCAGCACATGGGTGCCAAAAAGATGAGGAAGGAGATTTTTTTTTTTTTTTTTAAGGTAGGGTTTCACTCTAGCCCAGACTGACCTGGAGTTCACTATGTAGTGTCAGAATGGCCTTAAACTCCAGCGAGTCTCCTACCTCTGCCTCCTGAGTGCTGGGATTAAAGGTGTGCTCCATACACCCAGCTAAGGAGGACTTTTTAATTTTTTTTCCTGCAGAAATTTTTTCTCAATTTTTATTAACATTTTCCATGATTATAAAAAATATCCCATCGTAATACCCCTCCTTTCCCCTTTGAAATTCCATTCTCCATCATATCCCCCCCCCCCCCATCTCAATCAGTCTCTCTTTTATTTCGATGTCATGATCTTTTCCTCAAGGAGGACTTTTTTAAACTGGTAGCTTGGTATTCTTTTCTATCTTCTCACTTTAGGTTTACAAACAATATTGGACATTTTTACCAGTAGGAACCTTATCTTTATTATACTCAGTTAATCAGTGGATGTTTTAAAAATACTGAGTATCTTTAAAGAGTGGACCAAACTGTCAGTGAAAGATATGGCATGTGAATGAGAATGATAACTTCAGCAGAAAGAACACAATAGACCAGATTTAGGATTTTATATTTGCTAGTTGGTTTCAGTTATTGGCCCCCCATTATTCTGCAACTGGAGTGACATATGTATTTTTTTTTTCAAGGTAGGGTCTCACTTTGGTCCAGGCTGACCTGGAATTAACTCTGTCATCTCAGGGTGGCCTTGAACTCATGGCAATCCTCCTACCTCTGCCTCCCAAGTGCAAGTGCTGGGATTAAAGGCATGCACCACCACGCCCGGCTGTGACATTATTTTTTTAAACATATTTTTATTTATTTATTTTGCAAGCAGAGAAAGGGGAAAGAGAGAAAGAGGGAGGGAGAGAATGGGTACACCAGAGTCTCTTGCCACTGCAAACAAACTCCAGAAACATGTGCCACTTTGAGCATCTGGCTCTATGTGGGCACTGGTGAATTGAACCCCAGTTGTTAGGTTTTGCAGATGAGTGCCTTCCTTAACTGCTGAGCCATCATCCAGCCCCATGGTGTGAGAATTTATTTATTTAGTTTTTTGAGGTAGACTGAGCTGGAATTCACTACATAGTCTCAGGCTGGCCTTGAACGCGCAAGTCATTCTCCTCCCTCTGTCTCCTGAGTACGGGATTAAAGGCTTGCACTACCATGTGTGGCCCGTGTGTGTGTGTACTTATCAGTGCTGAATTATCAGCAGTTTTTTGAGAAAAACTGTTCCTTGGAGGGCTTTACAGTGGGCATCTTGGTGGGATGCCCTCCTGCCTTGCCTCCCTGATGTTCCTTCTGTTGACTGCCTGCGTCTTTCATACATTCTCAGACTTGTTCTTGTCAGGGTTACCCTAAGTCTTTTCCCTTCTTTGTTTGTGTTTGAGCCTCAGGTGAGGTCATCCTGTCTCATGGGATAAAGCAGCACCTATGTGCCAATGGCTTCCAAGTTTATTTTATATTGTAGTTTGTTGAATCTCATGTAGCCTAGGGTGGCCTTGACCTCCTTATGTAGCTGAGAGTGACCTGGAAATCTGTTTTTTTTTTTAGATTTATTTTTTATTTATTTATTAGAGACAGAGAGGGAGGTGGGGGGAGAGAATGGGTGCCCCAGGGCCTCTAGCCACTGCAAATGAACTCCAGATACATGTACCACCATGTGCATCTGGCTTATGTGGGGCCTGGAGAATTGAACCTGTGCCCTTAGCTTCATAGGCAAGTGCCTTAACTGCTAGGCCATCTCTCCAGCCCTGACCTGGAACTCTTGATCTTTCTTCCTCTGTCTCACAATTGGCTGATTCACCAGTTTGGAGCTATAGCTGGAACCTCTCATTTGAACTTGAAGCTCATATTTCTACCTGCCAATGCAACATTTCCACCGAGTTTCTCAAATTTAATGTGTCCAAGGTTGAATTCTAAGTGATCACCTCTCCAAACCTATCACTAACATAGCCTTTCTGCCTCAGCTCATAACAACTGTATTTTGCTTGTTAGGTCTCAAATCATTTATATGTTCAGCACAGATCCTCCTCACGAACTGCAGGCTCAAATTTTGTTTGACATCACTAGCTGAAATGTCTAGTGTATATCACAAACTTATATCCAAGGTTATGACTTCTAAATATCTACTCTCTGTCCTTTGGTAATATGTTTACACTTTTCTGTTTCTGGTTTTGTTTTGTTGAGGTAGGGTCTCACCAGCTCAGGCTGACCTAGAACTCACTCTGATGCCCAGAGTGGCCTCAGACTCACAGTGATACTCCTCCCAAGTGCTGGGGTTATAGGTGTGAGCACATTTTACTTTTTTAGCTAACTGATTCTTTCTTAAAGTCTGCCTTTTTATTTTATTTTACTTTCATTTTATTTTAGTTTTTGCAGTTGGGTCTTGCTCTAGCCCAGGCTGGCTTGGAATTTACTATGTAGTCTCAAGCTGGCCTTGAACTCACAGTGATCCTCCTACCTCAGCCTCCTGAGTACTGGGATTAAAGGTGTTCACCACCACTCCTGGCTAATTCCTTTATTTATTTATTTTTTAAATACTTATTAGAAAGAGAGAGAGAGGGCTGGAGAGATGGCTTAGCGGTTAAGTGCTTGCCTGTGAAGCCTGAGGACCCCGGTTAGAGGCTCGATTCCCCAGGAGCCACGTTTGCCAGATGCACAACGTGGCACATGCATCTGGAGTTTGGTTTGCAGTGGCTGGAGGCCCTGGCGCACCCATTCTCTCTCTCTATCTGTCCTTTTCTATCTCTGTCTGTCGCTCTCAAATAAGTAAAAATAAAAACAAAACAAAACAAAAATTTAAAAAAGAAAGAGAGAGAGAGAGAGATAGATAAAGAGAAAATTGGTGCACTAGGGCCTCCTGTGCCTGCAAACAAACTCCAGCTGCATGTGCTATTTTGTATCTGGCTTTATGTGGGTCCTGGGGAATTGACCCAGGCTGTGAGGTTTTAAAAGCTGGCTCTTTTAACTGCCGCGTCATCTCTTCAGCCCCAGCTCACTCGTTTACATTCACTTTCAGTGACTGTTCTATGTTTATGGGTTTTATCCATATTTGTACCCCCATACATACATATCATAGATACCACAAGCTAACACCAGCATATTAGAGAGATTGATGTTTTGGCTTTGAGCTTACCATATGTAGTCTCATTACTGTTCTTTTTTTTTGAGGTAGCATCTCAGTCTGACCTGGAATTCACTATGGAGTCTCAGGGTGGCCTCAAACTCACAGCAATCCTCCTACCTCTGCCTCCCGAGTGCTGGGATTAAAGGCGTGCACCACCACGTCCGGCTCTTGGCTGTTCTTTAAACTACGACTTGTACCCACCTTAGGGTGCTCACTGGCGTTGTCCAGTGCTCTAGGATGTCTCCACGCCCCTCGCACCAGCGGCGCTTCCTTGCTAATGCTTCCTGGCTGTCTTCTGGGAGGTTGGACCCCTGCTAAGAACGGAACGGCATTTCATCCAGCCTCGTAACAACGGTCTGAAAAGGTCCATTTCCACGTGGCGGTGCTACATCAATGTCTTTCCTGCTTTTCCGGAGCTTTTGCGGTTGTGGTTGAGACATGGTTGCTTCAGGGGAAGGACAGGTTTGGCTCGATGAAGACAGGTGTCGCCGCTCAGCCCTGAGCCTTTAAATCCATAGCCAGACAATAGCATAAAGCAACCCCTTTTCATCTGCAAAACCCAGGTGTGCAGATTGAAGACAGGCTATTTCTGGACTCCCAGAACTGGATTCAAGAGGCTCCGATTAAATCTGCTTCCCTAGTCATAGAGTAGGGAGTCTGCAAAACTTCTTAGAGAAGTCCAGTACTTGAATGGCATCATGTTCTGATGGCATGGTCACTAAATCGCAGACCATACCTTTTGTGGAAGAGGAAAAAGAATTTGTGAGCGATAGTACACTCATGATGGAACATTTGTAATATAAACCATTTTGTATCACAAATTGATCTTCACCTCAGGTGAGATTTGTTTCCTGATACGTGGGGAGGTAACGACCATGGACCCCACCATTACAGTAGATGGTTCTTGTTCACACACAGATGTGGTGCCTTTAGGAGGCCATGCTGCTTGGGAATAAGGCCGAGTTGAAGTTTGAAGAGCCTCCTTGTTGCCAGTGACACCCAAGAACATGTGAGTTATGGTCTAGGGTTCTATCTCGCTGTCTCCCAGCACATAGGTTGGATCGCGTGGCGTGGAACTTCCGCCTCCCTGAGGACCTATGAAAGCAGGATGCTGTGGGCGCTCGGCCCAGTGACCTCCTCAATGCCCCAACCTCCCTGTCTGCAGGAGGCCCACGCCCTTGGCCCAGTGACCTCCTCAATGCCCCGACCTCCTTGTCTGCAGGAGGCCCACACCCTTGGCCTCAGTGACCCCCTCAATGCCCTGACCTTCCTGTCTTCAGGAGGCCCATGTCTTCAGCCCAGTGACCTCCTCAATGCTCTGACCTTCCTTTCTGCAGGAGGCCCACGCCTTTGGCCTCAGTGACCTCCTCAATGCCCCGACCTCCTTGTCTGCAGGAGGCCCATGTCCTCGGCCCAGTGACCTCCTCAATGCTCTGACCTCCCTGTCCGTAGGAGGCCCACGCCCTTGGCTTCAGTGACCTCCTCAATGTCCTGACCTCCCTATCTGCAGGAGGCCCTCGCTCTGGCTCAGGAGACCCTATCACACTCTTCCATGGGACATCGGTTCTTCTTTTCCAGGACTCCGGAGCTGCCTCCCCGACTTGCCACGGTTTGGGGACCCTATCATGCTGCCTAACTTTACTAATGAAGCTCCACTTCAGTTTTTAATTTTTTTATTGATAACTTCCATACATACACACAATATGCCATGATCATAGTCCCCTCCTACCACTTTCTTTTTTCCCTTCTCTATCTCCCCTCCACTGTACCCCTTTCTTCCAACTAGTCTCTCTTTATTTTGATGTCATCATTTTCCCCTTCTTATTACGCAGGCCTCGTGCAGGTACATCGTCACCGTGAGGTAGTGGATCAACGCCGTGGCTGCGTTGTGTCTGGAAGACAGCATTGCAAAGCCTCCTCCCTCCCTTTGTCTCTTGCCTTCTTTCCACCGCCTCTTCCACATGGTCCCTGAGCCTTGGAGGGTGTGCTAGAGATGTCTCACTCAGTGCTGAACACTCCATGGTCACTTCTCAGCACTTTGAGTTTTGAGTCTTCCAGTGGTCACCACCATCTGAAAAGAGAAGCTTCTCTAACCCAAAGTGAAAGAGGCATCTCTCTATATTTTTTCTTTGCTTGTTTTTTTTGAGATAGGGTCTCACTGTAGCCCAGGCTGATCTGTATTCACTATGTAGTCTCAGGGTGGCCTCCAACTTATGGCGATCCTCCTACCTCTGCCTCTGGAGTACTGGGATTAAAGGAGTGCACCACCATGCCTGGCTAAATATTTTTATTTATTATGAGGGAGGGAGGGAGGGAGGGAGAGAGAGAATGGGCATTCTAGGACCTCTAGCCACTGAAAATGAACTCCAGATGTGTGCCCCCACCATGTGTATTTGGCTTACATGGGTTCTGGGGATTGGAACCTGGGTCCTCAGGCTTCATAGGCAATCACCTTAACTGCTAAGCCATCTCTCCAGCCTGAGAAGCATCAATATAAACATAATATTTAGAGTAAAGTTTGGTGGGCATAACACATAATATGTGAAGTTAGCCAAATAGCAGTAGCAATTCTCCCCATCTAGAGGGTTTATGACCTCCCCAGCCATAGGCTTTTTTGTTTTATTTTGAGGTAAGGTCTCACTTTAGTTCAGGCTGACTTGGAATTCACTCTGTAGTCTCAGGGTGGCCCTGAACTTATGGTTAGCCTCCTACCTCTGTCTCCTGAGTGCTGGGATTAAAGGCGTGTGCCACCATGCCCGACTCCATAGGCTTTTTAAAAAAAGTTTTTATTTATCGATTATTTACAGGAAGAAAGATAGATAGATAGATAGGTAGGGAGAGAGAGAGAGAGAGAAAGAGAGAGAGAGAGAGAGACAGAAAAAGACAGAGAGAGAGAAAGAGAGAAAAGGGCTTCACCAGAGCCTCATGCTACTGTAACCAAACTCCAGATGCAGGTACCACTCTGGATCTGGCTTTATGTGGGTACTAGGGAATCAAAACTAGGTCATTAGGCTTTGCAAACAAGTGCTTTTAACCGCTGAGTCATCTCCCCAGGCCCTAGCCATAGGCTTTTTTTTTTTTTTTTTAAATTAGGTTTTCAGTACCGGGCATTCATTCCCATGGAATGGGCAAATCCAGTCTGAGAGCAGTTGGCTTCCCTGTAACAGACATGCCACCCCTGTACCAGTTGGCACATTTGGCCTGGCTGGCCGGCTATGAAAATAGTAAAGTGACACTTGAAGGGACAGTTTGTCTCAGTGAGTCTCTCATTTGGGCCAGCCTGGTGTCCTTCTCTCTCACTTACGATATTAGCATTCTAGACAGTTCCTGTTGACCAGAATGATAGAATTGGCAGTGAGTGCACAGTCATAGGATTTTTTTTTTTTAAATTTTGGTTTTTTTAAGGTAGGGTCTCACTCTAGCCCAGGCTGACCTGGAATTCACTATGTAGTCTCAGGGTGGCCTCGAACTCCTGGTGATCCACCTACCTCTACCTCCCGAGTGCCGGGATTGAAGGTGCGAGCCACCACGGCCGGCTGTAGTGTGGTACTTTTGACTCATTGGAAGACACTGAGGAAGGAGAGATGTGCGTCTCACTCGACAGGGAGGCAGAGCTGCCCCAGGGCCCTTTCACTGCTGTCGTGTCCACATGACGTACGCTTTAAGGGCCATCTTTGCACAGGACCCCTGGTTTGTTCTGGAGAATGGTACTTAGGATAGACTGCGTCGCGTAAAAATGAGTTGAAACTCAAGTATTTTAAAGTCTAAATAGGTCTTAATCACATTGCAGTTGGCATTTAGGTCAAATGAGAAATGGTTGAGCCACTTAGTTCTTCCTGCGCTCTTTTTTTTTTTTAAATTTTTTATTTATTTGTTTGAGAACGACAGACACAGAGAGAAAGACAGATAGAGGGAGAGAGAGAGAATGGGCGCGCCAGGACTTCCAGCCTCTGCAAACGAACTCCAGATGCGTGCGCCCCCTTGTGCATCTGGCTAAGGTGGGACCTGGGGAACCGAGCCTCGAACCGGGGTCCTTAGGCTTCACAGGCAAGCGCTTAACCGCTAAGCCATCCCTCCAGCCCCTTCCTGCGCTCTTTAAGTCCCATAACCAAAATGGCAGTGACATTAAGGAGTGAGAGCAGTGACACTCTGGTGAAGTCAGCACGCTTCTGCGTGAAAGGGAGAAGTGTAAACTGGGGGACGGAAAAGTTGCCATTTCCGCAGCCTGGAAACACGCCCTCCTGCAGGGAGAAGCAGAGAGAGGCTCAGTGAAATGCAGGGCCAAGAAATAAATGAAACTTACAAGGCTGAAAAAACACTCTGGAAACAAAAGGCTCTCGAAGCCCCTCTTCAAGATGATATGAAGCAACAATTCATGGAGAAAGGAGACTGTCCCACCAAGCCAAACTGCCTTCAAGTTGTGCTAAGCTCCATGGATGCAATTTTTTTTTTTTTTGTTGTTGTTTTCTGAGGTACGGTCTCACCGTAGCTCAGGCTGACCTGGAATTCACCATGTAGTCTCAGGCTGGCCTTGAACTCTTGGAGACCCTCTGACCTCTGCCTCCCAAGTGCTGGGATTAAGGGCGTGTGCCACCATGCCTGGCCTCCAATTTTCTTATTTTTAATTAAGTAGAAACTTTGTATGGACACATCATGTGTTAGAACCATCATTTCTCTCCTCCCTGATCCTTTTCCACTGAGGACTCTCCTCCATGGGATTGCTCATGTTCATCATGGGGTTGTGGGTTATGAGTTTTGAGAGCAGCAATCACTGGGTGGAGGCAATGCCTCTGGGTATTTCCTTTCACCATGTGGCTCTTACGGTCTTAAGACCCCTCTTCTGCAAATTTCCCTAGGCCTTGGTGGGTGTGTTTTAAGTCTACTTCAGTGTTGAGCTCTCAGCAGCTTCTGGATTCTGCTTTGGTGCTCTGAGTGTCCTCAGTGTGTGTCTCCACCACCCTGGTGCAGGTTGTCAGGCTCACGGTGGGAGCAGCGCTCTTGCTCATCTCTCCAGTTCCTCTGTGGTTTCACCTGGGCCTTGGCTGCTGTGTGAGGGGAGGTTCATCTCCTGCCAGGGAGTCAGCTATCTTATCTTGTCTGCTTGTTAGATTTTGGTGGTCCTTGTTTTTTACTGCCATCTGTAAAAGAAAAGCAGATTCTCCAACAGAGAGTGAGGTCAACATAGGTTATAGGGGATGAGCATTGTTAATTAAGAGATATTTTGATGGGTGTAGCCTCTCTTTTGGCCAAAGACTAGTGGGAGCTTTTCATTGGAGTTTAGATCCTGTTCTTCATAGAATTTTGACTTGGTTTCCAGTGCCAGCTATGAGCAAGTTTCTGCTGGTCGCTTAGCCAATCAGAGAGCCATTGGTCACCTACCTAGAACATGTGTCACTATTACACAGATTTACACATCTTGTCAGGTTGATTGCTCTTGTATAGCAGTGGCCCCTGCTTGATCACAACATTGTTGACCATTCCCAACATCCCCCCAGCAGCTCCTATAGCACTTTCCAGCACGATATAGGCTGACCATCTGGGAACATCCTTCCTTCCAGCTGTATCCCTCAGTCTTCTGGGTCAGCAGCATGTGGTGTCTTTAGCAATAGGACCTTACCTTGTACCTCAGGTGGGTAATCAAGTGGTTTTTCAGAAGCCTGTCTTGTCAGGGGTGCAGTTTTTGTGAGTCATTGTCAATGCTGGGATGGGATTTTATGTGACACAGCTGCCTTTGAGTCATCCATCCTCCTGTGAGCTACCTCAGTAAACTCATTGGTTCACTAAGCTAGACTGGGGTGGAATCATTTCTTTGGTATGGTGTTGGTGTCCTGCCTGAGTGGAGAGATGTTTGTTCCTGTTGTACAACAGAAGGAGGGTGTACTCGGATTGAGAGGACTGAGTTTGTAGTTTAAGGGTAGAAGAATCGATAACTGCAAATCACAAATGAGTATGTGTTAACGTTGCAGTCAGGTTCGCATTGCTGGTAGAAATCACCCAACTAAGAGAAGTTTGTGGGGAACAAGAGGTTTAATTTGGCTTACAGGCTTGAGGGGGGAAGATCCATGATGGCAGGGAAAATAATGGCATGAGCAGATGGTGGACATCACTCCCTGGCCAACATCAGATGGACAATAGCAACATGAGAGTGTGCCAAACACTGGCATGGGGAAACTGGCTATAACACCCATAAGCCAGCCCCCAACAATACACTCCCTCCAGGTGGCATTAATTCCCAAATCTCCATAATCTTGGAACCTAGCATTCAGAACACCTAAGTTTATGGGGTACACCTGAATCAAACCACCACGTTCTGCTCCTGGTCCCCATAAACTGATATCCATATACGGTGTAAAGTACAATGTATTCAGTCCAACTTTAAAAGTCCCCATAGTTTTTACAAATCCCAATGATGTCCAAACATCCTCATAGTCCAAGATCTTTTAACTGAGCCATAATAACCAAAAAATCCCCCCCAAACCCATAATGGCACAGAATAAACATTCACACTCCAAAAAATGACACTGGGCATAGCAAAGAAATATTCAACCAATACAAGATTTAAAACAACTAGAGAAAATCAAACTCTGTAACTTCAAGTGCAACAACTCTAGCTGGTGACAAACCTCTAAGTCCGATAATTCTAACCAGCAACAAGTCTCTGGAGTTCCAGTTCTGCCCCTCCAGCTAGGCTACTCACAGTCCTGGAAAACTTCATCAGGGCTGGCAGCTTTCCTTGGCAGCCATCTCGTGGTTCCAGCATCTCCACTGGGTCTCCACTGCAATCCACAGTTCATTTTCATGGCCCCATTGGGTCTCCATGCAAGTGACCAGCAAACCTGCTTCACAATGCCCATGGCCATTTCCAAAACACAAGACCGTGTTGCAAACTCAATGACCCTCTCTTTCCTGCATTTATTATACTCCACAATACCAGGTAGGATGCCAGTTTGTTAATCCAGGGGGAATAAAGCAGACCTTGAAGAACAGGACACTTCTTGAGCACTCAGGCCCCTCCAAAAGAGTCTACATTCTTCATGTTGCCCCAGTACAGGTCAGCTAGCCCAATCTCAAAGGTTGTAATCTCTCATATAATTGCACTCTAGGGCATGGCTCCACTGCAAACAAATTCCAGATGCATGTGCCACTTTGTGCATCTGGCTTATGTGGGTCCTGGGGATTGAACCTAGGTTCTTTGACTTTGCAGACAAGTGTCTTAACTGCTAAGCCATCTCCTCAGCCCAGTTAAAGCATCCTTATTCTTCTACTTTAATCTGCTACTCACTCCCTCCTTTTTTCCTCTGTCCCTTCTTTTCTCCCTTACTTCATTGCTCTCTCCCTTCTTTGTATAGCACTGGAGCTTAAACGCATGGCCTTGTATATGCTAAGCAAATGTTACTTCACTGCACTACATCTAGCCTCCTTCTGCCTTTGAATGAGATGGTGTGTGTGTGTATGTGTGTCTGCATGTATGTATGTGTGTACATGTGTATGCGTGTGCATGTACGTGTATGTGTGTGTGTATATGTGTGTATGTGTGTGGTGTGTGTATGGGGAGAAAGAGAAAGAATGTGATAATTAATATTGATTCTCACTTTTGTTGGATTTCAAATCACCTAGGAGACAAATTTCTGGACAAATCTGAGGGAGTTTCTGGCTTAGGTTCCCACCCTAACTGAGGGAAACACCACCTCATAGGCTGGGGTCTCATTCTGAATGAAAAGGAGAACGAGAACTGAGTAGCAGTGCCTGTTACTCTGCTTCCTGACTGGAAATGGAACGTTACCTTCTGCTCCATGCTCTTGCTGCCAAGATGGACTACATACCCTCAAGCTGTGAGCTGAAATAAGTTGTTTCTTGGTAGGTATTTTGTTGTAGCAACAGGAAAAGTAACATACAGAAGGTCTCACTAAGCTGGACATGCTGACCTTCAACTCATTATGTAGCCCTGGCTGGCCTTGAACTTGTGATCCTCCTGCTTCAGCCTTCTGAGCAGCTGGGATTGCCAGGCTGTCTTATCTCTATAAATGTAGTGTTCCTGCTTCAGTCTGGTTCTTCAGGTTTATCCCTCAGTTCATTAACTCTCTTTTTCAGCTGTATCTATTTCTGATACTTTTCAGTTCCTCTAAACACTTCAATTCTGTCTTTATTTAACTGTATATCATAAATATGTATTTTTAATATTCTGCATCAGATTATCCCAATGTCTAAAACTTTTGGGGGCGGGTCTGTTTCTCCTGATCATATGCCTTCTGGTTTTACTTCCTGTGTTCCCTCTGAGCTTCTCTTTTTTCCTTGGAATTTTACTTTTGGTTATTCTGTAAGGTATGAAATCAAGTAAAGGATTTATCAGAGGCATTGGAGAGAGTGCATTGATGAGAAATCAGAGGGAAATTTTAACAGAGACACGGAGAGGAAAACTTCAGTATGTGTTGGGGAAGCGCTGTCTCCGAAGTAGGTGGATCCAAGTGGGGACGTGTATGCATGTGACAGTGATGGTGGGTGACATGTTCAGAGAGCTGTAGTTGGAAGAAGGGCCAGTGAGAGGGAACTCAGTTCTGGGGGAAACAGAGCCAAGAGGATGCATATGTACACAGACAGAGAGATATCTGAAGGAATTGTCTTGCAACG
The DNA here is from genome assembly GCF_020740685.1 of Jaculus jaculus. Taxonomy (NCBI): domain Eukaryota; kingdom Metazoa; phylum Chordata; class Mammalia; order Rodentia; family Dipodidae; genus Jaculus; species Jaculus jaculus. The sequence continues at coordinate 72,481,833 of NC_059116.1, read as the reverse complement.
TTGTGATGATTAGGTGAGTCTGAAACGTGATGAAGAAGCCCAGCTGGCCAGAGATGATCGTCTGCTATAGGACAAACAAGAGCCGATGCTGTACACCAAGCCCAAAGGCCGCCTTCTGGCAATGACCTCTTGCTCCTGGGAGTTAGCCTCTTTGTTCTTCTCTTTAGGAGTTCCACGGACTGGGGCTCCTCACCTTAGGAAGGCAGTCAGCTTTACTTACGATCATGCCAGCCACATTCAAAGCCAGGCATGGCCACACACACCTATCACCCCAGCGCTGAGGGGTGGTCAGAGACTCACTGCAACTTGCTGGTGAGTCAGTCTAACTGAAAAACACTGGGGCTCCAGGTTCAGTGAGAGACCTTGTCTATAGGAATTAAGATGGAAGAGAGACAGGGGAGACTAGATGTGCACATGGGGACCTGCATGTACACACACACACACAGACACAGAAGACTTAGGGGCTGATGATGTACTTCCATAATAGAGTGCTTGCTTAGCATGTACAAGGCCCTGGGTTCCGTCTCCAGCATTCCAGGAAAACAAAGGGCTGTAGCTTCTGTCTTAGACACACATGCATACTGCCTACCTCTTTTGAGTCACTTGCTGCCCCATTGTCAGTAACCTATGGTGAGGCCTTCAGGGGAAAATGCTAACTAAGGCTTCAGACCCAACAGCCAGAGGGCACTTGCCAGTAGCTGGGTGGATGAGTCTGGAAGTTCCTGTAGAATCAACCTGCAGAATCCAGCAGTCTCGATGGACTGCTCACCTCATGTCCATGAGTAGCCCAGTCCAAAAAATGGTTGTGACATAAAAAAAACCCTCAGAAAACCTGTTGTTTTAAGCCATTAAGTTTCCTCTTTCTATCTTTTTTTTGTTATTTGAGAGAGAGACAAAGAGAAAGAATTGGCAAGCCAGGGCCTTGGCCACTGCAATCAAACTCCAGATGCTTGTACCACTACTAAGCCATCTCTTCAGCCAGAAATTAAGTTTTAAATAATCAATTTTTAAAAAAAACATTTTTATTTATTTATTTATTAGAGACAGAGAGAGGGGGAGGAAAGGGAGGGAGAGAGAGAGAGAGAGAGAGAGAGAGAGGAGGAGAATGGACTCACCAGAGCCCCTAGCCACTGCAAATGAACTCCAGATGCATGAGCCACCATGTGCATATGGCTTAAATGGGACCTAGAGAATTGATCCAGGGTCCTTAGTGCTGAGCACTCCTCTGTCACTTCTCAGCACCATGGTGCCTTCTGAGTTATCCCAGAGGTCACCCCCATCTGAAAAAAGAAGCTTCTCTAACCAAAAGTGAGAGTAGAATTGTGTTACACCCCTAGGGCTCATATATTCCCTCCTGTGGAGCAGGCCTCCGGTCCAATTAGAGAGCGATTGGTTTCTCCAATAGCAGATGTGCCACTATTGTACCCATTGGCTCATTTGTCCTGGAAAGCCAAACTTAAGGCTTGCAGTGTCCACTGTTGAGTATCTCCACTTATGACTTCTCTCTCTACCATAGAGCTGCATGCAGTGTATCTTTTTCCAACTTTTTGCCAGCTGGTCTTCGGGGAGGAGGTTTTCAGCTTAGCTCCAGCAGGATTGCTCAGTGACCTTGCAGCCCAAGTATGTAGAGTCTTCAGCAATATAGTCTTAAGATCTATTCCTGGTGGGAAACCAAGAGCTTTGACAATGGCCTGTAATATTTTGGGGGCATCAGGGACCTCCCTGGCCAGCAACTCACTGCAAGGTATCCCATCCCTGGCACTGAAAGTTTATAATAACAATTTATGGCTTCTGGGTGTTCCATTGTCCACAAAAGTAGGTTTCCATATGACTTATTCATACCCTCTTAGATTTTGATTAACCCTTCCCCAACCCTTTCTTTACTCAATCTCCTTCCCTGACCTCACTTAGGCCTTTCCACCCCCAGTAATATGTTTTTCTTTTTTTTTTTTTAAATTTTTATTAACATTTTCCATGATTATAAAATATATCCCATGGTAATTCCCTCCCTCCCCACCCCCACACTTTCCCGTTTGAAATTCCATTCTCCATCATATTACCTCCCCATTACAATCATTGTAATTACATATATACAATATCAACCTATTAAGTATCCTCCTCCCTTCCTTTCTCCACCCTTTATGTCTCCTTTTCAACTTACTGGCCTCTGCTACTAAGTATTTTCATTCTCACACAGAAGCCCAGTCATCTGTAGCTAGGATCCACATATGAGAGAGAACATGTGGCGCTTGGCTTTCTGGGCCTGGGTTACCTGACTTAGTATAATACTTTCCAGGTCCATCCATTTTTCTGCAAATTTCATAACTTCATTTTTCTTTACCGCTGAGTAGAACTCCATTGTATAAATGTACCACGTCTTCATAATCTGTTTTTCTATTTACATATACACAATGTATAAAGGGATGCCTTTAAATCCTCTCCTCTCCTCCTTCCCTTATAGCCCCTTTCTTGCTTACTAGGATAATTTTGGAATAATTTTCCAAACTATAAGTAACAGTAAAAGGCTTAGGACTCAAGATCCTGTTTTACAGTCTTTTGAATTCATCTACAGATATGTGATTTTTATTTTCTTTGTTTTTTGAGGTATGGTTTCATTCTGGCCCAGGCTGATCTGGAATTCACTCTGTAGTCTCAGGCTGGCCTCAAACTCACAGCAATCCTCCTACCTCTGCCTCCTGAGTTCTGGGATTAAAGGCGTGTGCCGTCATGCCCAGCCAGATACATGATTTTAGCCAGTATGTGAAGGAATGACTGGGTGGGCCACAAAAACACAGAAATTGGTGGCAAGGACAAAGGAGACTTGGGCTTTACACAGATCTGGAGCACCAGTGAACTTTGAGCCACTTTGAGAATGTTGTAAGGAAATGTAAAGCAGTGGCCCCAAGGATAGGATTAGCTGCAAGAACTGTAAGTGTGTAGAAGGGACACACACAACCAGCGCAGGAAAAACCCGTGTGTCATTCACACGGGTGAAGTAACCTTGAGAAGCTGGGGAAAGCAGATGGTAACTCTTGAGAGGGGAATGTACAAATCCCTAAACCAACAGCAAATGATTTTGTCATGTGGGTATGTTGCACCATGAAAAGTGGGTGAAGGATATGCTAGCTGCTGCTGGGGTGGGGAGAACAGACACGAGGCTACATAGCTCTTTCCCACGAGAGTCGGCAGCGCTGGGTTGCGGTGAGGGCTGGGCCGAGGCAGGGACAAGGGCTGCGTTCTCTGCTGGGGACGGTGGGAGTAGATGCAGGAAGATGGTCTAGAGACCCCTGGGATGATACCTAAGAAACGCTGTCTTGTGCCGATCTGCTGTTTATTCCTGAACATGTGGTCATTATGAGAACATAATGTTTGTGTTTTCCTTGATTACTTTAAACATTATTTTAGTTATTTGAGAGAGAAAGACAAAGAGAGAGAGAGAGAGAGAGAGAGAGAGAGAGAATGAATTAGCATGCCAGGGTCTCCAGCTGCTTCAAATGAATGCCAGATATATGTGCCACCTTGTGCATCTGGCTTATGTGGGTCCTGGGGAATTGAACCTGGGTCCTTTGGCTTTTCAGGCAAGTACCTAAACAACTAAGCAATCTCTCCAGCCCAACCTTGGTCACTTTTATAAGTGAGGTAAATTCATTATTTGAGTGAAGGGACAAGTCTTGCTAGGGCAAAGATGGCTGGCCAGCAGAGCAGAGTATAAGTGGCACTTTTGGCTTGTATTTCTGCTTTGTGGAGATTGTTCTAACAGCTAAAGGTCTTTGGCGCCTACATTTCATGCTTTAGCTTTTATTATTTCTTTAATACAACACAGCACAACACAACACATACATACACACACACACACACCATGTACAATAATTTTTACAGAAAACAAAATGCATCGTTTTCTCACCCATCATGAAGTGTGATGAGTCATGGCTTAATCTACTCTTACTTTCATCCTTAATAAGAATGGTTCTTATATTCTCAACTCTGGAGTTGGTGTTTAGGAAATGCCCCTCCGATTTGAGGTGGCAGCCAAGCCAGGTACTCCAGGCTGCAGGAAGGTTAGTGTTGGTCATTCTTCTCCCTCAGTCTCCAGTGGACTTTTGTCCACTTCAGCTGTTTACTTTGGTAAGGGAAGAGTCAGCCAGCTTAGCATCTGCACATCTTCATCAGGGTTAAGTTTACCTACCTGTGATTTACTCTCGTCTCTCTCTTGATGAAGTGATGAAGCAAGGGTTATTATGATTAGTCACCTTTTTCTGCAACTTTTTCATTTTCCTTCAACTAGAAAACTTCTTGGAAAAATGGAATTATATATACCATTTTGTTTTCTTACATGATACCCAGTGAATACTTAGCAGATAATGATTTTAAACCTATGTAATAGGCTAGAGAGATGGCTCAGTGGTTAAGGCACTCCCTCCCTCCCTTCCTCCCTCTTTTCCTCCTTCTCTCCCTCCCTCCTTCCCTCCCTCCCTTCCTTCCTTCTATTTCATTAAAAGCATACGTTGTAAGGATACCTCATATGCTTTTGAGTTTGCCAATCTTAACTTCTGTTTTGCCAATCTGATGTTAAACCCAACTGATGTATAGTTATTTTTAATTTTCTTATTTTTTTGGTGAGTTTACATGTGTGTAGAATTTGCATGTGATGAGGTGTGTGGTATGTGTGGTGTGTGGCATATGTGCATGTATGTGCAGATGCACATGCCCCATGCACATGTATCTGGAGACCAGAGGAGACATCTGGTGTCCTTCTCTGCTTGCTCATCTGTGTATTTCTTTCCCTCATGCTGGAGCTGCTTGCTGTCTGTCGGTAAGCCACCGTGATTCCCCAGTCCCCACCTCTCCCCCCACACCCACTGAAGACTAGAGTTACACATGTGTGTGGCTATGCCCAGCTTTTATGTGAGTTCTAGGATATTGAACTTGATGGTCTCTGGACTGAAATGTTTTCATGCTGAAGTTGTAAGCACTCTTAACGATAGAGCCATCTCCCCAGTCCCTAGATTTTAGTTGTTAAATTCTAGTATGTTCTTTGATCCTTTAAAAAAAATAGATTTCAATCTATATTGAAGTGTTCCAAGTTCCACCCTTCCTCTTGTTTATTTTTATTTTATTATTTATTTATTTGAGAGACAGAGAGTGAGAACAGGCACACCAGGGCCTCCAGCCACTGAAAATGAACTCCAGATGCTTGCACCACTTTGTGCATCTGGCTAATGTGGGTCCTGGGGAATCGAACCTGAGTCCTTTGGCTTTGCAGACAAATTCCTTAACTGCTAAGCTATCCCTCCAGTCCCCTCTTGTTTTTCTTTTTTTTAAACTTCTTGTAGTAGATGTCCAAAGACCTTTCTTGCTAATTATAATGCATTGGTAATCTCTCTGTTCACTCCAAATGATTGTTTATGACTTTTGTGGTTATGGATCAGTTTTGCTTCTACTCCCGTGTTTTAATTTTCTCTTTTATGGTGGACACTGAATAAAATGTAAGTCAAGAGAGAATGAAGTTCATACAACTTTGACCCCAAGAGGTTTTTTTTCCCTTTGATAACTTACTTGGGACGGGGCTTTGGGCAGTTCAGTGCGGGTGCGGGTTAATGTTTCCGTGGAGAAGCCCCGTGCTTGTGCAAACTCGCACAGCAGCTCTGTCTTCCCTCCTGCGTGCATGAGCCTGTGTGCAGGTGTGCGTGCTTGTGAGTGCATGTGGAAGCCAGAGGACAGCCTTGGGTGTCGTTCCTCAGGAGCCATCCGCGTGTGTGTTTGTGTGTCTTTGCATGTGTGCGGGCACATATATTTTCGGGTGCATGCACATGTGTGCACATGTGTGTGCGTGGAGGCCAGAGGTTGGTATCAGTTGTCCTCACTGATGGGCCTCCACTTTATTTGCTGAGCCAGGGTCTCTGACTCGGACTCTGAGCTCTGATTTGGCTCATCTAGCGAGCCGGCTTGCCCCGGGCATCTCTTACTTCTGTCTCTTAAGCATTGCAATTGTAAGTGGGCTGTCACACTTGCTTGGCATTTACCGGGCAGCTGGGGATCTCTGCTTGCTTATCTGTGTATTTCTTTCCTGATCTGAACTCAGGTCCTCACGCTTGTGTGGCAAGTATTTCAGTGACTGAGCCATCTCTCTGGCCCAATTTTACTTTATTTTGAGACAGAGTCTCTCACTGGCCTGGAATTCACCAAGCAGGCTAGACAGACTGGCTGGCCAGCGAGCTCCAGGCGCTTGCCTGTCTCTGCCTTTCCAGCACTGGGTTTCAAACCTGGGCTACTAGTATAGTCAGTTTATGTTGCTGGCACAAACACCCAACCCAGACCAGGTTTATGGGAGGAACAGGGTTTGTTTCAGGGTTACAGGGAAAAGCTGGCTCCCATTCATAAACCCAAGCCGAGAGGAAAACTGCAACCAGCAAAACGCCAGCACCAGTACCTACCAAAAAGCAGCAAGCAGCAGGGGCCCCCAGAGTACAGACCTCGCTGCATACCTTTTGGGTTGGGATTCAGGTCTGCTGACCTTAGGGCTGGATCCCAGGATCTGCCCCCAGTGACACCTTTTCCAGCAGGGCGACTAGAGACCCTAGTTGTAAGTTTTAATTAAACTCCCGAGTCTATGAGGGGGGCATACCTTCAAACTACCATAGCCACAATGTCCATTTTTAAACAAAAAACTTTGGTTCTGGAGATTGAGGTCAGGTTCTCATGTTTGCAAGGCGAGCACTTTACCAAATGCACTATCTCCCCAGCTCTTCTTTTTGGGTGGGTTTTGCTGGGGATGGAACCCACAGCCTTGTGCAGGGTCACTGAGCTCTGTGTTCATCCTGCTTCTCCATCTTTGTCTTACAAAGAAAACAAGGACAGGCGGCACGTCTGTCAGTATTTGCGAACTTTGCTCTCTAGTTTCCAGCACCATGCTGGAACCCACTTTTACATTTGAGAACTATTTTAAGGAGGAGATTTAAGGAGATCTTCTCCCTCCCCTTCTCCAGAGGGGTGTTGTTTTCTCACTACTGCGACTGTATAATATATTCCACTGTGCTGTGTCTTTCATGTGCCTCTTGTCTCAACAAATGAACCACTGGGAGCAATGCCCTCATGCTAAGGGGTCCCGAGGTTTCCAGATAATCACTCCAGCTCTACACCCTGTCCAACAGCTTTCTGTTTCTCAGAGTAATGTCCTTGTACCCTGGCCAAGCTCAAGCCTCATCTTGCAATCAGGATTGGCCAACGTTCCCGGGATAGAATGTGGTCAGTGGCTGCCTACTCAACATGGGGAGGCTGTTTCACTTTGGTTGAGTTCGTTAGTTCTCTCTGGCTCTGCACCTTTCTGATGTCTTAAACAACACGATTTTAGTGGATTGTCCCGTTTTCGAAGGTTTTGTAGCTGGAGCAGCAGTGTCTTGCTGATTCTTAGTACACGTTACCTGGAGTCACAGTGTCATGAAGCCACACGCTCTGACTCTAATGATCCATTTTAGAAGCTCAGTGTATAAAATTGTGGTACGGTGCTAGAGACAGCTCAGTGGGTAGTTTTTGCCATGCAAACACAGGTCCTGAATTCAGTATCCACATAAGCTTCTAGGCCCAGCACTGGAGAGATGGCTTCGTGGTTGAGGTGCTTGCCTGTACAGCCTAAGAACCCAGTTTTGACTCCTTAGGACCCATATAAGCCAGGTGAACAAGGTGGCCCATGTGTCTGGAGTTCTTTTGTAGTGGTTGCAGACCCTTGGATACCTATTCTCTCTCTCTCTCTCTCTCTCTCTCTCTTTCGCTCTCAAATAATAAATAAAAAAATTAAATTATAATTCCAGGCCTAGTGGTATGTGCCTGTAATCCTCTGGCCAGAGAGGCAGAGACCATGGATCTAGAGCTTGATGGCTCACAGAACTGAATCAGTGAACTCCAGGTTCCGTGAGAGATCCTGTATCAAGAACTGTGGTGGAGCCGGGCATGGTGGCACACACTGTTAATCCCAGCACTCGGGAGGCAGAGGTAGGAGGACTGGGGTGAGTTTGAGGCCACCCTGAGACTACATAGTGAATTTCAGGCCAGCCTGGGGTGGAGCGAGACCCTGCCTCGAAAGACCAAAAACCATAAACCAAACCAAAACAAACCAATCAAAAACTATGGTGGAGAGCATATGTGCGTCCACACACCACATATGACCATGCATTCACATACATATACCCCCACATCACATGCACACACATGCAAAAAATGGTGGTGGGACACAGGAAATAAAGAAAAAGGATTCTGATCTGAGGAGTATAATTCTTGAAAGAATAAGCTTTTACTGTAAAGCCTTATCTTCTAAAGAAAAATTCTGCTAAGATGTAAATCTATTCTGTGTGAGTACTCACTAATCTAGTTTGAGACAACTAACTATCCAGCACGTTGGACCTAGAACACATACGTAGATTATTACAACACAGTGAGAACTCCAAAAATGTATCAGAAGTTTCCCCGAAATTAATTCACGTTGTACGGCATCTTCAGACCCACCTTTACCCCTTTCCTTTCTGGACCCTGGAGCACAGTGTCACTGATGCACAGTAGACATAATTTCATGTTAGTCTGTTGTCTTCAAATAGCCAATTAGCAGCTTTGGATGTGGAGCATATATGATAGTATGCAGATTAGTGCTGAACAGGTAGATAATAGATAGGTTCTTTTTTTTTGAGGTAGGGTCTCACTCTAGCGCAGGCTGACCTGTCACTCACTGTATAGTCTCAGGCTGGCCTCGAGCTTATAGTGGTTAGTGATCCTCCTATCTCTGCCTCCTCGGTGCTGGGATTAAAGGCATGAACCACCATGCCCTGCTGCCAGATAGATACATTCCTAATAATTGATTTCCACTTACCTTTGGGCAATGCATTTAAGTCAAGACAAAAATCTGTTTGGTTTACTGAGCCTAAACATATAGGAAATTAAAATAATAATTATTTTTACATGTGTATGTGTGTGCTTGGTTTTTGTGTGTACATACATGCTTATGGATACATGTGAATGCATGTGTGTGTGTGTGTGTGTGTGTGTCGAGGCCATAGGTCAACGTCAGATGTCTTCCTCATTTGCTATGTACTTACTCTATAAGACAGGGTTTCTCCCTGAGCCTAGCATTCAGTGATTCACTATTTAGTGAGCCCCAGGGATTTCCAAAATTGCTGGAATTACAGGTATGCTCCTTTTAAAAAAAATTTTTATTTATTTATTTGAGAGTGACAAACAGAGAGAGAGAGAGAGAGAGAGAGAGAGAGAGACAGAGAGCGAGACAGAGAGAATGGGTGCACGAGGGCCTCCAGCCACAGCAAACGAACTCCAGATGCGTGCACCCACTTGTGCACCTGGCTAACTTGGGTCCTGGGGAACGGAGCCTCGAACCAGGGTCCTTAGGCTTCACAGGCAAGTGCTTAACCACTAAGCCACCTCTCCAGCCCTGCTCCTGGTTTTTATGTGGTCAGATGTGAGGTGCCTGAGCTGAGGTCCTCATGTTTGTGTGGCGAGCGCTTCACCTGGTAGGCCCTCTACAGCTTGCTCACGTGATAAATGTAGAGCAAACACACACACAAATTATCATTCATGAGAAATAAAAAGCTTTGCTAATTTTTTTTTTTTTTTTTTTTTTGGTGTTTCAAAGTAGGGTCTCATTCTAGCCCAGGCTGACCTGGAATTCACTATGTTGTCTCAGGCTGGCCTTGAACTCACAGTGATCCTCTTATCCTAGCCTGCTGAATGCTGAGATTAAAGGTGTGTGTCACCACGTCTAGCTAATTTGTTTTATGACATGAAATTACACAGAGTTATGGATCCATTATCTTACAAGTATTTTCTTCTACCTTATATTCTTTTTAAAAAATGTTTCATTTTTATTTGTTTATTTGAGAGAGAGGGAGAGAGAAGAAAGATATATATATAGATAGATAGATAGATAGATAGATAGATAGATAGAGAGAATGGGCATACCAGGGCCTCTAGCCAGGGCAAATAAAATCCAGGCACATGCATCTGGCTGTATGTGGGTACTGGGAAACCAAGCCTGAGTCCTTTGGCTTTGCCAACAAGTGCTTTAACTGCTAAGCCATCTCTCCAGTTGTACCTTATATTCTTATGCATTCATATAATCAAGTTTTATAAAGACTAAGGAGAGCTAAGAACAGAATCAAATAGCGACTGGGCTCTGACATAGTTTACTCAGCCTTTGAAAGAAATTCAATCCAACCATATATATACACATATGATTTAAAGATAATGCATAGAATTCAAGACCTGGAAAAACTATGAATCCATAGATTAAGATCCCATGAGTCATTACCCAGAGTGTGCTAAAGTTTTAAAATTCAAACTTAGTCTAGAGGGCATATCTTGTATGTCTTTATACCTACATGCCAGATCATTTCTGCGTTGAACTCACAAGATCCATCACTGTTGTGAGAGTGTGTGCAACACACCTGATGATCTGGACACTGCACACCCATTCATGACTAGCTGGAGACTCCATAGGCTGCAAAAGTGAGCTTCCTATTACACAAGAGTGCATGTTTCTCTCTCACTTGTGCTCTGCAATCTTGAATCGTTACCTAATGCAGACACAATAAACTGAGGAATCTACAGGGCATGGCATGTCATTTGGGTGCAGGGTACAAAATACAGTAAAAAGCACTTATTAAATTAGAGTACATCAAGGCCCAGAAATATGATTCCACCATGTGAACTCATATGCTCAGCGTATAATGCTGTAGGCTCAATATCCATTTCTTCTTTTGGCTAGAATGCTTCAAGGGCAACGTCCTTCCACAAGTGGAAGAGGCAAACTCTGTGACGGATTGTTGCACCCGAAGCTAGTTTTTCTTTTCTGCGGAGGCCTGGTCTTCTGTTGTCACTGGAGGCCGTCTTCCCTTTGGGTTTCTGCTCGGCGGCTACGGGGCTGTTGACTCAAGGTTGTCAAGAGCAGGGCGCTGCCGTCCGGCCGAGCGGGTCGGAGAGAGCCCTAGGGCTGGCTCAGCGGAGCTCTTCCTCAGGTAGCGAGACAGGCGGGAGGAGAAAAGCAACTTGTTGGTGAAGTCCAAGTTGGAATTAGAGTGTTGGTGTCCTGGCCATGTTAATTTTTTCTAACCTATAACTATAATTTTGACAATATTGCTTTGTGATGTCGAATGTGCAGGCGCTGCAATTATTAATGTGGTCAGTGTGTACATAACAAAACGAAGCACCTCTTTAAACAAGGTCACTTTCACGTACAATCACAATAGGAAGGACCAACCCTTCAAAATTTCCTTCCACAGGCAAGTGGCACTCTTAATTTTTTGCTTTAAATTGTTCAGCTGAAGTCTTGACCTATGAGCATATAATATGTCAAGTGGTTTAGGAACACAGCCAGGGGTAGTGTGTGGGTGGAGATCAACCTTATGGCATTTTCTGTTAGGAGAATATCCTTAAATTATATCAAATTTTTACCTTGTAATGCACCATATGGCTCTTGCTTTGATGGCGGCTGCTTCTCCATGTGGGCTACTTGAGAGTAATTAAGTTTAACAGACAGGGTCCCTGATTCAAAATCAGAGGGGGGAGCAGTTATTTGAATAGAACTCTTTTCCTTTCTTCTTTCTCTCTCTCTTGCTTTTCTTTTCTTTTCTTTTCTTTTCTTTTCTTTTCTTTTCTTTTCTTTTCTTTTCTTTTCTTTTCTTTTCTTTTCTTTTCTCTTCTTTCTTCCCTCCCTCCCTCCCTCCCTCCCTCCCTCCGTCCCTTCTTTCCTTCCTTCCTTCCTTCCTTCCTTCCTTCCTTCCTTCCTTCCTTCCTTCCTTCCTTCCTTCCTTCCTTCCTTTCTTCACCAAGTTTACAACAAGCATAAATATGAAAGAGGACCTGCCCCACTCAGTTAAGATGAATGACTCGCTTGGGGAATGTTACTCTCTTTCCCTCACCTCTCTCTCTAGGCCAGCAACAACTGGACTTTATGAGTCTTTGTCACCTTGGTGCTGAGGCTCTCCAATCTTTTCTCCCTGGGGTTTCCTGGTCCATTTCAGGTGGAAGGAGTGTGGGTGGCAGAAGCTGGGCAATGAAAGGTGGGATTGTTTTCCTGTCATCCTGTACCCTTGCCACCTGGCGATGGTGTTTCTGGTGAGTGGAGATACATAATGGCTATCTCAGGGCGACGAGCTCCTTTATTTCCTGGGGGTCAGGCAGCAGGAGAATCAGGGGGCCAGAAGATCTGTTGAAATGTGACCCAGTTTGAGGAGGACTGAGACTCCCTGAGCATGCGGTGGGTTGAAGGAAGGGACTCCAGGGAGAGTCCCGTGCTCTGAAGTGAATGGTTAAAGTCAATGCTCATTTTGGAGAACAAAGTATAATTTAAATCTCTTTAGGGAAGCACGCGGAAACTCAGTGACTTCATAATTGTAACTTAATCTTTCTTCCTGATGTGGAATATGCGATATTGTTAGAATTGTGGATGTGGTAAGTAGGTAACAAAAATAAACACTTTCTTTAAGGAATGTCACTCTTTACATTTAACCCCAATAGGTGGACATCAAAACCTTCAGAAGTTTTCTTCCACAGATCTTCCAGGGGTAAAGGACACTCTCCCCATTTTAATTGCTTTAAGTTGCTCCTGGTGAGGTTGATCCATAGGCACCAAGGCATCATTAGAAAGGAGTGAACAGTTCTGGTGTTTCATGCTCTGTATGTTTTAAAACATTAAGAGGGGCTGAACACGCATAAGGCCCTGGGTTCAATCTCCAGTACCATAAAGGAAAAAAGGGGTGGGGGGAGAAAGTCCCTGCCCCTTAAGCACAAGGGCCTTCATTTGAGGCCAGTATCCATGGCGACATGCTGGGTATGGTGGAGGGGGTTCCTGGAGGGACACTCAAGGTTGTCCACACATGCATGTGGACACACATTAAAAAGAAGAAATGACAAAAGTGGAGATGTTTTACGAGATTTACACATTTCATAATATATATATGTATCACACATCTAAAATAGACAAGCTTGCCAGGTGCAGGTGGTGGTGCACGCCTTTAATCCCAGCACTTGGGAGGCTGAGGTAAGAGAATCGCCATGAGTTCGAGGCCACCCTGAGACTACAGAATGAATTCCAGGTCAGTCTGAGCTAGAGTGAGACCCTACTCAAAAAAAAAAAAAAAAAAAAGAAAAAGAAAAAAGAAAAAAAAGAAAAAAACAAAGACAAACTTCACTTTCATAAGTGCCAGGGCTGAATAAAGAAAAGAAACTTCCATATCAAGCAACAGATAAAATGAACTACAAATTTAAGGTGAAAAGAAAAATCAAATTTCAATGGCAAAAGTCTGTTGTCATCCACACAGACCAGTAGTTTCCAGGACATTTACACTGAGCGTCCCTCATACCTTGTCTCACTCATATCTTGCCTTGGATTTTCATCCAAGTTCCAAATTCATTCTCCCTCTCCGTCTCTCTTACTCCCTCTCTGCTCTCCGCAGGGCCGAGCACGAAATCCAGGTCCTTGTGCATGCGAGGCGGCCATTCACCACCGAACCAGGCGTGGGCACCCCACGTGAGCCACCACCTGGCACTTGGCGGGGCTGTGTTGGGGCACTACCTCCCTGGGATATTGGTGAAAAACAAAAACAAAAACGGCATGTCTTTGCGTTTCCCTTACTCTTCTGGGCAGGCTTTGTGTGGCAATCTTTTCACCCCTGGGCTTGGAGGAAGGAAGGCACCTTGGACAATGAGCTGGCTCCCTCTGCCTTGTCTGCTGAGCCAGGGCCTCTGCGGCTGAGCCCAGCGCTGCAGCGTGCAGGTCAGGGGTGAGGCTCGTAACCCCGGGCCGTGGGGACGTGGACACAGCCGGGTGGACGCCAGGAGAGTCCGGCTCTGCCTCGGCTTAGCGGAGCTGCTACCTGTCTGGCACGGCATGTTACCTTCTCTGTGAGTCACAGCTGCAACGGAGGGATCACCACAGGTAGCAGGTGTTCAGGGATGGCAGCGGACGGTCTCTAACCTTCTTTTAGCTCTGACGTGGTGGCATGCCACCTTCCCCACACCTACCGAGGACAGTTAAGTGGTGAAACCACAGAGAAGGTCAAACAACCAGGTATTTGGGGTGGACCTTCGTTTAGCTTATAAACAGCTATGACTAACATGGCTCTGTTTTGGAAAAGGGTGCACAGACTGAGGGGGCTCTCTGTAAAATGGGATTGATCAGCAATTTACAAATAAGAACAAAGTGTTGATCTTTATGCTGGGAGAGGGGACTGATAATTTTCCCTTGCAACGCCTTTGCAAATTGCGGTCCAAATTCTGTAACTGTAAACTACAAAGGTTGGGCCCCATCCTCCAGTGTAAATCGTACAGAAAAATTACCAGAACTGAATTCTGAAGGCGTTTGGGTATGGAGGTGGAAGGGAGCAAAAGGACTCTGGTGAGAATATAGGATTAAATTAGCATAGCTATGACTGGATTTCTCATCAAATTGCATATGCTAGTAACATTTTGAGCTTTTAAGGTTTGAATAGGACATTTTCAGCTATTGCTATCATCATGTCAAGTGATTTGTGTTCTGATGTGGAGAGTCCTGGAATGTGCTGTGCATACTTGTGGTGATCCTCCTGCCTCTGCTTCCCCAGTGCTGGCATTACAGGTGTGCAGCACCATGCTGGGCCCACGTTGTTCCTTTTGCAGGACAGCACTGGAGATTAAGTTGTCCACACTGAAGAACTTTCCATCGTGAAACTGCATCACAGATGGATCAGGAACATTATAGGATCCGTTCCTTCTCAGACTCTGTTTCTTGGCTGGGGGTGTAGCTCAGTGGTAGATAGAGTATATGTTGAAAGCCCTCACTTCAAATCCCAGCACATGCGTACACACACACACACACACACGCACACATGCATGCACACACGCACGCACACACACGCACACACACACGGTTTCCATGCATTACTGTGGAACTTCCCATTTGATTGAAGTTTTGTTAAGGATTCTTGTCAAATGTTGATTTGTGAATGACTAACAAAACGAGACTTTCTGGGCTGGAGAGATGGCTTAGCAGGTAAGGCACTTGCCTGTGAAGCCTAAGGACCCAGATTTGATTCTCCAGGACCCACGTAAGCCAGATGCACATGATGGTGCATGTGTCTGGAGCTCGTTTGCAGTGGCTAGAGACTCTGGCATGCCCATTCTTTCTCTCTCTCTCTAATAAATAAATAAATAAATAAAAGTCTTAAAAATCAACAACAAGCCGGGTGTGGTGGCGCACACCTTTAATCCCAGCACTCGGGAGTCAGAGGTAGGAGGATCGCTGAGAGTTCGAGGCCACCCTGAGACTACAGAGTGAATTCCAGGTCAGCCTGAGCTAGAGTGAGACCCTACCTCGAAAAAAAAAAAAAAAAATCAACAACAAAAACCGGAGGCTTTCTGATGAAGAGCTAACAATCAGAAGAGGCGGGATCACCGCCCAGGCCAAATCAACTGCAGGTGGCTGCCACAGTGAGCAGTAAGATTTTGAAGTTCTCTTCTTCCCTTTGCCTTCACGTTGCGGCCAAGAACTCGATTTTGGCATTGCCATGCCGACGGCGGGAGGAGCTGCTCGGCTCCGGGTTCTGTAGCCACCCTCGGTACCCATTGGGATGTGGTGTTCTGCCGCGGAGCTCCAACATCTCTCAGGCGATATATCCATGCGTGCCAGTTGGTAGAGTCGGATTCAAGCTTGCTGAACAGTTTTCCCATTTGCACATTTTAAGAAAGTATACGCTGCGTTCACTGAAGTGTGTTTGTTTTCTTCTTCTCTTTTGGCAGGTTCAGTTACAAGGAACCTAATGGTTTGAAAAATGTAGGTTAGCCCCGCCAAGGAAAGTCCCTCCGGGCAGCGCAGGTGCGAGGTGGACATCCCCGCCAGCCGCGGGCACGTGTCCGCCCTGCGCAGCCTGGGAGCCCGCAGGTCTGCGGAACACGTGGCGGATACACAGTAAAGCAAAGACGGCGCTGTTGGTGTCTTTCCTCGCCTTCCTAGGTCAGATGATTCTCATTAAAGCACGCTGTGCCCTTCATAGTGCACACCTGATAAGTACCGTTTTGTATTAGTCTCCATCACAGCTGTGGGAACAGAGGTGGGGCCTACATATATATATATACTATCTAGTGAATGCTTACAACACAGATATGAGCCAGTTTTATTTTAACAAAAATTGATGATTTTCAATTAGCTTACAGACCAGCAGGTTTCCTTATGGTATTTTCATATACACTTAGTTTTGGTCACCCTTCCCCCACATCTCTCCTCTCCCCCATGTCCCTGCCCTCCACTCCCAGTTAAACCCTTCCATCTCTAGGAATCTTCTTTTCACTTTCAAATCACATGTGTTCTGTTACCCTACTCACCCATGTCCCTTAAAGCCTTTTTTGTTTCCTGTCATGATTATCCTGCCAGGCCCTGCCCTCTATGCCCACTCACTACTATAGATATTAGACGTTAGAAGCTGGGCTCCACATATGAGAGAGAATTTGTGGTGCTTGTCTTTATGAACCTGGGCAACCTCAATAAATAGAATTTTTCTTTACAGCTGAATAAAATTCCTGTGTGTGTGTGTGTGTGTATACGTATGCACCACATTTTCATTATCCAATTATCAGTTGGTGGACATCTAAACTAATTCCATTTCCTAGCAATTTGCAAATAGTGAAGCAATAAAAATAGAGGTGCAAGTATCTCTGTGTTAACAGATAGAGTCCGTTGGGTACATGCCCAGGAATGGTATAGCTGGTCATAGGTAGTGTGACTTTTAGTGTTTTGAAAAACTTCCACACTGATTTCCATAGTGGCTCTTCCAGTTTACATTCCACCAACCATGAATAAGGTTCCTCTTTCCTCACGTCCTTGCCAGCTTTTATTGTCATTGATTTTCTTGGTGATAGCTATCCATTCTTGTGCGTCAGTTTTTATGCTATTATTACCTCCTTCTTTTCCTTGGATTTATCACAATTTCTAGCACTGACAGTACAGAGGCTCATTTTTTAAATTCAATTTAATTATTTGAAAGAGGGAGAGAAAGAGGGGGAGAGAGAGAGAAGAAGAGGAAGAGGCAGATAAAGGTGAGAGTGGGCATATCAGGGCCTCCGACCGCTGCAAACAAACTCCAGATGCATGTGCCATTTTGTGCATCTGGCTTACATGGGTTCTGGGGAATTGCACCTGGGTCCTTAGGCTTCACAGGCAAGAGCATTAACCACTAAGCAATCTCTCTAGCCCCTAAGGCTCAATTTGGTTTCCTTCCCTCCTTCCCTTTCTCCCTCCATTCTTCCCTCCTCCCTTCCTCCCTCTCCCTTCCTTCCTTCTTTCTTTTCTTCCTTCCTCCCTCCCTCTTTCTTTCTTCCTTCCTTCCTTCCTTCCTTCCTTCCTTCCTTCCTTCCTTCCTTCCTTCCTTCCTTCCTTCCTTCCTTCCTTCCTTCCTTCCTCCTTCCCTCCCTCCCTATCTCTTTCTTTCCTTCTTTCTTTCTTTACACCATGTGCCAGGTAGGATTTCTCTGTAACCTAGGCTGACCTGGAATTCACTATGTACTTTCAGACTGTCCTCGAACTCACAACGATCCTTCTACCTCTGCTGAGTGCTGGGATTAAAGGCGTGCCCCACCACTCCTGGCTGGCATCTTCTTTCTAGTCCAAACAGATCTCTCTCTCTCTTGTTCTCCAAACCCTACTTTTTTCCTCTTTAGCTACTATGTACTTCACTTGTCCCTCCAAAGCCATCTGAAGATCTCAACTAATAAAACTAAAAAGGCCTGGGAATGCCACTGATGGCGGGGTCTAGCCTGGGAGGCCCTGGGATTGATCCCCAGCACTGCCAAGAATAAACAAATAAATATATAGAATATGAAGAGTTACAGTGACATACATTATGTATGAAGAGCTTACTATATTCCAGATATTTAGTACTCTTATTTAATTCACACCATTGTGCTGTAGTCATTATTAGCCCTATTCAATAAATGAGATAATGAGGCCGAAGAGGTTTGCCATTGGTACACAGTCACATTACTAGAAAAGTGCCAGAGCTATGGTTAACACCCAAGACCTTTCATCTCCAACGCCAGCGCCACGTTCTCACAACAATGACGGGGAGCCGTGCTAGGATGAGCCTCTGCATCGACGCTGGCGCTGGCTTTCCTGCCTAGTGTCTTCCTCTTCCGTTTCAGCTCCACGAATTCCCTACTTAGAGCTGCAGCGCCAGTTCTGCCAGATGTCACATGGTGGTTTAAAAACAATTACTTAAGGGCTGGAGAGATGGCTGAGCGGTTAAGCGCTTGCCTGTGAAGCCTACGGACCCCAGTTTGAGGCTTGATTCCCCAGAGCCCACGTAGCCAGATGCACAAGGGGGCGCATGCATCTGGAATTCATTTGCAGTGGCTGGAGGCCCTGGCACGCCCATTCTCTCTCTCTCTGTCTGCCTCTCTCTCTGTCGCTCTCAAATAAATAACTAAAAATGAACAAAAAATATTTAAAAAATTACTTAATATGGCTGGGTGTGGTGGAGCATGTCTTTTTAAAAAAAGTTATTTATTTTTATTGACAGTTTCCATAATTGTAGACAATATCCCATGGTAATTCCCTCCCTTCCCCCACTTTCCCCTTTGAAACTCCGCTCTCCATCATATCCCCTCCCCCTCTCAATCAGTCTCTCTTTTATTTTGATGTCATCATTTTTTCCTCCTTTTGTGATGGTCTTGTGTAGGTAGGGTCAGGCCCTGTGAGGTCATCGATATCCAGGCCACTTTGGGTCTGGAAGAGCACAGTTAAGGAGTCCTACTCTTCCTTTGGCTCTTACATTCTTTCTGCCACCTCTTCCGCATTAGACACTGAGCCTTGGAAGGTGTGATAGAGATATTTCAGTGCTGAGCACTCCTGTCACTTCTTCTCAGAATCATGGTGCCTTCTGAGGCATCCCAAGGTCACTGCCATCTGAAAAGAGAAGCTTCTCTAACCAAAAGTAAGAATAGCATTAATATATGGGTATGAACATTAAGAGAAGTGCTTACTGGGAAGTTTGATGAGCATAGTATATACATTTAGCCAGACACCTGCAGACATTATACCCCTAGGGCTCATGACTACCCCTGTTGTAGGTTTTCAGTATCAGGGATGTATTCCCTCCCATGGAGTGGGCCTCCAATCCAATTAGAGAGTGGTTGGTTTCCCCCATAACAGACATGCCACTATTGTACCCATTGGCTCGTTTGGTCTGACTGGCCAAATTTAAGCCTTGCAGTGTCCACTGTTGAGTATCTACACTGGTGATTTCTCTCTCTCCCATTGGACTGCATGCAGCACCACTTTTCCTAGCTTTCTGTCAGCTGATCTACATGGAGGAGGTTATCAGCTCAGCCCCAGCATGATTTCTCAGTGACCTTGCAGCCCAAGTATGTGGAGTCTTCAGCAATAGGGTCTTGCCATCTATTCCTGGTGGGAAACCAAAGGCCTTGGCAATGGCCTATAATGCTTTGGGGGCATCAGGGACCTCCCTGGCCACCAACTCACTGGAAAGTATCCCATACCTGGCACTGAAAATTTTCTAGTAACCATCTATGGCTCCTGCATGTCCCATTGTCCAAAAAAGTAGGTTTCCATATAACTTATTTATATCCTCTTAGATTTTGATTAGCCCTCCCTCCACCTTTCCTTTACTCAATCTCTTCCCCTGACCCCACTTAGGCCTTTTCACTCCCATTAATGTGTTCTTCTACTTACATTTGTATATAATACCATCCTATTAAATCCCCCTCCCTTTGTATCCCCTCTTTATCCCCTTTCTAGCTTACTGGGGGAGCATGTCTTTAAACCCAGCACTTGGGAGACAGAGGTAGGAGTATTGCCATGAGTTTAAGAGCAGCCTGAGACTACAGAAAGAGTTTCAGATCAGCCTGGATGAGAGTGAGACCCTACTTTGTAAAAATCAGAAACTACTCATTTATTTTGGTGTGTGTGCATGCTTGTATGTGTGTGTGTGCACATACATGTCTGCAGGTGCATGTGACCATGTAAGCTCATGCATGTGGCACCAGAACTCAATGTTGGGTTCTTTCTTAGTCACTGTCTACCTTATTCTTTCAGACAGAGTCTCTCAGGGAGCCTAGAGCTCACCCATTCTATTAGGCTAGGTGGCCAGTGAGTCCTGCAGGTACTCTGTCTCTGTCTCCCCAGTGCTGGGATTATAAGTGCGCCCTGCTATGCCCAGCTTTTATGTGGGTGTTGGGCATCTGACCTTAGGCTTGCAAGCACTTTACTGATTTAACCCTTCTCCCAGCCCATAACAAAATGATGCTTTTGTGATCTTCTCCAAGTTGGGGAGCCGTGTTTTCATCATTTTTTAACTAACTAAGGTAACATGCAATGTCATTATTATTATTATTATTATTATTATTATTACTATTGTTGTTGCTTTGAGATAGGATCTAACTGTGTAGCCCAGGCTGGCCTCAAGATGATGATCCTCTTATCTCAGCCTCCTAAGTGCTGAGATCACTGGTGTGTGTCCCAGCCCTCAGCCACTTCTATTACCAATTGTTATTTTACAGGCCCAGAGAGGCTACACAGATATTACATTACAATGGACAATAGCAAATGCACTTCTTGGTTGGGTATGATGGTATCATCCCAGCAGCAGGGAGGCAGAGGCAGAAGGATTGCTCCAAGTTTGAAATCACCTGGCATACATAGAGAGTTAGAGGCCAGTCCACCCTGTCTCACAATCAAAATCATAAGCACAATCAAAATCTTTATCCACAAACCTAGATCCCTTTAATATCTGCACACAGTAGACATTTAATAACTAGCCATTGACTGAATGAACCATAGCCTGGTATCTCAACTTGCCTCCTGCGCTCTCAAAATGCAAGGTATTAAGTGGCTCATGTCAAACCGAGACTGTAGGCCATCCTATATCATAAAGTCCAGAGGTTTGTAAGGGAATTCAGTGCAACAATAAAGAAAGAGAAACACTCGTAGACCTTGGCTCTCATTTCAAATGAGAACAGTCTTGGAGCAGTTCTGTGGGACACGTGGTAGTCTGAAGATAGGAACATGCTGTTGCCAACCCAGAAGGTGCCCACAAATGATATTACTAAAGTTTGGAAAGAAATAGCAGAGGCCCTGGTGATGAACACTTTCTATTTCTGAGAGAATAGTGTGTTCATGCAAAACATAATTCTCAGAAAGATCAGACCCCTATTAATGATCTCTCCCTCTCTCTGTGCTTACAACCACTCTTCATAGATCTTGCCATATCACTTGATCTGAGATTCTTACATAAGGAGGAAAATAAAAGCTCAAGATATGGGCTGGAGCGATGGCTTAGTTGTTAAGCTGCTTGCCTGTGAAGCCTAAGGACCCAGGTTCAATTCTCCAGGTCCCACATAAGCCGGATGAACAAGATGGCACATGTGTCTGGAGTTTGTTTGCAGTGGCTAGAGGCCCTAGCGTGCCCCTTCTCTCTCCCCTTTCTCTCCCTCTGTCTCAAATAAAAATAATTAAAGAAAAAAGCTCAAGATAAGAGCAAAGATTTGAATGAATTTGCAAGAAAAACCTTCCTTAAGCGGTGGTTGAAGGAGAAGCTGCTTCACTTCAGCACGTCAGTGTTGTCCCAGATACTTTTAGTAGCTGTGGTAACATTTCATGTGGCTTCATGCATAGTCTACTTCCAACTTGTTTAATCCCAATCATAATTCGCTCAGTTTACATACATTTTCCCCCATCTTGCAATTTATTTCTGTAGTATTTGTTTATTGTTACAAAAATATGGACTTGGCGATTTTTTTTGACACTCATTTCTTTTTTAAAATTTTAATTTTTTGGTTTTTTTGAGGTATGGTCTCACTCTAGTCCAGGCTGACCTGGAATTCACTCTGTAGTCTCAGGATGGCCTTGAACTCACAGTAATCCTCCTACTCTGCCTCCCGAGTGCTGGGATTAAAGGCGTGCGCCGCCACGCCCGGCTTGACACTCATTTCTTAACCTCCTTAGGGCCTCTGTGGAATTGCGGGAGAACTCTCCTGTGCCTTGGTATTCTTCCTAGTAAAATGGAAAAACAAGTAAAGTATGTCACTGCATTAACTCGCAAATACATATTCTCATTCTTTTACACATTCTGGTTGCTCAATTAGAAATGCCTCGAGTACCCTTTTATCAGTGCTTTTAGGAAGACAGTCGGGAGGCAAAGGCTCTCAAGCTGCCCTCCCCCACCCCCAGGACCACACGTAGCTAATGGCTGCTGTGGAAGGGAGAGGCATTTTCTTCAGTGGTAGAATCGCTCATGAGGAGCCCGTGCTCCTATAAGTAATCCCTCACCCAGGGTCCTGCTGCTATCCTTGGAAACTCTTTGGGTCCTACACGCCAGCACAAAACAGACATGAAAGTTGAAGCAGGGCTATTTGGGAAGAGAGTGGAATAGTGGAAGTGAGGAGCGTGTAATGAGTGAATATGATGAAAATGCGTTACATGTATTACTATGTCATAAAGAAACATGCTGTGATAAATAACTAGTATATGCTAATAAGAAAATAAAGGAATGAAGGAAGAAAAAAGCACCTTTGGATATCACGTATACATTTTGAGTAATTTTTTTCCCAGGGAAGAATGAAGAGGAAATTTTCTTGGGTTACCTATCATCATGGTCATAATCAGCATTTAATAGACATATTAAAAGTGAGATAAAAATTATTGAGCACTTATCACCTATAGGGCACAAGACACACTGTAGGAGACAGATTTATAATTTGATTAGGAAGACAATTGGGGAAGACAAAAATGCAAGTACCCTAAGCTAAATGCAGTGACTACTGCGGTTACTAAAAGCTATGAGAGGCCGAGGAGCTGGTTCTGTTGGTACAGTGCCTTCTGGGTAAACACGAGAACCTGAGCTGGGCTTTCCCAGTACCCACGTAAAAGCTGCGTGTGGCAGTGAACACCTCTAATCCCAGCGCTGGCGAGGTGGAGACGGGGATCCCTGGCCCTTGATGACTGACCGGTCCAGCAGAGTTGGTGAGCTCCAGGTTCAGTGAGAGACCTTGTCGCACAAAGCGAAGGCTGAGCGTGAATGGGAGAGACATCTGATGTCAACTTTGGCCTCTACATGCACATGTGCATCACTTCCTGCACACGCACCCATGCATGCACACACAAACAAGCATACATACATGCACACATATCACATGTGATCAAATAATACTAAAATCAAATAAAACATCTATGGGACGTTGGAGGGGAGAGGCCAGAGAGAAGACTGTACAACCAGTAGGATGTCAGAGGCAGCCTTGAAGCTCAGGCAGGTGGCGCAGCGGCCTGAGACCCAGTGTGGTGTGTTCTTAGGATCAGGGCAGAGTTCGGTACGGAAAGTAAGGGTGTGGCCAGGGGTTGCAATTTGTCTTTTTCCCCACTTTGCCTTGGCCAGCAGATCTAACCAGCACACTATCTTATCACTTTGGGTTTTCAGTTCCTCTGCATATTTTTGTTTCTTTGCTCCAGGAGACATTGATAGTACAAAGGACAAGAGAGTTTATTAAGTTGTTAAGTTGTTTGTCATAATATTTATTTTGGTGATTGAGATTAGGCTAGATCTTGTAGATACGCACATCTTTGTATCAACAGAGGTTGAAGAGAAAATTAGTTTGGGGTTTTGTAATCTTGCAAATGGCATCCAGTAAAATCAGATCCATATATCATCTGCGGAGCTGCTCATATCTGACTTTCATTTCACAATGAGCTACACACCCCACAGCCTACTTGCCGTCCTTTGGCTGAGCAACTCGTACACGTCACGCTTCCCACCGACGGCGAGCCCGAGCCGCAGCGCACTGACCGCGTCGCAGGGCTTCTTTGGGATGTGACCCTGACTTCTCCAGGGACCGGCTTTAGGGCTTGATGCAAGTTGCTTTCTGTTTGCAGGACTCATTCTCCCAATATAGACCGCAAGGTCACTGAGCTGGACTTCTGAATTTCCAACCCCTCTTAGCAGAGAAACCACTGTTTTTGCAACAGTATTACCTGTGGAATCATGTTACAGACGTTGAGGGCTTGGGATAGTAGCCTAACGGCAGAGCGCTGGCCGAGCATGCCTGAGGCCATGAGTTGGATTCCCAGTGTTGCAAAAAAATGAAAAAAAGTAGAGTATTTTTTTTTAAATTTTAAATTTGTATTTGTTTGCAAGGAGAGAGAGAGAGAGAGAGAGAGAGAGAGAGAGAGAGGGAGAGATAGAAGGGAGAATGGGAGCGCCAGGGCCTCCAGCCACTACAAATGAACTTCAGATGCATGTGCCACTTTGTGCATCTGGCTTTACATGGGTCCTGGAGAATGAAACCCAGGTTGTTAGGCTTTGCAGGCAAGTGCCTTAACCACTGAGCTACCTCTCCAGCCCCCCCAAGATAGAGTTTTCTGATGAAGGCAGAAGTGAGACTCAAGAACCTAGAATCTTGTCAACAGACCACTCCTCTGATCACTGGAGCACTGTTCCCTGTTTGGAGAATAGCAAAAACTGACCCACCGGTTACTAAAACCTGAAACCTAGGCATCATCTTTGTTTCCTCTCCTCTCCCCTTTAGTGATGGGAGGGATGTTTTTTTCTGTTCCCCTAACAGGGAAAGTTTGGTATTTTGGGGCGTTTTTGGAGTACTGCGAAACCTGTAATAGTTCGAGGGCAGTCTGAGATCTGGGCTGGCTGAGGAATTTTGGGAGTGGCTGACTGGTTGCTCCTCACCAGGTAAACAAGTGGAATCCTGAGTGAGATTGATCAGGGAAGGAGGACAGGGTGAGAGAAGGTCAGGGCAGAACCATCCACAGTTTCTATCATTTAGCCTGGACCAGTGGGCTAAAACTGGCAATGGAAGTTGGCAAGGCAGCAAGACAGAGAGCAAAATCCAAGCCAGGGGGCAACTACATGGAATGATGCTTTGGAGAAACATGTGAGCGTGAAGAACAGTACAAGATTTAAAAAAATCTCATCAATTAACCAAGCGTAGTGGCGCACGCCTTTAATCCCAACACCTGGGAGGCAGAGGTAGGAGGATCATCATGAGTTCGAGGCCACCCTGAGACTACATAGTGAATTCCAGGTCAGCCTGAGCTAGAGCGAGACCCTACCTCAGTAAACAAAACAAAACATCATCAATTGATTATTATTATTATTTTTTGTGAGAGGGTCTTGCTATATAACCCTGGCTAGTCTGGAACTCCTTATGCATAGCAGGCTGGACTTAAAACTTACAGCTATGCTCCTGCCTCTGCCTCTGCCTCCTGGAATTACAGGCCTACTCCATCACACCCAGCTGTTTCCCACTGCTGCCTTATTAAGGGGGATTGGGTGGAGAAGTGAGAAGGGGAGATGGGTTAAGGCATGAGTAGGAAAGTGGGAAATGGAAGTCGTGGGCCATGAACGGCAGGGAGGGCGGGAAGCACTGTGGAGACTGGAGACGTGGAGGGCTGTCATCAGATCTGCACGCTCTGTTGAGATGATGAGGAGACTTGAACATGCAAGGGGTGATGGAAAGGCCCAGAAGAAGAACAGTGGCCTCCAGTAGAGAGACAAGAGGTACGCATGCTTCCTGGGAAGGCAGAATGAGATCCAAGTTACAAGAACTTGGACCCTTGTTAAGATCATCACTCTCTGTGACACTGGTTAGTAACCTTTCACTATGTCTTAATTGTCTGACCTACTTCCATGTACGCTGATCAAGCACGTAGACAATAATATGGACTATGAAGATGGATACAACACAACTATTTCCAAGCTCCTGCAGTGCCCACAGATAACCACATTGGGCAGCCCAGGAGATATGGCGGGCTCTCGGGAGCCGTGTGACAGCCTTGTATGTTTTAGGGCTTAGGTTACGGAGGTCTGCCAGTGAGGCCCATGGGTTCCACACACATATCCCACATGATGCCTGCCCTTCCTGGAAAGGAAGTCTTTTAGTATTTAGTGCCTTAGTTTCTTAATCTGTCCAGGTAGAGTCATCATAGAGGCTTATCTAAGGAGGCATTGTGAGAAAAATCCAGTAAAACAACTCCAGGGTAAATGGCATAGGTCTTTCTTTTCTTTTCTTTTCTTTTCTTTTCTTTTCTTTTCTTTTCTTTTCTTTTCTTTTCTTTTTTTTTTTGAGTTAGGGTCTCACTATAGCTCAGGCTGTCCTGGAGTTCACTATGTAGTCTCAAGGTAACCTCAAACTCTGAGAGATCCTCCTACCTCTGCCTCTCAAGTGCTGGGATTAAAGGAGTACACCACCATGCCTGGCTTTTTTTTTTTTTGTTTGTTAACAATGTGCTGTAATCTTTTAAACTTAACAACCAGTGGATGCTGAATTGTGAATTAGTGTTACGTCTTCATTAAGGGCAATGCAAGTTGGACAAGGTGCTAGTGTTTAAACACATAACAGTAGCTTATCTCAAATATCCTCTTTGGATGAAAGCTTCCCCTGTAATATTAGAGGCATAAAAATGTGCATAGTCCAAAACAAAAGCAAAGGACTCAAGCCTTTTGTTCCTATGCTAGATAGCAAGCACTCTACAAACTGAGCTACATCCCCAGTTCCTTAACCTTCTCTTTAGAAAGATATTGTTTGAACAACCCAGAAAGAGAAAACCGGGACTTAAAGTACACTTAGGTGTCCAGTTGGTTAAAGCTGGCCAGGGTGGTGGGGCAATCCGTGCCTTGGTCCTTCTGAGCAGCCTCTCTGGTGCTGGTCGGTTTAGGCTCTTTGACTTTACACAGTCAGCCCTTCGGATCTGCGAGTTCTGCATCTCTGCAGTCAACTAACCTGGATTGCAAACATTTTTTAAAATTTATTTTAAAGAGCGAGAGAGCGCGCGCGCGCGAGAGAGAGAATGAGTACACCAGGGCCTTCAGCTGCTATAAATAAACTCCAGGTGCATGCACCACCTTGTGCATCTGGCTTATGTGGGTCCTGAGGAATTGAACCTGGCTCGTTTGGCATCACAGGCAAACGCCTTAACCAGTAAGCCATCTCTCCAGCTCTGAAAATGTTTTTAAACGTTATACGATTCAACATGTACAGGATTTGGGACTTGTCACTACCCTACAGTATGTAGTGGACAAGCATTTGCATAGCATTGGCATCGTACTAGGTATAAACAATACAGTGCCTGGGAGGATGTGTGGGGTTATATGCAAATGTTGTGCCAGGCTCTTCTATATAAGGGACTTGAGCATCTGGGGATTTCGGTATCTGGTATGGAGGAGGGGCATGGGAGCCAGTCCCCTTGCAGAATCTGCGCAATGACTATGTCAGCTCCCCTAGCAACCCTGTTACATAGGTGTCCACAGGTTCGTTGTGCAGATAACCTAGAAACGTGTTTCTGTTTACACTCGGTAAGAAGTGGGCCAGAGCTGTTAACACAACCTTGTCCGATTCCACAACTCTTTCCCTTTCTTCTATACGCGACCTCCTCTCAAGCAGCAAGAAGTTGGGCCTGCTCCCCACCTCTCTATGCAAAGTCCAAACACTTGAGATGCTTATGGGAATGCTCGGTACTTGCTGAATGCACAACCCAGTGAAACAGTACGTATCATAGTGTGGCTGTGGGCAACAGTTCTAAGGTCAAGAGTAATTCATGAAAATCTAAGAAGTCTATAGTGAGGGGTCACTGCGACATTTTTCTGAGTGATAATGTTATTATGTACTGCTTTATAGAAAGAGTTCTTATCTTTTGGAGGTACACTCTGAAATGTTCATAGATAAAATATCTGATGTCTGATATCTGCTTCAGAAATGAGGAGGTAGAAGTGAGAGATTGGATTAGACAAGACTGGCCAGAGCTGGACAGAGTGACAATACTGCCCGTGCAGCCAGGGAGCATTTCAACGTTTTCTCCTGCTTTTGTGTAGCTTTAAGATTTAGCACAGGACAAAAGGTTAGAAAATAAGTTATGTGAGACCAAATACGTATGCAAAAGAGGAAATATCCAAGGCTGTGGAATCTACTCTAGTTTTTGTGTTTCTTTATTTTTTCGTATTGCATTTGTTTGCAAGGACAGGGGAGGGGGGGAGAGGAGAGACAGAGAATGTGAGAATGAGAATGGGCACGCCAGGGCTGCTGCAATGAACTCCAGATGTATGTGCCACTTGGTGTATCTAGGTTTAGGTGGGTACTGGGGAATCAAACCTGGGGTTGTTAGGGTTTTCAGGCAAATGACTTAACCACTGAGCTATCTCTGTAGCTCCCAGTCTTTATTTTTTAATGAAAAAATGTTTTTTCTTCACCAAACATCACAAAGCATAGCTGATGACATGACACTGGGAAAGGGGATTTCATATGCCATTTACTTTTAATTTAATTTAATTTCTTTCAGGCAGGGTCTTAGGTAACCCAGGTCATCTTGGCCACATAGTGAGTTTGAGGACAGTCTGGGCTACATGAGACCCTGTCTCAAGAAACAAAGACAAACCAACAAACAAACTAAAAAAAAATTAAAATTTTAAATTAAAATCCCTTCCTGGGTGGAGGAATTGCTCTGATGGCCACGGTTTGATTCCCTAGTACCTATGTAAAGCCAGATGCATAAAGTGGTGCATGCATTTGGAGTTTGTTTACATTGGCAAGAGGCCCTGATACACACAAACTTTTTTTTTCTCTCTCTCTTGTCTCTCTTTAATAAATAAATACAAATAAAAAATGCCCTTCTTTTAGAATGGCTGGAAGTCAGTGGAGAGCAGGGATTGCTCTGATGAAGTTTCTTTAGTGGTTAACTCTCAGTAGAAATTGTTTATTCAGATCACTTCCCCCCACCCCCGAGGTAGGGTCTCACTCTGGCCCAGGCTGACCTGGAATTCACTATGTTATCTAGGGGGGCCTCGAACTCACAGCGACCCTCCTACCTCTGCCTCCCAAGTGCTGGCTCTTGAAGTAACTCCAACTGAATATTGAGCCAATGTACCTTTTATTTAGATACAATCCAATTAAAGCCAAATGTGGGTTAAGGAGGATGCAGAGGTACATGGTTGAGTAATAGTGTTCTCATGTGAATATTTATCAGTGCCCAGAAACACCTATTACTTGATGTGATGTGACAAGCTGTGTCCTCAAGTGCACTTCATTACAGCATGTGTCAACCACGTCTCCGCCCACAAAGGAATGCCAAGGGCCCTGATTGAGTCATTTAAGAGAATTTTAATGAATTAAAAACATACTAGATACTGTCATATAACACAGAAAAATTTATATTCAGATAGAATTAGATTTTCATATTTCTGTATACTTCACATCTATCAAGGGAGCAGGCCTGAATATCATTTTAGTGTTAGTACTCAGTATTAAAATGACATTTAAGCTACTTTATACAGACAGTAGAAACTTGCAGCTTATCTTTTCTCATGTCCATTCTGTAGTCCTGATTTTTCAGATTCTTTGCAAGTTAGATATAAAATAGAAACTTCCTATCTTGAGTGAATTTAATTCACACAATTCTCTTTAGGCTGGAGTTTCTTTCACCCAGAAAATGACTTCAATGTTTTTTCCTTTTCCTTTCTAAATTTATTTTTATTAGATATGTACATATTTGGTATATAAACAGCATATGTTGGTACCATCCTTTCCCTCCTCCCTGTCCCTTTTCTGAAGAGTCCTTCCCTTGTTGGGGATGCAGGTCAACCCCATAGGGATTGCGGGTCATGTATTATGGGGACAACAGTCAGTTATAGGAGAGAAGCAATGTCTGTGCAAAGTGTCCCAACTTGTGGCTCTAACAATATTTCTGCTTCTTCTTCCACAAAATTCCCTGAGCCATGCAGGGTGCATCACTTCAATGATGGGCACTTAGGAGCCTCTGGATCTCGGGTTTGGTGGGTGTGGAGTGTCCTCAGTGTCTGTCTCCTTCACCGTTGTGCTGATATCAGGTTCACTGAGAAGGCAGCACTCTTGCTCATCTCCCCAGTTCCTCTGTGGTTTCAGCTGGGGCAGGCGTGGAGTGTGCTGGGTGGTTTATCTCCTCAGGTCCAGCTCCCGTCTGAAAAAGAGAAGCAGATTCTCCAACAGAAAGTGAAGTCAGCACCAGTTAAATGGGACAACCATTATTAATTTAGAGAGAATTTAAAGGGTGTAGACCCTCTTATAGCCCAAGGTTAGAGGGAGCTTGACAATAGGAAGCTGAATCATTATCTGGATATGATTCTTACTTGTTTCCCAGTTTCAGGTATGGTTTCCTTTCCACTGGATGAATTTGTTAGCCAATCCAAGAGCAGTTTGTTACACACCATTGCTGCATGCCACTATTGTACTTGTGTGAACATCATGTCAGGTTGTTTGCTTCTGAGTCATTTAGAGTTTGAGTTGTTCATACAGAGGTTGACCACTTTCCCCCGGTAGCTTATGTAGCACCTTCCAGCACTAGATGGGCTAACCTCTCCAGGAGCATGGGAAGTCTTTCCAGTTTCTCAAGTCCCCCTCAATTTATTTCTTGAGTTTTTTAAAAATGTTTTCATTATATAGGTCTTTCATATCATTGGTTAGTGTTATTCCAAGGTATTTAATTTTTTTGTTTATTTTTATTTATTTATTTGAGAGCAACAGAGAGAAAGAGAGAGAGAGAGAGAGAGAGAGAGAGAGAGAGAGAGAATGGGCATGCCAGGGCCTTCAGCCACTGCAAATGAACTCCAGATGCCTATGCCACATTGTGTATCTGGTTTATTTGGGTCCTGGGGAATTGAGCCTTGAACCGGGGTCCTTAGGCTCCACAGGTAAGCACTTAACTGCTAAGCCATCTTTCCAGCCCAAGGTATTTAATTTTTTTGTTGCTATTGAAAATGGGACAGCCTCACTGATTTCTTTCTCTGTACATTTGTCCTTTGCATATAGAAAAGCTACTGATTTTTGTGCATTGATTTTATATCCTGCCACTTTGCTGAAGGTATTTATCATCATTAGAAATTTTGAGATGGAGACTTTTGGGTCACTTATACATATAATCATGTCATCGGCAAATAGGGCTAACTTGTTAATTTGAGACTTCCATTTTTTTTTTTTTTTTGATCAAATTGGCCAGGGGTTTGTCAATCTTGTTTATTTTATCAAAGAACAAGCTCTTTGTTTCATTGATTTTTAAAAAATTGTTTTCTTAGTTTCCAATCCATTAATTTCTGCTCCAATCCTTGATTGTTTATTTCCATCTGGAGCTCTTTGGGTTGGATTCTTCTTGTTTTCCCAGTGGCTTTAGGTGGACAGTCAGGTTATTGATTTGTGATGCCTCTGTCTTTGTAATGAAGGCATTTTGGGCTATGAATTTTCCCCTTAAGTTTTGGTAGGTTGTGTTTTCATTATCATTCAATTCTAGGAGTTTTACAATTTCTTTTTAAAATTTCTTCCATGACCCATTCATTGTTTAAAAGTGTGTTGTTTGGTCTCCTGGAGCTGGTGGAGTTCTTGATGTGTCTCTTGTTAATTTCTGGCTTTAAAGCATCATGGTCTGACATGATGCAGGAGGTTACTTCAATTTTCTTGACTTTATGGAGACACACTTTATGGCCTGATATATGGTTAATTTTGAAGAAAGGTCTATGGGCTGCTGAGAAAAATGTGTATTCTGTAGAGTTGGGGTACAAAGTTCTGTAGATATCCATTAGGTCTCATTGGTCTATGATGTTGTTGAGCTCTATTATTTCCCTGTTGATCTTCTGCTTGGATGATCTGTGTATTGATAATGATGGAGAATTGATGTCTCCAACTCTGATGGTGTTGGTGTTTATTTCTGTTTTATTGTCACATAGATTTGTTTTATAAATTGTGGTGCACCTGTGTTTGATGCATATATATATTTATAATTGTGATATGCTTATGTTGGATCATTCCCTGGACAAGTAGGAAGTGGTCTTCTTTGTCCTTTTTTGATTTGAACTATATTTTATGAGATATTAATATAGCAACACCTGCTTGTTTTTTATTTCCATTTGCTTGGAATATCACTTTCCAACCTTTCACCCTGAGGAGGTGTCTATCTTTAGTAGTGAGGTGGGTTTCTTGAAGACAACAGATAGAAGGGTCCCCCTCTTTTTTTGTTTTTTCGAGGTAGGGTCTCACTGTAGCCCAGGCTGACCTGGAATTCACTATGGAGTCTCAGGGTAGCCTCGAACTCATGGCGATCCTCCTACCTCTGCCTCCCGAGTGCTGGGATTAAAGGCGTGCGCCACCACACCCGGCTAAGGGTCCCGATTTTTGATCTATCCTGATAACCTGTGTCTTTTGATGGGTGAGTTAAGACCATTAATATTTAAAGTTATTACTGTGAGGTTTGAATTAATCCCTTCCGTGATGAGGTGTTTTGTGGGTGCTTTCTGGTGTGTTGTACTATTTTGAGCCTGGTCTGTTTTGGTTATTGTGATCTTGTTGGCTCTTGAGATTGTTTGACTGTTCTGCGTGGAATACTCCCTCAAGTGTTCTCAATGTAGCTTTGGCTTTGTGTTCATATAATCGTAGAGTTGACTTCTTTAATGGAAAGTTTTTCTTTCACCATCTATTATGAGGGATAATTTTGCTGGGTAGAGTAGCTTGGGTTGGAAGCCATAGTTTTTCACTCTTGGGAGTGTTCCTTTCCAGACCCCTCTGGCTTTCAGGGTTTCCATTGAGAAATCTGATGTAATTGTGATGGGGTTGCCTTTGTATGTTGTGAATTGATTTTCTTTTGCTGCTTTCAACACTCTTTATTTTCATTGTTAAGAGTTTTAATTATGATGTGTCTTGGAGAGTTTCTTCTTTGGTCCTGTCTGTTTGGTGTTCTGTGGGTTTCTTGTACCTGGAAGCGCCTCTCTTTTGTGAGGCTTGGAAAATTTTCTTCAATAATTTTGTTGAATATTTTCTTTATGCTTTTGGTCTGGATTTTCTCTCCTTCTGGTATGCCCATGATCTGGATGTTTGGTTGTTTTAGGGTATCCCACAGTTCCCTCATAATCTGTTCACTTGATTTTTTTGAACTTAGTAAAGTTTTTGGCCTCCCAATCAATTTCTTCTGTCTTGTCTTCCAGGTCAGAGGTTTGTCTTCCACATGAGTAACTCTGTTGGTGAGGTGTTCTAGAGAGGTTTTATAATTTCAATTTGATTTTTGCTTACTGTTTTGTTATTTTGCATGGTGTCCATCTCTTTTTTGAGGTACAATTTCAATTTGAGTTCTGATTAAAAATTTTTTTAAAAATTTTTCTTCATTTATTTGAGAGTCAGAGAGAAATAGGCAAGGAGAGAGAGAGAGAGAGAGAGAGAGAGAGAGGAAGAATGGGCGTGCCAGGCCTCCAGCCGCTCCAGCAAACAAACTCCAGATGGGTGCACCCTCTTGTGCCTCTGGCTTACCTGGCTCCTGGGGTATCAAACCTGGGTCCTTTGGGTTTGCAAGCAAGTGCCTTAACCACTAAGACATTTCTCCAGCCCAAGTTCTGATTTTCTTGATGCTTCCTATAATTCATTCTTGCATTTGATCAAGTCTTTATTAAGCTTGATCAACCAGTTGTTGAGATCTTCTATTTCTTGATTCACCTTCAATTTATTTGTATGGCTTTGGAGGGTTCTAATGTTTTCTTCAAACAAGTTAAGCCTATTATCACAAGTTGAGTGCTCTAGGAGACAATTCTGTTCAATTTCATTGATATGATTGCTGGTTATTTGATGGTTTGCTTCCAGTTCAGTGATTTTTTTTTTTATTATCAGGGTCTCTTTGATTGTTATGTTTTCATTTTGGGAATGAATTTCTGTTGATTTCTCTATGATTTTATTAGAGGCTTCCATTTTAGGACTAGGCATCCTTGGTGGAGATGTCTCAGTTTTCTGACTTTTATTGGCTTTTTTTTTTTTTTGCATTATTTTCTACCCATTTAATGGAGATTGTTTATTTTATTGAGGAGGAAGCAAGTTTTTGTCCTTTGGTCCATGCACCCTCTGACTCAGGTGAACTAGGATGTTGGTACCCAGTGGCCACTCAGGATACCAGAGCAAAAGGACAGCTCACATAGGAACCAAGCCTCCCCAAACAAGGCACAATGGGACTTACCATGATGAGGGGACTGGGCAGAGTCAGGGAACAGGAATCTGGACTGCACACTACCATGCCTATCCCCCATTTTTGTAACAGGGTCTTGTGTATCCTACTCTAGCCTCTAATTCCTGATCCTCCTGCCTCAACCTTACAAGTGTTGGGGCTCCAAACATCTGTCACCAAGACTTGCCTTAAGTGGCTTTTAGATCCCAGTCCCTTCTCTGGCTTAGAGCTTTCTCATTTTGCTCACATTATACCTCAGGGGTTAGTGAGAAGGTACAGTGTTACATAGCAAGGGAAATTCTTCATCTCTACATTAGGAAGGCATGGCTGGAAGACAAGCAGGGAAGGGGCTATAAAACTAGACGAGGGTACAGGTGGAAGGGAGGCACGCAATTGGTGGGAAGAGTAAAGTAGCAGACAATGCGAAGCAGCAGAGTAAGTCACGAAGAAGAACTGTATTTCTAGGCTGAGTATACACCTTTAGCTCTGGGAGGTGGATATTGGCCAAGCCTTGTCACACTGAGAGCATCTAAGTGACAGGCTGGCCTTGGATTAGCCAATGATGCCAGGCCATTGTGAGCAGCAGTGGAAATGGCAAAAAGCTGGAGACCCCTCAGTTCTGCACATGGCTTTGATACGGACACTGAATTCCTCTTTGCAGCTCAGGGGGTGCTAATCACCAGAGGATCTTAGACCAAGCAGATGTCTAACCTAAGTTGCAGTTAGGGCTGAGGGAGCGGCTCAGCGGTAAAGCACTTGCCTAGCATACATGAGGGCTTGATTCTCCTGTACTGTACAACAAAAACAATGCGACCGAAGTAGTGCTGGGGCACATGCACATACATGTCCCATGCACTTGCCTGCAGTGAGGTGTTCTCGTCTGTGAGGGCCTGAGGGGAATGGCATGTTCCCCTCGATCATGTTCTTTTTTTTTTCCTAAACAAATCTTTTAAACACTGTTTTATAACTGGGCATGCTGGTGCATGCTTTTAATCCCAGCACTTGGGAGGCAGAGGTAGGAGGATCGCAGAGAGTTCGAGGCCACTGAGACTACATAGTGAGTTTCAGGCCAGCCTGGGCTAGAGTGAGACCCTACCTCAAAAAACTAAAAAAAAAAAAAAATTTATTTATTTTTATTTTTTTTTATTGAGAGGTGGGTAGATAGAGAATGGGCATGCCAGGGCCTCTAGCCACTGCAAAAAACTCCAGACACATGTGCCACCTTGTGCATCTGGCTTACATGGAACTGCAGTCAGGTTCACATTGCTGGTAGAAATCACCCAACCAAGAGCAGCTTGTGGGAAAAAGAGTTTTATTTTGGCTTACAGGCTCGAGGGGAAGCTTCATGATGGCAGGAGAAAACGATGGCATGAGCAGAGGGTGGACATCACCCCCTTGCCAACATAAGGTGGACCACAGCAACAGGAGAGTGTGCCAAAATCTGGCAAGGAGAAACTGGCTATGACACCCATAAGCCCGCCCCCATAGTACACCGCCTCCAGGAGGCTTTAATTTCCAATTGCCATCAGCTGGGGAACGTAGCATGCTGAACACCTAAGTTTATGGGGGACACCTGAATCAAACCACCACACATGGGTACTGTGGAATTGAATGTGGGTCTTTAAGTTTTGCAGGCAAGTACCTTAACCACTAAGTCATCTCTTCAACCTTAAACAAATCTTTTTTTTGTATTTTTTTTATTTTCACAATTTTTATTAACATTTTCCATAATTATAAAAACTATCCCATGGTAATACCTCCCCCACCCGCCCTTTCCTCTTTGAAATTCCATTCTTCATCATATTACTTCCCCATCTCAATCATTGTACTTACATATATACAATACCAATCTATTAAGTACCCTCCTCCCTTCCTTTCTCTTCTCTTTATATCTCCTTTTTAACTTACTGGCCTCTGCTACTAAGTATTTTCCTTCTCACGCAGAAGCCCAATCATCTGTAGCTAGGATCCACATATGAGGGAGAACATGTGGCGCTTGGCTTTCTGGGCCTGGGTTACCTCACTTAGTATAATCCTTTCCAGATCCATTCATTTTTCCGCAAATTTCATAACTTCATTTTTCTTTACCGCTGAGTAGAACTCCATTGTATAAATGTGCCACATCTTCATTATCCACTCATTAGTTGAGGGACATCTAGGCTGGTTCCATTTCCCGGCTATTATAAATTGAGCAGCAATAAACATGGTTAAGCACGTACTTCTAAGAAAATGAGATTATTCCTTCAGATATATGCCTAGGAGTGCTATAGCTGGGTCATATGGAAGATCAAACTTTAGCTGTTTTAGGAACCTCCACAATGATTCCCACAATGGCTGGGCCAGATTGCATTCCCACCAGCAGTGTAGAAGGGTTCCTCTTTTTCCACATCCCTGCCAACATTTATGATCATTTGTTTTCATGATGGTGGCCAATCTGACAGGAGTGAGATGGAATCTCAATGTAGTTTTAGTCTGCATTTCCCTGATGACTAGTGATGTAGAACATCTTTTTAGATGCTTATATGTCATTTGTATTTCTTCCTTTGAGAATGCTCTATTTAGCTCCATAGCCCATTTTTTGATTGGCTTGTTTGATTCCTTATTATTTAACTTTTTGAGTTCTTTGTATATCCTAGATATTAATCCTCTATCAGATATATAGCTGGTGAAGATTTTTTCCCATTCTGTAGGTTGCCTCTTTGCTTTTTTCACTGTGTCCTTTGCAGAGCAGAATCTTTGTAATTTCATGAGGTCCCATTGATTAATCTGTGGTTTTATTGCCTGAGCAATTGGGGTTGTATTCAGAAAGTCTTTGCCAAGACCAACATGTTGAAGGGTTTCCCCTACTTTTTCCTCTAGCAGTTTCAGAGTTTCAGGTCTGATGTTAAGGTCTTTAATCCATTTGGACTTAATTCTTGTGCATGGCAAGAGAGAAGAATCTATTTTCATACTTCTGCAGATATATATCCAGTTTTCCCAACACCATTTGCTGAAGAGGTTGTCTTTTCTTCAGTGAGTATTTTGGGCACTTTTATCGAATATCAGGTGGCTATAGCTACCTGGACTTACATCTGGGTCCTCTATTCTGTTCCACTGATCTACACGTCTGTTTTTGTGCCAGTACCATGCGGTTTTTGTTACTATGGCTCTGTAGTATAGGTTAAAATCAGGTATGGTGATACCACCAGACTTACTTTTGTTGCTCAGTATTATTTTAGATATTCTAGGTTTTTTGTGATTCCAAATGAATTTTTGGATTGTTTTTTCTATTTCCATGAAGAATGCCTTTAGAATTTTGATAGGGATTGCATTAAATGTGTAGATTGCTTTTGGTAAGATTGCCATTTTCACAATATTGATTCTTCCAATCCAGGAACAAGGGATGTTTCTCCACTTTCTAGTGTCTTCTGCAATTTCTCTCTTGAGTGTTTTAAAGTTCTCATTGTAGAGATTCTTTACTTCCTTGGCTAGGTTTATTCCAAGGTACTTTACTTTTTTTGATGCAATTGTGAATGGGAGTGATTCTCTGATTTCATCCATGTGTTTGTTGTTAGCATATATGAAGTCTACTGATTTCTGTGTATTTATTTTGTATCCTGCTACATTCCTGTAGGTTTTTATCAGCTCTAACAGTTTGCTTTTAAAAAAATGTGTTATTTACTTGAGAGAGAAAGAGAGGGAGAGAGGCATAAATAGAGAGAGAATGAGTGCAATAGGGCCTTCAGCCACTGCAAACAAACTCTAGACACATATTCCACTGTGTGCATCTCGCTTTACATGGGTCCTGGGGAAGTGAGCCTGAGTCTTTTGTCTTTGCCAGCAAATGCCTTAGCCACTAAGCCGTCCCTCCAGCCCCTCCTCTCATTCTCCTCCTGGTTTTCATTTGAGCTGGAGTCTCTTACTGACACTGTAGCTTGCTGGTTTTCCATGAGCCTGGTCAACTCTGAGCTCCTCTCAGATCTTTGTGGCAATCCTCAGCTGTTTATGCGGCCTGTGGGAATTGAACTTGAGTGGTCTTTCAGGCCTCCTCTGCCCTCATACTTGTACAGGAAGTGCTCTTAACTGCTGAGCCACCTCTCCAGCCCCTATTTACTATTACTGGATTTTTATATTAGCAATGTTCTCTTATTATATCAGCATACTTTAAGGGTTTGTATAATGCCAATGTAAGAGATAAATACCAGCCCAACCCTAATTGAACTTTAAAGGATCTTAAGAGTAAATTTGGACTTGTAAGAAGATAATAAAAATAAACTTTGATGCTCAACCCCTTTTGCAACTGATATAGATCACAGTCCACCTCTACGTGCATCTCTATCATCCATTTTCATGCTTATGTACACATCTGCAAAGTAGACTTAATTACTTACAACCGTAATTAAAAGGGATAAATTATTTTCTGATGTTAATGACATAGATGGTTTTTATGCTTCTGCTAAATTAATGATTTTTCCATGTTATTTCCCCATTTTAAGGATTTAATAGTCTTTTGTGGTGGCTGATTAGCTGTAAAATACCTTCATAAATTTAATTATATCAACTTCTGTAGTAACCAAATAAACTGAAACAAAAATATGATAGCATATCGCTACAAAATTGGCAAATTTTAAAGAACTAATGAAGCTGCATTGGCAACACAGTGAGAAATGAAGCACTTTCACTCACTGCTATCAGAAATGTCCATTTATATAGCTTGCGGGGGGGGGGGTGAAGAGATGGCTTAGCAGTCAAGGCACTTGCCTGCAAAGCCTAGATTTGATTCCCCAGTACCCACGTAAGCTAGATTTACAAGGTGGTACACGTGTCTGGAGTTTGTTTGCAGTGGCTGGAGGCCCTGGCATGCCCATTCTCTCTCTCTCATTAAATAATAAATAAATTAAATAAAACATTAAAATATATAGTGTTTTGGTATAGTAGATTGGAACAAAGATTAAGTCTTGGAAGAACCCAACAAGCTCACTGCTAATAATTTGTCTTTCAGAGACAGAGATTGGGCCTGGGGAGTGTCAGTTGGGAAGGCAATTGCCTTACAAGCATGAGGACCTGAGTCAGGTCCCCACAAACTCACCTAAGATAGCTTGGTGTGACGGAGTGTCTTCTATTCTCAGGGAGGCAGAGGACAAGGGGCCACCGGGATTCTCTGGCCAGTAACCAGCTGGCACAGCCTACTTAGTGGGCTTCAAGCCTATTTCAGCAAAAAACAAGGGCAAGCAGTGGGGTAGCTGCGGCAGACCAAAGTGACCGAATTCCAAGGACAAGTTTAAGGTCAGGGGAAGAAGGCTTGTTAAGATGTTCCTACCACCTACATTTCCCACATGGAGATTTTCCTTTCTGAGATGACCTCCACCCATTTCATTTTTCCAGGGAGGGTCTCACTCTAGCCCAGGCTGACCTGGAATTCACTATGTAGTCTCAGGGTGGCTTCGACCTCATGGTGCTCCTCCTACCTCTGCCTGCCAAGTGCTGGGGTAAAGGTATGTGCCACCATGCCCAGCGAAACCCCAAATTTTGGCATGTCTATGAATCACCCCCCACAGTTCCTGATTCAAGAATGCCCAAGGTGACGCCTGGCAGCATGAATTCCATAAGTTCTAGATGGTTCTGGCTGACCAGAGGAATTGCTATTGGTCCCAGGGCCACAGGTGGGGAGCAATTATTTGGGGTACATAAAGACCTGAAGGTGAAGAAGTGATTGTGCTTTCTGAATAGCATGGCAAGAATGGCAACGGATACAATTTTGAGATTCATTCTTCTAGGAAAGATCTAGAATTCCTCACTGAAGTAATACTTAGGGAAGAGCAGGCGACTCTAGGCAGGGGGAACAGGCTGAGCAGAGGCCGTGAACGTGAAAACGCATCCTGTGTGCGGCATCCCATGCTAAGCAGATACCTGTGGATTGCTTAGCATTTCCTCTGTGTCTGTTGACTATTTCCAGCAATATCAAATTTACCCAGAACTATTGATCTGCTCCTTTTCACACAACATTACCATCTTCTTCCCCACACTAGTTTAATCTGAATTTATTCTTTCTGGAAGGCAGAAGAAAAGTTATGAGGATAAATGGCCTTGATCTTTAATGCAGAATGATTAATTATAATCTTTAATATGCATTACACATTCTTTATGAAACTTACATATGTCTACATGCTACCCAAATAACTAATTGAAAAGTTAAGCAAATTCAGTCATTTGGCACCATGTAATTGAAAAAAAGTGTTTATGTCTCATGCTGAATTCAGTCAAATTGAGACAAACAGTATCATTAAAAAATGTTTCTTATAACTTTGAAGACACTAAAGTTTTTAGAATCAGTACTGCCTGTAGGTAAGGTAAATGATTATGATATAAACTGCATCAATTATAGAAAAAGTTTATAATTTGTTTCTATTCCTTCCTATAAATATGATACTCATAATTTAATATATAATAATAATTAAATATGCAGCAGCCTATCTCTTGAATGTTCCAAGTTACTTACCTGATTCAAAATTCTGTTTTTAGTTGGTTTCTTGTTTAGTCAACTGATAGAAAGATATGATGACTTTCTGAGGAACACCACCAGGTGGGAGTTGACAGTTTTGGCAGGCACACATGGGAAGGTTGAGTGTGCTGGCAAGCAAATGCACCGCGTTCTTCCTGGCTAGCAAGTTCATGCGCAAATTTTAAAATATGGGATTCAGGAAGTAGATATTACATTCTGAGCCATGCATTCATGAGGTGTTTCTGTTGGTCTATTGAACTGATGTGGGGGAGGGGGCTTGTGTGTGTGTGTGTGTAAGTTTCAAGACAGTAAACCTTGGCCACTCCCGGGCAGCTTCCAGCGCGCTGCAGACTCCTGACCACCGCGCGTGGACTGCCGCCGGGAGGAAGTGGAAGGCAGGCCAGGCAGTGCGCTGGCTTTGGACGTGAACGCACATTGGTGATTTCATCCCATGGCTCCCCTTGCCTCGGTAGAGATAAGAACCTTGCTGATTCTGGCCTGGGGGAGCCCACCAGGGCACTTTTAGAAACATGAGGAAGATTCCGACATTTTAACAAATGGAGAGAGCCAGGCATGGTGGCGCACACCTTTAATCCCAGCACTCGGGAGGCAGAGGTAGGAGAATTGCCGTGAGTTCGAGGCCACCCTGAGACTGCAGAGTGAATTCCAGGACAGCTTCTATGGAGCTCGCAGACGTCTTTGACGATACTGGTCACGTTGCAGTCATTTCCAAGGGTTGTAAGGAGCACTGTTGAACATGGTGTGGGATTTCTGTTTTCATGCCAAGTTTTGGCCAGGATTCAGTCTAATCAAACTATCAGTATTAACCGTCTCGTAATGTGGCCCAGAGGTCAACTTTCACCAAGTAGACATATGGAATGGCTTGTGAGTTTTTAAAAGTTAATTTTTTCTGAGACAGTATCTGAGATAGCCCAGACTGGCTTCAAATTCACTGGGTCACTGAGCCAAGGATGACCCTCAGTACCTGGTCCTCCTGCCTAATTTCCCAAGTGCTAACTTGTGGGTTTTAAATCCACACAAAGAACATTCATATTATTTAATAATGAACCCAAGAGACAAGAAATGGAGACAGGGAAAAGGAGGAGGCAGTAGCAAGGAACAGGAAGAGGCAGGAGAAAAGCAGGAGGAGGAAGGAGTCACTTGAATTTCTCCCTGCATTTCCAAGGCTGGTCATTGTTGCCGTGGAGCACCACGGGAGGTAATAAGCATCACGGGTCCAGAAGATATGAATGAGGCCGATTGTCTGATAATACTTCTTTTCCATCTTGATGATCATGATGTGAAAATTCAGGTTACACACAAAGCAGTGACCCAGGCACTTTTACCACCAAGCCAAATACAGGCAATATGTCAAGTGTTTATCATTCAGTGGAGTGTCTACTAAATAGTTGTATTTAACTGTTTTTATACAAAACTTGGGATACAAGCCTCTGATTTTTTTTCTTCAAATTAAAACTACCTGAAATGATCTCAAGGGGTGTAATTATCCTGGAATATTGTGAAGTTTTCAGAAATTGTTCTTCTCTTTTCTTAGCTGGGTCATGGTATGTTGCCCAGATTGGTCTTGACCTCCGGGATCTCAAGAGATCCTCCCCTCTTAGAATCCTAAGTATTTGGGGCTATAGGTATGTAGTACCTTGACCGACTGTCTATAGAGTCTAGTCTCTTTATCCTCTGTCTCCCTCACTATGTCATTATGTAGCCCATCTTGACCTTGAATTTGCTATCCTCCTGAGTACTGGCATACATCTCCACACTCAGCTATATTATTTCCTTAATAAAATGAAATATACAAGCCTTCAAAGAAATATCAAAAGAAATAGTTTCTCTAATAAGGTGAAGCTAAATGTCAGTTATAATCAGCTGGTTATTATTTGATCATTACCTATAATTTGTTTATAGAATGATCGACCATCTCTT
The DNA here is from genome assembly GCF_020740685.1 of Jaculus jaculus. NCBI lineage: Eukaryota > Metazoa > Chordata > Mammalia > Rodentia > Dipodidae > Jaculus > Jaculus jaculus. The sequence goes on along the minus strand of NC_059116.1, from coordinate 72,439,429 downwards.
TATATATTTAAGGGATCTGTATGGTGTATTTGTAAGCTGTATTGGTACAGATACTTTCTGGATTGGTAATCACCTTCATGCAGTCCTTTCGCTGTCATGGCAATGAATTGGTAAATGCAAATTATGTTTTGGTTGGATCATGTGACATCCCCCCTGACTTGCCCAAGTAGGACATAATCCTGCAGACCTTTGACAATTCAGTGGAGAGGCTCAGTGAAATTTTGTTCCCAGATTTTTACTCCTTATGTTTCCTGTTTTATGAGGACTTTTCATCCCTCTAATTCCCTTGAACAAGACAACTGCTTACTCCTATCTTTAGGCATAATGTGTCATCAGGGCTGATGTAAGAATTCATTTGCACTGGCCAAGTCTATGTGAAATATGCTAATATCATTTGAAATTAGAAATCAGTGGGGTTTTTGTTTGTTTGTTTTTTAAGATAGGGTCTCTCTCTAACACAGGCTGATCTGGAATTCACTCTGTAGTCTCAGGCTGGCCTCATACAACAATCCTCCTACCTCTGAGTGCTGGGATTAAAGGCATGCACCACCACACCTGGTTTAAGATCCTATTTTACATGAGTCAATTGTCCTACAAATGCCTGGCATCTTTCTCAGAGACAGATCCTAGCACATTTGTAGTCCAAATCCATGAAATGTTGTATGCATTATACATTATCAGTCTACTATAGCCCCAGAATCTCCAGGAAAGGACTTTGCAGGGTGACATCGTCCTGGCCTTTGCATAGTTACATACTTTGCCATAGCTAGGTCTCAATTCTCATTTGTGTTCTGTGACTTAATCTGCTTAATTAGTGAGATTCTTATACTAGCATATTGCTCCTTGAACTGATGAAAAACAAATTGAAGAAGAATGAATATAGCTTTATGGAACACTAGACTATCTGGAACAATACTGAAAAATTGAGACATACGGTGGCTTTTGTTTTGTTGAGGGAGGTCTTGTTATTTCGTGCTGGCTGGGATGAAACTTGCTATGTAGAGCAAGCTGGCCTCAAACCTTCAGGGATCTTCCAGCCTCTGCCTCCTGAGTGCCGGGGTACACACATCTAAGCCACTATGCCCAGCTAAGGTTCTCAATATTTTTTATAGTGGGGGCCCATTTTCTTTCTTAAAAATTACTAAAGACCTCAGAGAACTTTTTAAAAAATGTGTATTAAATCTGTTACATTCACCCAATTAGAAATTAAAATCAAGGAAGTTAAGAATGTTTATGTTTAAGTTATTTCAATGCCACCATAGTTTTGATCATCAGTAATGATACTCTCACTTTTGGTCAGAGAAGCTTCTCTTTTTAGATGGCAGTGACCTTGGGATGCCTTAGAAGGCACCATACTGCCTAGAAGAAGTGACAGAAGAGTGCTTAGCACTGAGGTAACTCAATCACACCTTCCAAGGCTGAGGATCTAATGCGGAAGAGGTGGAAGAAAGAATGTAAGAGCCAAAGGAAGGGTAGGACTCCTTACAACATACTCCTCCAGACACAAAATGGCCTGGATATCCATGACCTCAGTGCCTGACACTACCTCCACAAGACCATCATCATAGGAGGAAAAGATGATGATATCAAAATAAAAGAGAGACTGATTGAGAGGAGGAAGGGATATGATGGAGAGTGGAGTGTCAAAGGGGAAAGTGGGCGGAGGGAAGAAATTACCATGGGATATTGTTTACAATTATGGAAGGTGCCAATAAGTAAATAATAAGCAAAAAAAAAAAAAATAAAAACAAAAAAAAAACCTTTGGTATGTCTCTGAGGGGGTTTCTAAATTAGGTCAACTGAGGCACAAAGAGCTGCTCTAAATGTGGGTGGCACCATTCCATGGACCAGAGCTCTGGACTGAATAAAAAGAAGGCCGTGAGCTGAGCAACACGTCTCTCTCCTTCCTGACCAAGTGCGCTGTGAGAAACTGCCTCCAGCCTGTGCTGCCGTGTCCTTTCCATGATGGGCTTGCCCTCCACATTTGAGCCAAAATAAAAGTTGTCCTTTCTTACGTTGCTTTTGTTCGCTCTTCATCATAGTAATGAGAAAAGATCCCAGCACACATACCAACACATAATCAACATTAAAGATTTTGGATCATTTATTTCTTTACTGAGACAGGGTCTCATGTATGCCACACTGGCTTTAAATCAGATGATCTGGAACTCCTGGTTCTTTGCTTCCACCTCTCAAGTGCTGGAATTATGAGTGTGTACCACCACTTCTGGATAACTCACATCTTAAAATAAAAATAAATGAGGCTTCCCACAATAAAACAGAGTAAGTGGTCACAGTGGCCTTCTGCATTTTCCACTTGCGTCTTGGCAGTCTGCACTGAGAGCCAGCAGTGGGGTTCTAGGGCCTCAGTTCAGTCTGCGGTGGCCTCCCATTCGTGGATGATTGGAAAAGGGAAGACGTCCGATGCTTTTGAAAAGATGTCTGGAGCTCCCCGGGATTCCCCAGACCACACTTTGAGAACTGCTAGCTTCTGATCAGAAGAATGAACTTGGTTTTGAGAAAAGCTGGCCTCCTGGTCCATAGAGCTGTCCACAAAAAGCGGAACCTTTCACAATGACATGATTCTTCCGGGGAGGTTTGACTTGCCCTCCAGTTGCATCCATTTACGTTGGGTTAAGTTTGCTATGACCTGTCCTCCAGCTAAAGGCCAGTCCAGCGCAGCTCTTCCCGTCTGCAGTGTCAAGGAGTGCTCTGCAGTCTGCCATCTAGAGAAACGAGAGACCTGTGTTGACTGCCTAGAGCTTTCCTGTCCTGTGTGACTGACACTTCCACCCGGATGAAACAGTCCAGGCCCATTCAACTTTCCTCCTATATGGTGGTAGACAATGACAAGGGCTGATAAGTACCTATCTACACGATCGACATAGTGAACGCCTGGAGAAAACTATCTAGTGAAATAAAGAGTTTTACAGAGATAGTTTTGAGACTTACCCTGCAATGGTAGCATCAAAATATACAAGTTGCCCTTGGGTATTAAGAATCTTAAGACTGTAGGTTGGAAATCTTACAGCAATTTTGTCAACATTTACTAGAACAATTTACTTTCTTAATTTGTCTCCTCCTCTACTTGTGACAATGCAAAAGACCTTTAAGAGTACACACCTGTACGTGTCTCGGTGGTGTTAGAAATGCTAAAATCTAAAAGTGTAAGTGAAAGAGAATGGAAAGATTGGTCCACATGAATCACACTTTAAAAATTTAATTTCTGGGCTGGAGAGATGGCTTAGTGGTTAAACGCTTGCCTGTGAAGCCTAAGGACCCCGGTTCCAGGCTCGGTTCCCCAGGTCCCACGTTAGCCAGATGCACAAGGGGGGCGCACGCGTCTGGAGTTCGTTTGCAGAGGCTGGAAGCCCTGGCGCGCCCATTCTCTCTCTCTCCCTCTATCTGTCTTTCTCTCTGTGTCTGTCACTCTCAAATAAATAAATAAAAAATTAAGAAAAATGCTTTTAAAAATTTAATTTCGGGCTGGAGAGATGGCTTAGCGGTTAAGCACTTGCCTGTGAAGCTTAAGGACCCCGGTTCGAAGCTCGGTTCCCCAGGTCCCACGTTAGCCAGATGCACAAGGGGGCGCACGCGTCTGGAGTTCGTTTACAGAGGCTGGAAGCCCTGGCGCGCCCATTATCTCTCTCGCTCTATCTGTCTTTCTCTCTGTGTCTGTCGCTCTCAAACAGATAAATAAAAAAAAAAAAATTTAATTTCTTTCATCTAGTGTCATTATGAAATAAGTTCAATTTTGAATCATGGACATAAACAATAACAGTCCAGGTTTTGAATTTATAGAGTACAATCTTAGGTAGTCAACTATATTTGCTAAGCAAATGAGTGCATTAATTAATCAGGTATAAAATACAATTTCCTTATTCTATTGAGCCCAAGCAGGTGGCTATAAAGTGGGCCATAACTTTTTAATTCCACCGGGGATGTGTGTGTACTTAGCATACCATTTTAGATCAGAAGATCTTATTTAATGATTCTATAGCCAACTATTTGTTTTCCTCTGGATATTTGATATTGGTAATTTCTTCTTTTTGCATGAGTTTGTGTGTGTGTGTGTGTGTGTGTGTGTGTGTGTGCTCATGGAGGGCAGAGGTCAATGTAGGTGTTTTCCTCAGTTGCTCTTCATCTCATTTTTTTTAGTTAAAAATATTGTTATTGATTTATTGGTTTGCAAGGAGAGAGAGAAAGAGAGAGAGAGGGAAAGGAAGAGAAGACAGAGAGAATGGGCACACCAGGGCCTCCAGCCACTGCAAACAAACTCCAGACGCGTGCACTACCCTGTGCATCTGGCTTTACGTGGGCACTAGGGCATCGACCCTGGGTCCTTACGCTTTTCAGTTGGTTGAGCCATCTCTCCAGCCCCTTCGCCTCATTTTCAACAGTGTCTTTCACTGGTGCTGCAGCTCCTGGATTCTAGACTACTAGCTGCAAGTCCCTGTCGCTGTCTTCACAGCCCTGGGGTGACAGGTGCGGGCTGCTGCACCTGGCTGCTTGAACCTGGGTGCTGGTGATCCGAATTCGGCCCTCATGCTTGCATGCAAACACTTTATTGGCCAAGCTAACTCCCCCGACCCGATATTGGCAATTTCTTTAGTTTTCATTTACCCAACATTCTTAGGCATTTTCTGTGACCATCTACCAGGAGCTGGGCTCTGCTGTTGGTCTAGCAATGGAAAGAGGAGGTGGAACGTACTCCTTCGTAGGGGGTTCCGTGACAAACAGGTGCAGGCGCTCTGGGAAAACAGGGTACTGCTGGCCATTTCCTGGAGATTCGAGGATGACTTTTCTTTTTAAAAAAAGTATTTTATTTTTATTTATTTATTCAAGACAGACAAACACACAGAGAGAGATAGAGAGAGAGAGAGAGAGAGGAAAAGAAAAAGAGAGAGGGGGAGAATGAGCACGCCAGGGTCTCTAGCCGCTGCAAACGAACTCAGACGCATGTGCCAACTTGTGCCCTGGGGAATTGAACCGAGGTCCTTTGGCTTTGCAGGCAAGCTCCTTAACCACTAAGCCATCTCTCCAGCCCCAAGGATGACTTTCTATAAGAAGAAACATGGAAACTAAGTCTTTGTCAAGAGGATTCTGACAGGCATGGGGAGAGGCCTGTCAGAGTAAATAATAGACCCAGAGTGGAGAAATAGATGTGGTGTATCCATCAAGAAAACAAGCTACCCAGTAATGTGTTGGCTAACACAGGGGATGATTTGGTTTCAGGAACAACTTGATTCAGTCTCTTATATATCGACCAGCTCTTTCCTTTCCTCCTTCCTTTTTTACCTCCCTCTCTCCTTCCCTCCCTCCTTTTCTTCTCTTTTCTCGGAATGGCTCTGCTTTTAACTCAGAGCTGCACTCACTTTTGGCCAACAGCCTCCAGTGCACAGCTCTCTGCTTGGTCACTTCAGAGCCCTCAGTGTAAACACGCTCGGGAGAAACCTCGCTTTTGACTGGTTCGCTCTGTGATGGAGCTTGGAGCACCTCATAAACCCACTGACCGGGCTGGGGGCATAGCTCAGGGTTTGGGTGCTTGCCAACCATGTGCAAAGGAAGCCCTGGGCTCTTTCCTGGGTGATACCACAAATAAAAGAATAACCGAATAAGTGAGTAAACTAAAAATTAAAAAGGTAGCTCATTTAAACTTGGAGTAAGGCGGGTCAGCTCCTGGTGACATCGGGTGGGTGGGTGAACACCTTTAGAAAATAGGTGAATCTAGAAAGCAGCTGAGATAGATTAATTCCTTCATCAAAACATGGCAAGGGTCTCTCTTTTAAAATTCATGTTTTAAATGAACATGTAAAGTAATGGGTTTTGTTATGGTATTGTTTTTTCAGGACTTTTCAAGAAATGCAGCCTTTTAAAGGAGAGTAAGAACTTCCTTTAAAACTTCCCCAAACCATAGCTCCCTATACCCACACTTTCCCTTTCTTTCCGTGTAACTCAGGCTGGCCTCAAACTGCCTATCCTCCTGCCTCAGCTTCCTAAGTCGCTGAGATTATAGGTGCACTCCATGATATCTGTGTAAACCCCCTTTACATATCTTGAGCATTTTGGTGCAGCTGACACTTGTGCAAGTAAGTGTCAAAGGGAAATGAAGTGACAGAAGGAAGGAATACACAAAGAAGGGAGAGAGCCGGGTCCCCCGAGTTCCTTGGTGACGATGATGCGGGGGCATGGTGGGGTTTGATGGTTGGTCACGCTTTCCTCACACAAAGCCCCAAACGCTGGCCATTATTCAAGTGGTGGGAAGCGAAGGAGAGAGGGAGAGGAAGACAGGGAAAGGATGGAGGGAAGAGGAGAGGAAGAAAAGGAGAATGTGAGTGTGGGAGGAGCGAGAACTGCCTTCGAGGGTGGCTCTGGCTACGGCTATGTCTCTGTATTGCTGGGGGTGGTGTCTTAGCTCCTCTTCTACCTGAATACCAAGCAAATCCGCGCTCACTCTGGAGGAGCCACCTCTTCTGGAACCTCGCGTGGCTTAGGCCACAAGCGCAGCTCTTTGCCCAGCTCCTCTCCTGTTCTGGTGCCCCTTGTAAATTGCTAAGAACCAAGCCCAGTTAGCGAGCCCTTTACTCGTCGAGTATCCACTCCTTTGATGGATTCTGGAAAACAGATCGGGTCTGCCCTGTGAGATGTTTTTATTGAAGGTCACTGGCAGCATTCTTTCACTGGTGACTCTCCAAAACAACAGGAGTGATTGCTCGCGAAGAAGATAAACAGCACAAAGCAGTAACTGTTAATCTGGGCATATAAACACAGCTAATGAGGGTGACTTCGCAGGCAGGCAGGCGCAGTCTTGTTTCCCTCCCCGGTGACTCCTCCTCCATACGTACCAGCTTCCTTCCTAGGCAGGTGGCTGCTCGGCATTGCAGGCTCCTGCAGTGCTCACGTCTTCGCGGACTGTGCTCCCTGCTTGGGTATTACCTAGTCCTCGTCCCTTGTCCACCAGCGTGTGAACTTCGCCACCACCCCCAGTTAAGATTTGTTGTGACGGGAGACACATGCGCCATCTGTTCCCCGGGGAACTCACCCATCCTGGCTACTCCAGCTTCTTGCTCTACTCCGCAAGGCTTGGAGGTTGCGTTTTTCAGAACTGAGCGTGATTTCAATTTCTTCGGCTCTCTTCCTCCTCCTCCTCCTCCTCCTCCTCCTCCTCCTCCTCCTCTTCTTCTTTTAACTCACTTATTTGGTGCATGCGTCTGCAGGAGAGTGTGTGTGCCATGGAGGTCATGTGGAGGTCCCCATCTTTTCCCTTACTTGAGGCAGGGTCCCGCATGGGTGGCTCACCACTCTAATTGCAAACTTCTTGGAATTCCTCCCATTTCTGCCTCCCTTCTGGGATTCCAGAAACTTGCTCAGCTTCTGACTGTCATGTGGGGCCTGGAGGTTTGAACCTAGTCACTCAGAGGGCACAGCAAGCACCCCCCCCCCCCGACCTGTGGCTGTCTCCCCAGCCCAGCTCCTTTCCTGTTGTGAGCGTGAGTCTTTGCTTTAATGGTTGCTCACCTCTGCACGCCGCTGCTCTTAGGTCTCCTGAAATTGCTGAGGTAGTGGCTTGTCAAACTTTCCTGACCATAACTCACAGAAAGAAACACACACACACACACACACACACACACACACTCACTCTCAGACACACTCCTTTTTCCTGTCGCTCTGCTCTTCCTCTTCCTTTCTCTTACCATTTTCCCTCTATCCTTTCTTCCCCTTTCTTCTTTCCCCTCCCCTCTCCACCTCTTTCCTCCCTGTCCTTCCACTTCTTTTCTTCTCCCCTTACCTGACTGTCTCTTGCTTACCTCGACCCCTCTCCTTCCATAAAACACTGAGGTCTCAGTTCACCTGTGAGTCACTGGACTCAAGTTATTTGGATGTTGGTCCTGTCAGCCTCTCTCGCCAGCTTACTGATGGTGACTGGCTCTTGGAGGTTTGCGCGGAGTCTCCACCAGCATCGGCGTACTGGTCAATGGCAGCTGAGCTGTCTGGGTGTAAGACAGCCCGAGAAACTTCCCGATCTCTCCGTGACAGGGGTGCCATTGCCTTCTCCAGGAGCATCCCGTCTCCCTTATTGTTAAGAGCACTTTGGTTTTGCGCACAGTAGCACTGCCCAGCTAAAAGCGTTCGCTTGGTCAGCCTCACGTGTCTCAGGCATGGTCATGTGACAAGGAGAAATGTGACACAGTTCTGGCCAACGAGAAAGGATGGGAGGGTTTCTGGGAAGGTTTTGGGTTTCCTGAAACAGGAGATGCTGCATGGTAGGCATTCCATAGCCATCTGGTAGCCATGGGGACCATAATGGGGGTCCGTAGAAAGTCCAGACCCCTTTGATAGGGCACAGCAGCAATGTCTGCTACGGGTGGTCCACGTGACATTTCTTGTCACGAGGAAAACATCAAGCCCCTAACATTTCACACCAAGTTTTGCCTTGGCCTGTAATCAAATACAAAACTGATCCTCCTTCCAAATTTTGAATTTCTGTATCTCTTATTCTTTGATGAAACTTTGATAAGTACAAATTATTATGATGATCCCTCCAAGTGTCGCTAATTAGAGTCAAAGCTATTTTACCTTAATTATGATGTTATTCCACATGACATCCAAGTGTGAGAAGCTCTCGCCCAGCACTATCCCAGCAGGAGGAAGAGGTGAGAGTTACTATTCTGTCATTTTTCACAGGGTCCCAGCACTAATATCCACAGCCCAGAAGAGAGTCTGGCTAAGCCACTTGACGGCTGTCCTAGGAATGGCTTGGTTAGCCTTGAGTGGCTCCTTGGGGCTGGCTCTGCACCTTGAGTTTGTTTACATAGTTGCTGGGGTGGCTTGGAGCTGAAAACAAGCTAGGAGTTCATAGGGTTGAACTTGTCTTACTTTGTAGATTCTTTCTGATTTTATTCATGATAAGGAAGACCACTTTGATAACAGCTTTTCTCAGAGCATTTAAGAAGCACCTTTAATCCTAGCACTTGGGAGACACAGGTAAGAGGATTGCTGTGAGTTGGAGGGCCACCCGGAGACTACATAGTTAATTCCAGGTCAGCCTGGGCCAGAGTGAGACCCTACCTTGAAAAACAAAAAAAAAAAAAAGCCCCCCCCCAAAAAAAACAACCAAAAACCAAAACCAACCCAACACAACCAATATGCCATTTAAATACAATAACAATGTAAAAATTATTGCCATATTTACATTCCTTTTTGATACAAAATCTTCCTCTATGCAGCTAACATTTATAGCCCATCTTTTTTTTTTGATTAATCATATTTCTTTCTTTTAATCTTTATAGTACATCGCTCAGAGAATAATTAAACTCCTGGCTAGTGGCAGCCGTGTTGGATGGTACTTAAGCTTCCCTCACGACTTCAGCTCCACAAGGAGCCACCAGCCCGCTGTCCACCTGGCCCTGCCCATTCTTGCTTGTCCCTGCTCTGCAGCCATTGTCAAGGAACAGTGCTGCCCCGGACTGAGCCTAGCCAAACGGATGGCAAAAGTATTTCCCTACACTATCAAGACACGTGCATTTAGATGGTGCTTCTCCTGCATTGCCCTTACTGTTTCGTTTTTTAACTGTATAGAGAAGGCAGTGGAAGTGAGAGATGTTATGAAAGGGCAGAAAAATTCCCATTGGTGAGAATCAGAGGATATACAAAGATAGTAAGTCTTCTAAGCTGGGAGTGGGAATGCATGCCTGCAGTCTTAGTGTGTGGGAGGTTAAGGCAAGAAGATTGAATATTCAAGCAATGGGGGGGGGAGAGAGAGAGAGGGAGAGAGAAAGAGAGAGAGAGACAGACAGACAGATAGGGAGAGAGAGGATACAAATATATATCCTGCTTCCATGTGGAAGCAAAGACAAGATGACTTCCAAGTGATCACACCATTTGGTGCGCATGCAATTCTCTGAAAAAGGAATTCCAGCCAAAATGGTGCCCCGAGGCTGAGCATGTTTGAGAAGTCCTTTTACTTCTGAAGACAACAACGGTGACTCAAAGGTCCCCCTGCTTAGAGTCCAGCTGGGACAGATTGGCTTTTAGAATATGCCTGTTACTCCTCTGTTCTCATGACAGTACCTTCATGTCTCTTAACTGCAGTAAAGCTTGGGCCCGCTGGTCTTTGTCACACTGGGACATGTTCCTTGCGACTCTTTTGACCAATCATTCTGTGTGCTGATGAAAGTGGCTTTCCCGCTAAAAGGAAATAATTTTGGTGCAATGACTAAATTATTTCTTCTTCATTTTTTTTTTTTTTTTTGTTGTTGTTGGAGGATGGCTTGACTTACTTTCTTATCCTCCTTGTCTCCTCTTATTGAATGCAGAAATGATAGGCATGCACCCCCATGCATGGTTTACATGTGATTTGGATGATCAAACCTTGGTCTTGAGCATGCCAGGAAGCACCCTACCAACTGAGTCACATACCAAGGCCCATATTTATTCTTGAGAGAGCAAATATTTAAAGTCATGTGAAAGAGAAGTCAGAAAATACCAAATGCCTTTTAAAATCCACATAGTTAATACAGAAACACAATCACAAAACTTCCATATATATATAATTTAAACGAACTTCCCGCAGTTTGTACCATACAAAAACTTGAAGGGGACCCAGAGCACTTTACACACACAGTACAGCTTATGGTGCAGTGGGCTAAAGAGCAATTCAGGACAAAAATGTGACAAATGTCTTTTGGAGTAGAAAGTTCAGTAATGCTGAATTCTTATGAAGGAGCCACAGAAGTTTTAGTGTGTTGAAGGTCTCCGTTAGCGAGCTCGAACTTCCATTTGTACCGTGGGGCGAGGGAGTGACTCATGGAATGCAATGGGCACGGTGCTTAGTGAGGACAGATCCCAGTTTTACCTCCAGATCCGGTTCATTCTACCTGTGTGACTTGAAACAATTCCACTCCTTAATCTCTTTTACCTAGAAAGAAGAGAACAGTGACTTCCTATCTGGCTCCATAGGAGACAGAGACAACCTTTCGTTTCTGGTGGCTCTTTCAAGCTGTGAGTAGCAGTGGCTGTGCAGGACCTTAATGAGTGGATACATCAAACTCAATGACTTATACAGCACTCAACTGCAGAGTCGGGGGAGCACTCATTAGAAGCCGGCCAGGGATGCTCAGTGCAAACTTGTTTCAAGCACTCAAGGAAAAAGAATGATTTGTGGGCCTGGGAAGTGCTTGCTATGCAGGCATGAGGGCCTGAGTTTAGAATCCCTAGCACCCATGTAAATGCCAGGTGTGGTGGTGCACACCTGTGATGCCAGCTGGTGGGAGGCATAGAAAGGAGGATTCCTGAGAAAAGCTGGGTAGCCGGGCTAGCCAAATAGGCACCCCTGTGCTCTGGAAGAGAAACTGCCTCAATAGAAAGATAGGGTGTGCAGAGGTGGTGGGGCACGCCTTTAATCCCAGCCCTCAGGAGGCTGAGGCAGGAGGACCACTGTGAGCTCAAGGGCAGCCTGAGACTGCATAGTGAATTCCAGGTCAGCCGGGGCTAGAGCGAGACCCTACCTCATACATAAAAGATGGGGTGTGATAGGGAAAGATATCCAATGTTGACATCTAGCCTCCACAAATGTGCACACACTTGGATGTGCACACACACCCACACCTGTGCCTGCACACATGCATGCACACCACACATATCCATGTGCAAGAAAAGAAAAATGACCTATGTAGAGTAAATTTCACAATGCCCTACTAGTATAAGGCATTGTTTTCTTATTCTGTGCCTTACAAACTTTATGAAGCAGGTATGGTACTTACTTTAAACAGAAAGTGTTTGCTCTTACAGACAAATCTTCAAGAGAGGAACATCGACCAATGTAAAATGGTTTTGAAGTTGGTTATTATATTACCAAAGCCTCCAAGAGTGACAGTGTGGAGAGTGATTTGGGGTAAAGAATCTGGTTTGTGGTCACATTTCATAGAAAGGGCTTCCTTTCGTGTCTGTGTGCTCTCATTGAAAAAAAAAAAACTGCATGAAAGAAAGACTTATTGGAAGAAATGCCTTTTTACTACATTCATGTAACAACAGATCCCGAAACCCAGCTTAAGTTGGCAATATGGCCTGTTGGAAGTCCCTGGGGAACCTTTGTTAATGAGCAGATAAGAGTGATTTGTTGTTAACACGGTCATTGTTTCCATCCTACACTGGACATCAGTCATTTGGCCTATTTTTCAAAGACCTACTTGAATTGTCTGAACCCATGAACTTCCTGAAAGTCTAGCCACCGAACTCCATTAGGAGAGCCAATGGCTGCTCAGCAAAAGGGCATTCATTTTACCCCTTGCCTCAGTGCAAGAGGCTCCCCAAACGGAGGCTAACATATCAGCTAGGTATCTTTTCTTGCAGGAGGTCATAAACAAAATTTTGTAGTGTCCCATGAGCATGTTTCGGATTGGTTCAAATCACTTTGGAATTTGCTTGTCTTCTTAATTCAGACACCAGAGTTCTGGTGGAACTTTCTTAAGAAAAATATGTTTAAGAATCAGAAGGCTCAGTGTGGGGCACAGGTCTGTAATTCCATCACTTGGGAGGTGGAGGCAGCAGGACCAGGAGCTCCAGGTCATCCTTAGTGGCACAGGAAGTCTGAATTCAGCCAGGGCTACTTGAGACCTTGTCGTAATGATGCCCACCACCAAAGGTAATTATATGGATGGCCGCCCCAGTTCGCTTTGTTACAGTAAATACATTTACAATGCATGTATACACAAAAGCATCACCTTATACTTTGAATCTGTACCTCATAAAGCAGGAAAAATGTTAAAAAAAATGAAGAAAAATAGAGAACTGTGTTAAAATTCAGATAGGAATCCATGGAGTGTGTCTTTACACAGTGAACCAGTTGTGCAGAGCAAGTGGGAATGGGCAAACAGGCTTATTTCTTGTACTTACAGCATCGTGAGTGGTCCCATATTGAGAGAAGTGATTGGCAGATTGACCGCAACTCTCAGTTATCTGTTGGTTAAAATGGGCTCCCCAAGGACTTGAAGAAGCCATCCCAGCTTAGTCTGATAGTCTTGTGCATTTGAAATTAATAAAACAATAATTTATTGTTATGACATGAAATGCTTCAGAATTGACCCAAATTAAGGCTTTGTTGCAATTATTTTATTTGTAAGATGTCGGGAGCACAGACTAGAGATTATAACAGCATGTAAAAAGTTAAAAACCAAGTTAAGGGACAGAGTCTCACTCGGCTGGTCTGGAACTCCTGGGCTCGAATGACCCTTGTAGTTCAACCTTTCAAGTAGTTGGCATTGCAGGCGCATACCACTGAGACCAGCCAAAAGGCCATGCCAACAGAGCAACAAGACTGTCTTTCAAATGATGTTTTAATAATTTAAATACTTCTTATATACTATATAATATAACATATATTGTGTTAAACGTATCCCACCCTACCCCCGCTATCGTCCCGTTATCATTATTTGTCCTTCCTCCTTCCTGTTTACTACCCTCGGTTCCCCTCAGTCATTTCACTTCTACTTTTATTTAGTATATACACCCACATTATTTCATGCAACTATACAAAATATACAAAGGATAAATGAAAGAAAACACAGTCCTTTGGAGACTGGCTTGATTAGCTTGCTATAATTATCTTCAGTTTGCAACCATTTTCCACAAATGACGATTCATTCTGAATGAGACCACCTGTTCTGGTTTCCTTTGCATGGCTGATATGGACAAAACAACTCCATCCAAAGCAGCTGGTGTGAGGACAGGGCTTATCTAGGCTCACAGTCTCACAGAGAAGCTTTAATATGGCAGTTAGAGGATGGTAGAGAAGAGGCTGGCCATCTCTTCTTGTCCTGGCAGCTGGAAGACAGCAGCAAGAGAGTGAGCTGCGTTGTGGCAAGGGGGAGCTGGGCTCTAACACCCCTAAACCCAACACTAGCAAGGCACCTCCCTCCAGCAAGGCTCCACCTCTCAAGGTGCCACTAGCTAGGGACGAAATTGTTGAAAACACAAGGATTTGTGGAGAACATCTCTTTCAAAGCACCACAGGGGACGTTCCTCATTCAAACTATCATGCCATCTTTTAAAAGAATGTTGTTATTTATTTTATTTACAAGGGGAGAAAGAGACACACACACAGAGAGAATAAATGAATAAATATGGGCATGCCAAGGCCTCTGGATGCTGCACTCCACATGCATGGGCCATTTTGTGCATGTAGTTTTATGTGGGTCCTGGGCAATTGAACCCTGGCCAGTATGATTTTCAAACAAATACCTTTAGCCCCTGAGCCACCTCTGCAGCCACTACCATGCCATCTTAGCATAACAATGTACGCAGGTCTACCCCACAACAGCTGCCCACACAGAGTCTGCACTGCACAGATACAATGGCAAGAGTTCTGAGTTAGTGACACGTTTCTTTGGTGCTTTATGTGTGTGGTAATGTTGAGGGTGATGCTTGCTATCTACTAAGTGTATATCACTTATTATATTCTTTCTAAATGCTGCAACTCATACTCAAGGTACCAGCTATTATTTCCATTTTATAGACCAAGAGTGGATTATTCACCGTCTGAGATCACATCTCATAAAAGTGGAGTTGGAATTTGACTCAAGGTTATTCTAAGACTTGGTGATCCTTTGCTAAGATGTCACACAAGTAAGTCATTCTTTTCTTGAACTCATACCTACTATATGATTTAGATAAAACCACAGTTAGCTTTTCATCCCTTGTCCTCACTTTGAAATGACATTGAGTCCATCTTGACACTGATTCTACATTATTGCAATAGTTAGTGTCCAATACTGCCTACCTCATAGACATTGAAAATAAATCCTTGTTACATGAATATTCTGATCTTTTTCTTTTCTTTTTGATAGGGGAGAGGGCAGTTTGCTGGGAAAAAGTGTGGATTGGAGACTGCCAGGAACATGTGTCAAAATTAAAAGTAAACTTTTTTCATTACTTTAAATAATCCACAGCATTTCCTGAGGAAGGCCTGCTTAAGAAAAGGGCAAATTGCACACAACAGTAGGAAAGTGTTCACAGTCAGCAAAGAACTGCAGCGACAGAATAAGCATGGCTATGTGTGTGTGCTTTCTCATTCGATGATAGACAAAAATCAGCATTTAGGCTTCTCATTTAGAATTCACTGAAATGAAAACATAATCCAAGTTAATTACCGTTCCCTAAGGTATCTGGTTGCATAATGTTTTATAAAATTAAAACCTATTAAACGCCCATGAGGGAAAGAACTTAGTTTAGATGCGAAGCGTTAAAAAAAAGATGAAAGAAAACGAGGAGAAAAGGGAAGATGTGAAACCCAGCTAGTACCTCTACTTCTTGTTACGCATGCACGCACATCTTGAAGCGAGAGATAATGAGAGTTTTGAACTATGAGAATAAAATTGTAGGAGCTGTGCGTGGAGACACACCTGTAATCCAAACACAGGAGAAGTAGAGGCAGGAGGGTCTTGAGTTTGAGGCCAACTCGGGCTACAGAGAGAAACCCTGCTTCAAAACACAAAAAAAGCAAGAACGCATGAATGAGACAGAACGTTTGAGTTTCCTGAGCAATGTGTGCGTGTGTCACACACGAATCTTTCTCATTCTTGGTCAGTGCAAGTCAAGTTACACTCACAGAAAATGGAACATGGATTTGGAATGAGGTTGCCAGACCTAGACCTTGTCTAAACATCCAGAAGGTTCTGACTTGATTAACTCAGTCAGGTACCAACGGAGTCTTACTTAGTACAAGCAGGACTGACTCTATATCTCAGTAGGAAGTGCTGGCATTTTTTAAGGTGCCCTTGAGTTTGGTTTAGCAGATCCATGTCTTGAGACTAGTTGAGTTCCTGAGCCTGGTTTTGAGCTTCCTTTCTGCACCCCACTTACTGGCTTTGTGGTGATGGATAAAGAACCCAGGCTCTCTAATTCTGGCTTCATTTGCATAGCACCCAGGGATGGCTGAATTCCAGGGTCATTTCCAATATCTAACATATGATGGCTACAACTTTCTGTCACACGTCCTATAACAAAACTGGAAGGCTTGATACGATACACAGAAATAAAGTGAGGTGCCAAAGAAAACCAAGACAGGAGAGGTATACCATTCTCTAGATGGCTTCCTTCAGGGCCGCTGGTGATTGTATATCTTCACTCATAGGAATGTACTCTGAGAAGGAACTGTTGTTGATTGAAGGTTACAGACAAGGGCTTGTGTTTTCACCCAGAATTTGCAACAATTAGGTTAGCAGTATCCATATTTTATTTTATTTTGAGACAAGATCTCCCACTGACCTGAACTCACCAAGTAGGCTAGGCTGCCTGGTTAGCCCCATAGACCCCTGTCTTTGCCCTCTCAGCACGGGGAGGCCAAGGTGCATGTCACCACTGTGGCTGGCTTTTTTCACATGGGTTCTGGTGATCCAAGTCAGGCAGGTCCTCCTGCTTGCAAGGTAAGCACTTTCTGTGCTAAATGATCTCCCCGCTCCTAGGAAGAGACGTTTGGATTGTGTGGCATCAGGTTGGCCCATTGTTTATAGCTTTTGCCGTTTTAAGCGACACTTGACTGTATATCACTTGGTAGTATGTGTGGTGTGCATGTGTGGTATACGTGTGCTGACGTGTGTTCATATGCCGTGGGCACACCTGTTGGGGCGTGCGTGCACATGTGTGGGCATTCGTGTGGGGGCCTGAGGTTGACAGCATGCATGGTCCTCAGTCACTTTGTACTTGATTCAGCTGGTTTAGCTAGCCATCAACTTGCCCCAGGGACCTCCTCTCTACCCCGGAGCACTGGGGTCGCGGCAGGGCCACCAAGCCCATGAAGCGTTTATGTGGGTGCTGGAGGTCTGAACTCCGGCTTGTGGGACGGGGGCTTGTTCCATTTAGCCATCTTCCCAGCTTCCACTTTGTAGTTGCTAAGAACCGTTTACTTCCGTGTGTCCTGCACCCCCAACTACTTTGCAAGAAAAGCTCGGAGCTATTTGCAGTAGGCTGAGCAGGGAATGCTGAGTTAATTCAGGGCGCTTGCACTGAGAGGAATATCCACTCCGAAGTGAACTCAAAGGACAGCTAAGTTTGCATCTGAGAAAGAGTTGAAGAAGTCGAATCATCTCTCTTGTAGAAGAAAAATGTGGGACAGTTTCAGGAGCTCTGTCTACAGAGAGTGGAAGAGCTTCTATGAGGAAGGAGGACTGGAAGATTTCCAGCTTAGGGCTTATAACAGGAGCCGCTAAAAAGAACTTTCTAACAGACACGGTTGTCCAAAGATGAGATCCCTGGCCTCGCGGACACTCAGGCGTGTCTGAGGAGTGACGTCGGAGGGCCGTGGCAGTGGACGGACACGGGGACACGGGGACACGGGGACATGGGACCCCTCCCAACACCCATGCTGCTTCTCTCGCTGGACCACAGAGCTCCCGACATGTGCAACTTGTGATGCAGGCACGAATGTCCTTGGCAGCGGGAACGTGGCAGTCACTATCCAGCCAGTGTGTTGTAGGGGTCTTCACTCGGTAGTCAGCAGTGTTAAACACACAGCAAGAATGAAAATCCCTCCAGGATTATGTAATCAATTGCCTTGTTCATATGGTATTGAGTTTCCTCCCTTTTTTGTTTTTGATATTTTTGCTTTGTTTTCTGAGGTAGGGTCTCACCGTAGGCCAGGCTGACCTGGAATTCACTACGTAGTCTCAGGGTGGCCTCAAACTCGTGGCGATCCTCCTCCCTCTGCCTCCCGAGTGCTGGGATTAAAGGTGTGAACCACCAGGCCCTGCCTGTTTCTGATTTCTTAAAGACTGGCTTTCATGTAGCCCAGGCTGGCCTCAAACTCTGCTTGCAAAGGCTGACGCTGAGCTCCTGAACACCCTATTCTGCTTTCAAGGGTTGGGAGTGTGGGCATGAGCCACCGCCGCCTGCCATGGGCGTGACATTCCGCGAATACTTACGGAGCTACTCAGGAGATGCTGTTTGCTGTCATGACTAGGTAATACGGGAAAACTAAATCCAACTCCAGTTCTAACCTCAGTGAGGTGCAAACAGAATAAATGGCATAGAAAGGCAAAGCATGGAAAGTTGCTTGTATTGGAAGTCTTGTTTCACCTAAAATCTGCGTGAGCCTCAGGACGTTACTGATCCCGTGAGCTCCCAAGTCTTCGTTCATAAGTACTGAAATACTAATAACAGGCTTCTCAGGCTGCAGAGGTGGCTCAGCGGTTAAGGCATTTGCCTGCAAAGCCAGAGGATCCCAGTTCAACTCCCTGGGACTCACATAATGCACAAGTTGCCCAAGGCGGTGTGCATCTGAAATTTATTTACAGCGGCTGAAGGCCCTGGCACACCCATTCTCTGTCTATCTCTTTCTCTCTCTTTCTATCGGCCTCTCTCTCTCAAATAAAATAAATAAATAAAAACATAAATGAATAACAGGACTCTTGGTCATTCAGGTCACAGTCTAGTAGGCATTGGTGGCTGATCAATTTTATTAGATACTAGTCTGTTCTCTGAATTGTTGCAGAATGGTTGAATGTTAGATCTAGTGTGCAAGTAGAAATGCCTTGAATGGTATCTAGCACATAGAAGATTCTGGCTAAATGTTAGTTGTATCCCATCACTCAGGTTTCTTGATGTGTGGTAGGAAGCCCTGTCTCCTTCCCATAGGATTCAGAAGCAGTTTGAATGGCTATGGCTGTATTGTCCAAGTTTGACTACTTGAGGCTCCAATAGCTTCAACTTGTCATTCTGAGAACATGTTGATTTTCCTGCAGCGTTCATTTGGCTTGAGGTATAGGACAAGAAAGGGAATGCCCAAGTTAGACCTGTCTTTGTCGTAAAAATTAGGCAGATGTTTCCTTTCACAGTTCTGATTCCCCGGACTCAACTGCAGAGGTAACAAAGGTGAAATGTTTCATTCTAGGGGTGATGATTGTATTACTATAATTTCTACAAAAGATATCAAGAAAGGAGTGCTTTGTTGAAATGGCTTTCTGCATATGGTTTCTTTTTCATTGCATGTGTATGTGTGTGCGGTACGTGTGACTGTGTCTGTGCATGGTCACGTGTGTGTGCCATGAGCATGTGGAGGCCCAGGGCTGGCAATAGGCATCTTTCCTGGTCACTCTCGGTCTTACTCACTGATGCACGGGCTTCCACTTGAACCTTGTCAGTTTGGCTAGTCTAGCTCGCTGGCTCACCTTGGGGATCCGGGTTTCTGCCTCCTGAGCACTGGGGTTACGTGGGGGGTGTCGTGCCTGTTCAACATTTATCTGGGTGCTGGAGACCTGACCTCAAGCTCTCATTGCCTTAAGCATGGCAAATGCTTTACCGACTGAGCCGTTTCCCTAGCACCCTCCGGCCGCATATGGTTTTTATATTGCATCGAGTGGTTAGCGTGACTCTTCCACTTTCAGTGATAGGTGCTGAGGGCATCTGCTCTTCTCACCACACTCTACTAGAATCAGCCCTTCGGGGACACTTACTTGGGAGACATCATACTGTCAGGGTGCTATAGTGTTTTTCTTGGTTGCTTAAGTAGCTTCTTTTTCCTACTCAAGAAAGCTGATCAATTTAAAGTAAAACAGGGTCAATATCCTTTATGGTGTTATTAGCTAACGCATGACTTCTTTTAGGAATTCTGTCTATGACTTGTTTTCTTGTGAGAGGGAGCTGGCAGGGACATGCAGGACATGGAGGGAGTGCTGGGTAACCATCTTACCCTTCACTAGTGGCGGGGGTGGGGGGCTCATTTCCTGCCTTTCAAAAACCCCAAACAAATCCTCCCTTTCCCAAGTGTCCTAGTGAAATCTCACCCATCCTGGAAAACAAAAGAACCAGCTTTAACTTATTTTATTGGTAAAAGCTCAAAACTGAGATCTTTTCTCAACAAATTCAGTATTAAGTTAAAAGAAGGCATGAGGCACAACCCCAAAGTAGCTTTACAAATAAGCAGGCATAGTCTCTACTAATTACATTGTGGTCTACTTAGAACTATTACTCAGGTAGTAAAATTTAGAAAATAATTCAAAGGAGGTGGTGGGGAGGGGTTATGATCATGGTCCGTATATATGTATGGAGGCTTTCAATAAAACATAAGAGAAAGGAAAGAGTTAACCTCTTTTTGGCAGTTCTTGAGGATAGAATGCATGCGTACACAGGCCAGTCAAGCGCTCTAACACCAAGCCACACCCAGAGCCATCCAAAGCTAGCTTATTCACTGGTAACAGCCCCGTTTGGAGATTCTGTCAATACTTCTATGTTAAGACGCCTTCCAGTGGCCCGGGAGCCGGGGAGCCGGGAATCTAGTGCTCCTGTCCGGGACAATATTATCCTTCAGGGTCATGCAAAGGCCTTTTTAAGAGGTGTTTGTAAAACTCCAATGGAACTGCTGAAAGCAATAGTTACCTTTCGCTCTTGAGTCTACACTTCCTATGGCTGGCTGCTCTGGTTTTTGTAGATCCATTGCTGACTCTTCCTATGTATGAATCACAGGTAATGGCATAAGGGTGGTTGGCAAAGTTATGTATGTTTCAAAGCTCTTCGTGATCAATTTCCCCCAGCAAAGAGTGTCAACAGTTGGTGTTGGCACCTCTTCTGAAGCTAGACAAGCACACATATCACAGCACACATATCTGTATCCTCTTCTTGGCTACTAACATTGTGTAGAGAGGAATTTGCATAAATCTCTATTTTTGTGGTGCTGGGAAGGGAGCTACCTCTTCAACCCTGTGTGGTTAGCCTTGATAGAATGAGTGATGTTAGCTGTGAATCATGCCTCCTGCAAGGGCTTGGTGGCTTAAGACAAAAGAATTTAGAAAAATTATCCTCCCTTATTGCAGATCTCCTGAGAATAGATCCACAAGGGATTTTGTTTTTCTTTTTTGAGACAAGATCTCAAGTAGCCCAGGCAGGTTTCAACTAAGGGTGACTCTGGGCTCCTGATCTTCCTGCCTCCCACCTGCCAGGATTACCAGTGAGCACCACCACATCTCACATGATGCAGTACTGGGGATCGAACCCAAGACTTCACACATGCTAGACCAGCACGCTAATGACTTATCTACGTCCCCAATGCTCACAAGAAGGTTGTTTTTATTTTTTTAAACTTTTTTTTTAAAAATTTATTTATTTGAGAGCGACAGACACAGAGAGAAAGACAGATAGAGGGAGAGAGAGAGAATGGGCGCGCCAGGGCTTCCAGCCTCTGCAAACGAACTCCAGACGTGTGCGCCCCCCTTGTGCATCTGGCTAATGTGGGACCTGGGGAACCGAGCCTTGAACCAGTGTCCTTAGGCTTCACAGGCAAGCGCTTAACCGCTAAGCCATCTCTCCAGCCCAAGAAGGTTGTTTTCAATGAAGGAGAGTTTGGCCCTAGGAAGAGGCACCGACTTCCGAGGAAGCAGGTAGAGTTCAGGTACGGTCCCTGGCATTGTTTTGGGTTAACAAACTCAAAATGGAGATGAAGAAGGGCACCCTTCCTCCTGGCCTTTTCTAGGGCCAACCCTTTGGCATTGTCAGATCCAAGTGGGAGGCCGCACAGTCCTGCCAGGCCTCTGAACACGTTGGGTTGAGTGGCTTCCTCTCCTGAGCTCCGGTGGCACACCAAGGACTGGGGCTGGGATGCAAAGCAAGTGGGGAAAGAGGCATAAATCCTTCAGTGCTTGTTCTAGCAAATTCCACTGGTGAAGAGCTAGAGCAAGTCTAGCCGGAGTTTCATCTTATGAATGGGTTGTCACTGAACTAGAGAAAGTCTCTCTTCCAGGATTCATTCCAAGTTGGTTCGCTTGGGGTCCTGATGCTCTGTGTCAGCTGTTGACACGATTGCTTGGATTCTAGTCACAGCGTATCTTGAAGGTGTGCGTGGGTCTTTGGTGGAGTGACCCATACTGCCGATGAATCACATACACTGCAATGCAGTGTCTACTCCCTGCTAAGAGCTTTCTCTTATGAAATGCCTGTGATTACAGCCTGTTTACTGTATCCTGTTTTCTGTCACCTTGAGTTCCTGCAAGATCATTACCTACTAATATGATGTATCGGTCTATTCATCAGGCTATCTATCTGTTTCCAAAGGGCCCATCAGATAGGCCCTAAGTGCTCTGAATTTGTGCCCAGCAGGCACGCCGGGACTTGTACTGGGCCTGAGACCCAGTTCTTGATCTAGTTTTATTGAGAGCAATTAGCATAAAGGGAACAGGTTTACAGGCAACGCTCAAACTTTAAAATGTTTCATATGCATCGTAATCAAGCTCTTAAAAAAACAACTCTGCAGGAAGCTGATTAAATCACCTCTCTCTCTCTCTCTCTCTCTCTCTCTCTCTCTCGTTCTCTCTGTCTTCCTATGTTTGAAGTGCAGGAGAGCTTTTTCCGGGAACGTCAGCTCCCCCATCTAACGGTGTAGGTACCACCACCCAGGGAGCCCTGCTCTCTTTTCTCTGATACCCTTGAATGTGCGCCAAGAGGACGACAGGAATGGCGCGCTTGGCAGAGACGTGCTCTTTGGGCTCTGTACATTGCGCCTTTCACGTGCATTCAAGGATGGCTTACTAGAAGTTCACTGGCCAGCTCGTCTTAGGAAAGGAGTGGCAAACAAGGAGTGACCCTGCCTTAAAAATGCTGGAAGGAGGGCTGGAGGGATAGCTTGGTGGTTAAGGTGTTTGCCTGCAAAGCCAAAGGACCCAGGTTCGATTCCCCCAGAACCCACATTAGCCAGATGCACAAGGGGGTGTACGCATCTGGAGTTCGTTTGGCGCACCCATTCTCTCTCTCTCCTTCTTTCTCTGTCAAATAAATAAATATGTAAATAAAATATTAAAAAATAAAAGTGTTAGAAGGTAAGAACTGGCCCACTGACCCAAAAGTTGTCCCCTGACCTCCACACACACACACACTGTGGCATGCACGAGCGCATGCTCGCACACATGAACATGCACACACACACATACACGCACGTCATATACACACACATCCAAAAGTCACCTTCTGGGGCATGGCTCAGTGGGTAAACTATTTGCTGCACAAGAATGAGAACCTGAGTTCAGATCCCCCACATAAAGTTCTGGGTGCGGCCTTACTGGGGAGGCAGCCACGGAAGGCTGTGCCGGGGTTGCTGGCTTGCGTATCCAGCTGAACCAGTGAGCTCTGATTTCAGTGAGAGATCCTGTCTCAAAAAGTAATGTTGATAGGACAAAAAAGGAAACAGAAAACAAAAATGATGGCATCAGAATAGAAAAGAGACTAGTGGGGAAGAAGAAGAGATGCAGTGGAAGGGATCTGAGACGGAAGAAGGAAGGTGGTGGTCAGACATTGTGATCATGTTATCTTGTTTATGTCTATGAAAGTTGTCAATAAACAGAAACTAAAATGATGTAGAAAGTAAACGAAGGGGCTGGAGAGAAGGCTCAGTTGTTA
Organism: Jaculus jaculus; assembly: GCF_020740685.1. Classification (NCBI taxonomy): domain Eukaryota; kingdom Metazoa; phylum Chordata; class Mammalia; order Rodentia; family Dipodidae; genus Jaculus; species Jaculus jaculus. The sequence goes on along the minus strand of NC_059116.1, from coordinate 72,416,056 downwards.
AGGCACTTGCCTGCAAAGACTAAGGAGCAGAGTTCAATTCCCCAGTACTCGCATAAAGCCAGAGGCGCAAGGTGGCCCATGTGTCTGGAGTTCGTTTGCAGTGACTAGAGCCTGTGCATGCCCATTCTCTCTCCCTCTCTCTCTTGACTTCTTTCTCTCGCATAAGTAATGGAAATATCTTAACAGATCAGAAAGTAATTGAGTGACACATCTGATCATGACCTCTGGTCTCGCCAGGCACACATATGCACATGTGCACCTGCACACACATGGGGCACCCACACGCTTATGAACGCACAGACATCCTGCACGCGTACTTACATGCAGACAAGCGCAATCACACAGGGCAGGCCTTGCCTCGGCTATTTTATTGAAAGGGCAGTGTCATACCTTCCTCCTTCCAGAGGCACTCCTCCTTTTTTCAGTTTTTAAAGAAATATTTTGTTCATGTGTTTTCATAGAGAGAGAGAGAGAGAGAGAGAGAGAGAGAGAGAATGGGCATGTCAGGGCCTCTAGCCACTGCAAACGACCTTCAGATGCGTGTGCCACTTTGTGCATCTGGCTTCATGTGGGTACTGGGGAACTGAACCCAGGTGGTTTGACTTTGCAGGCAAGCACCTTAACTGCTGAGCCATCTCTCCAGACCTCCCCTTCCCTTTAATGAGATAGTTGATACATTGAAGATTGTATTATGAATTTTCCCCAGTGCAACAAATATCCAAGGCAATCAGGTGATAAGGAGAAAAGGCTTATTTGGCTCATAGTGTTTGTGGAATGAATCCTTTCAGGACTGGGTGAGGCAGTCAGTGAGGGACAGTGAGGGAGAGGGGGCAGAAGGGAACCCCCGCCCAACAGTCCTATTCAAGGGCATGTCCCCATGACCTAAAACCCTCTCAAGTAAGTCCTACTTCTTAAAGGTTCCACCGTCTCCCAATTGTACCAATTTGGGGCCCAAGCCTGGAACGCGGGGGCCTTTGGGGAATTGCTGAGCCTTCTGCTTCCAGGGGAACCACACATCCTCTAAGCTCTTTGCACAAAGATCTTTCCCTCTCTCTGAGCATCTTCTTATTATAAATGGTGACAACTACAGTTCACTTTGTATCAACCTCCTCAAGAGGTTGGAATTCTGGATCTCTGTGGCCATCAATTACTAAACAAGCATGATCCTAGAGCGCACTGTGGGAGACGGGGTGCTCATTGCTGTGGTTCAGCCATCTGCTCTGTTGTCGGGAGGTGAGGGATATAGAAAGAGGTATTTCCATTCCTTTAAGAAATAGTTTTTCACTGGAGGCCCGCTCCAAGGGAGGGAATACATCCCTGATACTGAAAACTTAAAACAGGGTAGTCATGAGCCCTAGGGTTGTAACATGTGCTGATGTCTGGATTAGTGTATATACTATGCTTATCAAACTGCCCAGTAAGCACTTCTCTTAATATTCATACCTTATATTAACGCTACTCTCACTTTGGATAGAGAATCTTCTCTTTTCAGATGGCAGTGACCTTGGGACAACTCAGAAGGTATCATGGTGCTGGAATGAAGTAACTAGAGTACCGAGTAACATCTCGATCACACCTTCCAAGGCTCAGGGTCTGATGAGGAAGAGGTGGCGGAAAGAATGTAAGAGCCAAAGGAAGGATTGGACTCCTTACAACGTGCTCCCTCCAGACAAAAAATTGGCCTCAATATCCATGAACTCATAATGCCTGACGCTACCTACACAAGACCATCATAAGAGGAGGGAAGGATCATGGCATCCAAATAGAGGAGAGACTTATTGAGATGGGGAGTGGATGTGATGGAGAAGGGAATTTCAAAGGGGAAAAGGGGGGAGGGGGTATTACCATGGGATATTTTTTATAATCATGGAAAATGTTTAATAAAATTGAGAAAAATTTTTTCAGCCTTTCCCTCCCTCCTTTCTTTTCTCCTCCTCCCTCTCTTCCTCATTCCTTCCTTCCATCTCTTTCTTTCTCTCTTCTTTTCCTTTTTCTCTCTGTTCTCTCTTTCTAGCTTTGTACATATAAGACAAGTGCTCTGTTATTAAACTAGTCCTCAGCCCAACATTTTCTTTCCTTGCTTTGTTTGATCACTGAAGGTTAGAAGAAAGATAGCGAGGTACCTGTAGACTTATTCTGTCTTCCACTTTAGATGTTCTTATTATACAATTGAGGAGATGTGGAGGGCATTGGAACACGTGATGGGATAGTGGGGAGGGGGCTGAGGGGAAGGGTATAAGTGGGAAGTAGGGGAATGGGAGAGATGGGGAGAGAGAAGAAGCAACAGAAACAAATTTTACTTAAAAGTGACATAATGAAGCCTAATTATTTGTATGCTAATTAAAAATAAAAAATTAAAAACAGGTGTCAGAACCATTTTAATATTTTACCTTTAAAAATATTTTAGATTGTTCTTCAAAGACCAAAATAGAATGAGTGGTCATACTTCAGGATTTAAGTCCTTTAACATGCAAGTGATATAAAATAGTAGCTTATTGGGACATTTTGCTAGTAGGTCTTGCTCTTACATTCAGTGAGTCATAAAAAGTATGGGAAATTGAAGCAAGAATGAGAGATGCTATTTTATCATACAGTAAATCACAGGGTTAAGCCTGGTCATATGGGTTAAACTCCTACCACTGAAATAAAATTATTCCTTTAGTTTAGGAAATTACTGCTATAGTGCTGGCAGAAGAATGAACAAGACAGCACAGGCTAGCAGTAATTTTTGACACATAGGTTAATTTTATTATGTGCTTTATGTATTTTTCAATAAAATATATAGGTAATTAAAAATTGAACTGGGGTGCTTTCTTGGATTTATAATAATTAGCACATACATTGCACTATATATTTTTAAAAGCTTTATACATCGTTAATTAACTAGGGGTGAGGTAGTGAGTGTGATTGTTCCCATTTTACAGGTGAACAAGCTGAACCACGGCAGGCTGAAACGAACTGCCTCAGGGCTTCCAGCAAAGCCGGGCAGAAGACAGGTTGGACGACAGAACCTGCGGCACCGGCTGGCTCGCTCTCTGCATCACTGATGGTTGTTTCTTATCTTCACTGAGGGCCAGTGGCAGACAGATGTAGTCACGAACGCCTACATTTTGTTTTTAATTTTTGAGGTAGGGTCTCTCTTTAGCTCAGGCTGATCTGGAATTCACCATGTAGTCTCAGGGTGGCCTCGAACTCACAGCGATCCTTCTAACTCTGCCTCCCAACTGCTGGGATGAAAGGAGTGCGCCACCATGCCTGGATGAGCATCTGCATTTTTTGTGTTTCATTTTTGGCAATTATGTTTTTGTTTTTGAGGCAGGGTCTCACTCTGGCCCAGGCTGACCTGGAATTCACTCTGTAGTCCCAGGGTGGCCTCGAACTCACAGCGCTCCTCCTCCTTCTGCCTCCTGAGTGCTGGGATAAAAGGTTTGCGCCACCACATCCGGCCTGGACAATTTTGTGCTAATACAGGAACCGGAAACTTCTTGTTTGTGTTCGGCGGCCATCTCCTTTGGAAGAAGGTGTGCATTTTGCTCTACCATTCACAGGTGGCAAATGGGTCTGGACTACAGTGACGGTGGGGAGCCAGGCGCATTCAGAAGGCCCAAAGCAGCGGTGGCAAAGGACAGTGAGGCTCTCTGTCTGCTCTCCTGGAAAGTACTGGGTGCATGGATGGCTCTTTCTAACTGAGAAGCTTCTCGGATGAGGAGTAAAATGTCCCAGGGGACAGGACAGCTCTGGAGCCGGGCTGAGAAACTGAACTTGCTCTCGACATATGGCCGGTGCTTTATAATTCTCGTGTGGAGAGACCGTGTCTGATACGTTTGAAAGATATTGTGCCGTCGGTGTTCATTTACTTTCTAAGCATAAGTCAAAAGGAATGGAAAGTAAAGCAAAAATTAAATAAAGCTCAAAGTGCTTGGCACTGAGTTTGTGGCCAATGCTTTGTGCACATTTGCTGAGTGCTTGCAAGAGCTCTCTGGGTCACACACCACGATCATCTGACTTTTCAGAGGAGGGAAAAGAGATTCGTGCACCCACAGCACACACCTGCTAAGGGACGGAGCTTTAAGTGGTTTCTCAGGCCATTTGGTGCAGTTTTATTATTTCATAACTTAGGGGTAGGGTGAGATCAAACAGGCCATATAAGTACAAACTCAATCATTGTTCATTATAGTTCATAGTAATTATTAATTATTGTGCTCTAATCCGTTTATATTGAGCATGCAGCATTGATTATACACATAATATAGTAAGATCTAGGGGTCTCTTTTTGTGTGTGTGCTGGGGCAGGGGGGGACGTAGTCTTATTCTGTAGCTCTGGCTATGTTGGAATTTGCTATATAGATGAGGTAGACCTCAAGCCTCAGTATTTGATCACACACCTGTGCCACTATGTCTGGCCACAATTTTTCCTATTTAGGATGAGATTCCCTGGGTATATGCTGATTTACCATTCTCTAATATATTTCTATTGTTTTGATTGTCCAAGACAGGATTTCATGTAGCCCAGCCTGGCCTAGAATGCACTAAGTATCTGAGAATGATCTTGAACTCTTTTTTTAAAAAAAATTTTTATTTATTTGGGAGACAGAGAGAAAGAGGTGTGGGGAGAATGGGCATGCCAGGGCCTCTAGCCACTGCAAACAAACTCCAGATGTGTGTACCCCCTTGTGCATCTGGCTTATATGGGTTCCAGGGAGTTGAACCTGGGTCCTTTGGCTTTGCAGGCAAGTGTCTTAACCACTAAGCCATCTCTCCAGCCCCAATCTTGAACTCTTGATCCTTCCGGACCTGCTGCCCAACTGCTGGCATTGCTCGTGTCGTCATCTCCAGCTCTTGGCTGTTCTCTGTGGCATGTGGAGCTGTGTTCCCCCTCCTCCCCCCCCCATCATTACACTCAGTATCTATCTGGGACCCACGTATGGGAAGGAAAAAGGCGTCGCATCATGTGCACCGTTTCTTATGTCTCCACTAAAGTCTCTGCTATCTTTGGGTGGAAGGCTTGGAAGGCGCAGGCTGCACATGTCATAGCTGCCACTAAGATGTCCTTATTCTCTGTGCCTAAAGGCAGACCACACCAAAAGATATAAAAGGTGTAATCTTAACTTACTCATTTTGGAAATGCATATGCAAACAAACACAGATTTTAGGCTTCATTTGGGAGACAAGAACATTGAGCTTTATGTTCCTTTGATTTTATCAGTGGTTTATCAGATTGAGAAAATTAGTAGGATTTATTAAGCAGTGGGTAAGGAAAGATGGAGCTGGTGCCTTGGCTGAAGAAATCATTTCACATCTTTCCGCTTGGTTCCTCATATCTGTAAAGCCACTGTGCCTTAGGATGTAATTCAGATTTTTTATTTTTAGTACCTTGCGGGTATAATAGTGAAGGAGGAAGAAAAGCGTAGCTTGAGAATAAGGAAGAAGCACGCTGTCAACTTTCTACACTGACGTCGCTTGAGGAGCTCCGTCGCTTGGAAGGCTGGCTCCGCTCCTGCTCAGTTCAAAGGCTCCACGGGCAACGGCCAGGCAAGCGAATGAAGAAAACTAGGTGTAGGCACTGAATAGCACTTTTGTTGTCACAGTTACTTACCTATCCGGACCTCTTGTCCATTAGAGGAAGCAGGTCAGAAAAGAAAGATAAGCTGGTTGTTGTATGGTGCCAGGTGACGGGGCCTGGCTTGGGAGATGTAGCTCAGTTGGTCGAATGTTTGCCCAACATGCACGGAGCCCGGGCGTGGTGGCCCATGGCTGGAATCCCAGCCATCAGGAGGTGGAGGCAGGAGAATGAGAAGTTCAAGGTTGTCCTTGGCTTTATGTGGAGTTTGAGGCCAGTTTGGGGTCCATAACTGCCCCCCCGCCCGCCTCACTCACGTACACCGTGTGCGTGATAGAAAACATGCATCCTGACTTCCAGCCAGTTCATTTCTAGGAACATGGGCTGACCCCGATACCGTCCTGGCAGGCCGTGGAAGTGAATTTCAGATGTGTCTGCACGAGTTCCTCAGATTCAAAGAAACTTTTGGGGCACTGTTAGCTCTGAAGTTGGGTATCTCGGGGCTGATGATTTTCCAATGACAGGAATGCATTTGTTTAAGCCAAGGATCTTATGCATGCAAAGTTATGGTCATTCGGTCAGGGAGCTGTGCGTTTGAGGTGCAGACTCCCACTGATGGTCACTTCAAATCCTCGGCATGGCTTCAAACTTCAGGTCACAAATTGCTGTTTGGGAACTGACTGTTTACGTGGAATTGTAGCTCTGGTGACGCAAACCGAACAGGAAATAAATGAAAACAAAAGCTCGCTAAAGGAAATAAAACACCGAGGGTGTACTTCCCCACGTGTGGCAAAGGTATGCTTCTAGTCTGTGCTAGAATGTCTCAGTCCGTGCTATCCTTCCGAGCAAATAAACCATCAGTCTTTGGCCACCGGCTCACCGTCTTGTCACAAGGTCATCGAGTTTGTGGTAGCAAGGCAACTTTGCTTCAGATACTCATCACTGGACTCACCATGGTTAGCTGTCACTGGGCTGAGGAGATTGCTCAGGCAGCAGAGAGCTAGTCTCCCAAACCCCAGGGCCTGACTTTGATCCCCAGTACCCACAAAAAATACCAGGCAGTGCTGTGCCCCTCTAAGGTGGGGAGGAGGCGACAGGTGGGTCACTGGGGCTTGAAGGCCAGCCAGCCATCTACTTGGCTGGTTCTGGCCAAAGAGAAACCCTGTCACAAAAAAGGTGGACCGTGCCTGAGGAGCTACAGCCCAGGTTGTCCTCTAGCCTCCAAAAGCATGCACACACCCACAGGCACACCAGATAACCACTGGCTTTGATTATTTGGGGCTGGTTTTAAAAGAAGCAAACACTCCGAGGATTTTAATAACCCCTGGGAGAAAGTGATTGCAGCCTCCTGAGGAGAACTAAGGAAAAAAAAAAAAAATTCCCATCGCAAACTGAAGCTGTAGAAACTTGGGCCCCACAGTTTGGCTGAGCTTCTGCCCTCTCTCCCTTCTGAGCCAAACATTGCAACACTGAGCATAAGGTAGCTTGTTTTTCTGCTTGCATCTAAAGGGCTCAGAGCAGCTGGGAGGCCGTTAAAGATTGCAGATGGAAACACCTCTCCACCGCACTGGTTAGGGGAGACCATAAAAGAAGTGCAAAGTTAATTGTGCTCATGGCAGAGAGTGTGTCATGTAAGCACCGCATTGTCTGTCTTCATGCAGGTATCAGGCAGGGACCTGTGAGGCATCAATTCACATTGTGGGTTAGCTGTCAGCAGGAAAACAGGGCGCTAACTGTCGCAATTTCTCTGACGTTCAAGTGCGTATTTAAACTTATGTTCCTAATGAAGACCACGGCCATGCAGTGTTTCCTCTGGAGGCCTTGGCCCTTGTAGGAGACACTGATATTGGCTTTTTTTTTTTTTAACTGTGAACAAGTCCCAGTGGCTGTCAAGAAAAGTCTGGAGTTTTGCTCTCCTCTTAAACTGTTTCTTTGAGCTCATGTTTTTTTGGTGTAGAACATACTATCACCTGCCTGTATGTCCATCGTTTCTTTGCTTCAAGGTAAATAGTACTGGGGAATGTACATGGACCTCATGGTTTTGTTCATTCTAGGACATTTGAAAGTCAAAGAAACTACATTACTGTGAAGTTTGAACCTGTATCCTAAATTCCCTCGGCACTCATCCTCACTGCCTGGTGCAGAAATTGGAAGTAGTTTTAGATTTTGGAACAACAGGGGTTCATCTCATTAAATGTAAGTTAACCACTGAAATCTCTATTGTTTCTTTCAGTTCTCCCATTTATGGGGCTGACATCACCCAGAGATGAGAGAGAAAATTTTGTGGCACGGTTTCAAAAGCTAAACACCTCTCAGTTAGTCACTAAGTTAATAACATCACAGGCACTGTTAAAGACACACCAAGCTCGCTGGAACTGGAATTACAACAGAGCAACTGCTCCAGTGCCCAGGGGGCAACGCTGAGCAAACAAGCACTTGCAGATGGATCGTAAGTGGGCAGGGATGGCACCCAGGGAAGCAGAATGGCTGCATGGAAACCCACACCAACGTTGGCCAGGGTCTCATGGCAAATGTGGGGGCATTCTAACAAATCTCTTCTGTCCCCATCGCTGGCTTGTGTAGACTCCTGACAGCATGGAACATTCTTCTTTCCATAGTCACCGTTTCCTTTTCCTTTTCTCCCGGATTTGCATCCGTGCGGATGGCGAGTGCTCGGCGAGGAGTCAAGCTGGATGCTGAGTAATTAAAAGTCCAACTTAGTTTCCACTCGTGCCCTTTTTCATCTCTGTCCTCGCCCTTCCTGTGGCCAGTGTATGATAGTCCCATGTCTCATAAACGTCCATTACCTGTGTGTGCGCGCACATGCATGCGTATGTGTGCATATAGAGATCAGAAACTGAAGTCAGGGGTCTCCCTCAGTTACACTCCGCCTTACTTACTGAGATGATAGGATCTCTCTGTGAAGCTGGGGCTTACAGATGTGCCAAGACTAGCTAGCCAGCGAGACCCAGGGTCCTCCTTGCCTGTCTCCTCAGTGCTGGGGTCACAGCACGCACGGTTGTGCTTGGATTCCATGTGAGGGCTCAGGATCTGAGCTCAGGTCCTCCTGCTCGTGTGGCCCTGGGCCGGGGCCCTGGCCCGAAGTGTCAACTTCGCAAAAAGAAAGGAAATTAATTGTTAATAAGACAATCTCATTTTTGCTGTTAAAATTTCAAAATGCTGTATTTCAACTTTCTCTACTAGCCTTTTTCTTTTTTTGGAAGAAGTTTCTTGAAAAAAAATACGAGAGATATTTTATGTTTTTGCAGCTGTATGGCTTTAAGACAGGCTCAGAATCATTTATTGGCATTTCTGACTGAACTTTTGTTTTTATAGGTGTGTAAATGTGTTATCGAAGCTATTTTGAGCATTTACCAAAGACTAAGCTTGCAGGCTTTAGCCAAGGAGATCTCAGACCTTAAAAAAAAAAATCTACTTTTTGAAAGAGAAGTAATGAGTTAGTTGACATATATTCAGAATTTTTGCATGAAGCCTTTGACCAAATTCATTTTGCTTCAGGTTGTTTGTGCTTAAAAAGCTAAAATTCCAGCACTTGTTACGGAGTTTTTTTCTTTCTGTGTCCTTCTGGCTACAGTGTGTCTAGGGTCTTATGTGAGGCTTGAGATTTCTTTTCCATTTGTTCAGAGGCACCAGTGAATCATGGGTTCAGATTTCTCTGCTCATATATAAGAAATGACTCCAAAGCCTGTTATGTATCAGAATTATGAGGGTGGGATGGGGTTCCAGGACTCTAGGTAGGGTCCTAGGGTATATATTATAAAAATCTCATCATATGGGCTGGGAATCCCAGTGGGTTTGATCCTTAGAACACACATAAAATGTCAGGCATGGTAGTGTGTCCTTGTTATCCTAATTCTGAGGAGGCAGAGACAGGACGGTTCCTGGAGCTCATGGGCTGGTTGTTCTAGCTTAATTGCTAAGCTCCAAGCCAATGGGAGACCCTGTCTCCAAAAAGGTGGAGAGGGGTTGGAGAGAGAACCTTGTGGTTAAAGATGCTTGCTTGCAAAGCCTGCTGGCCCAGGTTTGATTTCTCCAGTACCCATGTAAAGCCAGACACACAAAGTGGCACATGCATCTGGAATTCATTTATAGTGTCCAGTGCCCTTGATGTGCCCATACTCTTTCTCTCTCCTCCTCCTCCCTCAAATAAAAAAAAAAAAAATTAAAAAGGTGGATAGTTCTTGAGGAAAACACCTGAAGTTTCCATGGGCCTCCAAACACATAGGCACATATATGCATACACAGGTACATACATGCACCGTCACACATATGCACACACATGCATGCATAAATAGACATGCTGAAAAGTATATCCAGGTGAGCCTACTGTGAGGCAGGTGTGGGGACTGCTGACATTGGGTGGGCATGTGGGAAGGAAGGCAGACAGGATAGGAAAGGGGGCCTTGGTGTGCCCACCTCAGAAGGTCTAATTAATCAGTGGCTCACTTCTGTGTCTGTTAGACAGACATTCATTGAATACCCACTGTGCGCTGGCACCATGTCAGGCAGTTGGATACTGAAATGAATAAGACCAGTGTGATGTTCTCATAGTCTAGTGAGATACAGATGTGTAAACAGACACTTTCCATTTCATGCGGTTGTGCTGAATCGAAGTTCTGCCCATGTGTCGAGGGGTTCAGAGAGGGCTTCCTGAAGACAAATACACTTCCTGTGGGTCTGAAAAAGTTTGTGAATGAGAGAAGTCAGGGGGATAGTGTGAGCAAGTGTGGTGGTGAAGGACAGCTGGGAAGGACGGGCTACGAATATGCTAGGGAGAGGCTAAGGGGCATCTGCAATGGGTTGACCATGTCCCGTTGGGAAAGACCTTGACAGACTGTTCTGGAGAACTGTGGTCTTGGTAACCCAGCCTGCTCCCGGAGACTGGCACGCGTGAGACAAAACCAGTGTATGAGAAGGAGCCAAAGGGCACGCAAGGCGCGGCTTGAGGAGAGTGAGCTAACAAGGTCTGGAGCGTCTTTTCGCATGGAAGTAGCACCTTCCCTTGTCCTTTGGAGCGAAGACAGCTGGTCCTTTCTGGGCATGTCCACAGTCTCTAGGAACACTTAGCTAAGTCCAGCATGAGATGATGAGTAAGGAGTAAGCATTAAATTCTCTGTAGTTGAGGCCTTTCTGACCAACACCCCCATTTGTTTTGTTGAATCTCTACTGGTTCAGCTATCCACAGGGGAGCTTCCTATGGACTACCTCATCTCGGATGTATCACAACAAGACAGCACTGATGAGCACATAGAAGGAAAGGTGAGCAAAGCGTAGAGGTGGGCCTCAGGTAGCTCACGGTCTACACAACCAAAGAGAGAACTGTAGTGTGTGTGGTGGTGTCCTAGCAGCATTACAGGATGTGTAGCGTAGGTAGTAGCAAACATGGCTCAGACAAGGGCTCCTATCGAGGGAAGTTGGAACACAATAATTAGAATCTTCCTTAAGGGCAACCGGCACATGCCAGGAAGGGTATATACTAGACTTACTGGACGGCTGTTTGAGGTAGGTTGTGAACCATCATCATCATGTCTATTTTATAGAAGAAATGGCATTTATAAGACTTGCCCACATGGTATGTGGTATATGACACCATAAAGAATTACGATCTGGGTCTCACGTAGCCTGGGCTGGCCTCAAACTCCGTATGTAGGTAAAGATGACCTTGAACTAGTGGTTCTCCCGTCTCTACCTTCTGCGGGTTATGATTATAGGCATGCACCGCCACGCCTGAGGTATGAGGTGCTGAGAATCAAACCCAGGTCATGTGTACGCAGGGCAAGTCCTCAACAGCTGAGCTACACATCCTCAGCCCCATGGTCTGATTCCTGTGCTCCTGTGTTAAACAATCCTGCTTCTTCCAGGATCTTTGATCAAGTCTCTTAAGTGTTCTCGTTTTCAGTTCTGTCACCCGTGTGCCATTTTACCAGGTGGAAAGTGTCATCTCACAAGTGCTGTGGGGATGAAGAGAGTGACTGATGAAGACTACACGGTTGCTGTAGTGACCAGGATGAATACCACTGTTGAAAAGCACTCAGAGAAGAGGTGGCGTCTGTCCAGGCGGGATGTAGCTGCCAAGACAGGAGCAATATGGGGTTAGCAGGCTCCAGGGAATCATGACCAAGACGGAGAGGTTTTCACAGTCTCACGGGATGTCAGAATGTGAAGCAACCTTAGATACTGTTGAACCAGCGCTTTGTCAACCACCGAGCATATCCAAAGACCAACACATCCATCAGGGGACCTCAAAACTCATTCACTCTTCCTTCTTTGGGTACCCTAATGAATAGAGATTTAAAGAGAGTTAATTGAAAGGATTTTACTCAAACCAAAGCAAAATAAGAGCATCATTTCCCACAGACATTGCCATAAATAAGCCTACATGGAGTTGATGAGTTCCATGTAGTCCTGTATGATTTTAGTCTCTTTTAAAAATATAAATTGTGGGCTGGAGAGATGGCTTAGCGGTTAAGCGCTTGCCTGTGAAGCCTAAGGACCCCGGTTCGAGGCTCGGTTCCCCAGGACCCACGTTAGCCAGATGCATAAGGGGGCGCACGCGTCTGGAGTTCGTTAGCAGAGGCTGGAAGCCCTGGCGCGCCCATTCTCTCTCTCTCTCTCTCTCTCTGTCTTTCTCTCTGTGTCTGTTGCTCTCAAGTAAATAAATAAATGAAAAAAATATTTAAAAAAATATAAATTGTGGGAGGTAGAGACATGGATTAGCAGTTAAGGCATTTGCCTGCCAAAGCCAAGGGACCCAGGTTCAATTCTCCAGGACCCACATTAGCCAGATGCACAAGGGGGCACATGCATCTGGAGTTGGTCTGCAGTGGCTGGAGGCCCTGGCACGCCCACTCTCTCCCTCTCTCTTTCTCCCTCTTTCTCTTTCTCCAATAAATAAATAAATAAAAAGATGCATATTGTAAAAGAGATACAAAATTGCACAACATGTGCAGCTTAGTGATAATAAGTGGTAGGAGAAGGGCGAGAACTTTGTCGATCATTCCAGAAGCTTCCCATACCATCAAAGCACCTGTTATCCTGTCTTGTATGTCCCTATTTCCATGTATTTCTTTTATATATCGTTTCATCAGCCAAATGTGGTTCCTTAATTGCCAAACTGAGATTTCTCTCTGCTATTGAAGGGAAAGAAAAGCTGAATGCCATTTAAATTGCAGCGGGAGGTGGGAGTGGAGGAGGAAAAGCTCACGGAGAGTGTTCCATGGCCCAGTGGGGATGGCTTAGCCGCCAGGAGCCAGCTCCAGCATGGTGCTGAGGTCCACACAGAAATGAGGCTGGTCTGGGGGACGGCACCCAGAGGAGCTGTGGGCCTTCTTACCAGGCTGGAGCAGGTGTGGGGAGCTGCCCGTGGCTTGCTTCTCTTCACACACCTTCCCTTCCATCATCAGCAGCCTCTCTGCTCCTTTGAGGCAAAGACAGGTGCAAGGAGGGGCCCGGGAAAGCCACGAAGACATTCTCTGCTGCTCCACAAATCAGAAAAAAGTACCCGAGGACCTTTGTGACATGGAGATGTGACATTTTGGGGTTTTCAGTCTGCCTCAGCCCTGTGACTACCAACCACAAGGACTGAGGGCTGAGGGCGGGGACGCTCAGAAAGGGCCAACCCTCACCTTTCTTGTCCAGAGAAGATTTGAAAAGGAACGATTTGAACACATAAGAGAAAAGGAGAGAGAGCTCAGCAAATTACTAGAGAAAAAAACCAAACAAGCAGGAGCCAGGGAGCTTTGGGGGGTGGGACAGGTTGGTGGTCTCCGAGAAAAGTCCAGGGGGATGGAAATGAGAATAGGGCTTGGGAAAGGACAGTGAGGGAAAGCTCAGCATTCCTGGCCAAGCCTGCTAAGCTGCAATGCTCATTTTCTTTTCTTGATTAAAAAGAGAGAGAGTTGGGCTGGAGAGATGGCTTAGTAGTTAAGGTGCTTGCCTGCAAAGCTTAAGGACCCAGGTTCGATTCCCCAGTGCCCACATAAGCCAGATGTACAAGGTGGCACGTGCGTCTGGAGTTCGTTTACAGTGGCTAGAGACTCTGGTGTTTCCATTCTCTTTCTCTCTCTCCTTTCTCTCGGCCTCTTTTCTCTCTCTCTTTCTCTAATAAATAAGACATTTTTTTCAAAAGGGAGAGATCCTGGCCGCAGCTGAGCTGTGTGCATAGGAATGCAGTGGCTACAAAGGAGAGAACAAGAGGAAGAACGGCTCCAAATCCCAGGCTTGTCTTCTCTCTGTGTGGGCAGCGGCTTTTATCACGATCCTTTTTATTTCATACATCATTAAAATGCTTTGGCATTTCCCCTAAGTCAGTGTGCTTTAAAAATTAACGGGGGGGGGGGGGCGGGGAGGAAAACACTAAAGAAAAATACAATTCTGGTAAGTTGGAGTGAGGTGCTGTGCAAAGCAGTGTCTGGGGGCCTTCTCCATCCTTACTGGCCTTGGAAAGGCCATTTCTGCTCCATGAAGGACTTGACTTCTCCTGACAGAGAGAGCTTTTGAGTGTGTGCTTGCAAGTCAGAGAAAGCTTATGATTCTGAAAGCTCACCCTTTCTGTGGCCTTGGGCAAGGTGCTTAACCTCGGGGTGCCTCAGTTTCCCCCTCTGCAAAATGGAGATAATAATACTTAATTACTTCACCACGCTGAGGTAAGGATTAATTAGTTGATGTTGATAAACGGCTTTGAAGCCAGAAAATGCTACAACCGAGCTAAGCATTCTTAGTAAGAACGTATTTCAACTGAGTTAATGATTGCATTTGCTGTCTTGAATTTCCCCAGCAGCTTCAGCTGGTGAACTTAGCTTTCCGCCTTACTCATTAAAAAGGAAAAAGAAATGACTACTTCAGGCAGAGAGCGGCTCTGGTCTTTAGCACTGGGATGAACTTGTACGTGCTTGGGGTCAAAAGATGCCTTTTCCCGGGGTCCTAGTGGATGGGGGGGGGTCTGCTGAGTGTCCAATGGAACAGAAGGTGCTGTGACTACTCAGCAGCTCTAAAAATGAAGGAAATGCTTGTCACAAACGTACAAGATGAGAACAGAGACGATCTGGGAGGTAACCACTTTCCAGAATTGATTCAATTATTCCTATGGTCTGGACCTAACCACAGAACGCTTTATCTGTTGTCTGCCTTGTTTTTTTTTTTTTTTTTTTTTGGTCTCTTAGGTCCCTTTTTCCGGCCTCCACCCTTCCTGTGCTAGGTCATTTTGGGGTGTGCTGGCATGGGTGGTGTGTGTGTGATAAACCTGTTCTGAGGTCTATACCCATCTCCTTTTCTTTATACACCTTCAAGAAGCATTCCTGCATCATTTAACTCTCTGACCCATCCAAGTGAGAGGAGAGTTTTAGTTGGTTCAGATCAAAGCACAACCCTCGGTATGTGGCACAAATTCAAGACATATTTGTCTAATAGATCTAGGGCCTGGAGAGTTCCTGAGTTGCCATGAGAAAAATGATGTGTTAGCTAGCCAAGGGTGCGGGGCAACAGCATCACCAGCTCATCCAAGCAGCCTCTGGCCGAATGAGCCCACCAGGTCACTTTCAATACTGTATCAAAACACTGGAGGTTAGGCCCTTTGTGAAGAAAGAAAAGAAGCTTATTTGGCTAAGAGTTCTTCAAGTTCCAGTGCACAAGGTCAGCACTCATCCACTTCCGGTGAAGGAGTCGTGAGGAAGTGTGAGAGGCAGGAAGTCATAGTGAGGACGGACACAGGCTGAGCTACTTTTTAAAAATATTTTTATAAAAACTACTTTTATTTACTTATTTGATAGACATACAGAAAGAGAGAGAGAGAGAGAGAGAGAGAGAGAGAGAGAGAGAGAATATGGGCAAGCCAGGACCACTGCAAATTCCAGATGCATGTGCTACTTTGTGCATCTGGCTTTATGTGGGTACTGGGGAATTGAACCCAGACTGCCAGGCTTTGCAAGCAAGTGCCTTTAACCCCTGAGCTATCTCCCCAGCCCCTCAGAATGATTCTTCTTTTTATAAAACACCTCTTAAGCCAGGTGTGGTGGCGCACATCTTTAATCCCAGCACTCAGGAGGATCCCTGTGAGTTCAAGGCCAGCCTGAGGCTACATAGTAAGTTCCAGGTCACCTGGTCTAGAGTGAGACCCTACCTCCAAAAAAAAAAAAAAAAAAAGAAAGAAAGAAATTAAAGAAGAAGAAGAAAGAAAGAAAGAAACCTCTTACTAGAACGCTGACTGAATGAATTCTCACTAAGCTCCACCTTTTAAATTTCCACAACCTCTTATCTTAAGAATGCCAGACTGGGGCTGGAAAGATGGCTTAGCGGTTAAGCGCTTGCCTGTGAAGCCCAAGGACGCCGGTTCAAGGCTCAACTCCCCAGGACCCATGTTAGCCAGATGCACAAGGGGGCACACGCGTCTGGAGTTCATTTGCAGTGTCTGGAGGCCTTGGTGAACCCATTCTCTCCCTCTTTCTCTCTCTCTCTATCTGCCTCTTTCTCTCTCTGTCTTTCATCCTCAAATAAATAAATAAAAATAAACAAAAAGTTAAAAAAAAAAAGAATGCCAGACTGAAGACCAAAGGGTGGGGGCACCGAGGGTAGAACTCAGGGCCTCACACATGCTGGCCGAGCGCTCTTCCACGGGGCCACGTCCTCAGCCCCGAGGACCAAGCTTCTAACACGCGCGTCTTCGGGTGGCTGACAGCTTATCCAGGCCACAGAGTTTCCCAGGCAGGGTGTTATATGTCACTGTTATCTAATCAAGTGCCCATTCAGCGGCTTTAAGGTGACGTTCTCACCACAGCACCAATCCATATCACCCAGTTCAGGTGGGGAACAATGGGTCAAGTTCAGTTCCTTGTTGGTGGACAATTTCTGAAGTTACTGGGTACGTTGCTGGGCAACACAACAACAAACCCTTCTCAGAGCTCAGGGTTTTTACCATTATGGTTGGACTTGGCCTGGAAAATTCTGAGAGACCATGCACTTGGGAAGGGCTTGGGAAGGAAGCCAAGGTTTTTTTTTTTTTTTTTCCCAAGGTAGGGTCTCACTCCAGCCCAGGCTGACCTGGAATTCACTATGGAGTCTCAGGGTGGCCTTGAACTCACGGTGATTCTCCTACCTCTGCCTCCCGAGTGCTGGGGCTAAAGGCGTGCGCCACCACGCCCCACAAGGTTGTGTTTTTAGCCCCGTATCCCAGATATCTCCCCGAGTGCTTCCAGTCCTTGCCTCTCTACATCTCCTATCACATGGGCTGCTCAAACGGACAGCGACACACAGCACCGTGAGGTGGCTGTCACTTGATCCAGGTCTCGGTGGTCCCCAGCGTCCCTCCCGTGGTGCCATGAGCTCAGAGGACTGGGTGGCCTGTGCACTAGAGTGAGCGTGGGCAGGTCTGGGTGTGGCGATGGGCGGTGAAGGCGCTGTTCTCTCCTCATGCTCACGGGAGGTATGGGAGGAACAGGCGAGTGTTTAGCACTCGGTCAGTACCGTTTGGCAAGAGTTTTGTGAGAACACAGTTTCATGGTCACTTAGTAGACTTTGAATATAACTATGAACATCGTCATTTTTGTTTCATTTTAATTTATTTATTAGAGAGAGAGAGAGAAAGAATGGGTGCACCAGGGCCTCAAGCCACTGCAAACGAACTCCAGACGCACGCACCACCATGTGCATCTGTCTATAAGTGTCCTGAGGAATTGAACTTGGGTCCTTTGGCTTTGTAGGCAAGCGCCTTAACAGTTAAGCCATTTCTCCAGCCCTATGGTCATCATCAACCATCATGAGCGTTCTCGTTGTTAAATACTTTCATTGCCCATGGAGTCCATGTTTCGTGTGCATGTCTCTGTGTGGTGAACATGTGTACGTGTGCCCGCGTGTGTATGCACGTAAAGGCCGAAGACTGACATCCCATGTTTCTGTCACTCTTCACCTTATTTTTTGTGGAAGAGTCTCTCTCTGCTCCTATTGCTCACCTATTTGGCTAGACTGGCGAGCCAGTGAGTCCTAGAAGTGCTGGGGTTATGGGCGTGAGGCACTGGGCCCCGTGTTTTACGTGAGTCCTGGAGATTCAGACTCAGGCACTTGTGCTTGCATGGCAGGTAATTCACTGACCAAGCCATTTGCCAGCCCCGTGTACATTTATTATTATTATTATTAAAGGACTGTGACTGCTGAGTGGGAAACGGGAGAGTCTCTGGAGACGTTGAACCCTCCTGGCAACTCTGAAATGGAGCCATTACCGGTTTTGTTATCCCTGCAATCTGATTTATGCACCAAGCGGTCACCCAGCACAGACTTGTTGGGTGTCCTGGTATGCTAAGATTTTCCGAGTGCTGCTTCCTGGCACTAGAAACCCTCCTGCATCCTTGACTTTGGGCAAGGCTGCGACTTGAACTGTGAGAAACCCCAGTTTCCTCCAGCAGGTTCTCCCGCTGATCGGAGTAATCTGACTTTGAGTGATGGCTGCCGAGGGCTCGGTGCTGCCCTTTGAGAAGCATGAATAGCAACGGGGTGACAAAGCTCCTCTGCTTGGGTCTCGTGTCCGCAGGCTTCTCTGGTGCCCCACAATCTTGAACTGATATCCCAGGGTTCACAGTAATTAGAATCTTCAAAGTGTTCTGCAAACATTCATTAGCGACTCCCAGGGGAGGAGGGAGGACAAAGAGGAGCAGATGACATGCAGCCATTCCCATTTTGCAGACATGGGAAACCAAGGCACAAAAAATTAAATGCCTTGCTTACAACCACACTCTAAAAATTGAATTTAAAATGGGAATGGGTCAGGCATGGTGGCTTATGCCTTTAATCCCAGCTCTTGGGAGGCAGAGGTAGGAGGATCATCATGAGTTCAAGGTCACCCTGAGACTACATAGTGAATTCCAGGTCAGCCTGAGACCTTGAAAATCCAAAATCCAAATAGATACAATAAAATAGGGGTGGCTAGCATCCCCATTAATTTCAGAAGTCCATAGAAAGACACAACTTTACATTGTGTATCGGGACTTCTTAATTTTGTACCATCCACACTTTAGGCCAGAAGATTCTCTGAGTTGTGTGAACTTGTGCATTTTAGGGTGCTTAGCAGTATCACCAGTCTCGACCCACCAGACACAAATAGGACCCCAGCCCCAGTTGTGGCCGGTAGACATATCCCCAGACCTTGCCAAGTATCTCCTGGGGCAGGGAACCAAACGCTCAGGGCTTGCAGTCGTCTTTTATACCAAGTATGTGATCACCTAGGTCGCTCGGATGGCAAGCTGCCTCTGGTCTGGACGGCGTGTGGGCCTTTGTATTTGCTGAGGAAATCACGGCAGCGCTTCTCTGGAGAGCCCACGTCCTCCCTGAGTTACCCGCGCACATACAGGCAGGTCGTGGGACGTCTCAAAGGAAACGTCTGCGGGGACGCCCGGGGTCATGCTTAGCTTTAGGCTGAGAATCGGGCACCATCCCACTTTGCACAAGAAGGCAGCTCCGTGGGGTTAGAGCGTAGAGGGGCACCGTGAATCTTGGTCCTGTGGGCATGAATCCACTGTGTCTGCACGTAGGCTTGCGTTGGGGTCTTACATCCTTAGAAGGCTGCACATCCTAGATAATCAACCTGTTCCCTTACTGTGGGCTTGTGGTGGCTGCTGACATCCAGAAATAAGCAACATTGGCCTGTCTGGGCTAGCCTGGGGTAGGAGCTATGGACTATCGAGAGGCAAGGTTATCTCTGAAATCACTCCCACTGGGTGGGAAGGACTACTTGGCTTTTATATGAGGTACTTAATGCAGAAGCAGGTGAGAATACACGGGACCTGCTGTCATTGGTAGAAACCCCCTGGGGGGTTAAGATTATAAATTGAGAGCCGGGCGTGGTGGCACACTCCTTTAATCCCAGCACTCAGGAGGCAGAGGTAGGAGGATCGCCATGAGTTTGAGGCCACCCTGAGATTCAATAGTGAATTCCAGGTCAGCCTGGGCTAGAGTGAGACCCTACCTTGAAAAACAAAAACCAAAAACCAAACCAAACCAAAACAAAATATATATATTGAATAGCTTGCCTTGAACTTCCTTAGTGCAGGGTGGCATTTTCATGGGGAGCCTCTCTGTGGGGAGGAGATAGGTTGGTGAAGTTGGGGTTTCCCTGTGAGGTCAGAAAGGTGAATGTCCCCAGGATGGGCCCTGAGGGAATGTGTCTCTTCAAGTGTCTCTCCCTCTCTTCCTTCACCACCATCACCTCTGATGAGTCCTCAGTCTAGACTCAGCCCACTCAGAAGGCTGTATTGCTCAGTGCAAGGTAAATTCCTGCCCAAGACTGGTTTCTGTGGTGTGCATGGGGCGGGGTGGGGGGGGGCACTGGCATTTCTGCAGTTTGATCTTTGGGCAGTTGGGTTAGATCTCACTTCTAGCATGCTGCAGAGCTTCATGCTAAGTGGTATGACATCTCTTTCTGTATCTCTTGTGTCTTGTCGACTCCAGAAAAAAGAAATAAAATAAATCATTCACGTTTCTAGTTTCTGAAAATCAAACTCCTAAAACATTTTGTGTGTGCGTGCTTGTGTGCACATATGTATGTACATTCATGACTCTGTGTGTGTGAGTGTAGAGGTCAGAGGGCAAACTTCAGAATTGTTCCTCAGATGCTATCCATCCTTTTTCACAGGGCCCCTCTGGCCTGGAACTACCAAGCACTAGGCTAGACTGGTTGCCCAGTGAGCCCCAGAGAGTCCTCGTGTCTCTGCCTCCCAAGTACTGGGATTGCAAGTGTGTGCCAGCCTCTTTTCTTTTCTTTTTTGAAATTCATTTATTTATTAGAGAGAGAAGGTGAAGAGAGCATGGGCACGCCAGGGACTCTAGCCCTGCCAAGGACCCCGATGCCCGTGCTGCTATGCGCCTCTGGCCCGTGTGCAACTGGGGACTCGAACCCGAGTCCTGAGATTTCACAGGCAAGTGGCTTAACCACTAAGCCATCCGTCCAGTCCCACCCTCTTTGTCAAAACAATACTTTTTTAAATTTATTTGCAAAGTGAGAGAGAGATAAAGAAAATGGGCACACCAGGGCCTCCTGCCATTGCAAACAAACTCCAGATGCACGTGCCATTTTATGCATCTGGCTTTACATGGGGCATCAAACCGGGGATGTCAGGCTGTGCAAGGAAGGGCCTTTACCCACTGTGCCATCTCTCTGGCTCTTTTTTTTTTTTTTTTTTTTTTTGGTTTTTTGAGGTAGGATTTCACTCTAGCTTAGGCTGACCTGGAATTCACTATGTCGTCTCAGGGTGGCCTCAAAATCACAGTGATCCTCCTACTTCTGCCTCCCTAGTGCTGGTATTAAGGGCGTGCACCACTATGCCCAGCTTCTGCTCTTTTTTTATAAGGTGAGGTTTTGGGAACAAGTCAGGTCCTCTTGCTGGTACAGCAGACACTTTACCAAATGAACGGACTTCTCCCCTCCAGCCCAGACCCTGACTCCCACAACATTTAGGCCAAGCATTTAATTTTTCTGCCTTGATTTCCCATGGTGGCCAAATGGAAATGATTGTGTGTCATTTGTTCAGGGACAATTGCCCTCATCAGCTCGTTTCTTCCTTTGGGGAGCAGATATCCTATCATCACAGTCTGAACTTTGGAAACGGAAACCACAGCTGAAGTGTTCTTCACCTTGGATGGGAATGAAAGACATTGAGTAGAGGAGACCAGATTTGTTAGCACAGAGCAGTGTGGAAGGCTAGAAGTCAGACCGAACCTGGCCTCCTACCGTACCTGGTGAACGTGTGACAGACGCATTGTCAATTTACACATGTTGTATCTGATTAACGTAAGTCACAGACTCCCACCTCTGATAAAAGAGTTAAGGGATGGGAGATGTCTCAGTGGATTAAGTGATTGTGTCAGTGTGAGGACTGGAGTTCAGATCCCCAGGGTGCACACCAATGCCAGGTAGTTGTGGGGCATAATGCCACCTGTGAACCTAGGTCGGGACAGGGGCATCCCTGGTGCCAAGATGGATGGCCAGCCTAGCTGATTGGCAAGCTCTGGGTTCAAGTGAGAGACCCTCCCTCAGGAAATAAACTGGAGCCCGACTGACAAAGACTCCCAGGGTCGATCTCTGGCCTGCACATACGGGGCTCCAGATGTAACTGACATTCCGCAGACCTCCCGTATGACATGTTCGGACACCTCGGAGACTACCACTACCACGAAGAGCAGTGCCCACCTCCAAACTTTCTCGCGGCCCTTTGTGGTTCCTTCCTTCTTCGGTCCCTTGCTTGCTAGCCTCCCCTCCTAGGCTAACCTGGCATCTGCCTTGTCACTATGAAGTGGCTCCTAGAGGTTTGTGACCCGGTATTCAATTCTTTCGGTTGTCTGTGCTTGTCCATCGAGCTGTAATGCTTCTGGGCGTCAGTGGGGCGCATACCAGGGACTCCTCTTCCTCACTTCTGAGTGGTGTGCCATTGTGTGGATGTACCACAGGTTTAAAAACTTTTATTTACTTATGAGAGAAAGAGAGACAGAGGCAGGTAGATAGATAGATAGAGAGCGAGACAGAGAGAGAGAGGGACAGAGAATGGGTGTGCCAGTTGCAAATGAACTCTAGACGCATGCACCCCCTTGAGCATCTGGCTTACATGGGTCCTGGGGAATCAAACCTGGGTCCTTAGGCATCACAGGTAAGTACCTTAACCACTAAGACACATCTCCAGCCATACCACAAGAATTTAAGCTGCTCACTTTTGTTTGGTTATTAGAGTTTTTCCCAGAAATGACCTGTTGTAAGTACAGTTGCTTTGGACATTTGCATACAAGTCTTTATATGCTCATATGTGTTCATGTGGGTAGATGTTTGTTTTATTTTGTCTTGAGACAGGGTCTCAAAATTGTTCTCTGGCCAGATCTGAACTCACTACGTAGCCTAGACTTGGCACAAACTCGAAGTCCTTCTGCTCCAGCCTCCCAAGTGCTGAAACTGCAGGTCCGAGCTACTCCACGTAGCCTGGGCAGGTGCTTTTATTTGGATCAGCTTATAAGTGGAAAAGGGGCATCAGAAGGTTGAGGTGTACATACCTTTGCAAGAAACGGCCAAACTGTTTGCTAAAGCGATTTAGCATTTTGTGTTCAGGGAAAGTGTCTTGGACTCTGTTGGAGTGACGTATATCTGAGAATGTAGCATTGTTGACTGACCACAGGGTACCTGAAACTGCAGGTCGCGCTGGTGTGCAGACCCTCCGCCACCGTCTGTCTGGGAGCTCCTAAGTGGCATCCGCTCCTGGCGACTCGGCCACCGCGGGGTTCCGTCTCGAGGAGCAGGGCAGGCATCTTAAGGGGCTTATTTCTACCCGAAGCAATGGGTCCAGTAACCAGTGAGTGCTTCTAAAAGTTCTCTTGAGCAAAACCGTCACACTCAGGGAAGAAAATTTAAGGAGTGACATAATTGCTTGCTTATCTGAGACCTGGAATTCGGTCTAATTGGATTATTTAAACTCTGACCACTATATTTAACCCTTCCAGTTTTGTATAGAACATTAGAACTCCAACACCAGGAAAAAAAATGTGATATATCATGACTAAAATAAGAATATATTTTCTCAAGGGACACAGTTGGGCTTTATTCACATTCCCAAGTGTCTGTGTTGTATGCAGCGTAAGCATGTGATTGGCTGTGACTCATTGATCTCTCCTATGCTTGAGTAGAACTCAGTGTCCTGGAGGTTTGAGGAAGGGCATCAAGGCCGTGTCTGAGTGCCCAGCATGAACTTTCCCCTCAAGAACCAGCATTTGGGGTACCAGCTCCAGGCAGCCCACAGGCCAAGAAGAGTTGGCTTGGGAGGTCAGTTTGGCAGGAGACGAGGGCCTTGGAATGCCCCCGTTGGTGACAGAAGATGGGCGGTCCATCCTGCGTCCAGCGCAAAGAACCAAGTGCAGAAGGGGAAGACCGCTGCAGCTCTCCGCTCTTCAAGAAGAAGGAGGAGGAGACTCTGCCGGCCCTGGACCCACATTTTGGCTAAGGGCTTGGTGCTGAGGGGCACAAAAACTGGGTTCTAGACAAAAAAGAAATATTTGTTACCTTGCAAGGCAGGTAATGGGTTTTTTGGACCTGGGATTCCTCATCTGAGTGTGTGGGCCTCATGACTTCCTGTTCCTTTTTTCCTTTCTTTCTTTCTTTCTTTCTTTCTTTCTTTCTTTCTTTCTTTCTTTCTTTCTTTCAGTTTTTACATTTAGAAAGTGTATGTAATGCCCTGAAAATAATTTGTTTTGGGTCAATTCTAATAAATAAGTCAAAATTAGAGTTTTTTGGGGGGTCTTGGGTAAAGCACTTTGAATTTTTTTTGTCTTAGCATGTGAAGTATACAATGCCAAATGCTTTTTTATTGGGAAGAGATTAGCATTGTTAAGTTGCTAATATAGGGAACAGTTCTAATTGGCTGTTAAAGTACACATATGGTTTGACAGATGTGCTTAAACCCTTTCTAATTCACAGAAAGATAAGTGAGAGTGATCAAATTATTGCATTCTTCTTCTTATAATTTTCATTCTATAAGAACCATTGGGCTATGTTCTTTCTTTATTTTTTAATTATTTTGGTTTTTCGAGGTAGGGCCTCACTCTAGCCCAGGCTGACCTGGAATTCACTATGTAGTCTCAGGGTGGCCTTGAACTCATGGTGATCCTCCTACCTCTGCCTCCTGAGTGCTGGGATTAAAGGTGTGTGCCACCATGCCCAGCCTGGGGTTATGTTCTTTAAAATGCCTCTTTTGTGGGAACACCATTTTGATTTGTCTCCTATTTTGTATTTGTGTGTGTGTCACTATGTGTAAGTGTGTTTGTGTGTGTGCATGTGCATGTGCATGTGTCTACACATACATATGGATCCTAGAATAAACCTCAGGTGGTGTCCATCTTTATTTGCATATGCACGTATAGTTTCTGTGCTGCATACTAGTCTTTTTTTTTTGCATGTGTTTGGTGTGTGTGTGCAAGCTTGTGTGTGTACAGGTATGCATGTACACGTGTGCACGTGTGTACAGAGGCCAGAGGTCTACATCTGGATTCCTCTCTACCTGATTTTTTGAGAGAATTTCTCACTAAATGTAGGACTCAGTGATGGGGCCAGACTAGCTAGCTAGTGAGTTCCAGAGATTCTGTCTCTTCCTCACTGGCACTGAGATCGTGGGTATGTGCCACATCCCCAGAATTGTGCAAGGGGGCAGGGGATCCCAGTTTGCATGGCAAGCACTTTCTCCAACAGTCAGCTGTCCAGCCTGAGTCCACCTTTCTGTTGTGACAGGATCACTCACTGGCCTGGAACTCACAAAGTAGGCTGGACTGGTCAGTGAGCCCCAGAGACTTACCTTTCTCTACCTCCTCAGCACTGGGACTCTAGGTGCCCACTACCATGCCCAGCTTTGGGGAATCAAACTCAGGTTGTCATGCTCTATTTCCCAAGGGCTGGGATTACAGGCACGTGCCACCAGGACCATTTATCCAATTTTTAGTGTAACTGTGAGTAGATTGTGACGGTAACGTAACACTGTGGTTCTCTTCAGTCACAGAGGGCTGGGAATACAGCTTATTGGTAAAGCATTTGTCTTGGTAAGTTCTGACTTTTATCAATAGATCTTGGGTGGGACCTGATAACTGGTGTTTTGAACAAGTTTGAACCAAGGACAGGCCTTGGAGAAGCACTGGTCAGTTGTAAGGACAGCACACTGGATGCCAGGAATTTCAGGTTCAAGATTTAGGACAGTGAAAATTTAAGATTTGATAAATTCCTTGGAGATTATTGAGTCCAGGGCTTGGCAGGCAAATTTACATAAGCATCTAAACAGTGCTGTTGATAAACTCTGCTGGTCACAGAGTTTTTCCTGCAACTACTCAGCTCCTATTTAACTGGGTAATTGTGGTTTGAAAGCAGCCAGAGATACTTGCAAACAAGTGAGCATGGCAGTGTCCTAATAAAACTTTATTTACATACTGGACAACAAGCCAGACGTGACCCGCATCGTTTGACATGATGTGGATGGTTTTGCTTTTCTGTGTACTTCCTGCTATGATAAACTGTACAGCCCTGACACAGGCCCAAAAGCAATGGGCCAACTGACTATTGGGTAAAACATTCAAAGCTGCAGGCCAAAATAAACCTCACATAAAGTGATTATCTAAGGCACTTAACTACAGTAATGGAAAACTAGCCAGCACAGGCATGAACAGAAGCAACAGGGATCGCTGAGGGCAGTACCCAAGGCCAGGTACCAGAGCGAGCTGGCCACTTGATGGGCCTCGCACTCTTCTGGTGGTTTCTTTCTTCTTCTTCTTCTTTTTTTTTTTTGTATTTTATTATTTATTTAGTTATTTATTTTGAGAAAATATCCACTATGTAGTCCAGGCTGGCCTTGAATTCACAGTCCTCCTGCCTCTGTCTCTCATGTTTTGAGAATGTAGGCATATGCCACCTTGTCTGTCTTACCTTGACCTCAAAATTGACAGCATCGCCCCTTCTTGAGGTTCTTTCTAGCCTTGTGGTACCTCTTTTCCCTTTTTATTTCTCTTTTAAACCTTATCATATATAAGTTTAAAGAACTTCATTGTTGTCGGGCACTGTGGCACACGCCTGGGATGCCCGCTGAGGAAGGGGCAGCACTGACAGTTTTAGCCCACCCTCACCTACATATGAATGCCACGTTAGTCAGGAACCAGGAATACATAATAAAGGAGACCCTACCTCACAAAAAGAGAACTGAATTATCTCCACAGTACACAGTATGTAATAAGTGTGTGAAACAGAATATATCTGGAAGTTAGAGCTGAATCGTGAAGTTATGGATTTGTGGCCTTCAACCACATTAATATATTAATTCAAAGGAACATTAATTTTAATATTAAGTTATATTAATTTAATTTGAAGGAACTTTATGTAGCTCTGTATGTCAGAATATATTGCAAAGATTGTTCACATCAATATATATTCCATATTACATGACATTTGTTTACAAGATAACATTAATGCTCCTCTGAGCTCGAGGCCATGTGAGACGACATAGTGAATCCCAGGTCAGCCTGGGCTAGAGCCTGACCCTATCTCAAAAAACAAAACAAAACCAAGCAGCAGCAACAAAAACCCCAGAAGCAACCAGGCAAGATATACACACCTATGTAATAGAGGAACACAGCTGGTGTAAATAACTGACTGCTCTCTGGCTGGACATGAGGCCTGCTCAGAGGGAGGGACTTCATACCTCATACTGAGAACTAAGTGCCAGAAGCTTCTGAACAGGAAGGTCATAGACTCTAGAAAGAAGAGGGGCTATGCCCATCAGCGAGTCTCTTAAATGACTATGTTTATCCCCTTTGATCGATGCTGTTCTCACTCTCGGTTGTAGAATCTGTTTATTTTATAGGAGACCAAGATCCATCATCAAACAAGAAGAGAGAGCCTACTGTCTACCATGGGACAAGTTATCTCCAGCACATCTGCCAGGGCCCAGGAGACATGGCCAAGGAAGTGGTGACTTAAACACGAATGCTGCTCTCACCGCTGGCCTGACAACTTCCTCTAGAGAGATGGTGACAGACACTGTGTAGACTTAAAACTCATCAAAGCAGAAAATCAGAGTATGCAGAGAGCTCAACACTCAAGGAGACTTGTAACACGCTCTCCAAGGCTCAGAGAATATTGCAGAAGAGGGATCAGAAAGGTTGTTAGAGCCACAGTGTGGGAAGGAGGATCCTGAGGCATTGTTCCTCCTTCATAGACTGACTGATGCATTCATGAGCCTACAGGGAAAACCAATAACCCCAATGAGGAAGGACATCAGTAGAACAGGGGTGAAGGGTATTTGAGTATAACCTGATGGGAATATGACCCATATGTGATATGCTCATACAATAAAGTTCAGAATTAATCAATAAAAAAGAAAATGTGTGTCAGCTCCAATCCATCATTCTCTCTGGATCTACTGACCCTTCAGAAATAGCCACTATTCAGCAAGGAAGCCCAAACTATCCTCTGAAGGAGGGGTGCGTGTAGAGATCCCTGAAGCCATTATCAACTGCAAGATAGGTGGTTGAACAAGACTTCACACAATTTCAGCCTCAGGCTTTGTGCTGTTCCAGTTGACACTGAGTGGAGAACTGAACTGTTCTCACCAAGTCTTGTCCAAATGATGGGTTCTGAGCAACGCGAGGTGTTGGATTGAATCCCCAAAGTTTGGAGAAGCTTGTTGCACAATACTGCAGTTCAGTCAACAAACATTTTAAGTTTTTGTGCAACTGGAATCATAAAGCTTTTTCTGTGATATTGCAGTTTGACTCTAAAATATCCCCCATGATCTCATTCTCGAGCTGTGGCAACTTTGGGAGGCTGCGGAGTCTTTGGGGCATGGGACCTGGCTGGCAGAAGTTAGTTGCTAGGGTGCCTGCCTCTAGCTCTGCCCGGGCCATCTGCTTTCTGGTCCACCACCAGGTAAGAAGTTTCTACGACATACTCTTGCTGCCATACTGTCCTCATGAAGTGGACTGAAATCTCTCCAAATTCATGAGCTAAAATCAACTTTTCTCCCATATGTTGTTTCTATCAGGTGTTTTGTAATGGAATGCAGAATAAGAAGTAACTAATCCACTTGGCATTAAATGTTTTTCAAAGCTTGATTTTAAGCCACAATGTCATTTCCCCCTCACCTCTATCAACTCATGCTGCCAAACATCTAGGTGCTTATGAGATAATGTCAAGGTCTTTCCAGAGTCTTAAGGAAACTGATTACAGCCATGTGTTTTGTCAGGGACCATCTTGAAGACTTGTGTAGTGGTGTGTGCTGCCCACAGAAAGCCTTGCTGCACCAGAGAGTTGACCTCTACCATTTGTGTTAAGTTAGTAACTTCTGGAAATGTAAACCAGTGGCTGAGGTGATGGCTTGGTGGGTAAAGTGCTTGCCTCACAAGCGTGAGGCCTGAGTTTGGATCCCCAGCACCCATGTGCAATATGGACACAGTGGCATGTGCCTGTCACGCCAGTGCTGGGAGAGCAGAGACGGGAGGGTCTCCTGGGCTTGCTGGTGAGCTAGTCTGAATCAGTGAGCGGTAGACTGAGAAAGAGCTATAGAGACAGAGTAAAGGAAGAGGAGAGAAAGGGAGGGAGGGAGAGAGAGAGGGAGGGAAAGAGAGTGAGAGAGAGTGAGAGAGAAACCCTGTCTCAAAATAGAAGGTGTAGGGCTGGAGAGACAGCTCAGCAGTTAAAGCACTTGCCTACAAAGCCCAAAGACCCGAGTTCAATTCCCCAGTGCCCTTGTAAAGCCAGGTGCACAAGGTGGTGCATGTATCTGGAGTTCATCTGCAGTGGCAGGAGGCCCTGGCATGCCCATTCTTATTCTCTCTCTCTTTCTGTCTGAAATAAACAAATAAAATACCTTTTTAAAATTAAGGTGTTGAGTGATTAAGAAAGGTATCCCATGTCAACCCCACTTCTGGCCTCCACATGCATGTGCACACACATTCCCATGGCCACACACATAGGAAAGCAATTGCGTGTGTGCGCGCGCGCACACACACACACACACACACACACACACGCACACTCAAAAAGAAATGAAAATTGACCTTAATTTGTAACTTGGAGTTGACTCATTTGACTCTCTCTCACCATTTAAGAACAGATGAGTTTTGAGCTGGGAGATACAACCACACATCCTGAAACTCGTGATAAAGAGAAATGGCTTTGCTAGCCGTCGGCGATTAAAGCCAATCTGAAAGAAGGGAAGGAAGAACGAAAGAAAGGAAAGAGGGAGAAAGAAAGAAAGAAGTTACTTTGCCTGGTTTGGGGCACTCTGCTTCTTTCTTGGTAAGGCTGCCCACTTTCAAATCAATAAGGTGTGGTTCGGTGGCACGACTCAGTGAGCAATGCCAACGGCTCCTCCTCATTTCTGTAAACACTCCACTGTGGAGGGAGGTGCCGTGCAGAGTACGCATGACACATCCATGCGGTCGTGACTCTTATCCAGGCTTATTCTGAAGACCAACACGGGCTCACTCATTCCGCACACAAGGCGTTATTCAGCGTCTATTGTCAGGAATCGCTAAGCACTGTGGATAAAAATTAATCACACATAATTCCTGCTTCAAGGAGCTCCGGCGTTTTAGGGGATTAGGTTCCTCTTAGGGTTATTTCCTATTTCCAGTTGTCTGGTCACTGCCTGAAATTCCCAGATCTGTTTGACGATTCCCAGATCCTTTCACCAGAGAATGCTCTTTCATGTGCAGTATGTCTGCCGATGCCAGAGCAGTTTAGTTGTAGGTTGGTACTGGGTTTCTGACAATCCGCGTGGTGTTTGAGAAGGGTTGCCAGCAGGATGATAGCATCTCCAGTGTTCCGTTTAAGAGTCCCATAGACCTGGAGGACTCAAGAAGCCTCGAACTTAGCCCCTGCTCGACTACTCCGTAACTGTGCTGCCTTGGCCTCCGATGTCTTGTCTGCATAATGAACCTGCCTCGATTCAGGATTTTATGGTTCTGGACCTGGATGTCTGAAACAAACCCCACAGTACTGAAAGCACGCAGTGCCTTCTGGGACGCACGTCAGCTTGCCATGGAGTAACCCAGCCGAGAGCCACGGATGTCACCTTTTGTTTCCACAGAATTGTTTTCTACTGGGCCTTCCGCCACTGGAGCTGCGGAGCTGTGCATCATGACAGCCGGCACACGGTGTGGCGAGGGAGGGCTTCTCACGGTGCAACCTGTGAGTTGTTAATCGGGGAGGGGCTGGGAGGGGAGGTTGCGGTGTCCTAGCACAGAAATGTGCGATTGCCAACTTTGATATTAAATAATTTTTAGCCCAAAGTTGTCGCGATGAAGACATAGCTTGTTGGTGTTTAGAGCTTTAGCTGCCAGCTGTGGGCATCATCAGCGACACTCCATCCCTGGTACTGTACTCAGGACCTTTTCCAGTCTGCCCACGTGTACGCATTGATCACGGATAGTAATGGCTGTGGAATACTACCCCTGGCTGTCTTCTGTGACAGTGTTTTAGGTCTTGACTACGGGATGAGGATGCAAATAAGGCAGTTTAGGGAAAGTTGTTCCATCTTTGGTTATTCTTAGTCTACTATTCTAGTCCACCCAACTATGGTAGCTGTCACTGTTGTCTTAAGTTGGTGTTGGCTTACCTCTCTGGCAAGTTGCTCACTCTTCATATAGTTATTTTCTGATTTTACAAAAAGTTTGGAGAGGGCTGGAGAGATGGCTTAGCAGTTGAGGTACTTGCCCGCAAAGCCAAAGGACCCAGGTTCAATTCCCCATTCCCATGTAAGCCAGATGCACAAGGTGGCACATGTGACTGGAGTTTTTCTGCAGTGGCTGGGGGCCCTGGTGTGCCCATTCTCTATCTCTCTCCCTCTCTCTGCCTATTATCTGTCTCTCTCTCAAATAAATAAATGAATAAATAAATAAATATTTTTTTAAGTTTGAAGAGACTTTATCAGAGGACAAGAAGGAAAGAGGAGAGATTAGGAAGAGCTCCTGCCCATGAACAGGCAGGAGGGGGTAAAGCCCACCCAGAGACCAAAATTGGGGTCATTATTTAAAGGTTCTGAATGGGGCCTGAGGTAACCAGACCTGGTGCCAAGTTTTGGGGCTGAGCTCACCAACTATAATGCCAAGTTCATGTTTGATTTTTTCCAAGAATCTTAATTCTATCAAAGGGAACTCCTGTCTAGGGAATCTATCATTTTCTCCAAAACTTTATGCAGTAAAGATGATGGAGGATATTTATAAGGAGAGATATATACAAAATGAAAAAAAGTTGTGTTAGGAGAGGGACTTTTAAATCCACGGTTCATTTAGTGTGTTGACCTGGCTCGGTCACAAGCAAGGAAGGGCCCTCCAGTGGGCCACCTGCACGCCACCCTGCAAGCGGCCCGTGGCTCAGTCTTGACCCTCCACTTTCCCGGGTCTCTGACTCACACGCAGGTTTCAGACTTCAGAGCCTCTGTAACCACGTGAGCTGATTCATTGGTGCGAACCTCTTAGTACCTCGCGTTACAAATGATCATGTATTCTACAAGTGCTGCTGGTCTTGTTTTCTGGAGAATCATGACTAATAATATATTGCTTAATCTAGTCTTTCTCCTGCACTCAAGGGATGGTTTCTGTGAGGTCCGGTACCTCTTCTGCAGCAATCAGCGAGACAATAGGCTTATAAGGGATAGCAGAGAAATGAAGATTTGTCGTTGAGTGGTCTGGAAGTTGAGGTTGGCATAATAGAAGTCCTGAGACATCAAGCAAAGAGCAGATAACATTGACCAAACTCAACTCCACCTAATCATTTACTGGTTAAGAAGAAACCTTGCAAGAAGAACACCTCCAGAAGGTGACCTCCCCATCAGTTCTTTCCTTTGGAGTTGCTCCATCTCCCATCCCTCCTGCTGTGCACAAGGCTCATGCGCAGATCCTTAGCCAACCACCCAACACGTACCTGTTTTGTCATATGAAGCCCAGGACAAGTGCAGTGTCTGTCACTTGGTAGGAATGACAGACACACTAAGTAAATGGATAAATGGTCCTGCAAAACCATCCTGCATATTAAGAGGGAAATCCCACAAAACCTTCCTCATAGTCCTATGAAGAGACATTTTCCAGTGTGGTGCTGCGCCCATTTTCTCACTGGACAAGTGCGACACTTGGAGGGCTGAGGAGAACTTGTGCTTGGCGTTCAGTTGGCTCCTCACAAACGACCTCGGGGACAGGTGATGCAGTCGAGTGAATGTTCTGATCAATGTTTCTTTTTAAATAGGGCATGGGGTTTTTTTTTCTCTTTTTTAAATTATTTTTAGGTTTTTGAGGTAGGATCTTGTTCTAGCCCAAGCTGATCTGGAATTCACTTTGTGATCTCAGGCTGGCCTCCAGCTCACAGTGATCCTCCTGCCTCTGCCTCTCAAGTGCTGGGATTGAAGGTGTGCGCCACCACGCCCGGCTCTGATGGATTTTTATGAACTAGTCACAAAGGGCTAGTTCGCTCACCTCCGGAAGACTGTGGCATCTAAGTTTCCTCTGAGTAGATCACAGGGGAGGAGAAAACCGGGGGAGTGTGGGACTGAGCAGGTGACAGGCAGGAGGAGCTGGGGGGGGGGTGCAGAGAGCGGGGTGTCGGCACAGTGGCTTCTCCTTCCCAAAGCCGTTTGCTTCAGTGCAGTTTTTATTATTTCATTATCAAGTTTAATTGCTGAATGTATTGCCTTCTTCATGTAGCAGGATCATCTACACACACACACACACACACTCACACACACACACACACACACACACACACACACACACACGAGAGAACGCAAGAGAATGAGGGAACTTGTTTTGCCCCAGAGAAAATCTTTGCTATATTCTGAGAGAGAATCCCATCCAATAGTAATAATTCCCACCTGCTGTCATGTGGTCTCCAGTTAAGCATACAGGTGGTGGTTTTATTTTATTTTTTTCCATGTAAGAATCTTAAGGCACGTTAGACACATTAATTAGGCCCTGGTCCTCTTTGAAGTGGATCCTATCCCCATGTACACATGATGAAATGCAGGAGGGGAGAGGCTAATTGAGTCAGTCCAGGACCACACAGATGTTCCAGGAGAGAGCCTGGAAGGGGCTGGCTTCCCAGGGTCGGGCCCCAACCAGACAATCGTGAGAAGAGATGCCTGAGTGCCAGGTGCTCTAAACTCACCTGGAATTTCCATCTCCATTGCCTTTACACGTCAGCTCACTCGCTTTCCTTCCCTCCAACACCCGGCGCACAGAAAACCTCGGCAGCTCCAGAGTAATTACCGCCGCTCTCAGGGTGTGTTGCCCTGCAGCCCACAGAACTGAAGCGTTCTCTGGGAAGGGCAGGCAGTCACAGGTACCCCTGCCTGGGAGTTCCCTGTGAGAGAGAGCTCTTGTTTGTGACAGTTTCCTTTCATATATGTTTCCATTGTGTGTATATTATATACAGACTTATGAATATTTAGTCAAGATCTTTAAGTTATCTTCCCATGGCAGACATGCGTAGGAGAATACAAAATTTACTAAAACTACTCAGGGTAAGGGTTGTTCCTTTATCCTACTGAAATCAAGCAGAAATTAACCACCCTGGTCCTGACAAAGCAAAAACTTGTAGGTATCTTAGTACAGAAAGAAAGAAGAAAGAAGGAAGAGTTTAGGAACAAGAGGCTTCAGTGAGCAAGAGTAAAGAGAATTTCAACAAAATCATTATCTTTAAAGATATTTTACCTATTTGCAAGCAGAAAGAGATAGGGAGAAGAAAGACAGACTGAGAGAATAGGCTTCCAGCTGCTTCAAACAAACTCTAGATGCATATGCTACTTTGTGCAGCTGGCTTGATATGGGCATTGGGGAGTCAAACCCAGGTTGTTAGGCTTTGCAGGTAAAGCTTTAGCTGCCGAGCCATCTCTGCAGCCCCCAGATTCAGTGTGCTGAATTAGTAGGCAATTTTTCCATCATGTGTATTTTCTCAGGACTGTTCTGATGAGGCCAGTGAGGGAGAGACCTGGGAAGAAGGTTTTTGCATCAGAAATCTTGTTTCTATGACCCCTTTAAAGGTCAGCTGGACGATTGGAGGCTCACTCTGGGCGGGGCACGGGAAGGCAAATATGGAGAACCTGGAGGTTCCCAAAGGGGTCTGACTTATTAGATAATGGGAAGGCCGATAGACAGCTCAGGTAGCTCCTCCTGGGAGGGCGTTTTTCTTCTTTTCTTTAAACCCTTAAGCAGGGCTGCTCAGGAGTCCCTGCTGCTACTGTGGGTCCCTGCGAGATAACATGAACGTGAATTTCTTCTTCTATCTTTAATAGGTCTCATTATGACATTTACACACATGTATATATTTTGATTGTACTTATGCCATCACTTTCTTTTTTGTCCTCTCTCCTTCCTCTTGTGAGTTCTCTTCCTACTTTCATGTCTTTAAAAAACTTAGATTCTGAATATGAGAGAAGTCAGGTGATACTTGTCTAAATCTGGCTTAGCATTGTGATCTCCAGTTCCATCCATTTTCCTCGAAATGACAATTTTGTTTTTCTTAATGGCTGATTAAAATTCCATTTGTACTTATGACACATTAAAAATTTTTTTCATTTATTTTTATTTGCTTATTTGAGAGTAACAGACAGCGAGAGAAAGAGGCAGATAGAGACAGGGAGAGAGAGAATGGGCGTGCCAGGGCCTCCAGCCACTGCAAATGAACTCCAGATGTGTGCACCCCCTTGTGCATCTGGCTAACGTGGGTCCTGGGGAACCGAGCCTCAAACCGGGGTCCTTAGGCTTCATAGGCAAGCCATCTCTCCAGTCCCATTATGACACATTTTAAAAAATTTGATTCATCTAGGCTAACTCCATGACTTGACTATTATCGTGCGTCACGCCCTGGTAAACTTGCGGATGGGGTGTCTCTGGTCTATGCTGACTGGGTTCTTTGGTTGTATTTCCAGGCCTGGTTAAAGCAGTGTCATATAATATGACTACTAACTTCTTCTTTTTTCTTTCTCTTTTTGTTTTTTTGAGGTAGGGTTTCACTCTAGCTTAGGCTGACCTGGAATTCACTATGGAGTCTCAGGGTGGCCTCGAACTCACGGCAATACTCCTACCTCTGCCTCCCGAGTGTTGGGATTAAAGGTGTGTGCCACCACTTCTAAGAGAAAATTTCTAGCAGAAAATTTCTACAGAAGATAGGCAAGTCGCCAGTATTTGTTGGAAGACTCAGTAGTCAAAGACAGTGTCCTGAGCACTGGCAAGAAACAGCATGGCATTGTCTGTGTGGGAGAACCAAGAGTGGGGGTACACAGTTCAGGGACGTCTGGAAAGAGTCGCCGGAGAACATGGCGGGACAATGAAAATGTACACTGCAGCAAATCATTTTTAAAATGAAGGAAGGTTTATACAACTAAAGAATGGGAAAGAAAACTGGAAGAAATCAGACTAAGTTGAGCACACACACACACACACACACACACACACACACACACACACGAGTTAGTGTTTTGTTTTCATGGAGCAGAAAGAAAATGAACCATAAACAGAAAACATTTTTCTTCCTAAGAACAGCCCTCAGCATACAGGTGCCAGAATCCCGGGCGAGGGCCCAGCTAATACCACGTGTATTTATGGGCTGATTTGATGAGAAGAACCAACAAAAGCCCGAACATCTGCCTGGCTGAGCTGCGCAGCCGAGCTGAATGGCTCTTCCTCCCGGGAGTTCACGCTCCCTCCCCCAGCTGCGTCCCGGGAGGGACAGAATACGTTTTGGCTGGTGCTGGATGAAGTTGCTGCCAATTTCTTCTAAGTTTGCCCTCTCTTTTAAAATTCCGAATGCCAGCAGCAATCTCGGGTCTTCCTAGCTGTTGTCCCCTCTGAGGTCATTAGTGGGAGTGCACAGGCAGTTCTCACCTCGCCCCAAGTTTTCATGGAGGCTCTGCTGCTCCATTTTACCACCTACTGCGAGCTGTTCGTGAGGGCCCGTTCCTTCCTCGTTCCCTGCAGGGAGAGTGATTGGCTGTCTTGGGGAACATGTGGTGAATTGGAATGATATTTTGTTTCCAGTTTGGATCTGCCAAGAGCTTTCACCTGGCTAACGCTCTCTGGGTGCTCTGTCTTTTCGGCTACAAATGAGAGAATTTGTGGTTTCTCTAAACTCCTTCAAAGGGCTAGCCCAGGGAATGGTGGTGGAAGGGGCAGGAAACTCCATGGAGGTCTGCATAGGAGTCAGTCAGAGTTCATTTAAATAATGGGAAGATCCTCCGGGTGTTGAGGAGAAGTTTGACAGGATGACAGTGAGATGGGATTAATTGGATGGGATGGTGGTCATGGAAACTCAGTTCTAGGGTTAGCTCCACCTGGTATTCTAGAATATTGCCTTGAGGATTGAGCTTTGGTTGTGGGTCTGTTGCATTTTACTGGGCAGATCTTAGGCTTGAGGACTGAGGCACCTGAACTCTACCTGTGATTCAAAAATAGTTGAGTAGCTTTAAACATACCACTTAACCTTTAGGGAGCCTGGTTCTTATCTCTGAAGTGTAGTGTGTTAATTAGGAGTTGTCCTTTGTTGCATATCAAAGAAAGTATCAGAGGCTAAGGATGTAGCTCAGTTGGTAGACTGCCTGCTCAGCACGCCTGAAGCCCTGCGTTTGATCTCCAGCACTGTACAAAGTCAGCCATGGAGGCAGATGCCCATGATGTCAATGTTCAGGAGGCTGAAGGAGGAGGAGGATCAGAAGTTCAAGGCTATCCTCAGCTACATAGAGAGTGCAAGCCACCAGGGTAGGAGGAGGTTATATCATCGCCAGGTGTTACGATTTGAATGTCAAATATTCCCCAACAGACTCTTGTGTTTGAACTCTTGCTCCCCCACTGGCTGTGCTGCTCTGGGAGGTTGCAGAACCCTTGTGACGTGGGGGTCTAGCTACTAGGTCACTAGGTGTGGGAGCTTGAAGGGTCAACCTATCTCTGGTTCCAGACTGCTTCCTGCCTGTCACCATGATGTGACATGAACTCCTCACCATGATGGACTGAAAATCCCTGAAGCCATGAGACAAAATAACTCTTTCTTCTCTTAAGTTGCCTCTGTCAGGTATTTTGTCAGTGAGAAAAGTAACTAATGCAAAGGCTGGGCTGCAAGGAAGGTGTTAGCAGATCTGCATTCCTGATGGAGACCTTAAAGGAGAATCTATTTCTTTGCCTTTTGAAGATTCCCAAGGCTGCCAGTGTTGATTGGTTGGTGGCCCTTCCCACCATCTCCATAGCCAGCACTGCTGGCTCCTTGCCCACTCTGTTATCTCCCCGGTTCTCTTTATCACTCTTCTCCACTTTTCAAATTTTGGGGTGTACGTATGTGTGTGGATAAGTGTGTTCATGAGTGTGTGGGCATGTGTGTGGGTACACGTGGAGGCCAGTGGACACCTTTGGTGGTGTTCCTCAGGAGCTATCTACCTTTTTGGAGATGGGGTCCCTCACTGTCTGGAATTCACCAGTTAGGCTGGATAGGCAGGTCAGGGAGCCCCAGGCTCTCTCTACCTCTCCAGTGCTGGGATATAGACACACACTGATCTTTTATTCAAATGTGGTTCTAGGGACTGAACTTGGCTCCTCATACTTTCAGGCAAGTGCTTTATGGACTGAGCTGTCTCCCTATCCCCCATTTCCTTTTCTGTTAAGGAATTGTGATTACTTGGACCCATTTGGGGAGCCCATGACAATCTTCCTATGTTTTGGTCAGCTCAGTAATTTCATTCCATCTGCAACTGTAATTTCTCTTTGCTGTAGAATTTAATTTATTCACAGGTTCCAAACATCTGGATTTTTTGGGTCTGTTTGAGGTGGTTGGAGGAGTGCTCTATTTTGCCTTCTGTCCTGCCGGCTGACTCATGGTTCTCGACAACTGTAAGAGCCACTACGATTCCTGGTGTCATGGCAGATTGCTGGGCAACAGGAAAAAGGAAGCAGGGAAGAATGAAAGTGATAAATGCCAGCTCAGTTGAAGCCAACTCATGTCTGCCAAGCTGTCCTGAGCCAGGAGTTAGTCATGCGAGCACACCTAGTTCATGGTAGACTGGGAAGTGTGGCCCTTTCTTCCTGATGGCAAAGCTCAAGTTAAGGTTCTGCTCCTGTGGAAGAATGAAGAGTGGGTGTTGGGTAGCTAGCTATGGAGTGGGAAGAGAAGGGCCTGTTTCTCTTGAATAGATCCATCCTCTTATGACCCCATGACATCATGGAATGGAGGCTTAGACTGAATGTCAGTCTTAAATTGAGAAATGAATTGAGCAAAGGAGAATTTTTACTTTCTATTTTCATCCTCCTTCCTTTATTTATGTATTTATTGTTTTAGTGAGCCACATATATATTAGCTGCATTCATCATTCCATTTGAACCATGAGAAGAGAGCCTTTTGGTGGCTTTAAAAAAAACTGAAGCCAGGAGTGGTGGCGCATACCTTTAATCCCAGCACTTGGGAGGCAGAGGTAGGAGGATCGCCGTGAGTTCGAGAGCACCCTGAGACTACATAGTGAATTCCAGGTCAGCCTGAGCTAGAGTGAAACCCTACCTTGAAAAAAAAACTGAGATCTACAGAGGAAAAAAAAAATCATTATTGAACATGTGACTTGCCATTTCTATATGTAATTAGTAATTGGGGCGAGGTCCTATCTGTCTCTCTAGAGTCACAGCTGGTGACTAGACCTGGCCTCCTGTAACAAAGACCAGACCTCATGGAGGTGCTTAAACCCTGCCCTTCAGGCTGAGTGTGGTAGAACATGCCTGCAATCCCAGCATGCAGGAGGACAAGTTAGGAGGATCATGAGTTTGAAGCCAGCCTAGGAGAGTTGAAGGTCAGTCTGCTGGGCAACATAGTGAGAGTTTGTTTCAAAAATACCAATTCTTGCACTGAAGAGTGACTGAGCAGTGAAAGGTGCTTGCATACAAGGCCTGATGGTCCTGGTTCAGCTCCCCAGTATCCAGTACCCAGGCAGAGCCACATGCACAAAGTGGAACATGTATCTGGAGTTCCTTTGCAATGGCAAGAGGCCCTGGCATACCCATTGTCTCCTCTCTCTCTGTCTTTGTAAATAAATAAGACTATATATGTATGTGTGTGTGTGTGTGTAGATATATATATATATGTGTGTGTGTGTATATATATATAATTTTTTGTTTATTTTTGTTTAATTTGAGAGTGACAGACAGAGAGAAAAAGGGGGTGAGAGAGAGAGAGAGAGAGAGAGAGAGAGAGAGAGAGAGAGAGAGGGAGAGAGAGAGAGAGAGAGAATGGGCGCATCAGGGCCTCCAGCCACTGCAAACAAACTCCAGGTGTATGTGCTCCCTTGTATATCTGGCTAATATGGGTCCTGGGGAATTGAGCCTCCAACCGGGATCCTTGGGCTTCACAGGCAAGCGCTTAACCATTAAGCCATCTTTCCAGCCCACGATATATATTTTTTTAAATACCAAATCTGTCCTTGGGAGACGGCTCAGTCATAAAGAGCCTGCCGTTACCCGTGTGAGTTCCGATCCCAGTGGCCATGTGAAGCTGGATGTGTTGTAGTATTCGCGTCTGTAATTCCAGCGTGCCAAGGGCGAGAGCAGAGGGGAGACAGGGGGCCCCTTGGGAGGCCCCAGCCAGCTGCGGCTCAGTGAGCCCAGTGATGAACGGCACAAGGACAAGTCCTGCTTCGGACACCGCAGAAGGTAGACGCTGCCGTCCAACGTTGTCTCCTGAATGCCCAGGTGTCATGGCCTGCGTGACATGGCATGGGCACACCCACAGCTGCCCACACTGTCTTTTACACTCACAAAGAGAACCCTACAAGCACACGGCAGGAAAACGTGGTCAGCGCCCTCAAGCATCACTTCCCCAGCTCTCAGCTGCTCAGCAGGCCGAGGCAGAAGTAAGAGGTTTGCTCAAGACCGTAAGTTCAAGGCCAGTGCGGCGACAGGGCAAGAACCTCTGTGTAGAAGAAAAACACGCAGGGCCACCTTCTTAGGAATAGAGACCCTGTCTTCTTGCCTTGTACAGTGATTATTTGGTACAGGCCTAAGGGAAGATTTTTTTTTTCTAAGAAAAAGCTAACCTGCAATGCTTTTCTTAAAACAAAGTCAAAAATAGCTAGACTTGGGCTGGAGAGATGGCTTAGCGGTTAAGCGCTCGCCTATGAAGCCTAAGGACCCCTGTTCGAGGCTCGGTTCCCCAGGTCCCACGTTAGCCAGATGCACAAGGGGGCGCACGCGTCTGGAGTTCGTTTGCAGAGGCTGGAAGCTCTGGCGCGCTCACTCTCCTCTCTCTCCCTCTATCTGTCTTTCTCTCTGTGTCTGTCTCTCTCAAATAAAAAAAAATAAAAAAAATAGCTAGACTTGGTGGCGTCTATTCTTTAATATTTTTTTTTGTTCTTTTTTTTTTTTAATTTATTTGAGAGCGACAGACACAGAGAGAAAGACAGATAGAGGGAGAGAGAGAGAATGGGCGCGCCAGGGCTTCCAGCCTCTGCAAACGAACTCCAGACGCGTGCGCCCCCTTGTGCATCTGGCTAACGTGGGACCTGGGGAACTGAGCCTCGAACCGGGGTCCTTAGGTTTCACAGGCAAGCACTTAACCGCTAAGCCATCTCTCCAGCCCGTCTATTCTTGACTCTACACTCTGGAGGCACAGGTGGGGAAGGAGTACGAGGTGGAGGCCAGTGTGAGCGTTGATGATTCAAGGATTCAAAGCTGATCTATTAGATTTGTCTAAAGGTTAGCTCAACACGGTCTCTACCTAGCTAGTTTGGAATCGTATCATTGGTGCTGCTGAAGATACTCAGGAAGATATCTACACTGCGCAGAGTGGTTCTGCTGGGCCTTTTAGCGGCCTCTGCCGTCCTTCCCGTCCAGCTGAGCAGACAGAGGAGGAGAGCACTGCACACACGAAGCCCCTGGGCTGCCGCTGGCGCGTGTCTGTGCTTTTCTGCCTTCTTCCCGCCTGTTTCGTTCCTGGCGTCACCGGCGCCCGGTGCGCTTGCTCCCGGCCCGGGGCCCGGCAGTGAAGGGAGCCGGCCGCAGGAACGGCCTAACATAAACAACAATACCATAATAATAATCTGGCTTTCATAGGAGCTTTCATCGAGGAACCAAAAACACATTATGGGCATTAACTCATTAATCTTCACAACGCCCCTGTGAGGGAGAATTAAGTGTAAGTAATCATAATTATTACTGTCATTATCCTTCAAACAATTCCCAGATGTGTTGTGGCTGAGCAGGCATACTTTGGGGATTTTTTTTTTATGGGGACCCTATCCTTTTGGCAGGAGTTCACGTCTTTTTATTTTTTTTTCCCCCTTTGCTCACTCTTGACGTACGGAGTGAGTGTGGATTTATTGTTATTACTGTTTTGGTGCGTGGTGCCCCTGCTGGGAATGGGTAGGAAATCATCTCCAACGTTGCCTTTCATTTTTTTTTTTTTCTTTTTACCTATTGGAAGGTGATGTGGCTGAAACCCATCCAGACCAGGTTCCTGGAACTGTTCACACGTGTCACTTTTCAGCTGTGTACTATCGTTATGATTTCAGCCTTATCTCTTCGGGTGAGGGCTTGAGAAGTTTCAGTCTACGTGTAGCATCCTGTTGACTCCGATACCATTTAAATGAGAGCCGCGTCCCGAGCGGGGAGCGTCGGAGGCTCGTTCACAGTCGGCAGCGCCCGCAAGCGAGCGTGTGGCTACACGTCCGCCCGGAGATGACCCTGTGTCAGCCGTGCCAGCTTCCCCCGCCACCTGTGTGACCAGCTGCGTGGTGCCCTGTGCTTGGGAAAACAGGGCACCTCAGGGGCCTTCAGAAAAAAAAAAGTGTACTCGATTTTTAATGGTGCATATGGGTCAATGTGCTTAGAAGTACTAGGTGGATGGATGCCTACCTGTGTGAGTTAATATCCTTCACCTACGTTTTAGGCATGCATTCTTTATTTTTGTTAGACAAGCAAGTGTGCTTGACAGAAAGTGTATTTGAAAGGCACCTATGGGAACCTGGAGATGGCTTAGTGGTTAAAGACGCTTGCAAAGCTTGCTGCCTCGGGGTTCAATTCTCTAGCCATTTATGTAAAGTCATCAAGCGCAAGGGCAAGAGATTCTGTGTGTGTATCCCCACCCCATCTGCAAATGAATAAACACAATTATTTGTCACCTATAAGCCCAGTAGTAACAATTAGCACCTTTTTGGCTTTCCTTTGATAGGTGCTGCTGTTCAAATTTATGTTATAAAATTTAAACTTGGAGTGAATTTCCACATTATCTGTAAATAGGTAAGGACAGGAAATAAAGAAACATTTGCTTAGAAAACTCACAGAAGACACTAGGTAACTGCAGACTATGGAAAGAGGGCTCTAGTAGCAATAGTAATAGGTCCCATGAATTCAGCCAGGCACCTTTTCTTTTGCATGGTTTGTTTTGAGCAGGGCCTGGCTTTGTAGCTCAGCGTGGCTTGGGATTTGCAATCCTCCTGCTTCAACCTCCTGAGCGTGGGATTTCAAACATGCCCCGCCATGCCTGGGACCCTGCATGTTCCATGCGTGGCTATCCGTCTGCATGTTGGCTTTGCCAAGATGATGTGGAAGACTCCAGCTGCCTGAGAAAGTTAAATTGTGACGCGCGAAGTAGCTTTGCTCTGATCACACCTCTGTGAAGTGACAGACCTAAAATCCAGACTTAGGCTGGCTTCACCTACAAAGCTCGAGCTTCCCTTCCCACTGCCCTGAAATCCCACAAAGCCGTTCCGTGATGCTCACAAGGATGAAGACAGGAAAGTTGAGATGCAAAAACTGGGCTGCGGGCGTCACTCCTTCCATCATCGTGGGTGGGGCACTGGGTCTGAAGGGCTAAAGT
The DNA here is from genome assembly GCF_020740685.1 of Jaculus jaculus. Lineage (NCBI taxonomy): Eukaryota > Metazoa > Chordata > Mammalia > Rodentia > Dipodidae > Jaculus > Jaculus jaculus. The sequence continues at coordinate 72,373,163 of NC_059116.1, read as the reverse complement.
AGGCATTAATGAGGGCTCTGGATGAGGCTTAGTACTAGAGCACTTGTCTAGTATGGGCAAAGTATGAGTTTAATTCTCAGCACTGAAATACAGAAAGGATGGACTCAATGGTAAAAATTCAGGCATATGCAAGAAGGTGGTTAACCAAAGTGAAAGACAGGAGGTAAGGGCTTAACAACTGTTGGAGTAGGTTATTTTGAAGGTAGACAGAAATTAGTGCAGATTAAGCTTATCAACTGTTTTGTTTGTTTGTTTTCTTGAGGTAGAGTCTCTCTCTCTAGCCCAGGCTGACATGGACTTCACTATGTAGTCTCAGGGTGGCTTTGAACTCACAGCAATCCATCTACCCCTGCCTCCCAAGTGCTGGGATCAAAGGCATGTGCCACCATGCGTGGCTTAGCTTGTCAACTTTTATAGACTAAAAGTAAGCAAGGAAGGAGAAACAGACAGATGAGAGAGAAGAATATTTTTAATGGAACTAAGTCCCAGGAGGAGATGTGGTGAAAATCACAGGAAGGAATAGGTAGAGGATGAAATAGTCCTTCAGCAAACATACACCATGACTACCTATGGAAAGAATACCAAGTTCTTTAAAGTTAGATGGAAGAAGAGGAGAAATAGGTGAATCAGAGACATTCTGAGGCAAAAACGCCAGTGCTAAGTCAGAAGCATAGTCGTTTGTCACGCCGTGGTGGAAGTGAGGTGAGATTTGGGACTTAGCATAGGCAGTGGCGACTAGGGTGCCACTATGGGCAGAGGGGAAGAAACCTACAAGATTGGCAAAGGAACTGAAGAAGCGTGGAGCCCTCTTCAAAGATTTTGCTAACAGGATTGGATTTAGAATGGTCTAGAATAATGAAGAACACTTCTGGGAATGTCTATGAGGGTGTTTTCTGAGAGCATTAACTGAGGGAGGAAGACCCACCTTGAATGTGGGCGGAACCATCTTAGGGTGAGTTTAGGGGCCTATGTGAGTAGAAGAGGAAAGGAAAGGAGTCAGCTTGCCTTATCATTCTCTGCTCCCTCTCTCTCTGCTCCCGGCTACCTGATGCGCCGGCTCCGCTCTGCCCTGCCTCTCCATGACCCACCGGAATGTCTGAGACCATGAACCAGAAGGAAGCTTCCCACCCTGAAGTCCCTTTGTCCAGGCATTTGTCACAGTGGTGGGAAAAGCTCACTGATGCCATACTCAATGGGTTTCACTCCAGATTTCCCCCAGCAGGTGTGTGCAGGCTGGGATGCAAAAATGATTGAAGAAGAGTTAAGAAGAAAAACAAAGCTGTAAAAGTAGATACAAGCCATTCTGAAATGGTTGGTAGACAGGATTATTGGCTGGTCAGGGGACCAGAGCACCCAGAGGCTGATAGAACAGGGAGAGAAGGAATGAGCACCGGCTCACAGGGAGGGAAGAAGAGCAGACGTGTTAGTAACGAGATGGGCAGAAGGGCGAGAGAGGAAGAGATTTTCATTCTCAACAGGATAATCTGTGGACATTCTCTCTCCCTGCTCCCTCTCTCTCTCTCTCTCTCTCCCTCCCTCCCTCCCTCCCTCTCTCTCTCTCTCTCTCTCTCTCTTCCCTGGTGGGGCATCTCTCTAGCCCAGGCTGATCTGGAATTCACTCTGGAGCCTCAGGCTGGTCTCAAACTCACATTAGTCCTCTTGCCTCTGGGTGCTTGGCTTCGAGCAGTGAGCCACCCCGCCGGGCTCTGTGAGTGTTCTATGGAGAGCGGGGCTTAAATCGTCACAACATGACCAGGCAACTGACATGAGCAGGTCTAAACCACTGAGGGGACAAGTTGAACACAGCGGATTCTTGGTGCCATTTGTTTTAAATCTGTGACATTAAAGCAGACAATCATGGGAGGTAAAGGACATGAAAAGTGTCTGACTAATGTCGAGGAAAAGCATAGGCCATCTTTTTTTTTTTTTCTGGATGGGATAAATCATTGCATGCATTTACTGAAGTACAAAATACTGTTGAAACTTAGGCTACGCAATCCTGAGCTGCTTTCAGTAACCCCGGGTGGCAGCTTTGCAACGGCTCCGCATCACCGGCACCTTCCCCCTCTCTCCCGTCATTCCTTCCGTCTCTCCCTTGTGGCTTCCTGTGTTCAGGGATATCAACTTTTCTTTGTTACTTAAATACACTAGGTTTGTTCCTAGTATGGAACTTCAAATTTTCCATTTATACATATATATTTTGGGATTGTTTGTTTGAAGTAGGGTCTCACCCTAGCCCAGACTGACCTGGAATTCACTATGGAGTCTCAGGGTGGCCTCGAACTCACGGCAATTCTCCTACCTCTGCCTCCAGAGTGCTGGGCTTAAAGGCGTGCGCTACCTCACCCAGGCCCCTATTTACACTTTTTGGGAGACTTCATCTGGGTTCTTCGTGGCTTCCTGTTCCCATGACTGACTTCTCTCTTTTGGTCTGGGTTTAAACATCCCTTCTTCAATAAATCACCCATGTACATTCTATCTATAGCTGCTTTCTTCCTGTCTGGTCAGTTTATTACATTGCGCAGTTGGATTTCCTTCTTGGAATGTATAACCTTCTTTAATTAATGTATCAGTCTTCTGTTTAAGTTCATGGTAACTTGCCCCCCCACCCCACTTTGGCTTGTGGTGAGGCAGAGAAAGAGAGTATGATGGAGCAAAACTACTCATGGTGGCCAAGAAGAAGAGCGAGCAGGAGAAGTAGCATGAAGGGAGATGTTGCTACTGGAAATCACCCAACCAAGAGCAGCTTGTGGAAAAAAAGAAGCTTATTTTGGCTTACAGGCTTGAGGGGGAAGCTCCATGATGGCAGCAGAATACATGGCATGAGCAGAGGGTGGACATCACCCCCATGCCAACATCAGGTGGACAACAGGAACAGGAGAGTGTGCCAAATACTGGCAAGGGGAAGCTGGCTATAACACCCATAAGCCCACCCCAACAATACACTCCCTCCAGGAGGTGTTAATTCCCAAATCTCCATCAGCTGGGAACCTAGCATTCAGAACGCCTAAGTTTATGGGGGACACCTGAACCAAACCACCACAGAGAGGCACATGAAGGGAGAGGTTGGAGGCCCAGCATGTCTCCAATGGTCTAGCTTTCAGGCCTATCTCCTCAATGTTTCACCAATTTCCCAAAGTGCCATTAGCTGAGAATCAAGCCTTTGACACATAAACCCCTGAGAGACCAAAGATTCTTTGTTTGTTTTGAGGCAGGGTCTCTCTCTTTCTCTCTCTAGGTTAGGCTGATCTAGAATTCACTATGTAGTCTCAGGCTGGCCTCAAACTTACAGCAATTCTCCTACCTGTGCCTGGGATTAAAGGTGTACATCATCACTCCTGGCTCCTGATTTATTATTATTATTATTATTATTATTATTATTATTATTTATTAGAGAAGGAGAGAGAGAGAGAGAGAGAGAGAGAGAGAGAGAGAGAGGGAGACTGGGTATGCCAGGACCTCTAAACATTGCAAACAAATGGGGGAGTCAAACCTGGGTCCTTATATTTCACAAGCAAGCGCTTGAACCACTAAGCCATCTATGCAGTTCCAGACCAAAGATTTGATGTAAAATCCAGTCCATACAATTTTTTGTTGTTGTTTTAGGTTAATTGATTTGCAAGGAGAGAGAATGGGCACCCCAGGGCCTCTAGACACTGCAAACAAACTCCAGATGCATGCATCACTTTGTGCATCTGAGTTTATATTGGTAATGGGGAATAAACCTCTAGTCATTAGATTTTTCAGGAAAACACCTTAACTGCTAAGGTCCTAGTTTCGTTTTGAGACACTGCCTAAAGACACAAGAGTCACTGGTCCGGAGTTCATTACGGAGCCTATAGTGCCCTCACCCTCACGGAACTCCTTTTCCCTCAGCCTCCTGAGCTTACGGAGTGAGCCGTAACGCCAGCCCTGTGAGGATGGCACTGTGATGTTGGTTGTGTTACCCTTTTCTCAACTCTCAGAATCTAGAATGGTGCCCCACGCATAGCCGGCACTCAGTGAGGTGTGCCGAGATGAAGAAAGGCACAAGAAAGGAGGCAAGGCGCCAGTCTTCTTGAGGTGTCAGACAACATGTGTAGTGAAAGGATTAAACTTCAGAATCAGAAAGTAAAAGGAAATGAAATCAAGGGCTTGATTTTGCAATACTAATTTTGGAATCAAGGTTGCAATTTTATCCTATTCTAAGGTAGAAAAATGAAAGTCATGAAGGCACAGTATTTTTAGGAGCATGTTAGTATAGCTAGAAGACGAAGATGAAATACTGGAAACAGATTGGAGATAAGCAAGTTTAATTTAGGATTGGATTGGGGAAAATATACTTCTGAAATCTAGGAATAGAAATATACCAACAGCAAAATATAGACTGGAGAAGGAAAAATCCAGAGGTCATTATTGAATGGTCTCAATGGAGATAAAGTTATAATTAATGCTTCAGACATTTCTAACTTTGAGAAGATATGAGTGATAAAGAGGAAGGTATTCATAAGAAGAGACGCCAGGAAGGGGTGAGCATTCTTGCCATAAAGCAACGATTTTCTCTTTGAAGATATCGACAAGATCTTAGGAAAAGATGGAGGAGAGGGAAGGTGGATAAGGAGGACTTTCAAGGTCTTCAGCAGAACGCGTTGTCTTGGGTTTGTAGGCGTAGGATTCAGTGGGCGAGGCTATTTAGCGAGGAGAATGGTGGTATTACAGAGAGAAATCCGTCGAGGTTTAGTAATTGCAGTACATACAGGAGAAGATAAATATCTTCTCCATATATTACCTCGTTGTTGAATCTCAATAATTTCAAGTATAATTAAACTTTAATGACGCTTTAGATTTAATAGTATGGCTACTGCATGGGAACTGTCTACAAGTCATTATAAATCTATTTGTTTAGGTTCAGCAAACAGGTAATAAGAGTGTGTGTGAAGCTCGGGTGCCGAGTTTCTGAGTTTAGTGTGCTTATTAAATGTCTCACTCAATGGAATTGATTGTAAAATCCACCTCAAATCACACCAAATAAAGAGTGCTTTATTACAAATTGATTTAAATAGAATTTTCTCTTTCAAGTATTTCCTAGTTTTTCTCTGTCTTCTCTCTAAATGCCTATCCTGGAGGACACCAGGAGTTAGAAAATCTAATCTGTTTTAGCAATCCCGTTTTCTCTCTAGAATTTAAGATACCGGCTTACAATTTGGAGAGATTAAAAAGCATGCTCGCCACAAGGACTAAAACTCACTTCCCTGCGTGCACCTTTTTTTTAAGGGTGAGTGGAGTTAGAGACTTCTGAACTATCAAGTAGTTTTCTTTGTAAATTCTTTTTTTTTTTTGGCCCCAAATGCCAGAAAATTCAAAGGCATATTTAGGTATAAATACAAATAGATAGAAACTCCTATTCTTTGCTGACAGTTATAATTTCTAAGCAACACAAGCACTTTCTCTCCCAACAGTGGATCAAAATGTTTCTACATTGGCTATACAAATAAAAACTGGTTTTTAAAGTTAAAAACTGATGTGATTTTGCATTATATGATATTTTAAAGACTCAGTATGCTAATTTCTCCTTAGAAGTCTTTGGTGTATTATTATAGCACTAAACTTAAGTGACTGAAAAACTAAATATACTAACCATGGTTTGGATGAAACTATTTTCTTGCAACTATGTCACATAAGGGAACTTAGATCTGGAAAAGCCAAACAACACCTGGTTTTAAAAATTATTTTTGCTTTATTCTCTATTTTCTGTAAAGCCATAAGCACTTGCCTTTGCCCAAGTTTCAGGCATGAAATTCAGAATAGGTTTTCTAGAAGCTGTACTGTGCGTATTTAGGAATTGCTACTGTGCGTGCTGGTGTTCCCCATGGGTTATCATCAGATACTTGTTAATATTGCTTCACTTCAGTTTTGCAAACGGGAGACAGTATGGCTGGGGAGGTCATTAGCCCTAGAGGTAAGCTACTTTTGTTTGGCTAAATGCATATATTATGCCCACAAAATTACCCTCTAAATGTTTGTGTTTATGCCCATATATTAATGCTACTCTCACTTTTGGTTAGAGAAAGTTCAGATGACAGATACTAGGGAGACTCAAAACCCATCAAAGTACTGAGAAAAAGTGACAAGGGAGTATTCGTGGCACACCCTCTAAGGCTTAGGGACCATTGTGGAAAAGGTAGTGGAAAGAACATAAGAGACAAAGGATGGGGAAGAGTGCCTTGGAACCGTCTTCCAGACCCAAAGTGGCTGTCACTACTTATGCAGGGCTGCAGAGTATGAGGGTGAAAACAAGCTGATGACTTAAAAGCAGAAGAGGGGCTAGTTGGAAAGAAGGAAGAAAGGGTTCAGTGGAGGGAGGAGAGAGGTGGGAGGGGATTATGATCAGGGCACACAGTGTATATGTATGGTGGTCGTCAATACGGAGCTAAAAATACTTGAGGCAAGGAGCCATGATGAAGGCATGGTTTGATGACCCTCATTAAGCTTTGTATCTATTGGAGAAATGTTGGAACAATGGAGTTTTTGCATTTATAGTCTGAATATGAGTTCAGCTGAGGCATAGCTGTGGTTTATTTCTTCTTATATTCCCAGAGTCTAGTATTTTCTTTAATAGATTGTGGGTATTCCATGAAAAGATGATGAATAAGTGAGTAGTTATCAATAGTCTTCTGATTTGCTTGTGACTTTGACAGACAACCTTCACTCTCAAGTTCACTGGGTTAGAGTTGCCTAGGAGACACACCTTTGGGCATATATGTGAGGAAATTTCCAGAGAAATTTTGCTGAAGAGGGAAGACCTGTCCTGAATGGCCTGAGGTCCCAGACTAAAGGAAAAAGGGAAAGGGGCTTGAGGGATGGCCTAGTGGCCAAAGAAAGGACTTGCTGTGCAAGCATGAAGATTTGAGTTTTGGTCCCCCCAAATCCACATAAATACAGCCATGACAGTGTGCTCCTGCAATTCTAGTCCTTGCCAAGCAGAGACAAGTGGATCCTTGAGGCAAACTGGCTAGCTAGACTGGCCAAACTGGTGAGGTCTGTGTCCAGTGAGAAATTAATAAATAAGGTGGAGAGAGACTGAGGAAAACACTTACATTGCCCTCTTGCCCCTGTGTGGATGCATACACACACGCATGTGCACCAATGCACATGAGAGCCTACACATATACTAACACACGTAACATGTGTACACACCACACCCAGACACGATCACGAAACAAAGGGTGGGGGAGGGGCCGGCATTGGTGCTCCTCTCTCTCCGCTTCCTGACTGCAGACACAGTGCCGTCAGCCTCCCTCGTCTCCCACACCGCGGCCATGGCCACAGTGGGCTGTAGCCTCTCGAGCTGCATCAGAATCAATCCTTCCTTCCTTAAAGTGCTTTTGTCAGTTATTTTGCCTCACAGCAATATGCAAAGTAATACAGTGACTCACAGAAGCAAAGTTTAATATCTAGTTGAGACATATTCTTGTTGGCAACATGCATTGACCAGCAAATCGGAAGTTTAACTTCAAGTAAAATAAAAGTGCAAAATAAACCAACACCAAGAACAAGAAGAAAAACAAATGAAACAAAAAACAATAAAGTATTTTTACAGACCATGTGGTGGTGCTTAGGATAGTCATTGGTGTATCGGCACTTTTTGCTTTGGACAGAGGTGAAACACTTTCATCAAATGCCACAGAGACATGGGCTTGTCTGTGCAGTGGCCCTGATGCCCCTATTTAAAACTATTCACAATGGCAACCCAGCTTCTGGCTGTCTCAATCCCTTGACTCCACAGCACCAAGCACCTTCTAGAGACTTCATGTGTCCTTCACCTGAGTGTGCACTCCTCCATGACAGAGAGGCAGATTTCAAGTGTACTGTTCTTGCCCACCCACCTACAAAATTCTCTATCATCCATCCATCTATGTATCTATGTATGTATCTATGCATCTATCTATGTATCTATCTATGTATCTATCTATCTATCTATCTATCTAAAATTCTGTATCATCCATCTATCTATTTATCATTTATCTACCTATCTATCATCTATCAATCTATCTACTATCTGTCCATCATCTACCTGTATGTCTACTATCTATCATCTGTGTTTCTATTGTCTATCTTATATTATCTATCTACTACTGCAGATTGCTGGTAGAAATCACCCAACCAAGAGCAGCTTGTGGGAAAAAGAGGTTTATTTTGGCTTACAGGCTCAACAGGGAAGCTCCATAATGGAAGGGAAAACGATGGCATGAGCAAAGGGTGGACATCATCCCCTGGCCAACATAAGGTGGACAGTAGCAACGGGAGTGTGCCAAACACTGCCATGGGGAAACTGGTTATAACACCCATAAGCCCACCCCCAACAATACACTGCCTCCAGGAGATGTTAATTCCCAAATCTCCATCAGCTAGGAACCTAGCATTCAAAACACCTAAGTTTATGGGAGACACCTGAAACAAACCACCACATCAATCAATCAATCAATCAATCATTCATCTTTTTTTAAAATATTATTTATTTATTTATTTGAGAGAGAGAGAAAGAGAGAGAATGGCTTAGAGGTTAAGGTGCTTGCCAGCAAAGCCAAATGACCCAGGTTCAAGTCCCCAGTACCCACATAAGTCAGATATACAAGGTGACACATGTGTTTGGAGTTCATTTACTGTGGCTGGCAACCCTGGCACATCCATTCTCTCTCTCTCTCTCTCTGTCTTCGTCTTTCTCTCTACCAAATAAATAAGTAAAATATTAAAAAAACTTGATGTGGATTTGACAAATATTAAATCTACTTGAAATTTAGTATTGATATTGAATTTTAACATTTAATACAAGTGTAATCTGTCCACAAGTTAGTGTACTAATGTAATTTTGTGCCTTTATTAATTTGGTATATTTATTGCATACATCATTTATTACATATGTGTGTTATATATGGATAACCCACTCCAAAAAGATTTAATTGCTACACTACTACCGAATCTTTTGCATTTGGTCCTTTAGTATGTGGTATATTCATTGGATATAAATGAAGAAATCATATGGTGATTTTTACTCTGACTTAAGAAGTCAAGAGACGCTTCACTGCGGTTCTTCACTGTTCCGTCTTTCTTTGATAGTAAGCGGAGAACTGGAAGCCTAAATCCAGGCAATTTTGTCTGTCCATCAGGTAATCTCTTTTCCTGTTGAGCCATCCAAGGTAGTTTTATGCCAAAGTCCCTGGCTTCCTTATTTACTCAGACATGCCTTTTGGCTTTCAAACCTGTAGAAATGAAATTGAATGTATTGTTCAAAGTTACCTACACGTTACTGCTTACTGGTCAGTTCATAGAAAGCAAGCAAATAGGTTGCTTGAGCCAATATGAAAAGCAAATAACAGGAAAAATAGCTTCTGTGGGTGTTTATGTTTTTGCTGAGTGCCTTCAGGAATAAAACATCTGGATAACTTTGAGCAGACTTGAACTTTCAGAAAGCCACAGTGCTTGCTGCGTGCTAAATGTCTTGGCTTTCTTCAGGGTCCACTAGTTGTGTTGATGTGGTCAGATCCAGGTTACTCTTCTCACAGACATGCCGTGTGAAGACCCATTCTGAAAGCCCTGTTGGTAGTATCTCCTGCTGTGAACTACTTACCACCACCTCCTTTTACTCTTTCCTTGTGTGAAGTTTCTGAGGCCGGTGGGAACTGTAAAAGGAAAGTCCTGTAAATCAAAACAGTCACTGTGGTCCCTAGTGAAGAAAACCCAGAGAAGCATAAGTAGCAATTGTTATATTAGAGTGAAAAACAAAACAGCTTAGGCCATGTAACAAACACAGTGGAAAACCCCTGGTTTTAGAACCAGCTGCTCTCTCTCCAGGTGGCCATGGGGTTCTGGGGGTGTATGGTGTCTACCCATTTTGGGGTTCACTTTTACAGCCCAGATGATTTCTTAATCTCATTGCTTTTGTGTGATTCTTGCTTTTGTTTTGTACTTGACTCTCCAGTGCTTCCTCTCCTGGAGCACAGTTGTCTCTCAGCTCCTCTTGCTGGCCCACTTTTGGGGTATAGGCTTCTGGGGCTATCATGGCTCATTCTCCTCCTGTCCTTTTCATGGTGGCTTGACTACTATTATTATTCTTCTTTTCCTTTTTGGAAGACACACACTTACTTTTATTTGTGGCCTTTATACATTGACATAATGAAAAAGCAATCGAATGTGACCAAAAAAATCAGCAAACCTGCAATTCACTATGTTGCGTGAGGCTGGCCTCAAATTCGCAGCGATTCTCCTTACCCCACCCTCTGAAGTGCTGGGATTAAAGGGGTGTGCCACCAGGGACGAGACAAGGAAACTTTCATTTACATTAAGTGTCTCAGTTATTTTTTGTTCATTTATATATTTATTTATTTATTTGTCAAGAAGAGGCAGAGATCAGGAGAGAGAGACAGAGAATGGGCACAGGGCCTTTTGCCATTGTAAATGAACTCTAGATGCATGTACCATCTTGTGCATATGGCTTTACATGGGTACTGGTGAATTGACCCCAGGTAGGTCATCCTATGGCTCCTAGTTCACTCAACGATCTGGTCTCCGCATTTCTCTCACTCTCTTTTTCCTCCTTCTTTTCCTCCCTCCCGTTGTCCCTCTCTCTGCTCTACTGCCTTGGGGCTGGACCCTCTGACTAGCATATCTGCTTGTAGTAGCCAAACCCTTCCTTGATGATGTCCGGAAGGAAACAGAGAACTCAGCTTCGACTGAAGCACTTAATTGGCGGCCCATGGCAAACATCTCTTATGCCTTGTTCTCTGTCGCTTTGCCAATACTATTCGTAAACTGACCATTGGCAAAGAAGATGGAATCCCAAGAGGTCTATTGCACTGTTTAATTCTGTTAATTTAATTTTGCTTCCCCAAAGCAAGGAATTTTGATAGATAGTGAGATACCAACCACAGTGTTTACTACGATGTGGTAAGTGAAAGAAAACTGAGCAGGGAGAGAATGGAGTAGTTGTGGAATGAAGCTATCAGGGGCAAGTAGTCTACCTCTTTAGCCTGATAGAAATAAAAACCAAGGGCTGGAGAGATGGCCTAGCGGTTAAGCGCTTGCCTGTGAAGCCCAAGAATCCCAGTTTGAGGCTCAATTCCCCAGGACCCACAGTAGCCAGATGCATAAGGGGGTGCACGCATCTGGAGTTCATTTGCAGAGGCTGGAGGACCTGGCATGCCCATTCTCTCTCTCTCCACCTGCCTCTTTCTTTCTCTTTCTGTCACTCTCAAATAAATAAATAAAAATGAGCAAAAAATGTTTAAAAAAAAAAAAAGAAATACAAACCAAGCAAAAGAGTGAAATTAAGACTATAAATGATAAACCAAGAGCAGGTCAAATTATTTCATTACAAGCAAGAGTTCTAAAGTTCTATAAAATTTTGTATTTGTTCATAGAGATATTTTATTTTTCTGAGATATAAATAAGAATTTAGGGGCTGTAGAGATGGCTTAGCAGTTAAGGTGTTTACCTGCAAAGCCAAAGGATCCCGGTTCGATTCTCCAGGAGCCACGTAAGCCAGATACACAAGAGGGCACATGCATCTGGAGTTCGTTTGCAGTGGCTGGAGGCCCTGGCGCACCCTCTCTTTCTCTCTCTCTCCCTCTTTCTCTGTCTCAAATAAATAAAATATGTTTTTTTTAAAAAAGAATTTAATACTGAGTAAGGGGTAACCAAAGAGATAGGCTATGCTCTCTTTGGGTTAAGGTAACTCATGATTGGGATCAGAGTTAAATATAAGAGTTGCTGATTCCTCCTGTCTGTATCATGCGTTTTGTTTCATGAAAAGTTTTAGGCATGTAAATGGTGATATACTGAATGGTTTGTTACAAGCAGGTAAAGGAAAGATAATGAGATATTTAACGGTTCATAGAATCAATGGTTATGTCATTCTATTGGGCTATAATAAGCCTTTACTGTGCACACTGGAAAACCTGAGGTACTTGATTGATTGCTCTATTGTTTTTGTTTTATATAAAACTTATCCTCCCATTCTTTTCTGGATTTCTGTTTCTATGAAGAGATTTATCATTTCATGACCAAAATTACATGCAGTTACCAGTTTCTAAATATACACTACTGCTATCCAAATGGGACAATACCGTAGTCCTAGGACACTGGCGCATTCCCTGCGGGAAGGAGGAGTTGTTGCTGAGGCCCTAGTCCAGTGCTGACGTCTGTTAGATTTACTCCCGTGGTACTAAAAGTAAGGAATGAGAGCTGTACCCTCCCAAAATATCTGCCTCTTCAACTAGTTTACTCCGGAGCTAGCACCAGACTTCAGAAATACCAAGAAAGGAACAGGTGACTGTGTTAGGAACAAGTATCTTTGTCAAAGATGAGACCAAAGAGGGCATCATATAGAGTTTCCCCAAACTCTAAAATCTGTCACAAGCTAACCAAACTCTTGGACATTGGAGTTCACAGAGCCAACCTTAGGGCAAGCATTATTTTCAGGATGACTTAGGAAATTAATCTTCTTGGTTTATTTAAAAAGAATAGAGAAAAAGTTTGCAATTCAGAACTCAGTTGTATGATTAATTTCATGCAGGGGTTTGTTATATAAGTTTTCTGTCACATTGACTATAGGGCATTGTAAAAACATAGGCATGCTTTTCCCTAGTATGTTTGTTTTAATTAACTTAGGGTTTTATGATAGAACATTTTATACCTATTAAAGTATAGGTATGCCTTTGGTTTTGTCGGCTACCTGGAATTCTGTCAGTTTCTTTCATTTTTCTCAAAATTTTCTTTCTGGCCACATAGTGGCTTCATGTTGGTGTTTTTCTTGTGAAAGTGTTGAAAAACATAGAAAGTCTTTTTCTTTTTGGGTTTTTGAAGATAGGGTCTCACTTTAGCCCAGGCTGACTGGAATTCACTGTGTAGTCTCAGGCTGGCCTCAAACTCATGATGATCCTCCTGCCTCTGCCTCCCAAGTGCTGGGATTAAAGGCGTGTGCCACCATGCCCAGCTTATATAAAGTCATTTTTGAATTAAGTACCTGGAAAGATGGTAGGTAGCTAGAAACACACATACATGGATTCTTGAAGGTCAAAGTGACATTGTTAGGGAGTTGCAACTAAGAAATGGTTGCAGAAAAAGTACAGCCATGAAGAATATTCCTTTGCTCCAATTATATTATCAGGTGAGGAGTACTGTGTGGTCATACAATTCTCTACTGGCCACCTAAGCACAGGTTTGTAGACGGTTTTCTTTATCAAGCAAAGACTAACACTTCCTTCGTTTTAAACCCATGGCTTAAAATAAGGAAAGAGGGGGAATGTGATGTTTCTTTTGGGCAATTTCCCAACTTCTCTAAGTAATTTCCTTCCTTATTCAGGGATAAAAGAGAGTTGACCATAGAATAAATTCTGCCATTGATGATGGCCTTCTCAACCAATTCTACAATGCACAGAATCAAAAAAGGGTTCATTCAAACTGTCATTTTCTTTCTGCATCAGGTCTGATCATCAAAAATGCCTTCCCTGTTTCTTCATCTGGCCTCCTCCTCCTCACTTTCTAAGGTTCCACGCAGAGCTCACCTACTCAGGCAGTTTTCTCTCCCTCAGCCCCACCCTTCAACCTGGGAAAGGTGCCACGTGAAAGCGAGCATCGTTAACCATGTCACTCTCTCCCCAGCCCATTCTTCTCTTTTCTTCTCCTAACTTCCCTATGTCTTTGTTATCTCCATTTACCACATAAAGTTCTTTTGAGGTGTGTATGTGTGTGTGTGTTTTGTTTGCTTATTTCACTTTGTCTCTCTAGTTCAGTTTTCTTGACCTTTGCTGATCTTCTTCGAGTTGTGTGAGTGTCTCCTTGCTGTGACAAAATACCTGATGCATAGAACTTATGAAAAGAAAGATGTATTTTGGCTCATGGTTTCAGAGGGCACAATATATTGTTGCTTCAGCAAAACATCAGAGCAATGCAAACAGGCGTCAGGGAAGAGATGTTCATTACATAACCCTTTAGGAAACAGAGAATAACCAGGATCCAGATTTAACCTTCAAAGGCCTGCCCCTGTCAACCCACTTCCTCCTAAAGGGTGGCCTTACCTCTGAAAGTTTTCTCAACTTAGTGCATTCAAACCATAGCACTCGATTTGAGTTCCTTCACCATAGCTTTAACTGAAAAGCTCGTTTGCTTAGTTTATCTCTCTCTCTGTGTGTGTGTGTGTATACATGGCAGAGGCCAGAGGGGCATGTCAGGTATCCTTATCTATGGGTTTTCCACATTGGTTTTCTTTTCTTTTTTGGTTTTTTTGAGGTAGGGTCTCACTCTAGCCCAGGCTGACCTGGAATTCACTATGGAGTCTCAGGGTGGCCTTGAACTCATGGCGATCCTCCTACCCCTGCCTCCCGAGTGCTGGGATTAAAGGCATGCGCCACCATGCCCAGCTCACATTGGTTTTCTTGAGTTAAGACTGGAGCTGCCATTTTTTTGGTTATAGTGGTTGACCAGTGATCCCAGAAATTCTCCTGTCCTCCTTATCACCTATGTCTGGCTGCATGGCCACCCTCAGCTTTTTACCTGGGTGCTAGGGATTGAACTCAGACCATCAGGCTTATGTGGTAAGCTCTTTTACCCACTGAGCTATCTCTTTAGTTCTGCTTTGTTTATTATTGTTTATAGTAGCAAAACTACTATGCTGCAAGAAGTATTGGAATCTGATATATGAGAATGGAAGGCCAGAGTTTCCTGCTAGTTGTTACTCCCAGAATTCCCAGAAAGTAATGGTGAAGTCATCTGAAAAGTAACCTTGGGTTTTGTTTGGCAATGAAAATCTTAAGAGAACATTAGCATAGTGAAAACTGTGAATAGCAAGTTCCATGGTCAAGTCTAATCAAATTGACCCCATAGCTTCTTCTTATCCATCTTTAGATGAGAGTTATAATGGCATGGGACTTATGAATTTCTGTCTTTGAAAAGCTCTTTGAAGATAAGGGAATTCTTTTAATTAAAATGAAGATATTATCATCTTTAATTATGCTTCTTTGATCTCTGTGGACCATTGCATGCTGGGACTTGTAGTTTCTGGCTGATGCGTCTGTTTTTCCTCAGTGAACCTGGGCCCTTCAGCTTCTGGCCAGTGTGGAAGGGAATGGCAACCTGCTCCTGTGTGTGTTCAGGTTTTCGAAAGTTTTTTTTTTTTTTTTAATTTATTTATTTATTTGAGAGCAGCAGACACAGAAAGAAAGACAGATAGAGGGAGGGAGAGAGAGAGAATGGGCGCGCCAGGGCTTCCAGCCTCTGCAAACGAACTCCAGACGCGTGCGCCCCCTTGTGCATCTGGCTAACGTGGGACCTGGGGAACCGAGCCTGGAACCGGGGAGCTTAGGCTTCACAGGCAAGCGCTTAACCGCTAAGCCATCTCTCCAGCCCTTTTTTTTTTTTTTTTAAATTCGTTGCGTATTTGTTTTCTTGCTGTGAGAGTGGGTGGTTGGGTGGGTGCTAAAGGAACTTGAAACTTAAGACTGTCATCAACAAAATTATTTACACTGGTATAGGTGACAATTAGTTCCTGAACCTGACCTTCCGTTCTATCCTCTGCCAAAGTGTGGTTCCCTGAAAGCAACCTCTTTTTGGCTTAGGCCTGAATTCACAGAAATGTGTGAAGAAGTTGCTTCTAAATGTCTAGAATGACGAAAAGAAGAGTATTCTCATGAAAAGGGAAGCACTGAGGTGAAAAGACCTGCCTGTGCTTTCCAGTTCTGTGTTTCACTCATCAAGAGAAAGAAAAGGAAAGAACTCCATCCCGGGCAGGCTGGGCCACCCTGAGTGGGTGAGAGCTGGCGGACAGACACTCTCCACTGAACTTGCTTTCTTAACTATTTAAGATGGCATTGGGGGCTTCTTCTCGTTTAAGAATTTGGCTTCTTATTTAAAGGGAAAGTAAACCATACAGAAATGAAGATAAACTCTTTACTTCTGGATGCATTGCATTTCTACTTGATTCATAAGAAAGAATGAAGTTGGAGATTCTGAAATGTGTGTAAGGAAGGGTGAATTCTTACCCATGAAGGAGGCCTGGGATGCTATCAGAACCAAGCAGAGGAGAGCTGGAATTTGTTTCCAATGTCACCTCATGTTTGATTCTGTGCCTTAACTTTATCAGTGGTTGTAAGTCATTAAAAGTGACTCCACCCCACCCAGCCCCATACCAGTTTGACACTCTTTCCATGGAAGTGATAAACTCTCAAAGAGACTTTCAAGGCCATATCACTGAATCGCTTTGTAGAGAAGACAACAGTGAAAACCCTCTGCTTTGGCACCATCTGACGTGCTGGCCAATAGCTGTTTAAGAGAAGCATATGGACGATGGCTGGAGCTCCTGAGGAGCTAGGTGATTTTGTTCTGTGGCTGAAATCCCAGCACTTGAGTTGAGGCAGAAGAACCATGAGTGAAAGTTATCTTTGCCTACATAGTGAGATTCTGTCTCATAAAAGAAAAAAAAACAAACAAAATCATTTGAAATTTGTTTTATATTGTAGCATATTTTAATTGCTTGGAGAGAACTAAACCTAATCTGAAATAAATGCCCCATGTCTCATTAATGACTCTTTTGTTCTCTATAAATTTGGTTTGTAGCTTAGACTGAGATCTGGAAAAGTCACTTGTGGCCAATCACTTTAGCTATTATCAGTACGGAAGGGAAAGGCCAGAGAAATTCAGTGACTCGCCTGAGGCGGTTCAGCTTTCTAAAGGTGGTGCCGCTCAAGGCTAGCATTTTCTGGGATTCTTGGGACAATCTTTGAATTCTGGTTTTGATGGCCCCATATTGAGAGTTTTGTTATAATTATCCTATGGAGCCTTTCTGGAACTCTGACCAGCCATTACCCACATAGCTGACATTCTTTTCCTTGTCTTGGTCCTTCTTGTTTTCTTGCTCAACCTGAGCTTTGATAAGCCCAAGACAAAAAGGGAAATGCCATCATTAGGATGAAATCAAGTTTCCTAAAATCTGTGAGCAGAGTTTGGGCAAAAGCACCTCCTCTTGCAGTCTTCAGACTCAAGAGACAACAAAAAAAAAAAACTTTTCTGAGGTGGCATCTTGTACTAATTTTGGCTGTCATTGAGACTACTTGAGAACAGGAAAAAATTTCCTCTAGAAACTTGTTTCTAGGAGAAAAAAAAGAAGAGAAGAGTCCTTCAACACTTACTTAAATGGACACTAATCGTGTGGGTTAGTGGGGGAAAGACCCTTGCTGCTGGAGGAACTTACTATAAAAAGTCCTAGAAACCAGAATGCACTGTGGAGAAATGTAAAATAAGAGTTTTGTAAGGAGATTAAAAAGAAAACTCAGGAATTATATAATTTAAGGATCTTAAACTGTTTTAATAACATAACCTAATTAGTCTGCAAATCTCTCTTTGAGGACTGTCTCCAACCTGGCTGTGTGGTGAAATGAGGATTATTTGGGTTGGAAGGGAAGCATCACAGAAGACAAGACTGATCTTTTATGCTTGTTGGGTTGGGGCTTGGGGGGGGGGCTGCAGTTATCACAAATGGAGGATGTTTGATTCTGTGATGTTTCTGATGGCCATGTCACATCTAGTAGGGTGAATTAAAAGGACTAAGCAGAGGCCATTGGAGCATGAGCTGTGGCTCTTTAGGAGCCAGGAAGCTCAGATGTGCTGTTCTGCTAAGACCCAGAGTGACGTTTTTTTTTTTTGGTTTTTCGAGGCAGGGGTTCACTCTAACTCAGGCTGACCTGGAATTCACTCTGTAGTCTCAGGGTGGCCTCGAACTCATGGCTATCCTTCTACCTCTGTCTCCCGAGTGCTGGGATTAAAGGCGTGTGCCACCACGCCCGGCCACAGTGACTGTTTTACTGATGTCTGCAGTTGAATTCTTCAAGGAGCCTGGCTTGGTCTCCTGTGCTCGTCTCATTCCCTCCAGCACGAGCCCCAGGTGACACAAGCATGTGGCGTGACTGTGCTGATGAGAAAGTAGCATTAGAAGACAGTTCTGTATTGTGACTTACCAAGGACACATGAGTTTTTAGATGAAAGCAGAAGTTCCAAGGCATTAAAAGAGAGAGAGAGAGAGAGAATAAAACAAAGGGCAGAGGTCAGAGAGTAACTATGTGAAAAGGCTGTGGGGATTATGGTCTGGAGATAAGAGCATTCAAATTTCAAAATAAAGGGTATTGAAGTTTAGATTAATAATAAGCCCATCATAAATCCAGAGCCAAAGCCAGCCATTGTGGCAGATCTGCTAACATCTGGCTTGGGGAATAGACCCTGGGGGAGATAGGCCTTGGCAGAGCGTCCAAGGAGCAGAGAGTAAGTGACCTTAGGTAGGCCCACAGAGGCAGCGTGCTCTCCTCCTCAGCCAGCGCTGTGTGGCCGTCCCCTGCTGGGCTCATCTTGACCCCTTGCCCTCACTTTCTGCCTGTGTTCCTGCTTGGGAGCTCACCTCGCAGCCCTTATCCTAGGCTTTACCTTTCCCCTTCCTTCACATTTTTTCTTTTGGCCCTGGATTACATTCATACTCTATCTTCGTTTTTGCACTATAAACTTTCTAAGTATCATTTCTTTAGCGATCACCATATTTCCTGGCTTATATATAGCCTTAAACTCACAGAACTACATGTATCAATAAATTATTACTTTTGGGCTGGGTGTGGTGGCACACGCCATTAATCCCAGCACTCGGGAGGCAGAGGTAGGAGGATCGCCATGAGTTTGAGGCCACCCTGACACTACAGAGTGAATTCCAGGTCAGCCTGGGCTACAGTGAAACCCTACCTCGAAAAACAAAACAAAATTATTTTTTTTTCTTCTATCGTGAAATTTAATTTGTGCATAAATGCTTGCTAACACCAGAATGCTAAGATTAGACGTTATGGAATGATGAGATTGGTTTAAGGAAGCTTGGGTTCATGTCTTGACTCCCCAACTTCCCAGTCTCAGTCTCCTGGGTTTTAGTGTAGGACTATAATAGCATTGTCTATCTCTTCGGATAGTTTTGGTGGTTAAATGAGACACTACACATAATCAGTGTCCACAATATTATTATTACTATATTTTGCCAGAACCGTGGGCTGAGCAGTATGGCAAGGCTGTTTTAGTCTCAGGCCCTCCAAGGGGTGATTATCTTAATACTATTGTGTGTGTGTGTGTGTGTGTGTGTGTGTGTGTGCGTGTGTTCTGGGTGCATGCATATTCACATGTGTGTGTTGTGAGTGTATATGTATGCATACATTTGTGTAAGGCAAAGGTTGACATGCGTTTTCTGTGACCTCTCTCATTTTATTTATCATGACAGGGTCTCTCACTTGAACCCAGAGCCCACACATTTGGCTACTGTGGCTCAGCAGCTTGTCCTTCTCGTCTCTCTAGCACTGGGGCTAGTGGTGACCACCAGGCCTGCTTCCTGTTTATAGGGCGGGGCTGACGAACATCCAAACTCAGCTTGTCACACTTGTGAGGCAAGTGCTTTGTTGATCAATCCATCTTCCCAGCTTGTCTCGTAATAGTTTTAAATGTAATTGTTTTTTATTTCTAGAGTAGAAAAAGACCTCTGATTTCTTCTTTGCAGTGTGGAAGGTATAGTGAAATTAGCTTTGGTGTCTAATGCTCTTCATATTGTCCAGTTCAAAGCACCTTTATATGACAAGGAGGGACCCATTTTAGTTGGCACAGATGAAAATCTTGGTGTCAAGCAGCTAAAGGGGCTGTCCTGAGTGAGGCTGAGTTCCGGACCAAGGCTTCCAGCCCCTGCCTTTTGGTGCCTGGGCTTGCCTGCCCACCCAGGTCAATTAAGGGAGAGAATTCAGGGACACACTGAGGGGGAGCAGGACAAAGACTTTCCAGCTTCTTAAATAAGAAAAGCAAGAGGTTCAAAGCGACAGGCATATTATACTAATTGGAATAATTTAGTTATCACTGAATATGAAAGATAGACCTTCTCTGTTTGAGAGTCTTATTAAATTTTCAGCCAGGAGCTGGAGAGATTGCTTAGTGGTTAAGGCACTTATCTGCAAAGCCTAAGGACCCAGGTTTGATTCCCCAGCACCCGCATAAAGCCAGATGCACAAAGTGGCACATGGGTCTGGAATTCGTTTGCAGTGGCTAGAGGCTCTGGTGTGCCCATCCTCTCTCTCTCTCTGTCTCTTTTTCTTTCTCATAAACAAATTAAATCAATCAATCAATAAAATATTTTTAAAATGTTTTTAATCAATCCACAACAGGGGCACTTTCTGCCGTGTACTGGCCACACCCACCATGGAGAATGAAGAGGTGTCGTGGGATGTTGGGATGCACTGATGACAAAGGAAAACGTGGTGGGAATTCATGGAATACTGATGTGTTTTCTGCCCTGGATTCCTCTCCATTCTCTCTTTGAGAGATTTTATGTTCTTTTCTCATTTGTATTCTATTTTACTTTTTTAGGCGGTGTCTCCCTTTTGCAGCTCTGGCTGCCCTGCTGTGAATAGCCCAACTGGCCTTGAACTCATGGTGATCCTCTTGTATCAGCCTCCCAAGTGCTGGATTTTAGGTATAAGCCACCATTCTGAGTTCCAAATTTCTGTTCTTTTCTGCCTAAACAAAACAGACTCACTTTCATTGATAATATCACCCCCACCAACTGGGTCCCCTTTGGAAAGGACTCCATTTTCTTTTCTGTCTTCCCATAAAGCATGAATTTTTTCTTTTTTTTTGAGGTAGGGTCTCTCTTTAGTCCACAATGACCTGGAATTCACTATGCAGTCTCAGGGTGGCCTCGAACTTATGGCAATCCTCCTACCTCTGCCTCCCAAGTGCTGGGATTAAAGGTGTGCACCACCATGCCTGGCTCTGAAATATTTTTATTTAAGAAACTTTATTTATGACCACCCTCTTACTGCCCTGTGCTCAGACAGCCAGGCAAATGACTGGGATTTAGTGGGAGAAATGTCAGTAGCAATTCTTAGAGCAGGTTATGATTCAGACATTTAGAAAGAAAAGATAATGCCTCAGCTCTCCAAGTTGGATAATCAGTTTCCTGGGTTCCCTTTGACCTGATCCTGGGACTCCAGATCATTCTTTGCTTATCAACCTCTTCCCCACCCTCCCAGTCAAGCTTCAGATAGGAACAGTCACCTGACTCAGGAATTAGTGATTGTATCTTCCCTAGGATACTTGCCCAACAACTCTTTATCGGGTCTTTCCTATGCAGAAATTCTTTATGGTGGTTGGAAAAAATCCCCTTCAGGTGAAGTGCCCTTTGCTTCTTTCTAGTCAACTTGCTTTCTGTCACCTTCACGTTCCTTTGGTGTTCTAACCACGGCCTCTATGAGGTCACCTGCCATCTCCTTGTATTGTTTCTTCTTCATTGCTTTTAGCTGATTAAAAAAATTAATTATTTATCTATTAACTTATTTGTTTGCTTGTTTGTATTGGGGACTGGGGATGATTGTATCACATGATAAGCAGGCGCTACTACTGAGCTCTTTGGACCTGACTCTTAGTGGTTTGACTGAAACATCAATATTGATCACATATATTCCAGACTTCTCTGAAAGGAGACTAATTCTGAGGGTCTCTGACCATTTTGCATCCCAGAATAAGAATTATTTCATTCTACCCTTCCATATCCTCATTCATTCATATATTTATGTCTGAGAGCAGGGATTTCTTTCTTTTCTTTTCTTTCTTTCTTTCTTTCTTTTTTTTTTTTGTGCTTTCTGCCATTACCAGGGCTCAGGTCAGTATATGCTCCACTCTAGGCATGTTTCTTGTCTTGGCACTGGTCCCTGAAGATAGCATGCCTTGTTTCTCAATTCTCTTAGCAGAAATATTAGAACCAGAGCTGGAGGAGATAGTTCAAAAGTTAAGGTGCTTGCCTAAAAAGCCTAACAATGTGAGTTTGATTCCCCAGTATCTAGATACATAAAGTGGCGCATGCGTCTGGAGTTCGTTTGTAGTGGTTAGAGGTCCTGGCATGCTTATTCTCTCTCTCCCTCCCTCCTTCCCTCTCTCATTGAAAATGAATAAATAAACTATTAAAAAGAAATACTAGCACCAGTGAGACCCATACTTGCATGTTAATACATTGATCTTTAAGGAAGGTCATCATGGGGAGATTGGAAACATTGCATTCTTGACATGTCCACGAGTCCTCAAATCTGTTCATAAAAATGTTCAGAGTCAGCCTTCTTGTGAACACGGTTCATCTCCCAGGGGATGTTGAAGATAAATGGAATGGGTGCCGTGGGAGGATGGGTGGCCAGACAGAGGCTATTTGGTCCAGATTTACTATGATGAATTTGTATTGGTTTCTAGAAAGCAAGCGATTGCAGTCTTGCCATGGGGTCATGGGATCACTCTGCTCTAAAGGGCTTCATGGTTCTTCTATAAGCCCTTTGTACCTGGGAGAGGCTCCTCTGTTCTTTTAGTGGCTGCTTGCCGAGGTGGAAGAAGGGAGACCAGGCTCTGTGAATCTCCAGACCAGTTGCTTTCTAGTCTGATTTCACTGCTCTGATTCTGTGAGGCTTTCTTTAGTTTTCTTTTTGCCTATGCATGTGTATGTGACATGTGAACACTTATGTGTGTGGGCAGATGTGTGTGCATGTTGGGTGTGTTACTTGATTGTTCTTCATGTTACCTTTTGAGCAGGGTCTCACGGAACCCAGAGCTCATGAACTGAGAAGTACAAGCTGGTTGGCTAATTCTGGGGATCCTTTTACCTCTGCCTCTCCAGTGCTGGGATGATCAGAGCATACCACCATGTGTGGCTTTAAAAATTTTTTTATTTTTTATCTTTATTTATTTATTTGCGAGCGACAGACAGACAGAAAAAGAGGCAGAGAGAGAGAGAGAGAGAGAGAGAGAGAGGGAGAGAATGGGCATGCCAGGGCCTCCAGCCATTGCAAACGAACTCCAGACTCGTGCGCCCCCTTGTGCATCTGGCTTACGTGGATCCTGGGGAATCGAGCCTCAAATTGGGGTCCTTAGGCTTCACAGGCAAGCGCTTAAGCTCTAAGCCATCTCTCCAACGCATGGCGTTTTTACATGGGTGCTGTGGATCCAAAATCAGGTCCTCAAGCTTGTACAGAAAGTGCTTTTCTATGCTATCTCCTCGCCTGCTATTGTGTTCTTTTTTTACATGTGAGTGAGCTAGACTCTCATTCTCCACCTCAACAGGATGATGCCTCATCACTGGAGTGATGGGCTATGACCCATAATTTAATGATGGTGTGTATGAAATTTATAATAGCTTTTTGGTATCCTTTAGGATGAAAGGTACTTCATAAATGTAAGCCATGATTATTTCTTAACAGCTAAATATAAAATTTCCACTAAATACTACTTAACAATGTTGCTTTAAGGATATTAATTGGGCCTTTCAACTATACAATGCAATTATCAGTCTAATTGAAAATAATTGGTCAACACTGAAGGAAGAAAAGTACTGAAAACAATTGGGCAAGCAAAACATTCAGTTAAAAGTCCACTAAGTTAAAAGTTGACCTGAGTTGAGAAAGCCAATCAGCTGGCTTTGTTTTGGTGGGTAAACATGCTGGTGAGGTGTGAGGTTCAGGCAGACCTATAATTAATGCTGCAAACAATGGCTGATAAGGGTGAGAAACTTCTAGAGTGCACTTACACATCCTTACTGGAGCTTTACTCCAAAAATCTTTTTGCCAGCTTTGCAAATGCTATTTTTGACATTATTTTCACAGAATAAATCAAATGTGTCAACCATCGGGTCTCCTCGTTGTTGGGGTGAAAGGGTTTTCAGTTTTAGACAACAGGTTTTGTTGTTGTTGTTGTCACTGTAAGCTCTTGGACTAACAAAGCTTAGTGAATTCTGTCTCCTTTTTTTCTTTTTCTTTTTCTTTTTTAAGGAAAGGGGGAAAACACGGGCTGCAGATTGAGGCAAGCTTTACAAATTGGCACAGACTTATCCACAGCATTTCATGGTTTTCTGGCATGCTTTCAAAAGAGAATTTCTTTTGTAAGAGATTGTTTAAGCTTTATGTTGTTTCAAGCTATGTTTGCGAGTTTATGGAAACTGCTTTTTTTGGCTTTTCAGACACTGAGAGCATCCATGCTGATGTTTACTCCTTGCAAAATTATCTCCTTGCTAACGTGACCAGCCGTGGGGGCCGGCGGTTCCTCTCCCTTGCCACACCCGTGCTCTCCTTCCCACTTCCCGCTGCACTCAAGGCTCCTGTGAAAGTGCTCCCTCTATTTCAGTAGGAAACCACTGTCAACCCCTATTTGCCAGGGCAGAGTTCTGTCAGTCTTCCTCATCAGAGGTAGAAGATTCAAGCTCCTTTTGGGTCTCCCGATTGCTCCGCATATCTGTCCTCACTTCTGTTTTTTCCTATGTCCCTCTGGGAGATTAACGGCCAAGTCTCTCGGACACTGTTGTCAGCCCTGGGCACCCTGGTGCTCATGCCATTATTTGAACACCCACATGAACAATCCTGTTAAAGAATGTAATTAAAATGAACAGTCTAATTAAATGAAATAAAGTGTCTGAAGCTCCAATCCAACCAATGAGTCATTTATTGAAACAATACTTGACACTGCAGAATTCTTTGATCAAGAACTATAGAAGCCTTTAGAGTTTGTGGTGTATTTGATTTTATTTGGTTTTGCCTGTAATAGTCACGAGTTATATATTCTTGTTTCTAAAGATAAAGAGTTATTTTAAGAAAGCTAAATTTTGAAGCATTTGTTTGTTATCAAGCCTAAATGGGTTACAAAGTGTACATAGAAGTTGTTTTTACTGGTATTGACTGATCGAGACAGCATCTTGTTATGTTCCCTTGGCTGGCGTGATACTATATAGCCAAGGCTGACCTCAAATTCGTGGCAATTCTAATGCCCAGCTTCTGGGTGCTGAGATGACTAGTGGGTGTTGGCGTGCAGGACAGGGACTGCGGAATGGGGCTGGACTTAAGGGTCTGGTGTTTCTGCTATGACTAAGTGCAGAGTCTGGACATGTGAGGTAATCACGATATTCAATTTTCTCTAGTCTTTAAAATATTATCCCGCATGAGTTATAACACTAGCCTTATGTGTGTTATTGACTGTTTATCAGTCAGTCATCTATCTACGTATCTAAATTTATCAAGGTGATTTATGTTTGGGGTTCTAGTACAATAACATTTTAGCTACAAAATAATAAGTGAAAGGAAATCTATTTTAGGATCAATTGAAAGGTAGTGACCAAGACAGAATGGCCAGTTGAGTTCAGAACCAAAGTGGAGAAATGTCTTCTATAAACTGGGGCAATTCTTTTCTTGCTAGGAGGAAGTGTGGTGTGCTGGATGTGGAATTTTAAAAAAAAAGGAAAGGATTTGCTGAATATGGCATTAGGATGGATGTGTGTGCCAATGAACAAACTTTTTTAATTATGAGAGAAATTAGTTACTGCTTTAATTACTTAGAAAGCGATTATATTGAAGTGCTGCCCTCCTCCTCCCCTTGCCTCCTGGGTTGCTTGAGCGATTTCCTGTGCTCAAAGAGTTAGAGAAGAGCTCCTCCGCTCAAAACAAAGCCCAGGTAGGGAAGCCATAAGTCCTGCCCCTCTTGCATGACAAACAACCATTTCCATCAAGGACAGTCTTGCCTGCTCTTCATCCTAAGTGGGATGGAAGGTGAATTTCAATATTTGGGGAAGCCTGTGATGAAAGCCAGAGAAACATCAGTAATAGCTGTGGTTTGTTTTGCCTGTTGCTAGAAGTTCTAAGCGGGTCCATTTGAGACATCGATTGACTTAAAGAAATCTCGAGATGCAAGAAACACCTGCTATCCATTGTGGAAATGCAGAATGTACTTTGTAAAGCATTGTTCCTGTGACTTTCAAACAAAGACAGGACAGTTTTGTGGATAAATACGTATGCACCACCTGGTTAGATTATCCCACAAGCTTGGTAAGGTACACTGTTTGACTCCCGTTAATGTGGTTAACATGAATTGTCATTCATGTGTCTCTTGTGACTTTTTTATTTTTCCTTCTTCTCATTCTCTCCAAGTAGCTGTCATACATGTGACTTAAAATAGCCTTACAGTCCACACCCACCCATTTCACCCAATTGCCTCTGAGGCCTTGGCTGTAAGATAGATAATGGGGGTAACTCCCAGGACACCTCCCCAGTTTGCATGAGATGGGAAAGTAAACCGGAGCAAGGGAGCAGAAATCACCCAATGAGCTTGTCAACTATCTGGGGGGGGGGGTGCTGAGCCATGGACCCCTGTTAGAGGCGCCAACCACAATGGAGGTATTTTGCCATTTGATATTCACAAGACGGGAAGGTTTAAGATGAGCTAAAGACTAAATACAAGGGGTTTGGTTTTCTAATGTAAACACCATTATCATTTGGAAATCAATTAGCTCCTTTCGTGGAGGGGCTGAGAAGACCAGGGTTCTCTGAAGGACTATTGTGAGCTGGGCTATTTGCTTTAATTAAGAGGAGACAGAGTGGATTATTGTCTCCAACTAAGGGTTTGGGAAGAGTCACAAAATTACACTTTAGCCTGGTGAAAACAAAGCCCAGGGAAGAGGCATGGCCTGCATCAGATGGGTCTAAGGAAAATCAGCTTTTAATCTTGAAACTTCCTGAATAAGAAGGCCAGCACTAAATGATTAGAACAATACAGAGCAGTGACCGGTTGAAGGCTTTAGGCTTACCTTGGTAATTTTCCTACCAGGAAAATCTGTGTGTTAATGTTCTTTTCTCATTTATTTGACACACCAGTTCCTCAGTGCAAAAGATATCAGTAGCATTAGTGTGAGTCACTGCACTAAACCGTGATTGCTTGGTTAAAAAATGTTTGGTTGGGCTGGGGAGATACTCAGTGAGTAAAAGTGCTTGTCTTTTACAAGTATGAGGACTTGAATTCGAATTGCCAGAACCCAATATACAAGCCAGGTGTTGAGGGGTGTGCCTGCAATCCCAGTGTTGGGGAGACAGACAAGAGGATCCCTGGGGATTGCTGGTTAGCTACTCTAGCTGAATTGGTGAGCTTGAGGTTCAGTGCAAGATCCTGTCTAAAAAAAATAAGGTGGAGCTGGGCGTGGTGGCGCATGCCTTTAATCCCAGCACTTGGGAGGCAGAGGTAGGAGGATAGCCATGAGTTCGAGGCCACCCTGAGACTACATAGTGAATTCCAGGTCAGCCTGAGCTAGAATGAGACCCTACCTCAAAAACAAACAAACAAACAAACAAACAAAAATAATAATAAGGTGGAGAAAGGAAGACATCTAACGTTGATTTCCAGCCTCACATGTATGCGCATGCACACAAACACACACACATGCACGCGCACATGTGCCTACATCCATGTCAACACACATACTTGTACACCACACATGCATGCACACGGGCAAAAGGAAAGTTTGGTGTAAAGTAGCAATCGACAGTTGGCAGCTAACTTGGTGTCCAATCCTTTCTCTTGCTGGGATTCACCCATGTTAACCCAAGACATTGAGAAGAGTTATAATTGCCTTTTGTGTTCATCCATCCATCCATTTAATGGATGAGCATGGGACTCAACTAAATTGCGTGGTCCCAGGTTCTAGGCCCCTGGGAGAGGGATGTAGCATTTCCTTTGGAAGGGCGAGAAGGAGCCGGGGGCTGCCAAGAGCACACAGCCGAAGCACCTGGTTGCATCTTCAACCAAATAGGACAGAAATATTTCAGAAAATTATGAAACTTTAAAAAACCTTGTTTCCATCAGCACTTAGGAGCCTGAGGTAGGAGGATTGTCATGAGTTTAAGGCCAACCTGGGCTACCCAGTTAGGTCAAGTTCAGCCTGGGATAGTATGAGATCCTGCTTCAAAACAAACAAACAGACAGACAGACAGACAAACAGGGCTGAGGGTACGTCTTGATGGTTTAGAGTGTTTACTAGTTAAGTATTTGGGCCTTGGAAGGCCTGAGACTGTTTGAGTCAGAGTCAAGTTTGACTCCCAAGAACCTCCATAAAATGCCAGGTACAACTGTAACGTCAGTCCACAGGATGTGCCAGCGGAGACCTCCCTCAAGACACCCCCAAACAGTGTCCCCCAAACAAAACCAAAAACCAAAATAAAATAAAAACAACAACCAAAGGCCAGTAAGAAAAAACTTGTTTCCATTGTCCCTTAATTGCTGATGGGAAGAACTATGAATTGAAACCGTAACTTGGTAATCTTTACATGGGACAAAAGTGTTAATAAAAGCAAATAGCTTATTCAGAAAAGACTGGAAAACCAGGCTTGGCGGTGCAGGACTATAATCTCAGACCTCTGGAGGTTGAATCAGAAAGAGTGTTGAATCCCAGGCTAGCTTGGGCAACAGAGATTTTTCCTGGAAAAAAACAAAAAAATCTCATGGAACTACTCAAAATGCAATGTGGAGGATGAGAACTAGATAAGTTTAGTTCTGTCACGGGTTTGCTTTTATGATTTATTCATTTAATGTATTTTCGTAGCCCAGGCTTCCCTTGGACTGTGTAGTCAGGGGTAATCGGGAAGTTCTGAGCTCCTTGGCCGCGCGGCCTTGTATGTGCTGGGCAAGCGCTCTACCAGCGACCGCCTCCCCCGCCCTCCTCACGGTGCTAACTCAGCCTCCTCTTTGTTTCTTTTTTTTGTTTGTTTGTTTTTGTTTTGGTTTTTCGAGGTAGGGTCTCACTCTAGCCCAGGCTGACCTGGAATTCACTATGCAGTCTCAGGGTGGCCTCGAACTCACGGAGATCCTCCTACCTCTGCCTCCCGAGTGCTGGAGCCTCCTCATTTTTAGGAAGAGGTTGTTGCTCACTGGAAACTGTCTGCTAGCCGATTTTATTAGGGTAGATCCATTACGGGACACGGGGGGCTTGCCTCTTTGCTGGTAGCTGTAGATCCACAATGCACTGGCCCCGAGCCTCCCCGTCCCGTCTGCGCCGCGCGCTTCTCTCCTCGTTTATCACGCGGTTTTGCTCCTTTCAACACATCGTAATCTGCGGAGATGTGCAAACCCCGGTGACCCTTCGCCCCTCATGCATCTGCGCAGCCGTCCCCGAATGTCACCTCCAAGCCAAAGTAACGCTAACGCCGGACCCACGGCCCGGGACTTGGCCAGGTCAGGCGCCTTCTGGGTTTGTGAGATGGGAGCCTTCCGCTGTTTTCACTGTCAACATCTAATCGTGTTTCTGCTCTATGAGGCTGTAATTCTTCATTGTCTAAAAAGCTTATTTTTATTTATTCATTGTATAAATGTTTGTAAAATATTTTATGTAAACTTTTCTGGTTTTAAATATTTCACGTTTAGCTATACTAACCTTATAACTATGAGCTAACACGTTCAGTTTGCCATTATTTCTAGACTTAAATTTTTTTTTTGTTGTTTATTTATTTATTTGAGAGCAACAGGCAGACACAGACAAAGAGGCAGAGAGAGAGAGAGAGAGAGAGAATGGGCCGGCCAGGGCCTCCAGTCACTGAAAATGAACTCCAGATGCATACACCACCTCGTGTGCGTCTGGCTCACGTGAGTACTGGGGAGTGGAGCCTCGAACTGGGGTCCTTAGGCTTCACAGACAAACGCTTGACCACTAAGCCATCTCTCCAGCCCCCCCCCCCCAGTTTGCCATTTTTTATGTTGATATCTCCTGCTGCTTATGACTACTTTAAAAGCAGGAACTAGGCCACCTGAGTTTCTCCTAATAATTTCCAAATACCATTTTTGGGGGTGTATGCATGTTCATATGTGTTTGGCCTCATGTGTGGATGGGGATCATACATGCTAATATGGAGGCCAGAGGTCGATGTCACATGTCTTCCCGATCCACTCTTCATCTTTATTTTATTTATTTTTGAGCTTTGGTCTTCCATTGGCCTGGAGCGCACTGATTAGGCTAGATTGACTGGGTACTGAACTCTAGGGATCCTGTCTCTGCCTCCTAAACACTGGGATTAGAGGCATGCATATCCAAGCCTGGCTTGTATGTGGGTGCTGGGAGTGTGAACTCACGTCCTCATGCTTGCTTGCCGAGCCGTAGCTTTAGCCTTCTCTTTTTGTTTATCGAGTGAGTTTTACTATGTATAGCCTAGGTTAGCTTACAATTCATGATCCTCCTGCCCCAGCCTCCCAAGGGCAAGAATCACCTGCATATGTCACGATACCCAACCTTCAGATTCTCTTATGCTCACAAGATGTGGCAAAATCTTCAAGCCCTGCAGATATTTACTTTTAGACACAATCAAGGGATTGGGACAACATCAAATTGCTATGAAGTTTTAAAGCATTCGTAATTTTTTTCTTCCCTTGATACCCATTGGTGACAAACAGTTCATGCAAGGGCTATATTTTGAAAATCCCTGCCTGTAAGATCTTTTTAATTCATGCATGAGGTCCTTGGCTATTAAGTTGTAATAGAGTGAAAGACCTCAGTATTATTTTCAGACCTGGACATTCCGAGACAGTCTAAGGATTAGCATAGTCAAAAATGGGGCACAGACTGCTGCAAGGCCCATGTCACCTCAAATTTGCTTCAGGTTCTTTATTGTTCCCAAGAAATAAGGGTGAGGTTTCATTTTCCTTTGACAAACACGAGACTAAAAATTATTCTAGTCATATCCAAGAGAGATCAGTCATCCTTTGCAAAGTTAATCACAGCCTCCTCCAGGGTCTCCCCACGCTCAGGAAAGGCTTGGCTACTGCTTTTGCTGCTGTGTCAAAATACAGATTTTATCAATGCCTTGAGATTTCTCTTGTTCTTAGAAATGTGGGCTCAAATCCTTATGTGTCTCCATGTTTTTCCTTCATTTTGTATTCCTAATTGGGAGGGGTGAAGGTTAGCAACAGAGTCAGGATGTTAGTTTAAAAGCAGCTTAAACACCCCCAAATGTGTATCAGTTTGCATTAAAATATGGATATTTTTCATCCAAAAGTGATCATATCAGTAATGTTTCTATGAATGTTAACTTACTCTAAATTTTTTTTCTAAGAAAAAAGCTAAATAATACAGATATTTGTTGAGTTGATATTTGGAAATAATAATAATTAAAAAATAGAAACACTGGATGAGGAGATAGCTCAGTTGCTAAAAGTTCTTGCCAAAAACCTGAATTTAGATCTTCAGCACCCATGTGAAACACCAGACTTGGTGGTGGGCATCTGTAACCCCACTCTGGGGAGGTGATGTCTGGCTTGCTGGCCCAATAGACTCACTGGGATTTCCTGTCTCCCCGTGTCAAAAAACAAGGTAAAAGCCGGCCATGGTCACGCACGCCTTTAATCCTAGCACTTGGAAGGCAGAGGTGGGAGGATCGCCTTGAGGTTGAGGCCAGCCTGAGACTTCATAGTGAATTCCAGGTCAGCCTGGACCACAGTGAGACTCTACCTCAAAAAACAAAACAAAACAAACAAACAAACAAGCAACAACAACAACAAACCAAGGTGGAGTGTGATGGAGGCAGACACCCAGTATCAACCCGGGTCTTCACACATGTGTGTAGCTAGCTATAGTACACACATACAAAGCGCATCATGCACATGCATGTGCGTGTGCTAATGTGAAAAGAAAAGGGAAGAAAACAACGTAAAGATACAGGAGTGTGGAAGGGATGGAGTCAAGCGAGGTCCACATGTTCAGTATAATGATACTCGTAGCAACTTAAAATAATGACGTTAGGCTGGGCGTGGTGGCGCACGCCATTAATCCCAGCACTCGGGAGCCAGAGGTAGGAGGATCGCCATGAGTTCGAGGCCACCCTGAGACTCCATAGTGAATTCCAGGTCAGCCTGGGCCAGAGTGAGACCCTACCTCGGAAAACAGAAACAACAACAACAAAAATAACGGTGCTAGAAACGATGTAGACTATGAACGTGTTTCTATGAACAGTGAGTGAAAAGATTCAGCAGAATGATTTAGACTAAAGTGGAGTGGATATATAGGGTCCCCATGTTATTTTGCCCCCTGGTTATTTTGCCTTTTCCCTGCTATGCTTGGAATGGCCACGGCACATGACTGCCCCCACCACTTCCCAACCTCTTTCCCTGGCAATCAGTTTCCTAGTAAAGTCCATCGTGGGAGACATAATGGGATTTTTCTTCCTCTTTCTCCTTCCTGTGGTCTCCTTGGTTCTTTCTCCCACTCATGGTACACCTTTGTACCCTGCTGAGGGGCCCAGCTTTGGCTATAGACCTTTGGGCACATTGTTTCCCTGCAAGTCAATCTAAGAACAGAATCAGTTGTACAGCATTCTTTTGTCTTTTGCCATATAATTATTTGCATGACACTGTTTTGATTTTTGATGTAGGAGAAAATATCTTTCTTCTCTTGCTCTTTCTTTCTTTCTTTCTTTCTTTCTTTCTTTCCCTTTGCTTTCTCTTTTTCACCCCTTTTACCTTTCCATTTTTTTAATCCTTTCCTTCTTTCCCTTTGTCATGTTTGGATATTTTTTACTTTATTTATTTATTTGAGAGAGAGAGGCAGAGAGAGGATGGGCGCACCAAGGTCTCAGCCACTGCAAACGAATTCCAGACGCATGTGCCACCTTGTGCATCTGGCTTAAGCGGGTCCTGGAGAGTTGAACTGGGACCCTTTGGCTTTGCAGGCAAGCGCCTTAAAGGCCAAACCATCTATCCAGCCCCTGGATTTTTAAAAATGTACAGATGGCTTTTGTAGGATGATCTAGTATAGTTTTCTTTTTTCCTGAATGATGAAGTGGCTCGTGAAGAGCCGTAGCCTCGGCTGGCCTTGAACTTGTTATGTAACCGAGGATGGCCTTGCACTTCTCATCCTCTGACCTGGTGCTGGAGATCACGCTCAGGGTTCCATGCACACTGGGCAGGGCCTTGACCAACCAATTACCTCCCCAACCTCGAAAAAACACTGAAAGGCCTGTGTCCCCTGTATTCCAACATGGGAGAGGCTGAGGCAGGCTAGAGCCCTCTGTAAGACCTCTCAACCCAGGAGCCTGGGGAGTCTGAGTACCTACATGGTATCGTTGTGTGGTGGCTGGCCCCCAGACAACTGCTGTTGGTGTCCTCTTGTGGGCCCTTCCATTAGATAGGATCCACCTGCGTCATGTGCAAGTGTCAGTGTGTGACTTGGAGGTGAGGCCTTAGCAAGGCACGGTGGCTTCCACCTTGCATCACACACTCTGAGTGAGGGCAGCTGCACGGCCATGAGGATTTTCTGTCAGCAGCCCTGTGGCGATGTCCACATGGGGACACTGAGACCTCCTGCTGACACTTACCACCATCAGCTGGCCAGGCGTGGGAGCGACTCCTCCTGGCCCAGCGGGACCTTCAGATGCCGGCAGCAGCCTGACAGCAGCTTTGTGAGGTCGGAGCTGGAACCGCCCAGCCCAGCTGTGCCTGAATTCCTAACCCGAGACGCTGGGTGAGAGAAATAACTAATGGACCATAGTTGCGGCCGTCTTAAGCTGCTAACTCTTGGGGCAAGTTTGACAGCACAGTCATCCAGACACTGCAATTCAGGTCCCAGGCAAACAGTAAGTCCTGCACTCTTGTCCCTATGTGACTTGTTTTGCTCTGTGATTTAGACTCCACAACCCCATCGAGGAGTTCTTGCTTCTCACTTTCCTCCCCTCCAAAACAAATTGTGGGATGAGCAACAATCGCAGTGGTTCCAAGCAAAGGTCTGTTCAGAACATCCTGGCATTTTACCTTTGCAAGGCTTTCCCTAGCAGAAGCTTGAACTAACTAGGTGTCATCCATTTCAAAGCTGTTAGGGGTTTGCTCTGGCCACCCAGCGCTTTCACTTCCATGGGGAGCCCAGCAAAGCCTCTGCTGCGCCGGATGCAGGAAGCAGCTGACGCACAAAGGCCATGAGAGCTGCGGGAAAGGCTCCTGGGCAGGCGGGCCAGCGTCTCCCCGCGCCGGCCACAGCCGGCCTCCTTTTCACTGACTGCGTGGTTTAGCTCCTCTTGCTCCCAGAGCGGCCTCCCTGCCCGGTGCCCTTGCTGTCCCCATCGGAAAATGCATAGCCACAGCCTTTTCCAGCCTCGGATCTGTCCCTGGAGGCTCAGGGAAGCCACCTCCTGACCATTGTTCCATGGGCAACTGCGCCGTCTCTCAGGGTCCAGAGGCTGGCTGGGCGTCCTTGGCTCCAGGAACCCGGGCAGGGAAGCCCTAGGCATTATGTCTGGTGCCAAAGGTTAGCGGCTGCCCCTCCCTGGGGGAAGCTTAGGGCTGGGATCCTCTCTGTGTGCAGAACCATGTGTAACCTTGGCATGCAATCAGCCCAGAAAATGTTCATTATTGCCTGAATGCCGAAGACAATTTCAATTATTGTGGCATTTGAGTGGCTGAAGAAACCCTTTAGGCTGGCCCCGGGAGATTAGCCTTAAAGGTTCTGTAAATTAGGAAAGTTACAATCGCTATGTTATCTGGCAGGCAGCTGTGGGCTACGGCAGGCACAACGAGACAAATTGCTATATGCCGGCTGTGGTTTTGATATATCAATTTACAAGTTTAACATACACAGTTGTGAAAAAATGATTTTGCCTTTCTTAAGTCACTTTTAACTGCCTGTGCTTGAAGTTTCTGAACCTGTAGCCTGGATAGTTTGGTTTGCCTTGCTGACCTTTTGTTTTAAAGCCCAATTTCAGCCAGGAAAAAATATTGCTGGGGACAGAGCTTGGGAATTAATCTTTCCTACCATTATTCAAATAATATAATATATGGTAGTTAATCAGAAAATTCCGTTTGCAGAAATGTGACTAGTGCCTCATAGAAAGTTTTTTCCTTTAATGGGATGGTTTTTTAATGTCTTGTTTTCCATTGTAGATTCATTTCATAGTGATAATTATATCTATGTACTTAAAATGTATTTCACCAAACTTGCCTGATGTGGTAAGTATGAAAAGAAAACTACTTATGGTAATAATATATCCTGATATTTTATGAACAGTTACATAAATTAGGTCTATACATCAAATTCTTATGATTTTTTTCAAGTTTTTCTAAGTATTTCTGGTATTTTAGAACTTAGGGACACTTAAAAAACAGATTTCTTTTTTTCTTTCTTTTTTAGTGCTGGGGATGGACTCAGGGCCTAGTGGTAATGCTAGACAAGCACTCTACAACTGACCTGTAGTACCAGCCTCAACAATAGACTCAGACTTTAGAAATTACTTTAAAAAAAGATTTTTGAAAAAAAAAATTTTTTTTTTATTTGAAAGCGACAGACAGAGAGAGAGAAAGAGGCAGATAGAGACAGAGAGAATGGGCGCACCAGGGCCTGCAGCCACTGCAAAAGAACTCCAGACGTGTGTGGCCCCCTTGTGCATCTGGCTAATGAGGGTCCTGGGGAATCGAGCCTTGAACCGGGGTCCTTAGGCTTCACAGGCAAGCGCTTAACCACTAAGTCATCTCTCCAGCCCTTAAAAAAGATTTTTTAAAAAATGATTTATTTATTTATTTATTTGAGAGTGACAGAGACAGAGAGAAAGACAGATAGAGGGAGGGAGAGGGAGAATGGGCTCGCCAGGGCTTCCAGCCTCTGCTAACGAACTCCAGACGCATGCGCCCCCTTGTGCATCTGGCTAACGTGGGACCTGGGGAACCGAGCCTCGAACCGGGGTCCTTAGGCTTCACAGGCAAGTGCTTAACCACTAAGCCATCTCTCCAGCCCTTAAAAAAGATTTTATTTTAATTTATTCATTTATTTATTTGACAGAGAAAGGGGGGGAGAGAAAGGGCACTCTAGGGCTTACAGCCACTGCAAACAAACTCCAGACATATGCGCCCCCTTGTGCATCTGACTAATATGGGTCCCAGGGAATCGAACCTGGGTCCTTTGGCTTTGCAGGCAAACATTGTAACTGCCTAAGCCATTCCTCCAGCCCTAAAACTACTTTTTATGCTGATTAATATTTTTCTTGAGGCAAGCCCAAGACTGGCCTTTTTATTTTATGTGTGCGCATGAGATACAGAGATAGTTGGTGCCAGTACTTCAGCCACTTCACTGGAGGTCCAGATGTGCAGGCCCCCTTGAGAGCATGTGCGACCGTGCATGCTTGAGGCACTGTGCGTCTGGCTTATGTGGAATCTGGAGAGGAGAACCTAAGTCCTTAGGCTTTACAGATAAGTGCTGTAACCACTAACCCATCTCTCCAGCCCTCAGCTTTTGATTCATATGAAAAGTGTTTTGTTTTCATGTTAGGTGGCTCCAGTGGAAAAACAAAGCTTAAATTTTTTAATTGGCTTATGTGCTTTAGCAAATCTCACGAGGCATCAATAAATATTAAAATATAGATTATTATTATTTTTTTATTTTTTTGGTTTTTCGAGGTAGGGTCTCACTTTGGCTCAGGCTGACCTGGAATTCACTATGTAGTCTCAGGGTGGCCTCGAACTCTTGGCGATCCTCCTACCTCTGCCTCCCGAGTGCTGGGATTAAAGGCGTGTGCCACCACGCCCGGCACTAAAATATAGATTATTTTTAAGAAAGGCTTTCAAATAGTACATGGCTTGTTCTTCCTTGACTATTTAAGATGACTTTCCACTGCTTATCTCTGAAATTTAAAACATGTATATGAAACTCCAGAGGGGTGTCTTTGCTTTGAAAATACTTAACATTTATTAGAAAAATCAGGTGGTCTGGATTGGATTTAACTTTATTCCCAGTTTATTTAAAAGATTTTTAGAATCTTAGAACATTCTGTTGGGGGCTAGGGAGGTGGCTCAGAGGGTCAAGCATGAAGAGGACCTGAGTTCAGAGCCCCAACACCCACATGCTCATGCTGGGCGTGACGGCGGGCAGCGCAGTGCTGGGCAGGCGGAGAGAGGGCATCCCTGGGGCTCACTGGTCTGCTACACTAGATGAATTGATGAGCTCTCGGTCCAGTGAGAGATCCTGTCTCAAAAAGTAAGGTTGACAGTGGTTGAGGCAGACCCCGACTACTGACCTTTGGCCTCCACATGCATGTGTGTACACATGTGTGTAAGTACCGGCCCACACATGTATGCCCACACTCATACAAGTATGCATGCACACCACACACACACATACATGTTTAGAAATTCTAGTAGGTATCCATTTGATGGTCAAGGGTTCGGTTCACGTAAGTTGTGTCTCCATAGCACTGACTGGGGCTTTTGCTCTGAGTGTTGAATCTATAATGTCTTCTATCACACTGTCCCCACAGACCTTGTCAGAAAGGTGTTTATCAATCAATAACATGGAATTCATTTTTCCTTTCTTGTTTACAGAGCTGGATTACCCACGAGGGACCGTTTCTTGTCGCTCACAATGCCCAGGCAGCGCCCTTCATCTCGGCCGTGGCCTCTCACTGTTCTTCGTGCGAACATATTTTCTCATGGGAACT
Source organism: Jaculus jaculus (assembly GCF_020740685.1). Taxonomy (NCBI): domain Eukaryota; kingdom Metazoa; phylum Chordata; class Mammalia; order Rodentia; family Dipodidae; genus Jaculus; species Jaculus jaculus. The sequence goes on along the minus strand of NC_059116.1, from coordinate 72,335,895 downwards.
GCTGGGCGAGTTCAGGCAAGCATCTGCAATTTTTAAAAGGACAGTTTCAGACTAGAGAATTTAAGAGACAACCAAATAGAGTTTTAATGCCCTGTAAGATAATAATGAAAGACATTTATGAAAAAAGAATCCAGTTTGCTTGAAAGCGGAGGCCCACACTCCGCATCGTGACAGCAGATGGATGGCTAGCTTGACTAATCCTGGTTCACTTTCCAACCTGGACTTGTATCAGTGGCCCAGTGAGAGGAAGAGGGTCCCTCCAATCTGGTTAATGTTCAGAACCAGTGTTTGAGCGTTAGACTAATTATGGGCCAAGCACTGACATTTTTTCTATAATGTGAAGACTGGTGCCAGCAGTAACTCAGTGAGATTTAACATAAAAGCAAGATAAAACAATTAAAGTGCAAGAATATTTGATTAAGGGGATTGCTGATTTATAGTGAGGTAAATTGACATTGAAAGGAGAGTGAACTTTTTATGGTGATCATATATTACGTTCATTATCAGAGACTCCGGGCCCTTTGTGCTTTTGTGATTGAAAAAGAAAGAAACTGGTTTAAGGAGAGTCGTCCTGGCAGACATCAGTTTCATCTTCTCTTGAGTTATAGTTTCTTTTCATTGCAAAGGTTAAGTCAATCATGTTCAAGAAAACTCATTGCAAAATATGTAATCAACATTTGAATAGACAAAAAAAAAAGAAAAAAACCGTAGTGATAAGGCGGTGCTTGGCAAACCCAAGCACAAACACTTTTGTTTTGGTGAGAGTCTGACATACACTTCACTCATCGTTTATTTGGCATTTGCAGAAATTGTTGCTGTGGCAACATCCCTTAAGGGGTCTTGGGCCTGTTGTCTACAGGTGCCGTGAGATGCGGTGTCAGGCTTTGGGAGGTTATGCAATAGCCGTGTTCCGCATGCCTCCTCTTGCTTTTAAACTTGGAGTCAGAGTGGTTCCAAAGCTGGTGTTAGCAGGTGGTTAGAGTGAGGATATCAACATGCTCCTGGTAGCCCACCCACAAAATATTTGACTCCTTCTTTCCTTCCCTCTTTCCTTCCTTTCTTTTCTTTACTTTTCCTTTCATTTCATTTGTTTGCTTTTCTCTTCATCCTTTTCTTTTCCTTCCTTCCCCCTTTGTTTGTTTATTTCTTTCTTTCTTTTTTTAAAAAAGTTTTTTCTATTTATTTGCAAGAACAGACAGAGAGATAGAGAAGAGAGACAGAGAGACAGAGAATGGGCGCGCCCGGGCTTCCGGCCACTGCAAATGAACTCCAGATTCATGCGCCCCCTTGTGCATCTGGCTAACGTGGGTCCTGGGGAATCTAGCCTCGAACCAGGGTCCTTCGGCTTCACAGGCAAGCGCTAAACCACTAAGCCATCTCTCCAGTCCATCTTCTTTCTTTCCTTGTAATAAGTGTGTGTGGAGTACACATGTGTGAACACATGTTCATGGCATGTGAGTGCGTGTGTGTGGAATACACACATATAGAGGCTCCAGGTTGTCACTGGGTGTCTTCCTCAGGCACTTTCCAGCTTATTTCTTGGGACAGTTTCTCTCACTAAACTCGAAGCTCACCAATCAGGCTAGATTGGCTGGTCAGCAAGTCCCATGCTCTTCCTGTGTCTACCTCGTCAGCATTGGGATTTCTAGCATAGGCCACCTTGCCTCCCACATTTTACGTGGGTTCCAGGGATGGAGCTGAACTCCAGTCCCCATGCATGCAAGTGTGAGCAAATGCTTTACAACCGAGCCTTCTCCTGGCCCTGGCACTTTCTTTCAGGGAAACCCGAATACTTGAGGCCACAGTGGTACCAGCTTAATCTAATAGCAACATAGAAAGGCAAGGTTGGTGGAGGCTAGACACAGATGAGTTAGGACATGCAAAGTATTATTTAAAGAGAAAATGGTCAATAATTTGTTTAAATTTTGTTTTCCTTCTGTGAGCTGTCATGGGAAAGGACTCGGGAGCTGCAGCGATTGAGGTCCGTGCTTGGGGGCAGAGACTGGCTATTTGATGTCCCTGTGCCTTGCCGTGCCCTGGGGCTCCCTTGCAGAGCTGGAGGGGACAGAGGATCTGGAGGAAGGGCAGGCTGCTGACTCCACCCAGAGTCAATGCAGCTCCCAGATGGTCTGTGATAGCCTCGAGTCTTGGATGGCTTCTCTAAGTGGTATTATTAATTTTTACTCAAGTCTTATTTTACTGCTCTGTTTAATATTTTTAGTAGTTTTAAAAAAGTTATTTTTTACTTATTTGCAAACAGACAGAGACTGAGAGAAGACAGAGATAGAGAAAGAGAGAGAGAGAGAGAGAGAGAGAGAGAATGGGCATGCCAGAGCCTCCTGCCACTGCAAATGAACTCAAGATACATGAGTTACTTTGTGCATCTAGTTTTATGTGGGTATTTAGGAATCACATGTGGGTTATTAGTCTTTGCATGTAAGTACCTCCTTAACTGGTGAGCCATCTCTCCAGCCCCTGTTTAACATATATATCTTTCAAGGTAGGGTCTCCCTCTAACCCAGGCTGACCAGGAATTCACTATGTAGTCTCAGGCTGACCTCGAACTCACAGCAATCCTCCTACCTCTGCCTCCTGAGTGCTGGGATTACAGGCATGCGCTATAGTGCCTGGGTGCAATTTAATACTTTTAATAGGAAAGAGCCACTCAAATGACTCAAAGAAACAACGACACCCTGAGCTCTGACCATCATGGCACCTCTTCCTGGAGTGTGGCCATGGTCAGTCCTGAAGTCTTGAATTCTCTCTGACTCCTGGCTTTGTTAAGTGCCTGGGTGGGCTCTTGCAGGGTGCTCCCTGAGGTCCCTGAGGGCTCGGTCAGACTCCGCTTCTCTGATTGTTATTCAAACCAGGGCAAAGTGGGCTAGGCTGGCAGCTCTGCCCTCCTCAGAGTTAGACTACTGCCAGTGCTGGATAGCAGTGGGCACTCAGTCACGTTGGGAGGGCTTCCCCTTCTCAAGGAAGGCAATTCCTGCAGCTGAGGCACACTGCTGCTGCCGCCGAAGGCACCGGCTCGGCAGGCTTCTCACCGTCAAGAGTCTTCACCGTAGAACTGAGGGCACTTGTGCCATCTGCTCCCCCTTGCGGGGCTGACAGTTCTTTCCTTTGGCTCCTTGGCTCAGGAGATCTGCCTTAACGTCATACTAAACCAGAGCAGCAATTATGTGGTGAAAAACTGAAAAGGGTGGGTGCAGAAGAGGAGGGGCGTGAGGGGCTGGAAGGACAGTGGGGGCAAGGGACTGGCATGTGTGATTTATGACACTGATCAGTCATCATGTGTTCCTGAAACTGCCTTTTTGTTTTGTTTTGTTTTCGAACAATACCTCTTTCTGTAGCCTAGACTGGCCTGAAATTGACTATGCAACTCAGACTGGCGGGAAACTGATGACGGCCCTCTGCCTTAGACTCCCAAGTGCTGGGATGGAACCGATGAACCGCCACACCCAGCCAAAATCGCGACAGTTTTGAAAACAGCCTTGCCTCCTTGCGGTTGTGTCTTGAGCCTCTTTAGTTAGACCTTTATGATCCAGTCCTTACTGGCAACCTCAGTTTGTGGGAAGGTCTTCTAAAGCCACCCGGCATGTGCTCATGAGCAGACACCTGCTTAAGTTCTTCCAGCCCAGTGGCTCCACCTGCTCACAGGCTGTTCTTCCTGCCCCCTCTTGAGGTTCTCAGTGTAGTTGGCCAAGGCAGGGGCAGAGACAATTTACTCCAACTCCTGTGAGGCGTGAGGCCTTGAGCAAGTCCCTTCACTTCCCACAGGAGGTAGAGTTGGCTGGTACAGCCACAGTGAAGATGAAGATGAAGTAAGACTTGCTACATTACAAGCTGTCATGTACAAATGGTCCAGAGATACTGCTCAAACAGCAAGTTCTCGAAACTGCTACCTCTCATGGAGCTGCTGCCAGGTATCCCACCAAACACAATATGCTAGGGAATCACACCTAGGGACCAAGAAGACACAGGGACAGATTCATGAGAGGAAAGCAGAATCTTTCTATCATTATCAGATCAGGAAAACAGATTGCCTAGGGGGAAGGTCTTGGGCTAAAGAGATATCAGAACAGGAAGATAAAACAGAGGACTGTAACAGAATTAAAACCCTTTAAGTGACTGAGTCCAGGGGCTGGAATCCTTCTAGAGCTGGGTGTGTTGGTGCACACCCTTAATCCCCGCACTCCAGAGGCAGTGGAGGAAGGATAGTTTGTGAGTTCCACACCAGCCTAAAACTACATATTAAATTTCAGGTCAGCCTGGGTTAGACAGAGACCCTACCCCGAAAAACACAAACAGGGGCTGGAAAGATAGCTTAGTGGTTAAGGTACTTGCCTGCAAAGCCTAAGGCCCCAGGTTTGACTCCTCAGAATCCACATAAGCCAGACGCAGAGGTGACGCATGCGCATAAGGTGGCGCACACATCTGGAGTTGGATAGTGTTTATGGCCCTGGTAGACCAATTCTCTCTCATAAAAAATAAGAAACCCGCAAACAAACAAAAAAGAATCCATTTATCTAAAGGTTTGGACTAGGTCTCTTAGTTTTCCTAGGTTTTTAGTAGTATCTAACTTTTGAAACAATATGTACATAGTATTTTTTAATAATTTATTTTTATTTATTTGAGAAAGAAGAAGAGAGAAAGAGAGAGAGAAAGGGAGAGAGAACTAGAGAATGGGTGCACCAGGGCCTCCAACTGCTGCAAATGAACTCCAGATGCATGTGCCACATTGTGCTTTTGGCTTACATGGGTCCTGGGGAATCGAACCTGGGTCCTTTGGCTTTGCAGGCAAGTGCCTTAACCAGTAAGCCATCTCTCCAACCCCACAAAGTTGTTTTGACATTTACTGGCTGGGAAGCTGCTACCGAGGGGAAATGACTATGTGGTTTTGGAAACTGAGTACATAGTGCTCTGGGACCTAATTCCTCACACAGTCCCGAAGTTTAAGGACATTGGTTCACTTTTCACATGCCAAGGTGCATCTCTCAGGGGGCAACACAGCATGCCGATGCAGGGTCCGTGCCTGGGAGTTTGCCTCCAGTTTGTTTCCTGACTGTAGTCACACGAGTCTTTTGCACAGTCTTTATAAAGTCGGTTTGGATCCAGGACCTTGCCCAACTCTTCCTTCTTCTGCTTCGAAGCAGAAATAAGGACGGGTCTGGGAGGCTGATTCAGCACTTAAACGTGCTTGTTGGTAAAGCCTATTGGTTGGCAATCTATTCTCCAACACCTGTGTAAAACCCAGTGCAAAGTGGCTCATGCACCTATCATCCCAACACACCCATGACAAGGGGAGGTGGACCCACACCAGCTGGAAGCTTGCAGGCCGGCTTGACTTGTGTTTGTAGCAGCAAAAGACCTTGTCTCAGAGAAGGTGGGAGAAGGCAGAGACACCTTCAGGTTATCCTCCTATTGCCATGCTCTCTGCGGCCTGTGCATACCCAAACACACATACATGGAGACATATAAAACGATTAGACTGCAGCAGTCTTTTTAAAATAATGTATGTGTGTACTGCGCATGTATGTATGTGTGTTTGTATGTGTGCAGGTGCACATACGTGTGTGTGCGGGGATGTGTATGTATGTCAGAGGTCAACATTAACTGTCTTTTATAATCACTCTCAATCTTCTTTTCTTTTTTTTTTGGTTTTTCGAGGTAGGGTCTCACGCTGGTCCAGGCTGGCCTGGAACTAGGGTGGCCTTGAACTCTCTGTGATCCTCCTACCTTTGCCTCCTGAGTGCTGGGATTAAAGGTGTGTGCCATCATGCCCAGCTTCAATCTTATTTTTTTTTATTATTATTATTTTTTTGGTTTTTCAAGGTAGGGTCTCACTCTATCCCAGGCTGACCTGGAATTCACTATGTAGTCTCAGGGTGGCCTCGAATGCACGGTGATCTTCCTACCTCTGCCTCCCGAGTGCTGGGATTAAAGGCATGCGCCACCACGCCTGGCCAATCTTATTTTTTTAATATATATTTTTTATTGACAACAAACCATGATATTTCCCTCCCCTCCCCCACTTTCCCCTTCATAACTCTGCTGTCCATCATATCTCCTTCCTCTCTCTATTAGTCTCTCTTTTAATTTGATGTCATCATCTTTTTCTCCTATTATGATGGTCTTGAGTAGGTATTGCTAGGCACTGTGAAGTCTTGGATATCGAGGCCAAATTCTGTCCAGACAGTTGTATGTAATGAGTGGTACCCTTTCTTTGGCTCTTACATTCATTCTGCCACCTCTTCCACAGTGGACCCTGAGCCTTGGAGGGTGTGAGATGTTTCATTGCTGGACACCTCTCTGTCTCTTCTTCTCAGCAACTATGTTGCCTTTTGGGTCATCCCAGTGGTCATCACCATCTGAAAAGAGAAGCTTCTCTAACCAAAAGTCAACCTTATTTTTTAAATTTACTTTATTTTATTTGCAAGCAGAGAGAGACAGAGAGTAGACAGATGGATAGATAGATAGGTAGGTAGGTAGATAGATGGATGGATGGATAGATAGATGGAAATAGAATAGGCATACCAGGGCCTCTAGCCACTGTAAATGAATTCCAGATGTATGTGCCACTTTGTGCATCTGGCTTCACATGGGTCCTGGGAAGTCAAACCCCGGTCAGTAGGCTTTGCTGGCAAGTGCCTTAACTACTGAGTGATGTCTCTAGGCCCACCTTATTATTTGTGAGACTGAGTTTTGCCCTGAACCCAGAACTCACTGATTGAGCTAGACTAGCTAGCTGGCAAGCTCCAGGCAGGGATCCTTCTGTCTCTGCCTCTCCAGCACAGGGATTCCAGGCCCACGCCACCCTGCTTGGCATTTGTGTGGGTGCTGGAGACCCTGACTGAGGACCTCGAGCTTTGGCAGCAAACATTTTATTCCCTGAGCCGTCTCCTGGCCTCAAATGGAAGAGTCTTTGAGGTGCGACTCCATCAGGCTGAGCTAGTGCTCGCTTCATTAACAGGCGAGGTCCAGTGTCTGGCAGGCAGGAAGCGCTCAGTGACAATACGCAGAAGGAATAAAGGAATCCAGCACACAAGGCAGAGGACTGCTCAGCCCTCCGTTGAATGGACGCATTCCTTTATGGCTGTTCCCATACCACGCTCCAGTCTTTGCAGTAGGCTTCTCTGAGCTTGAAGCCATCCTTCCTTCTCCCTCACTTAGCTCTGGCTATCACACCTTTAGCGAACCCTCAGCTGGCTTCTTTAACTGAAGACTGCTCTCTGTTTCCATAGCAACATCTTCTGCTGGGCTTTGTCACCATGGCGGCGGCCCCACCCGTATTTGGGCGGGAGGGTGATGAAGGTCTGCCTTTCTTGGTAGGATGGAAGCACCTTGAAGGCAGGGACCACGTTCCAGCGAGCGCAGTCAGCCGTCCTCCTGGGGCAGCTGCTCAGCGAAGGCAGGTGAAGGAAGAGGGCGATGGGGCATCATCGCTGGCCGTAAGCAGCTCAGGGCATGCGCGTGCTCACGCGTGCACACGTGCACACACACAGGTGCATCTACACACCCCGAGCTCCAGGCTCCAGCGGGCACGTCACGGGGCTGGTCCTGGGGCACTGTTTTAAGCGTTCTTGTCAGACACGGTTTTCAGTGAATGCTGCTGCCAGAAGTATGCCCGGGCGGCCGCTGGTGGGAGTTCAGTGTGGGTGGGAAGCTGGGAAGAGGTGACTCCGAGGCCCAGAAGCATCGTGCATGTTCAAGTAGTTAACTCCATAGTGCGAATTCTTGACGCAGCCACCACATGCTCCCAAAGGTGGCCTACCTTGAAAGTGTGGGTGCTAGACTGTTCGATTCTTGACTGCTTCTTAGAAACTGCATGCTTGTTTCGCGATGTGGCTATTGTGAGTGAAATGCGGACTCATACTTTTAACATGATGAGGAGCCATTCTGTCCTTTCCAAGCAAAAGCTGACCTCCTCTTAAGAGGGAATGCATCAATCCATGAAAAATCAAGTTGCTGAATAGGTGTGTCTACAGATATAGAGCTTTCCAATTCCTTGCTATGGGGCAGAGTCCCCCACCCTCTTCCTCTGGGTTCCAAGTGAAATTATTTTCTTTGGCATCACTTCTGGAGCTGTTTGCAGATAAGATGTGTGATTAAATGTTAACTAGCTCGGTGTGATTAATACAGAAACTGAGTAACTCATTCCTATTGAAAATGGGTGATTATAGTGTTTTCATAGATTTTAATCCAGAGATTTGGAGTGGTCTGAAAGTTTGATATCAAAGGACATGGAACAAGAGATTATTACATTAACCTTGTCCCCCCTTTGCTCCCAGTGCAAATTTGTGAGTTCCTGATATTTGTTCTGGTGGTGGTGGTGGTGGTGGTGTGTGTGTGTGTGTGTATGGTAGTGGTGTGTGTGTGCGCACGCAGATTTATGTGGAGGCCCGAGGAGAATGTTGGTGTCATCCTCTATCATTCTTTCACATATGTTTTTGGCTGACTCACTTGCAAAGCTCAGAGATCCTCCTGTTTCTGTCCCCTTAGCACTGGGCTTACAGACGCACATGGCCACACTCAGCTTTACACTCTCATGCTGGGGATTGAACTCGGGTCCTCACATTGGTACAGCAAGTGTGCTTCCCCGCTGAGCCATTTCCTCAGCATTGAACCCTTCATCTCAGGAGGATTTTGAAGCCAGGTTCATCTGACTGCTTCTTTAGGAGGCTGTAACCCCAGTGCAACCGAGAACTGGTGATCACTTCTCTGTTGTCAAACCATGAGCCAAACAGATTCTCTTCTACCATTAGCCATTCTGTGTATTTCCTTTGGGTAGACTGGAATTCAGATCTTCCCTTGTGCATCTTTCTATAATCATAATGATATTGATAATGACATTATTAATGATAATAATAAACATGGCCTAAGAAGACAAAGTTATTTAAAGTTTTAATAAGCAAATATTGAGAGTTTTTGGTTGAGTTTTTTTTGTGACAACTGCATACATGTCATTTATTTATTTATTTTAGGTTTTTGAGGTAGAATCTCACTCTGGCCCAGGCTGACCTGGAATTCACTCTGTAGTCTCAGGGTGGCCTCGAACTCACAGCGATCCTCCTACCTCTGCCTCCCGAGTGCTGGGATTAAAGGCGTGCGCCACTACGCCTGGCTCTGTAATTTATTTTAATCATATTTTCACTATTGCTCTTTTAGATTCTTTTCACTCTTACTGAACTCCTTTTTCTTTCCAACTACTCCCCCCGCCTACTTTTTGATGGCCTATTGATTTTATTTTTAGGGTTGCTTGCATGAGCATGAGGGGGTGTTATTTAGTGGAGCACAGACAACTTCCTAGTGGCTATAGTACTCATCTGATATGTCTCAGGCTCGCTCAGAACTCAGTGTAGAAACAAGGCTGGCCTTTAGCTCCTGACCCTTTTCCTTCTCCCTCCCAAGAGCTGGACTTACAGGTGCGCGTAACCACACCTGGTGCATTAGGTGCTACAGATCGAACACAGGGCCACGTGCGTTCGGCAAGCCCTCTACACAAAGAAAAACAGGAGCCATGTGTTGTGGTATATATAGTACTTAGCCCTGGGGAGGCTGAGGCAGGACTGTAAACACAAGGCTAGCTGTAACTGCGCAGCAAGGCGATGTCTATGCTAGATATGCTGGCAGCTCTGGAAACTCGACAGCCCCGCTCCATGTCCTCTTCTCTGCCTTGCTCTGCTACGTCACAGGTTGCCACTGCTTCCCTTCTTTGTTCCTTGCATCCCGTGTTTTGTACCCGGGTTCATTACTCCATTGTTCACACCACGTTCTGTATCCTGGCTCATTACTCCATTGCTCACACTTCAGCTGCCATGCAGTCTAGAACTTTCATGATCTCCTAGTCAAGTGCATGTTTCCATTTCCCATCTGATTCAGGACCAGAGAGGCTTAGTGACTTGCTCAAAGCCACAGAGCGAGGAAGTAGCAGGGCCAAGGTTAAGACTGAGGTCAAAGCCAAGTCATCCATCCTTTTACTACTGAATCTACTGCGCTCACGACCAAGGCCACCTTCGATTTCATTTCATATTTGTAGTCTGTCTGAACTCGTAAGGCAAGTACAAGTAAAGAATTTTCTATGAATTTAAATCCTTACCTATAATAATTACATAAATAAGAATTTGCCATAACCTAACATATATAACATGTTATAAGACTTCAGAGTCAATCACTGACTTAGAATGACAAAGCACTGGAGAAATGCATTAGCAAACTATTTTTTTAATAGGTGGGGAAATTGATCTACCAAAAGGTGAGAATTTGACTTTATTAGAAATTCCAACCAGATTATTTAGTGTTTCTACATGCTATCTAAAAAATAAACCAACCAACCAAACAAAACAGACAAGAATCAAATTACACAATAGCACTTGGAATGAGCAGGTGGCAAAATGTTTCAACTGAAAAGTAGAAAGTATTTTTATTTGTTTTGTTTCCAGGTTATTTTCCTAGGAAAATGGCTATTAGAGGAAGCAAGAGTTATGCTTGGGTCCTTGTACCTGTGTTAGGAGATTTTTTTTTTTTTAAATATTCTTGGTTGTTTTCTTTTGTTGGCTTGTGATAAGTCCTCATTAGACTGGCTTCAAACCTGTTATTCTCCTGCTTCAGCCTCCTAGGTATTGGGACTGCAGGCAGAAATTACCAACTCCAGTACTATGGGGTTTAGATTGACATTGGAGCTCTAGATTTTAACTGAGAGTAAAAGAGGGCACTTATATAATGGAGTCTATGATAACACTGCTATGATAACATAATAATCCACAGCCAACATCTTTATGTAACTAACAGCTAGTTAGAGAGCGACATTAATGTTTGTATGTTCTAACCAAATTCCTATCTCAATTATTTTTCATACCACAGTTTGCTTCTTTATGTTAATAGTGCTTTAGGCATTGCCAGCAGGGATAAAAGCCAAAGGCCTCAGTGTCTCCTCATGTGACTCCTGAGCCATGAAAATTCTGCTCCCCAGCATCAAATCTTGAAGACGCCATTACACTTTGAGGACAATCTCTAGAAAACTGTGGCACTTGCTAGGGTAGAACCCTTGGTTGCACCCATGAAATCAACCTAATTATGTTGTATTGAGGCAATGAAAGTGGATCTTATGCAACGAGGGTAATAGTATTCATGTACTCTTGTGTAAGCTCATGGAATCTTGCAGAATCTACCTGCAAGGCAGACCTGGAGGCAGTGAGCTCTCCTGAGCAGATCAAGCAAGCGCAGAGAACCTGAAGGGTGACTACAGACCCCCTCCAGTGACCAGGGGCTCATGCAGCCACTTCACCCCTTAGACCGGGCGAGGCAGTGACTGTACGTCCTCTCTCCCTGTTGTGTACGTTAACTTCTAAGTGAGTCCCATGTCACTGGACTGGTGGCTTGGCTTTCCACGTGTCTTGTTTTTAATATATGAATTGTTGAGAAGGCTGTTGGGAACTGTGAGTTGGTGGTGTGAACAAATCAATTAGGTCATTTCTCTGACTGACCTGTTCCTCGACTCTTCATGGGGTGTGGATGTACGGGTGCATACTCCTGAGTGAGAGTATGATGAGATTGAACGTAGAACCCTGAAGTTTAAAAAATGAAATAACATGAAAAAGGTGGAAATGATTTGCTAACTTTTCTTGTTATGTTCTTTCAAGGTAGTGTCTTGCTGTAGCCCAGGCTGACCTGGAATTCACTCTGTAGTTTAGGCTGACCTTGAACTCACAGCCATCCTTCTATCTGCGGAGGGCCGTGGTTAAAGACGTGCATCACCATGCCCTGAACTTTCTGTTTTTCAACTGAAACATTTTGTCTTCTGATCATTTCTTGCTAACTTTTTGACTTTTGGCTTGTTACCTCTTATTACCGAAGGTCTGATTTTTTTTTTTTTTTTGTAGATCTCATTAGAAGGACATTGACCCTACCGGTGACATGGAAATTCACTTCCTTCTTTAGATTGGCTTGAGTAGTTTAAGTTGAATTGACCTCAGAGTCAAGGTAAAAAGCTTCCTTCCTGCCTTATCAAAATGGAAAACAATCTGGTTTTCTGGAAAAATTTCATGAAGCATATGATCCCTACCCGTATGTTCAAATGCCGTTCAGAGTTTACAGGGAAAGAATAGAAAAGAGATGTTTTTCTAAATGCTTTACAGTTTCCCAACTCTCCCAAGCAGGGAAAAAACTAAAATAGTAAATGTGCTTCAGTTTGATGTGCTGTATGGTTTTGACACTTGCCATGTTCTGTTTCAGAGGCGACGCCATGAGGCATTATAAAGAATCAATTCCTGTATCAGGAATACTCATTGCCCAACAATTGAGGCTCGGTCATGGGCCACACCTTTCGGAGAACCTTCCCAAACTGGTGGGGTATAGCACTTCACCTGTTACAGTTAAGCCTAAGGTGCTGGGATAGCCACACGCTTTTCCCAAACAAATTCTTCAGAGTCATTTCTTGACTATTTACAACACTTTAAACTATTTTTGTGGAAGGGTTATAAAGATTGATATCTATGGCATTCTTCTTTATTTTCAGTTTTCCCCCATTCCCTTGATTTAAAGATCAGATATGTTCAATGGGGGTGCCAGCTGGCCAAAATAGTAGCAAGAGGTGCCCCAAAGAGAACAATGCTCCCACCAGGCTCTGATCAGTCCTGAGCAGCTGTGACTGAGAGGACCCAGTCTCATTTATTCTCTGGGGGGGGGGGGGGACGGGGAGGACGTCTGTTTATTTTCCTTGTCTCCACAGCAAAGCGCAGCCTTGTAATGTGCTGGTGATTGGACCACACTGGTCAGTCCTGTGAATGGGATTTCACATGAGGGCAAGGGCCTCCGGGTGGGTGAATCCTCAGCTGCCCTCTCACGTCAAGTGAGTTGAGGCTGGCAGCCAGGCACCAGGGAGATTTCGATGTTGTTGCTAGGGTGCTGTATTAAATATCCCCATGCCCTGTGCTCAGAGTGAGGAAAAAGTGACATCCTGACTTGCCATGCGACAGTGGAATAGTGATTCACAGGCCTTCTGTGGCATTAATCAGGTCTTGTTTACATGGATGGTAGCCAGAAACTCGAGAGCCAAGGAGGCGAGTTAGGAAGGCCAAGTGGTGATGTCATCTGTGCGGAGCAGCCCTGCGAGCCTCTTACTGCCCCGATGCCCCGATGCCCGGCTCAGCCTGGTGCCAACCCGGGCGAGAGCTGCTGGAGCACTGCCGCGCCGCTCGGCCCTGCGCTGGGGATCCACGTGCTTTCCCTGCGGTTGGTTTGTTAAGCAGTGGGACATCGTCGTCCGCTTCTGTCGCAAGCGACAAACCGCCTCACCGACTGTCACCAGGGCAGTGAGAGTCTTCAAACCCCGGAGAAAGCGATCCCGGGGCGCACACGCGCGGACTCCAGCACCCGGAGAGAGGAGCCCGGCCAGCCACGCCGTGCGCTCTGCGGGGGAGCGCAGACTGTCCCTGCCCGGCCTCTGAACCAGGTCTTGACGCAGGATCCTTGTGCTTCTTGTCTCTGCCTTCATTGTTCAAAACAACGCAGAAATGCTCTCTTTCCTTCCACTGGAGAGTTAATGCCTATAAAGACAAGCCAGGAGAGCTTTGGGCGTAGAATCCAACAAGTATTTCTACTTTCGAAGGTCTGGTGTGTTGCCTTGGCCTAGGTAGCTCTCGGTTATTCCACGGTCATTACCAGGAACCCACTCTTTGCTGCGCCCTGTAAACTAGGTCCTCTGCCAGGTTCATCTGTCAAGCCTTGGATTATGTTAGGTGTTGAGGTCAACATAGTGGATGGATTGAATTTTGCCTCATCATAATGGGTTTTATTCACGTAAATCAGTCACCCTACTAGAGTTTTTCTGAGAGGCAAAGTGAAATGTGGGTATTTTAGTATACTTATGTCAATGTCTAAAATTGTAGACTTTTTTTTTTTTTTTTTTTGCAGGGGAGATTTCTCACATTAACTTTTCTGACTGAAAATCAAATCCTTCTAAGTTAGAGGTCTTGCTCATTTTGAAGAAATCTTATGCTCAAAATGAAAGCTGTTGTAAATGAAAATGGGTAAACTACAGAGGTTTGGATTATATGCTTAGTGGTAGAGCTTTCGCTTAGCTGTGATGTAGGGACCGAGGTTCTATTCTCAGTGCTGAAAACCAAACAAGCAAACAAAAAACATAACAGATCAAATGAAAACATGCCACTAAAACATCTAGATTCTGATGAGTCCTTCTTGAATAGCCAATTCTCGTCCTACTTCCTAGACAGATCTACAGCGTTTTATGTAAAATGAACAAAGGGGAGGGTTTAGCCAGTAAGTGTGTCTGAAGGAGAAACGGCACGGTCTCCTCTTCAAGGTGCTATTGAGCTGGGCTGGGTGGCCGGAGGGGGGACTTCAGTGCAGTAACCTGTGGCCTGCTGGGAGCAACAGGAGAGCAGAGTCCTTGAAGAGAGCTCTTGGGGAAAGTTTGCTCCCAGGGTCAGACAAATGACAAGGCAGAGGCAGTAGGCGGGAAATTACCTGACTTCTTGGAGGAGAGATTCCACTTTCTGATAGGATCTGACACAACACTTAATCTTCGGAGACTCAAATGGTGACGTTTCAAGCCCTTCAGCAGACTTGCAGAGCAGTTCTTTAAAACTAAGGCTCTCTTGCTTGTGTTTGGGCACTGTATGCTCCTACCTGGCATCTCATAGCTTTTCTGCTTCCCAAAGACAGAACCCTGGAGTGTAGCCCCCTCCCTTTAACAGGACAGTGAGCAAGTCTCTTGAAAGATAATTTGTCAGCTACCTGCCCAAGTAATGGTGGCTTTTTTTTTTTTTTTGGCAGGATCCTGCTCTAGCTGACCTGGAATTCCCTATGTATTCTCAGGATGGCCTTGAACTCACGGTGATCCTCCTACCTCTGCCTCCCGAGTGCTGGGATTAAAGGCGTGCGCCACTGCGCCCGGCTAGGTGGTTGGGGTCTGACAGGGGTAGAGGCGGCTGGCTGTCGGGCGTTACTGAAGAGCCGGCTTCATCATAGTGGCATCACGGGGAACACGCCTTATGCCTTCTCTTGACAGATGCTGCCTATTGTAGACCAGTATAGAGAGAACAGAAGTCATTAACTGTGGTTGCTAACCGCTCAAGCCTCAGACACATGTTTTTGTTGTTGTTTCAAGTACCACATACTTCGTTCTTCCCTTCCTGATGTTAACAATGAGTCTACATTGCCTAAATGAAGTGGAGACTGAGTTATCAGCTGCAGCACTGTGCTGGGTCGGTAGCTCAGTTGGTAGAGCCCCTAGTTTGGAGTGTGTGAGGCCCTGGGTCCAGTTCCTAGGGCCATAAACAAAACAAAATCCTGAAGTGTAACTGAAGAAAATTAGTGTTACGTTACTAAAGGTAGTAAAGCTATCAGCTATTAAATGCAGGAAGAAGCTTTTTGGTATCTAGATGTATAAAATGAAGAAAGCTAGGGAAATTGGTGAGTATTTATCATTTTGGGCTACACGAGGCATGGGCATATAAAATTACCTTAAGAAAAGTATTGATTTTATTTTTTCTAAAACAGGCAGAGGGAGGTGGGGGGGGGAGAGAATGGGCGCACCAGGGCTTCCAGCCACTGCAAACGAACTCCAGATATGTGTCCCCCCTTGTGCATCTGGCTTATGTGGCAAACCCTTTAACTGCTAAGCCATCTCTCCAGCCCAAAGAAAGTATTGTTTTTCCTTTATAGAGCAACTGATAATGTTAGGAGTACAATCAAGAGCCAGAAGGGTCAAATTTATTTGTATTATTTTAAATAAGGGAAAAATGTGTCTTTCTTAGACATAATTATAGAGTAGATGGCCTACTTAACTTGTAAATCCTTTCAATGTCACTAGGGATGTGTCTGAATGACTGTTAGATTCTTTCAAGTTGTACAATGTGATTTCTTCAAAGAGCTATATGAATAGTACATGCTTTCAGCTGCACATCCTTAAAATGCTACTCTCTGTAGTAGGGAAATTAGCATTGATATTTTTTTTTTTTTTTGAGCTAGGGTCTCACTGTAGCCCAGGCTGATCAGGAATTAATATGTAGTCTCAGGGTGGCCTTGAACTCACGGTGATCCTCCTACCTCTGCCTCCCAAGTACTGGGATTAAAGGTGTGCACCACCATGCCTGGCTATTAGTAGGTTTTTTAAAAAAGAATTTTATTTTCTGACAATAGCATAAGGCAATATGTCTATATTTACACCTATATCTATATATGAAATAACATATTCTACCCAGCCTGTTCTTCCTAACTAGTTCCCTTCTTTTCATTTCTTTTTCTCCTTCCCTTCTTCCTTCTGTTCCTCCTTTTCCTGTTCTTCTTCCTCCTCCTTCTGGTGCTTCTCTTTGTGACCCACGGAGTGTAGTTAGGGCTGTGTGTGTGAGCACAGGCTGGGGGGGATGTCCTGGAGCCTGGCCAACTCACCAGTGACTGTACCACTGGAGCACATGACGTCTCCTTAGCAACCATTGCCTGCCAATAGCTTCCGGGAGGAGTGGGCTCTCTTGAGCTTCTCACTATCACAATGAAATGTTGTCATTCCTAGTTTTGTGCAGAAAACCACAGCTGTTTTAAGGTCATGAATGCAATGCTCTATAGCATTTCTCCCCATCTCCTGTCTCTTACATTCTTCTTGTGTTTGTGAGGGCTTATGAGTTGTTCACTTCAGAACTTATGAAAGACTTGAAGATCCAAAATCATACTGAACTGAATTACTTTACCAAGTATCTCTCACCTATGGTGGTGATTTTCAATCTTACCCTTTCCATTGCCCCAGAAACCATATGCCCTCTGATTGCTTCTTTTTATGCAGAGGCAGAAGGACCCACAGGTAGCAAAGAGGAGTTGCCACCCCAACCCCAAACTGATATGACAACTTAACCCAAAGCTTCCGCTACTTATAGACTTAAAAAAAAAATCTATCTAGCTAGGTTCTTAATAGCTCACTTGGGTTAGTTTACAAGTGCCAGTGTGGGAGATGTAAGACTGTGAAGGTTTGGGATAACTCTTCCGACTCTACTGTTCTGTAAGGTGAGCGTTATTAACATACAAAGAGTCTGAACTTTACAGACAACCAACCACAAATTATTTAGCAGTGCCATGTCTAGGCATAACAAATACTTGTGACCTGAGTAGCTAAAGGAAAAGTCGTCTTTCTTATGAGCTCTGGATTTGTTCAGGGAGAGCGCATGTTGCCTGTAGAAGAATTTGCAAGAAGTTGCAAGTCCAGTTCTGTTCTCTTCATTGTGGGTGGCGGTGGCAGGAACAGGCTGGAGTGAGTTGTGTCTTGCTGTTTACATTTGGGTCCTTTTTGAGGCCCTTATCTTGAGAGATGCGGGGAGGACATCACACCTCCCTGTCTACTCAAGGACAACATTTGAACCAGGCAAACCTGGCCTTGCCATTGCCAGACTATGAGGGCTTAGGGACAGGTTGAGGAAAGAGACTTTTGCAGAGGGCAAGAGCCATTCTAGAGCTGCCAATTCCAGCACCTCCAAGGAGCAGCATTGCTCACATACAGAGACTTTCCCCAGGAGAGTGCTCATTGGAAAGCCACAGATCAAGATGCCTGTTTCTTGGGATTTCTGTGTCTTTGGAGTCCTCCAAATTTCAACTTGTGAAATGGTTGGGATGTTGCTTCTACATCAAGCACAATCTCCTTAATCTGTGTGAAATTCTGGGAATATCTCAAAGAAAAAAGAAAGGAAGGGAAGGAAAACAAAACTTAAGAATGGCCACCTTTGGAGCAATGTCATCTAAAATGTGTATGTCATATAACTGAGGACATAGTGTTTCTTGTACGGCTTTTATTTTAAATTACTACCATTTAGAATTTATGGACTCATTAATATGAGGCAAAATGACACTGTTTTAATAGCAAATCTTCCAATTCTTGAGTATATTCTACATATATATTATGTAACCTTCTTTTCAATATTGGTTTACATATATATGGTTTATTGCTAAGTATCTTATGTTTCAGTGTTTATTAAAATATAATCTTTAAAAAATGTAATTTCCCCATTGTTTGCTGTTGGTATAAAGAAATGTTTCTGTTGATTTTGGTACCAGTGTTGCTCTGTGCTTATAAAATAAGTTTAAAACAGTTCCTGCTTGTATTTTCTTGCAAAATTTTAAGTAGACTAGAGTATTTCTGCCTCCCCATTGTATCTAGGCTTGGTATCTCTCTCTCTCACTTTTTTTTTTGTGAGACAGCTCTCTCTCTTTAAACTAGTCTGTCCTGGAACTCATTATGCAGCCCAAACTGACATTAAACTTATAATCCTTCTGCCTCAGTTTTCTTAGTTCTGGGATCATAGGTATAATCTGCTGATATTTCTCTGTGGAGGTATTATCTATGGGTTCTGCTCTTCTAGTAAACTGTTCTGTTTAAGTTTTACTTCATTAGGAATTTGTTCATTTGACCTATATTTTCAAATTTATCTCTATGATGCTGTCCACCTTCTTTTTTCCTTCTTTTTTCTTGTCCTTCTACTCCTCTTCCTCTTCCTTGTTTTTGTTTTTGAGGTAGGCTCTAACTCTGGTCTTGAGCTGACCTGGAACTCACTCTGTTGCCCAGGGTGGCCTCAGACTCACATCAGTCCTTCTTCCTC